>NW_024870874.1:5497500-6117500 GCF_019054845.1 Dipodomys spectabilis | reverse complement strand
CAACTTAGGCAGATTTTAGCAGTAATTTTAAACCTAATCTACATTATTAAGTAAAAAAAGATAATGTTCTATTTTGTTTTACTTGCATTGCAGAATAGGTCCCTTTTATGTAATGGGAGAGAACAAAAGGAAAGACATAGTATTTTAAAAACAGCACCCCAAGGATTCTTAAAAACCAGAAAATTGAAATAACTTTGTAAAGATGGCATTATAACATTTTTAGAATTTTTACAAAGCTTCTTTCATTAAAAATTATCCCCTGAACTGCATTTCTTATAAAAGAAATTACTCTACTCATTTTTATTAGTTTAGCTTTAATGTCAGTACTCAGGTTTATAAGTGCAGTATTAGAAAAACAATGGATTAATAATAGATGTCATATGATGCTTTTATATCTCATATTATGTTTGATTCCTCATTGCTTTTCTCAGTTGCTTTAATTCCTAATCACTCTCCCCCAAACAGAGAGCATCTGCCAATTTCATTATATGGGAACTTAATAATACTTAATTAAAATACAAAGCTCTAGTTGCTATCTACCATTTAATTGAATGTGATTTAAATAAAACAATAATGCGAAGCAGCAGATAGTTCATATATATTTTTGTTTGAAGAAAAGATATTATCTTGACTATTTCTTCAGAGCAACCAGGGGTTTTGTAATTTTATGAATATTGTAGAACTTTTTATAATATTACCAGTTTTCCTCACTAGTGCATAAAAGTATACATTGTAGCGTTGTGAATATTAATAATTCTTGTGGACATTTAAAACAGTGCTGCACATTTCTATGTATCTAAAACTTAAATACTGAGTTCATGTTTTAAGTTTCAAAAATATTCATCCAATGTACATTTAATAAAATTAGATATACTTTTTCAAGAGATTAAAATTCCTTTAATGAGAATTCTTCTAAGTATATTTAATAAGATTACTGTCCTTTTTTGTATGTGTTTGCTGGTCCTGGGCTTGAACTCAGGGATTGGGTGCTGTTCCTGAGTTTTTGTGGCTCCTTACCAACTGAGCCATTTCACTTCTGGGTTTTTTGTTTGTTTGCTTGTTTGTGGTTTGGAGATAAGAGTCTCATAGACTGCTGCCTGGGCTGGCCTTGAATTGGGAGTCTCAGATCTCAACTACTTGAATAGCTAGTAATACAGGCATGAAGCACTGGTGCCTGTCTCTACAAACATTTTTATCATTAAATTGTAAATTTCTCTAGTGAAGCTATCTACAAGCTGTACATAGAAGTCTGAATATAATTATATATGCCTATGAAATCTTCACCATAATTCATACCATAAAAGCATATCCATCACTTCTATGTACTTCATCCTGCCCTCTTCAATTTTTGTTAGGGTCTTTTTTTGTGATAATAATACTTAAGAAATGTTATCTTGTTATCCAATTTTAAATTTTAAAATGAAATATTTTAGATGATAGATTCTATGCTGTATACTATACCCCTAGAATTAGTTATCTTTGACTAAGATTTTCCTTATTTCCCCGTTCCTCTTCCCATCTTAAGTGTAGCAATCATCATTCTACTCTGTGCTTTGAAGAGTTTGACTATTTTAGGCTCCTCATTAATGTACCTTAGAAACTGTCCTTCTGTGTCTGACATATTTTACCTAGTATAATATCACCCAAGTCCATCCATGTTGATGACAATGGGAGAATTTCTGTCCTTTTTGTTAAAGGCTAAATAAATACTTCTTTATATGTATATGCCACATTTTCTTGACCATTCATTTGTTAAAGTAGATTTTTATGTTGATTTTAAATCCTGAGATCCATGAGCAATGCTGTGAAAATAAGAGAGTGAGATACTTCTTTTTATCATGGATTCAATTCTTTTGGAAATACTCCAGAAGTAGAATTGAGAGATTTTTGGTAGCTCTCTATTCAATTTATTGAGTAGCTTCAACACTGGATCCATAAATTTAGATTTCCAGTAAAAATATGGGGAATTTTCCTTTTCTCCACATTTCATCAACACTTTTTTTTACTTTTTAGCTATTTATTGTCATTGTCATTACTACTAGAAAATAGTTAACAATGATAAGTTTATAATAACCAATTTAACAGGTATATTTTATGAATATGCTAGAGATTTTGGCTTGCACATTTTGGTAAAAAGTATAAATGAATGATCCCACCTGTTAAATGTGCATAACAAACTCTTCGCAAAGCTCTTTATGCACTTTTGCATAACAGTGGCATAAAATGATGACAATTCTTCTTCCATATTACTTGTACTTCTGAAAACATCCCTAATATACTTTTAAGTGTGTGAATACAAGATTATCTGAATTTTTTTCCAGGAAGTAGAGTTACTGGGAATTCCTCTATGAGTGTATACAGTTTTGTTACATGCTGTGTTCTGAATGAATGTGTCTTTTCAAATCCATGCTTAATTTCCAGTGTGTCAGAGTTGAGAGGTGGAGCATGCTGGGAGGTGTTTAGATGGTAAAGGCTCCACCTTGATGAATGAATGAATGATTTTCTTGTGGGAGCAAGTAATTAGCTCCTCCAAAAGTGAGTTGTTATATATGCCAGTTCAGTTTCCTCAGCTTTACCTTGTTTTGTTCTCTTGTCCTTCTTAAGTGTCATAATGCTGCAGTGAGACCCTGGTAGCAGCCTAGCAGTAGCTAGCTCTATGCTTTTAGACTTCCTAGCCCTGAGAACTGTGAAATAAATTAAGCTTCTAGTAATTATAAATTGCCTAGCTTGTAGTACTTTGTTATTATAGCAACAAAGTTACCAGCTCATTCTCTAACCAGTCTTCTGAAAATTTTGATTTTCCCCAAACTCTTACAAACAGAAGTATTTTTGTTTGTTTTATGCTCAACACATTGGAAATAGAATGATTTTTCTCTTTTTAAAGTTTTACCTCATTTTTCATTATTACTAGAATAATTGTTTCTCTGGCATTAGCCTTTTGGTTTTATTCTGAATTGTGTGGGTGTTTCATATTTTTGACTTAGCGGATTAAAAAATTGATAGCATTTTTTATATGTTTATTTCATACTGACCCTTCTACCTAGTTCACCTGCAAATTATCATATTCATACTGGGAATTCATAAATAAATCAACTTGGACTTTATATGCAACTCTATTACAGATTACAACAAACTGTGTTTTTCATTTCTTTTTTACCAATTATGTGGCTTTGGTTGAAATTATCAGTATGTTATTATCTTTTTTGAGTTCACAGGAATTTTTTTGTTGTTGTTGTTGTTGTTACTGAGTCTGATATTTGCTGCACTTTTAGCTTATGCCATCAGAGCAGTGAAAAGAAACTACCTTCTTTTCTTGGGGAACAGAGACTAAATGATCAATCTATTAATGTGTTTGTTGCAAGGCTTGGTCTGAGACAGGGCTACACCCAGACAGTGACCAAGCATGAATCATGTCTAGAACACATGAGACTCTACGCACAATTGGATTCAGCCAAATTACCCTTCTTCAATGGCTAGAATTTCCTTAACCTGCCCAATAGCCTAAGATGCTTCCATCCTACCTCCTCTTTTGTCTCCTTTACTCAGATCTTAGTTACTTCACAACCTGACATTCTTTCAGCCTCCTAGCTTGATTTTTATATAGACTCTTAATGAAATACTTACATGCAATCTTGTGTTGGCATCTGTTTTCTTCTCTGAGGAGCTAGATTTACATAACCTTTATCTACTGAAGAAAAATTCCTTTCATTCCTACCTCTGTAGGAGTTTTGAACTCTCATTTTCTTCTTGTAGGTGAATTCAGTGTTTTGGCTCATGTCATCATTACTTCTCTTTGGAGGAGTAAAATAACAAGGGAGGCTTTATTTGATTCTACCTTTTCTTTATTTGCATTCTTTTAGGTATGCACGTTTTCTCCTATTTTTATAATTGCCATTCTAAAGTTGGAGAGTCAAATTAGTGTCAATGATTTATCCACTAAGTTTCTCTCGAATTTCTTCACAACTACAAAAGTAGTAAAACAACTGCTGGTTTTAGAAAGGTTCTATGTTATCATGTTAATAGCAAGTATTTTCTCTTGGACCTGTAGCTATACTTCTGCTTCTCTTCAGTTTATTGTTGGATTTCAATAATAATTTTTCTAAATGTTTTAGCTTGTTTTCCCCCACTGTCTTTGGCTAGAGAAGTATTATATGTATATGCATATATGTATACACATGAATATATTCACTATGAATATATATGGACATGCATTTGTATATGAAATATATGAACATATATATACATATATATATTAATGTTGGACTCTTCATGAGCTGAATAAGAGGGGAAAAGAAAGATAATTACATTGTATCTAAAGATTGTATAACGAAACTCACTAAAGGACAGGGCAAAAAAGAGCAACAGAGAAACTTAATCTGACTAAAGTATGCTATTTGGAAATATAGAAGTACCTTTTAATACACTTGCAAAACTAATACACCAAAAAAAGAAAGATATGTCATCTTAGTTACTATCTTCAAATGAGAATCATAAAAAGTCATTTTAGGTGTAGCTATCCCTTGTTGCAGTATTGCTTGAGACATATACATATAGATAAAGAAACATATAGAAGCAGTGATAAGTAGTTTACATTTGAAATTGTTTACATTGATACAATATTCAAAAATTTTATGGAATTTAATGGGGATCTCAGATTTTAGGTAAAGTATAGTAAAAGACAGGAAACTGTGTTTTCAGATGGAAGCTTTATCTTTTATTTATCTTCTGAAAGAGTCCTACAAATTCCCCAAAACTAAGTAGGTACTGTATGAAACTGAAATACCTGCATTAAAATTTTTTTCAGGCCTATTATCATAGACAACTAATTTCAACTTTTCATTATTTATCTTCATCAACTGCAATATTTCAAGTTACCCACTAGTGATGGGTAAAAAGCCCTGTGGCTTTTTAGGGCGAGGAGATAAGGTTCTCTCAAATGGTGTTCCCTATGAGGAGGGAAGGGAAGGAGCTATTGGATAAGAAATCTTGAAAAAAATACTGCTTGAGAAAGTGGCATTGTCCTTCAGGTGGTAGCGTACTAGCCTGAGCACAAGGAGGCTCAGGGTAGCACCTAGGCCCGAGTTCAAGTCCTAGGCCAGAAAAGTGTCTTTGATACTTTCATTATTATTTTTCCCAGTAGTTCTTATTTTAACTCTCTGAAATATTTTATCTGAACAAAGTTGCCAAGTACATTAGAAAAAAAATCATGAGAAGAATAAATGTAATTCCAATATTATAAGTATCCAAAATTCCTTAAAACTTAAGAGAAAATATTGAAACACACAAAGTAAGAGATTTTTCAAGTAAAGGCAATGTATTTTTCTATCAAGGGAATAATGCAAAATGGTTAATGGGAGAAGATACAAAGAGATAGTTTCATCCAGAAGTTTTATCAAAGTAATACTTCCTATAAGGCAGTAAAATCTTCAAGTAGACATGTGTTAATTCTTTCGCTTACTCAATAACTCTCTACACATCAATAGTCTGAACAAAAGATCATGTAAGTGAAGTAGAGGTATACCATCATAGCAATTGAGTATAAGGTGGAAAACAGCAAGAAATTTATTCAAAACTTTATTCATTCAAAAATAATTTGGAAGCCAAGCATAGGTGGCTCACTCCTGTAATCCTAGCTACTCAGGAGGCTGAGATCTGAGGATTTGAGAATCATAGCTCAAAGGCCAGCGGGGGCAGGAAAGTCCTTGAGACTCTTACCTCCAATAAATCACCAGAAAACAGGAAGTGGTGCTGTGGCTCAAGTGCTGGAGTGCTAGCCTTGAGCTGAAGAGTTGAGGAATAGTAGGCCCAGAGTTCAAGCCCCATGAAGGACAAAAAAAAGAAAAAAATGTATTGGAGGGTTTATAACGCACCATATATTTAAATACAAGTAAATACAACAGTTGTATACACACTGTTTGCATCACAGCGCACTAAGAAATGTAAAAAGGTTATTTCAAAAATTAAAATGTTTGAATTTGTTTCTCATGTTATAATAAGCATTGAGATAATAGTTATTTTGTAGATTTAAAATTTTAGCACAATGATAATTTCTTTTCTTCAATGTCTGTTGAGTTTCATCACTATCCTTCCCTAGGCTTAGTGCCACATATTAAGAATTTCATAACATTTGTTAAATAACTATTCAGGCTCTATGTGATTTTCTTCTGTTGTAGAAATGTTCATTATAATAATGGTAATAACAGCAAATATAATGTTTATAAGTAAAATCATCTGTATTAATGATTTTCACATGGTGTTAGCTATAAGAAAGTAGAATTGCAAAAATTATTATGCTGAACAAGTTTACACTTGCATCAACAATGCAGTAGGGTTCCCTTCTGTCCACATCCCCTCCAGCATCTGTTGTTATTAGAGTTCTTGATTCTAGCCATTCTAACAGGGGTGAGGTGATATTTCAATGTTGTTTTGATTTGCATTTCTTTTATGGCTAGGGAGGTTGAGCGTTTCTTCATGTGTCTATTGGCCATTCTTATTTCCTCTTCAGAGAAGTTTCTCTTTAAGTCTTTAGCCCACTTATTTATTGGGCAGTTGTTTCTTTGAGGATTTGTTGTTGGGGAATTTAGTTTTTTGAGTTCCAGGTATATTTTAGATATGAGACCGTTATCCGTTGTATGGCTAGTGAAGATCTTCTCCCAATCCGTGGGCTTTCTATTGATCTTGCTAGCTATGTCCTTTGCCATGCAGAAGCTCTGCAATTTCATGCAATCCCATTTGTCCAACCTTTCTTTGATTTGTTGTTTCTGGGTCTCTATTAAGAAAATTTTGGCTTGTGCCAAGGAGACCTAGGGTTTCTCCTATTCCATCCTGTAATGCTTTCAGGGTGTCTGCTTTGACTTTGAAGTTTTTGATCCATTTGGATCTAGCTTTAATTTTTTTTACAAGTAATTAACCAATTTTGCCAGCACCATATACTGAAGAGGCTGTCTTGTTCAACTACTTTGGAAAGTAGTATGGAGGTTCCTCAAAAGACTCCACATAGAGCTCCCCTATGACCCAGCAATCCTACTTTTGGGCATTTACCTGAATGATCACAAACAAGACCATACTAAAGCTACCAGCACAACTATGTTTATTGCAGCATTATTTACCATAGCTAAGATATGGAACCAACCCAGATGCCCCTCAGTAGATGAATGGATCAAGAAAATGTGGTATATATACACAATGGAATTCTATGCCTCCACCAGAAAGAATGACAATGCCCCATTTGTTAGGAAATGGAAAGACTTGGAAAAAATTATATTAAGTGAAGTAAGCCAGGCCCAAAGAAACATAGGTCCCATGGTTTCCCTTATTTGTAATAACTAGTATATGTCTAAGACAAGCAGAAATGGTCAAGTAAGTTGATGTTAGGCGAAATGAACCCCAAGATAAGGACTCAAAAGATTTTTCTTTCTTGCTATTGTTTCTAACATTTTATAAGATGATTTCTTTGTTGCTTTGTATGTCCTTCCCCCATGGTATAACCCCTGTTCTCACTGTATTTGCTTTTGGTATAATTTGTGGAGGAGAAGGGAAAAAACAAATTGTTTAAATAGGGATACAGGTGGACCCATTGCAACAATGAGATGTACAAGATGTTATGTCGAAAAATGAACTTTACAACTTTGGTGCAGGGACGGGGGTGGGGGAGGCAGGGAGGTGGGAGGTGATGGGAAGGGATGGAAAGGAAACAAAGGAGGAGGCTACAATGCTTGATAAAAATGTACTCATTACCTTGCTCATGTAATTGTAGCTCCTCTGTATGGTATTTTCACAATAAAAAAGAAAAAACCCACCAAAAATGATCATGCTGAAAGAGATTTAATTTCATATTACAAAATTTCACTGAAAACAATTCGCTGTATATATTTTCATGTCTTTGTGAAGCAATAAATTATGAGTCCGTCTGTATCCTATGAAAGAGAGGATAGTTTGAACCTATATCTCAAGATTCCTTTGCATAGATCCTGAAAGGGATACATATATATGTACATATGTAAATATATATATATATATGCTCAATAACTTTTTCAGAGTCTAAATGCAATCTTTTAAACAGAAAAAATTATAAATATAGTTAGAATCCTCATGGTCAAATTTCAGTGTTCATATTTTTGTCCTTCCATCAAGAAATATTTTTCTAATTTATATTAAATGTTTTTCAGTATTGTGAATAGAGAATTATTTTTAATAATTCTACCCATACTAGGTGTAATATTCCTTTCAATAAATTGTTTGCTACTAGAAAGAAGTTGAATTATTTAGTTATTCTCTTTTTGGAAATAAACCATATTTCAGAAAGAAGAAAAAATATCCTGTCACACTCAGAATTTATACGCCATAAGAAATTCATTCCACAAGTGGAGTACGACCTTTAAAAGACCTTTATCTACCTCACAGAATAAATTTGATATGCCTTACACACCATTATGCGAACTTTCCCTCACTCTGCATGCAGATAGAACCATCTCTAGGAAGCACTAAGAGTATAATTTCCATTCAGATAAAGAAATTGTAATAAAAATAGTTATTATGCCACATTTGTATATTATTACATATTAGATTTTTAGAAGTTAACATTTATTTTTCTCTTACTGAAAATCATTTTGTTGCTATCTAATAAATCCAAGGAGCTTAAAACCATGTTTAAGCTGGATGATCCACTCTGTCAGTCAATATGACCTCTTGGTGCTGCTGGTGAGACTCTCCAGGGGCTGAGGAAGTATTTAATGTTCTTATGCCTGATACATGGGTTTCCTACATGATTTCGTGTGTGTGTGTGTGTGTGTGTGTGTGTGTGTGTGTGTGTGTGTGTGTGTGAGTCTTAGGGCTTGAACTCAAACTCAGGGACTGGGCACTGGCAATGTCCCTGAGCTTTTTAAGTTCAAGGCTACCAGTGCTCTACCATTCGATCACAGCTTTATTTCTGGCTTGTTGGTGGTTAACTGGAGGTAAGAGTCTTGTGATTTTTTCCCCCACGCTGGCTTCAAACCACAATCCTCAGATCTCAATCTCTTGGTATCTAGGCTAACAGGTGTGCATTACCCAAATCTGACTTCCTTCTTTTCTCCCTTCCTCCCTTCTTCCCTTCCTTCCTTTTTTATTTTATTTTTTGCTGTTTTTTTTGCTTGAACTCTGGGCTTGGGTACTGTCCCTGAGCTCCTTTTCCTTAAGGCTAGCACTATACCACTTGAGCCACAGCACCACTTCTGGTTTTTTCTGTGATTAATTCGAGAGGAGTGAGAATTGCCTGCCTAGGTGATCTCCAGATCTCAACCTCCTGAGTAGTTAGGATTACAGGTGTGAGCCATCAGCATTCAGCTATGATTTCTTAATGTTAGAATTATATACCACTACTTTTATAGTTAGATATATCCTTTTTCATTTAATATACAACTTGATCCCATTTCTCAATTTTTCTAGTATTTATAAAGTAAATATTGTCTTTTTTTTGGGGGGGGGGGTCCGGTCATTGGCCTGGACTCTTAGCCTGGGTGCTGTCCCTCAGCTCTTCAGCTCAAGGCTAGTGCTCTACCACTTGAGCCACAGCACCACTTCCTGCTTTTTTTTTCTGCTTATGTAGTGCTGAGGAATCGAACTCAG
The DNA here is from genome assembly GCF_019054845.1 of Dipodomys spectabilis. Taxonomy (NCBI): domain Eukaryota; kingdom Metazoa; phylum Chordata; class Mammalia; order Rodentia; family Heteromyidae; genus Dipodomys; species Dipodomys spectabilis. The sequence goes on along the minus strand of NW_024870874.1, from coordinate 6,107,894 downwards.
GGCCTCATGCATGCAAGGCAAGCGCTCTACCACTGAGCCACCTTCTCAGCCCCTTAAAGTAAATATTTTCAATACCTTAATAAAGTAAAACATTATTTAAGATTAGCCCATGTAGAATCCTACTCCTCTGTCTATTAACATGAGAAAATTTTTCTAAGAACTATAGTTTACGTGAATTTGGTGAAATTACATCATTTCTGATTAAACAATATAGCTCTTTCTATGATAAAATTCACAAAACAATTCATTAATTCATTATATATTAGAGTTAAAGTGGGGGTAGGAACCACTTTGTTTAATGAATCTATTTTTGCAACAAGGAGCACACCTAAGATCAAGGGTAGACTTGAATTGTAATGATATAACTTTTTTTAAAAATTGAAATGGTCTTGATTTTGTTATTTATCTAATCACATGGTCTTACCTTTAATGGAGTAACATCTAACTTATTAGAAAATTTTCTTGTTCCAAACATCCAAGAGAATTTAAGCACCCAATAAGCTGCTAAATTGAGAAAAATTACATAAATTCACAGTCAGAGGAACATGTTATATTGCATTGTGTGTGCATTGATATAAATGAAAATTTAACACTGAGATCAAATGTACAATATGCTGTCAAATGATCAATAATTCTTCAGTGTCTAATTAAGTGTAAGAAAGCCACACTTATGAGTGAGTCATTATAATTTCATATTAAGTACAATATAATGAACTGGTATAAATAGGGTAGCACTGAAGAACCAATGACTTTAGCTGATTGTCTGACAGCAGGTTTCATGCTACCACAACCTTTTAATACCACTTAATGCTTCTGTACAAGACTGAGAGAAAAGAAAAATGCTACACCTGGTGCCACATAAAGTGAAGTTGGATATTCATGCGCCTTAAGTGATCAATGTCTGTGTCAGATCTGTGTAAATGTTGTGAGCACGTAGAATTAAAGAATGAATCCCTGGCTGAGCTGGCTGAACTAAATTTCAGCAGATGATTTTCCTGGAGGGAGGGATCTGTGAGAGAACACGAAGAACAGAAAGATGATTCAGGGTCAAGGTCTGAATTTATACAGAAGACTCTGCTGTCAGAGCCCCTGAGCACAAACCCTGTCCCCATACTACCTGGTTGTATAATGTTTTCCTACTTACCCTCTCTAGTAATCCATTTTCCCACTCAGGGAAGAGAACCTTTCCTTATAAGGGCTACTAAGAATTTAAACATATATTTATTCTACATTATAAATGTGATATAGACAATACCCAATCCTATATGTGTGTGTATGACACACATGCAAACTAAAAAAATAACACTTTCGTTTCTGATGCGCAGTACTGATGTGAAGCACAAATTTTACTGCTGTAAGCATTTTGTTGTTATATACATATCAAAGATTTTTATTTATTTTTATTTATTCTTCATCCTCATGCCTGTAAGTATGTAGTGTTATCCATGGCCATTATTCCCAATGTGTTTAATGTACTTCTATTGCCCATTCGTTCTTTGGTTAGCTGATTTCAGCAGTGATCTACTCTCCCAAGTAGGCTGCACAGGGTCTAATTTACTGCTCAGGAGTGGTGTCTCTTTTGTCCTTAGTGTTTTCTGTTTTATGTCTGTATTGCAACTCTCTTCCACAGAGTTCTGTCCTAATACACTGAGGCATATGAGAGGATTATTTTGTACTCTCTTGGGCTGAAAAGTAACTTTCTTTTTGAGGCTTACATTGAAAACGGATTCCTCCTTTATGCAGCACCATGACCCCCTTGCGTGATGCTGTTACATGCTCTCCCTGGCTACCATAGCTCAGAGGACAGTCTTTTGACCATTTCATGCCTACTATTGGGTGGAATAGATGTTTGTAGCCATCATTCCATTTTATCCCCACAAGAGGTACACACAGCAAGAAACACATTGAGCTAGATTAAATCAGTTGCCTGAGGTCACGTAGCTAGTAAATTGCAGACCCAGGACTCAAACAAAGGTCTTTTGACTAAATCCCTTGGTCTTTCCATCATATATCACTTGCTCTCAATGAGTTGGTAATTTATCATGATACATGTATTATACTAGAAATAAAATGGAGCAGAAGAATTATGTACAAATTTTGTTTTTGAAAGATAAAATGTTCTATTTCTTCTGGCACAGATTAAAAAATCAATTAAACTTTACAAATTATAAACCATGGCTGATAAGTTCTTTCTGATCAATTCTTTAATATAGCAGAATAGAATTATTTGTATAATTCAAATATTCCTATTTTGAACAAACAGAATTATTTAGACCATAGGCAAGGTAATAGCACCAGAGTGTGTTTGAGAATTAATGTCTTAAAATCTCTTATGTATTTAAAATAGTACTTCCAAGACCTAAATAGTATTATAAGTTTACAATATATACTTAAATAAACTTTTAAAATTTATTTTATTCAACTAACTTATTACTTAAAGTTCTCTTTCAAATAAAGTATACAATAAGGTTCTTTAGAGAGATATTCTGCATCAAAAGAATAAGCTATTCTTGAAACCTATATTATTGAAAGGGCAAATCATTGGATTTTTTTTCAAGTTAATGTTTGTATTTTTATTACAATTAGTATTTGTATTCAAACAATGTGCATAACCAAGTAAGAGACCATTGTAGTAACTATAATTATCTTCAAAAGACAGAATTTCTGTAAATATCTTCCACTAGAAAACATTTTTAAATTCTCTTTTTTCTTTATTACTTCTGGTTCATTCCCTACATCCTCCCCTCCATCTCATATTCTTTGATTCTCCCCCTTTCCTCTTCTTTCCATGATTCTGAAGTTTGGAGGTTCTAACATCTAGAAAATAAGAAAAATACATCTCTACTGACAAGATATATAAGGAAATATTTATTATGCTCCCCTTTCCCTTTTTCTTTCCTTTTTATCACTTACTTCTTACTTCTTTTTAACTGTTGCTGTCATCTCTCCTTCCTTTCTTGTTAAAAAGAGTATTCACACAACGAATCTATTCAGTTCCATGCAAACCTTCCCCCCAATCCACCTGTAAGAACTTGTGTTTCTAGAGAGCAGAATTCATGTGTTCCCTGGTAGGCCAAGCAAGAACTTTATTAACAGCCTTCTAAGGAGGAAGTATCTCATATTTCATGACTGTGGTCATTGAATAGGATGTTAATGATGTTCCTTTGCAACAAATAGTCAAAGGCCCCTTGCTGAGTGATCATCTATGATAGGCGATTACATGTATTACAGAAACTATGCTTTCAGAGAGACTTTTCATTTGAGGATCATGTGATACAGCTCTTTTTTCTTTCAGTTAGACTCACCATGAGAAATTATTTGGATCCAATTTCAAGTGATAATAAACTCTGTACTTTTGAAGTGCCATATTAACAGACCTGACAACACCATTTCAAGTCAACAGGAAAGCCTGTGTTGCATTCTCCATGCATATTAGGTTCTGAATTTCATGTCTAAATGAGGATTAGGGAGAAATAGAATGCCTGTTTTCCCTCCTTTTCTCTATGTACTTCTTATGTTGGCATCCTTATATTTCTATTTCATGAAAGATAATCCTTGACAAATCTCAATGTTCTGTTCTTCTTTTGCCTCATATGAATTCCTGTTCATGCCACAATTGCTTATATATCTTCTACTTGAAAGTTCAGCTGGCAGTTTAAATTTTATTCTTACTTTCTGGTTAAAATATTTCTTTTCTTCTGTTTTCTGAAGAGCTATATCAAAAGCAGAACCCATAACCTGCCCAGTCTGTATCCAGACTTGACCATATTATGAAGGATAGTCATCAGTGCCTCTGATATTCAAATATTTTATGCTAGCAAAAATCAAAAGGTATGACAACTTGTAAAGAACTTCAAATTTACCATTGCTGTTTTGCACTTGGAAGATCTTGACAATGAGGTAATGATGAGAACCTCCTATTGACCTGCAATGACATGAGATTATCTTTGTAGTTTGCTTAAAAAGTTGCAGTATATTGTTGAAATCAGATCTATGTATTGAAAGTAAGTATTCCAATTGCTTTATTGGACATGAGGAATCACACAGAGTTTGGGGGCATGCATTTTTAGTCATTATACTAACCACCAACTTAATAAATAGACAAAAGTTTTGTGTCTTTTATATCATAATGATAGGGCTTTCTTCACTTGAGATTTCAGAGAAATATTCAAGAATTATTTCATTCATACTTGTAATATGTTCTCATAGTCAAGGATAGGCATTGCTAACTTCAGTTCTTAACCATTAGGAGCTTTAGCAATCATAAAGATTATAGCAAGCCCTGTTAGAAAAGTGGTTGGCAATGTCTCTATGTAGGACACTGTTCTGTCACAGAACTTTACATCTACAGTGTAAACATGCTTAATGTTTTAATGACTGATAGGAATGGACTGACAACTTCACAGTATCTAAGCAGTACATATATACCATTGTCTATTATGTGAATTTCTGAATCAATTCATGTTAGGAATTTTTTTTCTAAGCACCATGTGTCTAGTATTTTGCTATTTTGTGTTTTGCTGTTAAGCATTTTGCTTTTTATGATTTTGCTAGGCAATAATTTTATAGTTTGTGTTTTCATTCCCTTTTGGCTCATTCAAGGGTTTTATTCAAATATATTAAATGAAAATATTATTTAAAAGTAAATATTACTGTTCTTTTATCCATACATTTTTGGAATGGTTTATTTTATTTGCATCTACTTCTATTTTGCAAATTAAAATTAAAATTACTGGGAGTCAAGTACAGCATAAATCTTATGAAAAAGTTCTCCTACAAATATTTTTTACAATATGTTCTTTTGAGTTGATTTTAGATTTAAAAAGTTTTAGAGATAAAACTGGGCTGGGAAGTAGCTCAGTGGTATAGTACTTGCTTAGCAAGAACAATGTACTAGGTTCAATCCCTAGTACCAAAAAAGAAAAGACAAAAAAAAAGATAAAACAGCAATTCTTTTGTTACATTTCTCCTGCTTACCTGAATGTTAATATCTCACACATAGTTCCTATATTAAATCTAACTAATTCAGTTGGGTAGAATATATTAACTAAACTACAAACTTCCTTTGGATTTCATCAGTAATTCCTATCTCAGAGTCAAATTCAAGTTACTTCATTGTACTTGTGATTCTTCCTATAATCATTGACACTTCACAATTGAAAAAGTACCCACATGAATATGAGTTAAGCTGGTTTTCACAGAAATTTCTTGTTTCTTGCGTGTAGTAGGCAGATATTAACCTAAAATATTTCAGTCTAGCTACGTTGACTGCTCATAATGATCTTCCCACAGATCATCTCTTGACTAAGTCTCCAGTTGTGTTTAAATAATTAGTAAAATCTCAGGTTCTCTTTGATCTTAGCTTAGGCTGGTGGTCTACAAGAAATTTAATTTGTGAATCGCTCTCCCTCATCATTTTGAATTTCTCTCTACAAGGATACTTTTACCTTCTAATATTATCATTTGTCTAAAACTTACTTTGTTTACCTGTCTAGGTAAGCTCGGAGAAGGAAGAGTTCATTTTGTGAATTTGAGGTAATCTGTACAGTGCCAGATATGAAGTAGGTTTATAATATATGCTTTATATAAATAAGTGAAGTAGGTATATAATAAATGTTTTATATAAATAAGTGAAGAAATGAAAAGTAACCTTCATCATAAAAATGGCCTCCAGAAAATGCAGAAATTTGCTTAATGTAACACAGTCGGTAATGTGTGAATTTTTTTAAAAACTATGTTATTGTAAAGATGATGTACAGAGGGGTTACAGTTACATGATTAAGGCAATGAGTGCATTTCTTGTCAAGCATTGTTACTCCCTCTTTTGTTGTTGCCCCACAATCTCTTCTCTCCCCTAGCTCTCTCCCTACTTCCCCCACCTCTTTCCCTCCTGAAGTTGTAAAGTTCATTTCTAACATAGTGTCTTGTGAGTATCATTGTTACAATGGTTCCTCCTGTGTCCTTGTTTCAGCATTTTGTTATTCTCCTTCCTCTCCCCAGATTAGATAAATGTTTACACAAGATGCAGGGTACCAAAATCAAATACAGTGACAACAGGGGATATTCTATAGGAGGAAGAACATGCAAAGGAAACAAAAAAAAAATCACCTAGTACATTAAAAACAACAACAAAGAAAGACCTCTTGTGTCCATATCTTGGGGTTAATTTCACTTAGCATCATCTTATATGGCCATATGTACCTAGTTTTTGAGCTTTTCTGTTCATTTGATAAAATTATCCTAAATGTATACTAATTATTTCAAGTGAGAGAAATCATGGGGCCTATATTTCTTTGGGTCCAGATTACTTCACTTAATAAGATTTTTCCCAAGGGTCCCATTAATAATTGGGCTAAAGACTTAAAGAGAGACTTCTCTGAAGAAGAAATAAAAATGGCTAATATATACATGAAGAAATACTTAACTTCTCTGGCCATAAAAAATGAAAATCAAAACAACATTGAGATTCAACCTCACCCCAGTTAGAGTGGGGTGATTATAGAATCAAGAAATCTAATAACAAGAGATGCAGGAGGGGATGTGGCAAAAAGAGACCCCTACTGCATTGTTGGTGGGAGTGTAAACTTGTTCAACAACTCTGGAAAGCAGTGTGGAAGTTCCTCAAAAGACTACACATAGAACTCCCCTATGACCCAGCAATTCCACTTCTGAGCATTTACCCAAGTTATCACAAGCAAGGCCATACTAAAGCTACTAGCACAACTATGTTTATTTTTGAAGCATTTTTCACCATAGCTAAGATATGGAATCAACCCAGATGTCTTTCAGTAGATGAAAGGCATGTGAGATATATATATATAGAGATAGATAGATAGATAGATAGATAGATAGATAGATAGATAGATAGATGAAGCACTCTACCACTAACAAAACTTGTACATAATTCTTCTGTTCCATATATTTTATATATATATATATATATATATATATATATATATGAATTCTATGCTTTCATTAGAAAGAATGACACCACCTCATTTGTTAGGAATGGTAATGATGAATTTTGAAGAGAATCTTTCTTCCACTTTACAATACAGATTCATATCAGTCCATTCTCATGACCTAAGAGCAACCTAGAGGTGTTGATATAGGTGCTCTAAGAAGAGAAGGTCTGACAAATGAATGCTTATGATTTCATTTTTAAATAAAATCTAGGATTGGTAATGTGGCGTAGTGGTAGAGTGCTTGCCTAACATGCATGAAGCCCTGAGTTTGATTCCTCAGTCCTACGTAAACACAAAAAGCCAGAAGTGGTATTGTGGTTCAAGTCGGGTAGAGTACCAAGTTTGAGCAAATGAAGCTCAGGGACAGTGCCCAGGGCTTAAGTTCAAGCCTCAGACTGGAAAAAAAGTAGAAAAAAAATCTATAAATAATACTCTTACCTCTTGCATGTGAATGTTGATATATTGATTTCTATACCATACTTCCTTCTATATACTTATGCATCATAAATATGTTCATACCTAAACATAAACACACATAATAAGGTACATTTATTTTATATGGTCATCTGTGTGACCTTATTTCACACATATTTCTGCTAAGTAAAATAATCACCCTGGAAGAAATAATAGTATCAATCAATTTATAATGTCTAGATTTTACAACAGTATATTCAGTATTTTACAATCTTTTTCTAATTTAATATATCCATCCATCTATAGAAGTAGCCAGATAAATACCTTTATGATTACAGAGAGTTGATAACTCATACAAGTTTATCCCGGGGAAGTGATAGAGTTAAAACCCAACTGTTGATTATACTAACAGGATGAAAAGCCCACTACTAGAGACTATAAACCTATCTGTTGTAGCTTACACTTCTTTATATTCATTCTGTGTTTCCTTCAAAGGAATCAAACCCATGATGAGTGTGATCATGATCTTTGGAGAACATGTGAGTTTTTTCAAAGGGCTGTCCACATATACTATTAATGTGTTTGTTTCACACATTCATAATGGAGGACTATTTGCCCTTTACAAAAGAAGAAATATATCATTTGTGGCAACATGAATGGAGATATGGCCATTATATTAAGTAAAATAACCCAGAGAAAGAAAAGCAGACTCACATTTTTTTCACTTGTGGAAATTTAAAATGGACACAAAGATGGAGAACAGAGTACTTGCTAAGTGTTAGGGGAGAAGAAGGCTTGGAGTACGTTGATTAAGTAGTAAAGTATTCCATTTACAGGTACAAATTTAAGATAAGAACAAACTATATACTTGAAAGTTGCTGGAATTCTTTTAAGAGTTCTCCACTAAAAAGTAAAAGATGATGCTTATGTAAGTTAGCTCTATTTTACCATTTCACAATTAGTATAAATTTCACTCACATTTTGGTTAATGGCTAGGGGTATATTACATTTTAATCCTCTTATTTAAAGCAAACACTTTACAATCCTAGATATTAGATTTGCATCAGTTCAGAACAGAAAGTTGTTCTAAATTAGTGGTAATTCCTTTATTATTTCCTATATGATTGTTGCTGTGACCAATGAATCTGATGCTCTGTTTTAATTGATCTTCAGTAGGGAACAAATTATGAAGTCCCTACTCTCATAGAGTTCAAAGAAGAAGAAAAAAGAGACAAACAAGTGAAAAAATTTCGATTTTGATATTGAGCAACTAATGGAACTGCTACTAAGATAGAGGTTGGTTAATAGGCTATATTTCAAGAATAATGTCTCCAAGTTTGTTCTTTGTATCATTCATCACTGTTTGATGCCTTGAAAATTAAATCAGCATAACAAAATTTATTTTCTCTTAATATACTTTTAATTCATCATGTTCTACCTTGTTTTTCACTTCTTATACATTTTGCATTAAGAGAATAGAGTCAGTTTTAATTCTAATACTTATACATCTGGTATCCTTGAAAAATGGTATTTCTTATGCCAACTCATCTTATGCCTCATTCCCAAGGAGGCATTTTGAAGTTTGTGGCTTTATTAAGAAAGGACAGAGGCTCCTGGGGTTATCCTAATAGCTCCAACCACCTACAAAGAAGATATTTAGCCAGATAACAATAGCTGCTGTAGGTTTATTTTTATTTTGATTCAGTTTTTACATGCATTTATTCAGTAGAAATATTATAGTGCCTAATGTTCGTTTCTAAATCTTAATTAAAAAGACAAGCAGAACATTGTCTAGAGCCATGAGTAAATTGTGACATTTAAGTTATTTTGAATGAGATTGAATTCTTATCCAATTTTGGAGGCTTATGGAAGGCATATGATAACTACAGTATCAAATCTTATTTTATTATTATTATTGTCAGTTGTGGGGCTTGGATGCTCTCCCTCAGCTCTTCAACTCAAGACAAGTGCTTTACCACTTGAGCCACAGTGCCACTTCCAGTTTTCTGGTGGTTTATTGGAGATGAGTCTCACGTACTTTCTTGCTCAGGCTGGCCTAAAGTAGCTAGGATTACAGGAGTGAGCCATCAGCACCCAGCTTTCAAATCTTTTAATTTTTTTGTACATTTTTTATTGTAAAAATATGGTACAGAGGGGTTACAGTTACATGAGCAAGGTAATGAGTACATTTCTTATCTAGCATTGTTGCCTCCTCTGTTTTCCCCTACCATCCCTTCCCTCTCACCTCCACTATTACTCTCCAATCCCCAAAGTTGCAAAGTTCATTTTCAACATAGTGTCTTTTGCATCTCATTTTTACAATGAGTCCATCTGTATCCCTACTTAAACATTTTGTTTTTCCCCTCCCCTCCACAAATTAGAGAAGTGTATTTACAAGATGCAGAGCACCAACATCAAATACAGTGGAAACAGGGGATTATACTGTATGGGAAGAACATACAAAGAAAAAAAATCTCATGGTACATTAAAATGCGTTAGAAACAATAGCAAGAAAGAAAAAAATTGTGTCCCTATCTTGGGGTTCATTTCGCTTAATATCATCTTATATGGTCATATGTACATAGATTTGGATCTATTCTACTTGTTCTACACATGTACTATTATTGCAAATAAGGGAAACCATGGGACTATGTTTCTTTGGGACTGGCTTACTTCACTTATAATTTTTTTAATTGTGAAAATACCATACAGAGGGGTTATAATTACATGAGCAAGGTAATGAGTACATCTCTTATCAAGCATTGTTGTCTCCTTCTTTGTTTCCCCTTACGATCCCTTCCCATCTCCACCCATCCCTATCCGCCCCACCCCCCCTTCTCGTGCCAAAGTTGTAAAGTTCGTTTTTCGACATAACGTCTTGTAAATCTCATTGTTGCAATGGGTCCACCTGTAGCCCTATTTAAACAGTTTTTCTCCCCCTTCCCCTCCCCAAATTACACCAACATCAAATACAGTGAAAACAGGGGTTATACCGTGGGGGAGAGACATACAAAACAACAAAGAAATCATCTTATAAATGAAGTAAGCCAGGCCCAAAGAAACAGAGGTCCCATGGCTTCCCTTACTTGCATAACTATTATATGTCCGAGACAAGCAGAAACGGTAAGTTAAGTAGATGTTAAGAGAAATGAATGCCAAAATAAGGATTCAAATGGTTTTTCTTTCTTGCTATTGTTTCACTTATAACTTTTTCCAAGTCTTTCCATTTCCTAACAAATGAAGTGATGTCATTTTTTTTCATGGAGGCATCGAATTCCTATATATATATATATATATATATATATATCATATATATATATATATCACATTTTCTTTATCCATTCATGCTGAGGGGCATCTGAGTTGGTTTCATATCTTAGCTATGGTAAATAATGCTGAAATAAACATAGTCGTGCTGGTAGATTTAGTGTGGTCTTATTTGTGAACATTTGGGTAAATGCCCAAAAGTGGGATTGCTGGGTCATAGGGGAGCTCTATGTGGAGTCTTTTAAGGAACCTCCATACTGCTTTCCAAGTGGTTGAACATACTGCTTTCCAAGTGGTTGAACAAGTTTACACTCCCACCAACAATGCAGTAGAGTTCCCTTCTGGCCACATCCCCTCCACCATCTGCTGTTATTACAGTTCTTGATTATAGTCATTCTAACTGGAGTGAGGTGGAATCTCAATGTTGTTTTGATTTGCATTTCTTTTATGGCTTGAGAGGTTGAGCATTTCTTCATGTGTCTATTAGCCATCCTTCTTTCCTCTTCAGAGAAGTTTCTCTTTAAGTCTTTAGTCCACTTATTCAAATCTTTTTTAAATTAAGAAAAAAATATTTTACTGAATAATTTTCAACAACTACAGAGGAATCCTTTTCAACTTTGAACTGGATTATCTCAATCTCCAACAACTGGTCATTTGAATAACAATAGCAAATTATTGTTACTCCCTCTGTAGAAGGAGATTCAGAGGGAGGTTATCATAGAATATAGCAACTAATAATAGAATTTACCAATTTAAACTGTTTCCATATTGTATTAATACAGTTTTTCTCAGGAAAAGATTTTAAGAATTAGGGAACTCATAAAAATTAGAGAAAATGTGCAACTCCAAATAGAATAAGATTAATAAAAAAATCTATGTGCTTTTGGCTGCTGAAAGATTGATAGAATAATATAAGATTGGGCTTGGAATGTGGCTTAGTGGTTGAGTTCTTGTCTACATTGCATGAAGCCCTGGGTTCAATTCTTCAGTACTACATAAACAGAAAAAAGTCAGAAGTGGTTCTGTGGCTCAAGTGGTAGAGTGCTAGACTTGAATAAAAGAAGTTCAGGCACAGTTCCAAGGCCCTGAGTTTAAGCCCCGGGACTGGCAAAAAAATTATAAGATTAATATAAGATTGATAAAAAATGGTACAATTCTATGACCAAAATTCCTTCTTTTCAATCAGAGACAACAAGCCTGTTTCTAAAATTGTATTGTTATCTATGGAACCTGAACATAATCCAAATTTTCATGAAATTTGAGTTGTAAAAGTTATAGTCAATAAGTTAAAAAGAGTCCTATGCAAGAAAATTTTTTATAAATAATATTTCTGAAATTATTATGCATGCATTTAATCAGATTCAGCCCCTCTGTTATTCTCCATAATTCCTCTTCCTTCCTTCCCAAAAGCTTCATGTTGTATTTTCACATATGTATATATATACACACCCATACCTACACACATATCACACACACATATATATGTATTCACACATACATATACACATCACACACACACACACACACACACATACACACATATATATTACCCTTTCCATTTGCCATTCTCCTTTTCACTGGAACTTGTTTGACGTTCCTGTCAGGCATCACTTATTTTTAAGTGTATTTAATTGTTCAAAAGGATTTCACTAAGGTGTTTCACATACCTATATACAATACTTATTCAGATTGACCTTTTATTTACTGCTATGTTTTTATTCTCATATTCAGCAAGAATAATAAGTCAGTTACAATTCACTTTTCAGCAAGTTTTATTTTGTTATCTTCATTTAAAGATTTGGCATCGTGTATTGTTCACCATGTAATTTTCTTTTTTTCCACACCTATTCTCCTTAAACACTTCTACAATTACAAACATATTTTACATATACACAAACATGTGTGGATTTGCATATATGTTCATCTTCCATTTTTAAAATCCACATATAAGAGGAAAAAAAGGTCAAATTTAGACTTAGAAGAATATGTATTGGCTATCTACAGTTGTTTCATCCAGAGATAATTAGTTGAGAATTTAGTAAGTACCAATTCCTTTGACAGACACTGAAAAATCATTGGAAATAGTACAAAGTTCTAGGCTTCAAACTTTCTAAAAGTTGGGCAAGAGAAAAGAAATAAATGATAATGACAGTATAGTTTATCAGGGCACACATAATGAAGTACCATTGTGTAGCTGATTTAAGGAAAAGGTATTTATTTCCTCACAGTTCAATTGGTGAGAAAAACAAATCAAGGTTCATCAGGTTTTAAAAAAATAATATATGCTCTCTCTCCTTGCTTTGTACATGATTTTTTTTTTTGTTTGTCATGGGGTTTGAGCTCTGGGCCTGGGCTCTGTCCCTCAGCTCTTCAGCTCATGGCTAGCGCCCTACCACTTGAGCCACAGCCCCACTTCCTGTACATAATCTTATATGATCTTCCCCATTTGTGTGTGTCAGTATACCTCTGACTATTAAAACATCAGTCATATTGCAATGAGAGTCACCATTTCATCTAATTTTCCCTTCATTCCCCTTTAAATGATTGATTTTCAAATATAAGTCACACTTAGAAGTATTGGGGATTAAGACTTCAACAAAATAATGGGTAGAAGGTGCAATTCTGCCCCTAAAAAAGTAAGAAAGGCAATATTTACCATAGTAGTATAAAGAAATAGAGTGGGATAATGTACTGATACAAATAACACAACGAAGACTTCTCAGAGAAGATAGAGTTGAGGTTAGATCCAACAGCTAGAATGAAACTATTGCATTACTATCTAAGGGCAAGGAACATCAGGTAGAAGAAACTTTGAAGTCCTCGAGAGCTATGAGTAGTAGAGTGTTGTAATGTGGCAAACAAGGAGAAGAATACTATAAAATAAGGTCTGGGATTTAGGTAAATTTATAAAATTCTGTTTGAATTTCTGGTTACTGACAGTAGAACACAATGTTGAAAGGATTAAATAATGTAATTAGAGAGAGTTCTAGCATCTTATAGATGCTCCATCTGGAAACTGGCTCTATAAAAAAAGTGGCATTTTCTTTTTATTCCACATATCATCCATTACACTTGAAATTACACTCCAGGACATTAATTAGTATGTATAATTCTGACCTAACTCTATCCCAAATGGAGGCATCATATTCACACATTTTCTACTACCTGACTAGCCTCAATCACTTTACAGATGCCATCAAAATCTGTCAGACTTGTGATCACTGTTCTAAAATACCTTCATTAAAAATACCCTGATCAAATGTACTGTCAAAAATGAAACAGGATTTGATTTGCAATGTAGTTAACCTCCAATTAGTTTTGGAAAAGAAAGTACATTATAATTACTTTTCAACTATTAAAACAATTTCAAATTTGGTAAATTTCTACTTTAATTATATAAAACAATGGCAAGTGCCTTTTTAGATAATTATATCTAATCAATTGTAATACAATCTATTTTAAATTCATAAAGAGAGATTTCCAAATGCCAAATAATCTCTTCACTCATGTATATCAAATGTATTAGGAAGGAAAAAGCAAGGTATGAATTTCTCTGCAAATTGAGTCTTTATTAATAAGGGTGATAAATTAACAATGTTTTAGACGATGTAATTTTTGTTTCAAAAGAGAGGGTAGACAGGTTAAACTGGATTCAGACACTTTTTCTTTCTAACTTTGATACCTCAAATTACCCTTCATTTCATTCAATTATGACTCTTTTTACTCCAGTTGTGCCTCACTCCAACTGAACATCCTAAACCATTCTCAATTATTCATTTTGCACAAGGTGGTTCAGATTAGAGTGCAAAGCTGAAATGTGTTGTGAACTTACCATATCCATATAGCATATCTAAATGTGGTCAAGGTTCTATGGGAAATATTTGAGGTAACTTTCCTATTTTTGTTATCTTTAAGTAGTTGTACAAAGGAGTTGCCATTCAATAAAGCAGTTTGTGAATGCAGTACGTCTGGATCAATGCCACCCTTTTCAATGTTCTCACACATCTCTCCCTTACTCATTCCTTCCCTCACTTTACTCTTCAAGACATGTATTGAATTTGTTGCATTTAATAAACTTGTTTATGCAAACAATGTATATTTATCTATGTCTTCCCTCCCTTCACCCCCTTCCACCCACCTATTCCCTCATTATTTTAATTTTGTGGTATACACAATGGATGCTTAACTGAAAATTTCCTCACACACTCCCCTTCACTCATCTATTCCTCTTTCTTCCCTCTCTCGTTGGCCCTAACACCCCACTTCTGGTACTCATTTTCTGGTACTTATTTTGTTCAGCCTTGACTTAATTTTTCTAAAGAACTAGACTATTTGAGCTCGCCATAAGAGTCTATTATACTTCAGTTAATTCTTTTCCAACTACTTGCAGGGTGTTCCAACCATTAGATGGCAGGGATTGAAAGTGGAGGTCGACTTAGAAATGTCATGTAGGGTCAAATGTTGGACTTGCTATATTAAAAAAATAGCTCATTTTTGATTTGTATTTCTTTTATGGCCAGAGATGTTGAACATTTTTTCATGTGTCTATTACCCATTCTTATTTCTGTTCCAGAGAAGTCTCTGTTTAAGATGTTAGTCCACTTATTGATGGGATTGTTGTTTCTTTGAGGATTTGTTTTTATTTTGGGGGAATTAAGTTTTTGAGCTTTGAGTATATTTTAGATATGAGGCCCTTGTCTGATATATAGCTAGTAAAGATCTTCTTTCAAGCTGTGGTCTTCCTATTTATCTCCTAGCTATGTCCTTTGTCAGTAGAAACTTTGAAGTTTAATGAAATCTCATTCATCCAGTCTTTCTTTGATTTGCAAATCAAAACAGCATTGAGATTCCATCTCACCTTGGTTAGAATGGCCATTATCAAGAAAACTAATAATAAATAATGCTGGTGGGAATGTGGCCAAAAGGAAACTCTACAGAAATGTAAACTTGTTCAAACACTGGAAAGCAGTACAACAGTTCCTCAAAAGACTAAATACAGAGCTCCCCTATGACCCAGCAATCCCACTTCTGGGCATTTACCCAAATGACCACAAGCAATGTCATACTAAAGCTACCAGCACAACCATGTTCACTACAGCCTTTTTTTTAAACTATAGCTAAGATAGGGAATCAGCCCAAATGCCCCTGTCTATATACACAATGAAATTCTGTGCTTCCATCAGAAAAACTGACATTACACCATTCATAAGGTAATTGAAAGTCTTGGAAAAAATTGTATTAAATGAAGTAAGCCAGGCTGAAAGAAAAACAGTCTGCACAGTTTCCCTCATTTGAAATAAATAGGATATGTCTAAGATATTCTTAGCAAAAGAACACAATTCCTCAATTCCTAGGTACATATGACCATATAAAATGATGCTTATTGAAATGAACCCCAAGAAATGGAGACAGAGGTATTTTTTGAAATGTACTGTTTGCAGTTATTTTTTTTTCTCTCCCCATCCCCAACTCCAACTCCTTTGGTTTATTACCTGTTGAAGGTAAGGTGAATCTCAGAAATGGTGGGACAAAGGGTTAACCACTAGACACTATGTTCAAAATGAACTTTACAACTTGGAGGAATGGGAGGGGAGGGGAGTTGGGGCGAAAGTGGGAGAAAATGAGGGAGAAAGTAATACTGTTTGACAAGAAATATACTCATTAACTTACTTATATAATTGTAACCCCTCTGTACATAACCTTTACAATAAGTTTTTAAATAGCTCATTTTGAATGTGTATTTGATACAAAGTGTTGTGCCACACAGTTACAAAACATCCAAGAGAATTACTGTGGGAGGAATTATTATTTACAAAGAAATCTCAGATAGTTGCATAATCTCAGAACAATTCAAACTATATCTTTCTGATCATCAAAGCTGATAAGTTTTAACTACTACATTCAGCAAAGGATTTTAATTGGCATCAAACCTCTTGACATGTGATGATCAATATGAATGAATGATATCAGTGGAGAGATATGAGCCAATGACTATATCTCAGTCTCCAGAAAACAGATTGGTTGTAAGTTGTATGTTTTTTCTAAATTTTACTCAAGAGTGGAGCCAACTTTTACAAGTATCAAGATTTGATTATTGAATCAGATAAAGGATGTGTCACAGGAGCCATCCTTTTCATCATGTTTCTCCCCTCCCCCCCAGGAGAGGATAGAGCTTCAAGGGGTCAATGTGTTTCTCTGGTTCATGAAGAGAATTAATGAAAGAAATACAACTAGTCCTTGGTATTCTAAATCCAAATCCTATATTCATTTTAGGACTTAGACTACATTTATTGAGCACATATCAAATAATACCAGAAAGGAGTCCTGGCACCTGGATAGAACAACAAGCATGAATTAAAATTATGACAAGTGTTAGAAAGAAAAAAAATAAGAAAAAAACTTTAAAAAGGATAAAAAAGGAAAAAATGTAAAGGGAACAGAAAGGAAAAATACGTAATATATGAGTAAAAACAAATTAAAAATGAAAACTAGCAAATGAAAAACTATTTATTCTTGAATTATTCACTATCTACAATTATTACTATTCCTCTTATACATGATTTTATTACTCTCTGACAAATAGATGCCAACATATTTTCAAAAAAACAAGAGACATATAATCTCCTTATCTTACTTCAGCTGTTCATTTTGTATAGCTAAGATTCTAATGGCTCAAATGTTTTGTTCTCCTTGTTTATTATGTTCATTCTTTAATTTGATTTTTCTTTTTTCTTGTTTTTTATCTTTAAGTAGTTGTACAAAGGAGTTGTCATTTAACAAAGAACAGTTTATGAATGCTATGTATTTTGGTCAGCATCACCCTTTCAAAATTCTCATCCATCCCTTCTCTCACTACCACTTCCCTCATTCTTTTTTTTGTCGGTTGTGGGGCTTGAACTCTGGGCCTGGGCATTGTCCCTCAGCTCTTCAGCTCAAGGCAAGTGCTCTACCACTTGAGCTACAGGGCCACTTCTGGTTTTCTGGTGGTTTATTGGAGATAGGAGTCTCACGGTCTCTCCTGCCCGGGCTGGCTTTGAATCGGGATCCTCAGATCTCAGCCTCCTGAGTAGCTAGGATTACAGGCGTGAGCCACCAGCGCCTGGCCTCCCTCATTCTTCTTAATGTTTAACAAATTGGATTTTTGACTGAATTCTTCCCCTTATCTCCATTTCATTTGCCTACTTCTTTCCCTTTGACCCCACCACATCCTTTCCTGGTGTTTTATTTTGCTGAACTTTGACTTAGCCTTTCTAAGGAATCACACTATATGAGTTCTTCCTGGGATTCACCATATTTCAGTTAATACATTTATATACAGGTACAGACCATCCAATGTATTAGCTTGGGAATTTATAAATTAAATCTAGCATATAAAGGGAAACATGTATCCTTTGTCTCTCTAGGCCTGACTTGCTTCACTTAGCATAATTATTTCCAAGACTTTCCATTTCTTTTACAAATTGTACAATATTATTCTTTTTAATGGGTGAGTAATATATATATATATATATATATATATATATATATATATATATATATATATCACATTTTAATGATCCATTCTTCCATTAAGGGGCATCTGGGTTGATTCTACCTATGGTGAATATTGCTGCAATAAACATGGTTGTGCTGGTATCTTTACTGTATCAAAATGTTTATTGAAATAGAACTTCAGGTCATTCAGGTTTTTTTTTTAACAGAAATAATCTCACAGAAAATCAGAAAACTTTCATCTCAACCTCTGAATGGTGCAGAGTGTGTTAACAGTAACCAGTTTAGAGATAATCTCTCAAGGTCTTGAGATGTTAATTTCTGAGTCATGAATTTGAGACTATGACTTTAAAAACTACATCCAAAGCCCATTGGCTTTGGTGACATTTAAAAGCATCTGAAACTTCTAAGGTTTAAATATAATGACTAAGTGGGTATTTATACTAAAGGCAGTATGGATGCCAAATTACAGAACTGTCCTTTTAGCCTACAGAAAAAAATATTACAGTATATCTCAGAACTCTATGAAAAGACACCAATGGGAGGGCAGACAACCTATGGGTTATAAAATATTGATAGTTTATTTTAATGTAAGACTTGATCCCTGAAATAAGGTAAGATACTATGTCTCTATTTAATTCAGTATTGTATTCTCTGTTTTATCCCTACTATTCATAGATGTGCAACTTCCTTTGGGGACATGATTGACCAGAGAACTCAAATTTTTAGTTACAATTGTATGTGCTTGTGTGTGTGTGTGTGTGTGTGTGTATTTGTGTGTTTTGCATGTGTGTATTCTTGGGGGTTGGGTGGTATCAGAATAATGGGTAATAGATACTCTTACAGTTCAAATTATTTTAAATTAGGAAATATTGGACCAAATATAGATCCTTAGCCTACTCATTTCTTTTTCAGTTAGTCAGAAACTATCAACAATGAGAAAAATTTCACTTCTCATTTAATTATAGAATCAAGATTTTTTTTTTCTGTTGAAGTTAACAAAACAATTACTTCCAGTTTTAGTTAAAAGCTGTAAATCTTAAGAGGTGAAATGTCAAGTTAGTGAGAAAAGGCATCCTCTCAGGTGGAAAATTCTCTATATTACTTAATGTTCAGTGATATTTAGATACTCATTTTAGTAATTCCATAGAAGTTCCTTCTCACTAAGTAATGAAGTTAAATGAAAAAAGGCACTGTTTTCTTTCACCGTAAGTCTTGATTTAATAGTTCATCATAGCATGCAAACAAATTTACAAGAAAATAAACATTAAAAAGAAAATAGATTAAGAAAACAGAAAAAAATTCTGTTTTTAAATTTTTTATATGTTTTTTATTGTAAAAATGCTGTACATAGGGGTTGCAGTGACATGAGTAAGGTAATGAGTACTTTTCCTATTGAGCATTGTTGCCTCCTCCTTTGTTTTCCCCCTATCATCCCTTCCTTCTCACCTCCACAACTACCAGACCCATCTCTCTCACCCCTGAAAAAGTTGTAAAGTTTGTTTTCAACATACTGTCTTGTACATCTCATTGTTACAATGGGTCATCCTGTATCCTTATTTCAGCATTTTGTTATTTCCCTTTCCCTCCCCAAATTAGAAAAATGTATATACAAGATGCAGGGCACCAGAATCAAAATAGTGACAACAGGGGTTATACCATGGGGGAGGAACATACAAAGAAACAAAAAAAAAAATCACATGGTACATTATAAATACATTAGAAACAAAAGCAAGAAAGAAAAAAGATATTTGTGTCCCTATCTTGGGGGTTCATTTTGATTAACATCATCTTATATTGTCATATGTACATAGCTTTTGGCCTGTTCTGCTTGTCCTAGACATTTACTAGTTATAGCAAATAAGGGAAACCATGCGGCCTATGTTTCTTTGAGCCTGGCTTACTTCACTTAATATAATTTTTTCCAAGTCTTTCCATTTCCTGACAAATGGGGCAATGTCATTCTTCCTGATGGAGGCATAGAATTCCATTGTGTAGGGGCTGAGAAGGTGGCTCAGTGGTAGAGCGCTTGACTTGCATGCATGAGGCCCTGGGTTCGATTCCTCAGCACCACATAAGCAGAAAAAAAAAGCCGGAAGTGGTGCAATGGCTCAAGTGGTAGAGCGCTAGCCTTGAGCTGAAGAGCTCAGGGACAGTGCGCAGGCCCAGAGTTCAGACCTATGACCGGACCCCACCCACAAAGAAAGAATTCCATTATACACACACACACACACACACACACACACACACACACACACACATATATAACACATTTTAGAAGTTCTATCTTTTTGTAATGAAACAATATTTTCATGAATTAAAAATGTACTAGGTATAAATATATATATATATATAATATTACCTTGTCATATAGTCCTAATTTGATGAAAAGAATAAGAAAGTAATTTGTATAGTTTCTTAATAAGAAATAACCAAATAAGAAGAAAGGATTTGATATCCTACAGAAGGCAAGTGGCTGTTTCTCATTGTTCCCTCTTCTCTCTCTCTCTCTCTCTCTCTCTCTCTCTTTTTGTTTTGTTGGTGATGGGGCCTGAACTCTGGACCTGGGCGCTGTCTCTCAGCTCTTCAGCTCAAGGCTAGCACTCTACCACTTGAGCCACAACACCACTTCCGGCTTTTTCTGCTTATGTGGTGCTGAGGAATCAAACCCAGAGCCTCATGCATGCAAGGCAAGCACTCTACCTTCCCAGCCCTTACCTCACCTCTTAAATAATGGAAAGCTTTACAAGTAAATCAAGACAGCTAAAAGTTTAAACTTCTTTCTAGTTTTTTTTTTTTCTTTTTTACCATTAGTAATAAAGAAAAGCTTACATCATGGACACCTATTTAGTGACATATTTAAAGAAGCAAAACTTTCTTTTTACTAAAATAGTTTTTAGTATCTTTTAAATCTCTCTTACAACATATTCTACCTTATTTTCCATAAGTAATATAGATGATTTTTCTCTCTTAATTTCATACCTATTGCTTTTCTTTTATCATATATATATGTATATATATAATGTCTCTGTAACTGAACACTACAAATACTGTAAATGTGTAGCAACAATCAGTAAATTTTCATGAGGGATTTTGGTACATACTTATCGAGGAAGTAGTACTGGGATTTTGTGATCAAATAGGAAAAGAAATCTCCCAGCTTTCACAAGTGATGTCAGAAAGATATTTCTGTGAACAGGGAACACAGCAGGATTTACTTACAGGTTGTCAGGGGCAGGGACGGTTGAAACTCTTCCCAATAGTATTCATTCATTTCTTGCGTGCTGTTATAATTATTTGCTGCAGCCAACATGATCAGAAATGCATACAGAAAAGCATATAAGTATTCAAATTTTCAATGAAAATCTCAATCCTAATTAACTATAAATCAGTAAAGCTGGGTAGCCTGAGGTAGGTTAAAATGAGAACTTTGTACATGAAAGGCTACATATGCCCTGAAATCTAAGAATTTTCCTAGTTGCAAACCTCCCAATCACTACATGCAACTTCCTTCACTTCAATTATCCTCCAAAGGGAAGTGAGAGCAGGTTAACCAAGCCAAATAGGAGTCCATATCGTCAGAGAATAAGTCATTGGGGTTTTTTTCTTGTTCGCATAGCAAAAGCCATAGATCTCAATGGGGGCAGACTTCTGGCCCAGTCATCTGAGAATGTGGAGTGGAACAAAGTTAGAATTTATGTCCTCCTGATTAGTTGAATTACACCCCTGGGGCCGTAGACCTAGAAGGAGTGAAGTTCTGTTAGCACTTTCTTTGTTCCACTCTTAAGAGACTTGCTTTATCAAGCTATTAGTATGCTTATATTATCCTCTCTCACAAGGTTGAAAGTTCTTTAATAACAATCACTAGGCTCCTATCATTCTTTGTGGCATATTTACACTATTTCCAGTTAAATTGCAAATAGTAAATGCTTGTAAATATACAAATACGTGAAAAAATCTACAACCTAAATATTATTATGCCAGATGAATAAAATGTAGAACAAACTGATTCTGGACCATAGATTGAAGGGTTTTAAATACACACACACACACACACACACACACACAATTGTATTTACCTTATTTTTACCTTATTTTTAACACCAAAAACTCATTCAAAACTGTGATAAGAAGATGTAAACTGTAATTGATCAGTTGTTTGGGGGTTCAGTATGGACAATCTGAGTGCTAAAATGCCATTGTGGGAGTCGAGAGGAGTCATAGCTGACCCCTGATACTTTGGTAAATTTTACCCTTGGAAGATTGATCATACCCTAATAGGGAATAATAGAGAAAATTCTCCTCCTATTTCCAGCAGAAGGAGGCATATAGTAACCATTTTGAGATAGCCTGTTCTTAAGGAAGTTTACCCTTGACAGACACATTATTAATTTTTTATCCAGAACATAAACTATGGTTCATTTGCTTTTGTTGTTTTTGACTTACCAATTTGCCTTACCAATTCTAACTAATCTGGGGGAAGGCAATACCTAATTCCTACCACTGTATCAGTTATGTCCCATCTAAGGTGAAGAATGTTTGAAGACAAAGAAGCACCTGTGGAAATTATAATACACAATAGCTCACAATTTCTCATTAAATGAAACAAGATACAGCCATAAGACATAATA
This sequence comes from Dipodomys spectabilis, assembly GCF_019054845.1. Lineage (NCBI taxonomy): Eukaryota > Metazoa > Chordata > Mammalia > Rodentia > Heteromyidae > Dipodomys > Dipodomys spectabilis. The sequence continues at coordinate 6,085,126 of NW_024870874.1, read as the reverse complement.
TGACCACTGTGTCATATGCTACTTCTCATGTTAAAAGTCTATTTTCTGCAGTACTTTATACCCAGGTTATCATGGCTACCTATCATTAAAAAAAACTACAAGGAATACCAAAATACACAAAACATAATTAAAAGAGGCAGAGCAAACATCAGATTCTGACTCATATGAAAATACAATGTTAAATTTATAGGATCAGAAATTTCCCTACAAATATATGTTAAATTTATTGGATTAGAAATATAATAACTACAATTGTGGTTATTTTAGCAAGGTCTTTAATAGGTAAAGTAGACAGTACATGAACAATATAAGCAGAAAGATGGAAATTCAAATCAAATAGAAAAGCTAAACATCAAAACTGTGTACAGAATGTGTTTGATGGGATTAATAGTACACTATACCCAGCTAGGGAAAAAAAAATCTCTGAACTTTAACTTATTGCAAAACAAACTTTAAAAATAAAAACAAAGTAAAAAAATCAACAAAGAGAATATACTATTCAATAATAATAACTGAGAATTATCCCATGCATACCAAACCACATAGTCAAGCTCAGAGAACACTGGCAGAATAGTAATAGAAAGCCACACTTAGATATATTGTCTTCTAACTTTTGATATATAAAGAAGAGAAAGTGATCTGCAAAGAATTCACTAGGAAAAAATTCCCTATAAAATAATAAGAAATTACATTTGACTTTCCCCAGAAATCATATTAAAAAGAAGAGTGGAGTGAAATAGTAATTGTTTGAGAGAAAAAAAATTGTGCAAAATAATATGAACAATGATCCATTTGACTGTATGTGTGTATAAGTGTGTGGATTTGTGAGCTTTTCATACATATATATGTATGTGTATATATATATATATATATATATATATATAAATATAGGTAAAATGAATGACAATCACAGAAAGAATGCAAGAGAGGATTAGTATTATTGGCTATCATAAATTATTCACTCTACTCAGTACAAATGTATAATCATTTGGAGGATAATTTATATCTTTACCATAGTAAATGTTCTACATGTACATTGTTTCTTTACATTTACTTAGATATTATTTGCTGTCTTTTCTCATGATGATGTTCTTTATATGAAATGTGTTCTTTATGTATTTAGACCTAAATAGTTAATTTTTGAGAGACTGTAAACAGTATTATATTTTTTGTGAACCCGTTTATTTCTGATATATAGATACCAAGAAATTTTTGTTTCATTTACTTTATAAACTTTAAGTTTTTGGACTGACCGGGGGCATCCGGTCATGGGGCCTGAACTCTGGGCCTGGGCGCTGTCCCTCAGCTGGAGCCACAGCGCCACTTACAGATTTTTTTCTTTTTGCTTTGGTGGTGCTGAGGAATCGAACCCAGGGCCTCATGCATGCAAGGTAAACGCTCTACCACTAAGCCACCTTCCCAGCCCCAGCATTTTTTTTTTTATTTTACATTTTTACGTTATCTACAGGTACTAAACAGCTTTGTTCCCTCATTGGGGATGAAGGGAGATTTTTTTACCTCAAAGAGATTTCATTAGCTACAATTTGGAGTGGTGAAATTGTTCTTTCGTGGCGAATATCACACTTACCTATACTACTGTGGTACTTTATAGAACTAAACACTAAAGGTAAGGTCAATTTTACTTTATATTATTTTTCAAAACTAAAATTAAATAAGAAAATACGTGATTACCTGGGAAACAATTTTAAACACACTACCTGAAACACTTAAAATAGTTCAATATGAATGTTTCTAGGGGAAAAAAAGAAGAGTAATAATGAATAATTTTTCAAGCAAATATGCATATCTTAATAATGCATACAGGAAATAGTTGAAACTCACTAGTCAAAAATGTATATAAATAATTCAAATAAAATAAGCACCAAAAAGTCATCAATGATTTTTTTCTACAATTATTTGCAAGAGATAATGTAATATTAAGGGCCTAATACATTGGGAAATGTATTACTACACTGTTAGTGAGGAACAAGGTAATATATTTATAAAAAATGAAAAAAAATATAGGTCTGGGGCTGGGAAGGTGGCTCAGTGGTAGAGTGCTTGCCTCACATGCGTGAGGCCCTGGATTTGACCCTCAGTACCACACATGCAGAAAAAAAAACAGAACTGGTGTTGTGGCTCAGGTGGTAGAACGCTAGCCTTGAGCTGAAGAACCAAGGGACAACGCCCAGGCCCAGATTTCAGGCCATGACCGACCAAAAAAAACAAACAAAAACAACCCCCCAAAAACATATAGGTCTTTTTAGTTAGTTTAATAAAAATGTTCCACTCAGCATCTTTTAAATCCTTGATAATTTAAGGATTTTACTGGTTTTATACACTATTAGGAACTTATCATAAGGATAAAGTTTAACTCAGAAGCGATATCCACAAGCATGTTGATTTTTTTCCCCTATTATTTGTAGGGAAAATGTTAGCAGCATTCTGTTATTTATCATTAAAATATAGTAAATAACATACATGAAAACATTACAACACTATGTAACCAGCTTAATGGGATTATAGAAATGCATGTTCCATATGCACACGTCTACATGTAAATGTTTATAATTATATATAAACATTATAGATACATATAAATACGGATTTTTAAAAAAATAAGCGTATAAAATAGTATATGTATATTTATAGAAGTTCTCAACTTTTCTCTCCTTGAACAATATTTACTGTAATTTTGTTTCTTTTCTTTTCTTTTCTTTTCTTTTTTTGTCTGTCGTGGGGCTTGAACTCTGGGCCTGGGCACTGTCCCTGAGCTCTTCAGCTTAAGATGAGTGCTCTACCACTTGAGCCACAGCACCACTTCTGGTTTTCTAGTGGTTTATTGGAGATAAAAGTCTCACCGAGTTTCCTGCCTGGGCTGGCTTTGAACCTTACATACGTAAGGTTATAAGTACATTTGCTTTCAAACTTGTTACCCATTCCTCATTTTCTCCTACTTTCCCTCCCCCTACCTCCCCACCCCCAAGTTGTACAGATCATTTCCAACATATTGTCTTGTGTATTTTGTTGTTGCATTGGTTCCCTCCTTATCCCCATCCATTGATTCTGTTATTTCCCTTCCCTCCCTTAATTCAAATAAATGTATATACAATACCAGGGTACCAGAATCAAATAAAGAAACAAGAGGGGATATACCATAGGGGGAAGAATATACAAAGGACACAAGAAATCACATAGTACATTAAAAACAACAACAACAACAACAAATAGAAACCTCCTGTGTTCATGTCTTGGAGTTCATTTCATTTAGCATCTTCTTATATGGTCATATATACATCGCTATTGAGTTACTCTGCTCATCTGCTAAGGTTATTCTAGATGTATAGTAATTACTGCAAATAAGGGAAACCATGGAACCTGTCTTTCTTGTGTCTGGCTTGATTCACTTATCTGGATTTCAGAGGATTATTTTCTTTATAAGAATTTTGTCCAGTATATCAGATTAGAATTTTGGAAGGTGGGATATTAAGCATAAAGTGAATGAGCATTTACTGGGGAATTATTTTTATACAAAAAAGTACACTCATTTTAAACATGGTTTAAAGATTCTTGGCAAAACATATCGAGTAGTAAAATGTACAACTCCAACACATCAAAATACAAAACATGGAATATTTTACCTTTTTTAATTTTTGGGATTGAACTCAGGCTTCAAACTTATTAGAAATATGAAAAATTCCTAACACACATATAAAAATATGCTGACTTTGAACTTGGTCTCTTGCTTTCTCTACTCACAGATTCATAATGATTTGTATTTTATCCCTGTAGTTCTGCTTTATCTAGACTATGTTCATACACATACACACACACAGACACATATATATTTGGAATTACACAATATGTAGTTTTTGGCTTTTCATTTTTCACTTAGCATAATGCTTTAAAACTACATTATCTTATGCATTTTGCATTTTGTACCTTTTTATTTCCAAATTATGTTCATTTGTAAAAATACACACAATTTGTTTTGCTTGCTAGACATATGAATTTGTTTCAGTTTAAAGTCCTTATGAATAAAAATTTAATCAGAATTTGTTTGAAAGCTTTACAGGGACATATTTTCATGTCTTATGGATGAAATGCTGGACCATATGGTAAGCGTAAATTTTCGAGTCTTTTTTCCAGCCCTGAATATCCGGAGAATGTACTCAATTAAAGGTGCTCAAGTTGTTGTACAATTTGGCTCTTTTTCAAAGATAAATGGTCTTTTCCCCCCTACCTGATTTTCAACAGAATTGTGATCATGTTTAGCTTACTGACAGCCAAAAATTTAAGTACTTTGGTCTTTAGATCTTCAGCCCTCCCATGAATATTTTGCTTACAAGAGTTTTTCCTCTTACATAAATGGCCAGTGAATCCTCTGTCTTTTATTCTTTCATCTGCTCCCTGCTGTTGATAACATTGTAGCTCTTCACTACTTGGTTTGAGGAGATGGAATGATTTATGAAGAGGCTTATTTAAGGAGAGGAAAAAAAGTCATAAACTCACAACTCTTATGACACAACTCTTCAATAGATTAACTCTGGTTAGAAATTTACATAGCTTTTCTTGTTTCTAGTGACTTCAAATAATTATTTTTTACTAATTTTTCCTGATTTAAAATTTTTGTCTCAGGAAAGGCTTATCTGTCACCACTAGAAAGTCTTTATTTTTCTATTTTTAGCATTTTGAAAATAAATATCCCAAAGTGTTAAATAATGGTTATTTTATAGTGATACAATATGTTTTATTTTCTCTTTCGTTGTGCTTAATTTTCTTGACCCTTCTGCAAAAGCATAATCTTTATAATCAGTAAAGAGACTGTTCTATTCATTTCTTGGATTTTGTAAGAGTTTACAAAACCAAGAACACTACTTTGGATTTGATTTGTAATTTTAGAAACTGTTAAATTGCTTTAACAAAGATAAGAACTATTTTGATTAGTGTAGTTTTACATTCCTGAACAACCTTCCATTAAGGTGGAACTTGAAAATGTTTCTTTGGCTTTCACTTTTAAGTTGTTTGTCATTTGTCTTATTTGTGAAGTTAATTTGTATTAGCATAATATAAACTTTAAGAGTACAACATAGTGTAGGCTTGTTATCTAAATTTGGTCATACTATGAGATGTTTATTTAAAGGTGGTTATTATTTATTTTACAGTATTATATATATTACAGTATTTTTTTTTTATTTATCATCTAACATGAGAAAAAGGACATCTATTCCTGAAAGTTGGCTAAATCCAAGTCACTGCTCCAAATGATGCTTCCCCCCCCCCTTTTGTTTGGCAAGTCCTCCTTGGGCTTGAACTTAGGGCCTAGGCACTGTCCCTCTGCGCTATTGTTCAAGGCTCATGCTTTCCACTTGAGCCACAACACCACTTGAGGCTTTTTCTGTTGGTGTGGTACTGAGGAATGGAACCAGGGGCTTTAGAAAGACTAGGCAAGCACTCTTTCACTAAGCCACATCCTCAGCCCCTCCACATTTTTATACTATTATACTCGTAATACCTCTCTCAAGTGAAAAGGAATTGAGGTTTAGAATACTTTGGAATTTCACTGGGGACATCAGCAGCAGACTGGACCTTCTGTAGCTTCACACAGGTAGACTTGATTGCCACACACACTCTTACTCCCATTATACTCTTCTTCTTGTTCTTTTTTTTTTTCCTTATGTGGTGCTGAGGAATGGAACCCATACTCTTCTATGTTGATAAGAAATGTGCAGGTGGGTAGAAATAGAATCTCCAAATTAACTTGTAGAAAATGTAAATAAAAAGATGCTAAATATCTCCTTCCTTTTTTTTTAAACCAGTCCTAGGGCTTAAATTCAAGACCTAGGTGCTGTCCCTGAGCTTCTTTTGCGCTCTACTACTTGAGCCACAGCACCACTTCTGGCTTTTTCTTTTTATGTGATACTAAGGAATTGAACCCAGGGCTTCATGCATGCTAGGCGAGCACTCTACCACTAAGCCACATTCTCAGCCCCTAAATCTCCTTGAGAGACATATGAATACTAAATTGAGCTTATATTTTCTCAGAGTACTTTAGATGGATTTGAAATTAAAGGCCAAAATATTGTCTGAAATTTCTTCTAGATCTGTAAGTCAGTATCCTTGTTCCTAGATATTTTGGACTAAGGGAAACCTATTATTAAAAAATGTTTATAAAGATGTAGGTCATTTATTTTCAACATGAAACTATACAACTTCTATAAAAGAGAAGTGAGTGAATAGACAAACAAAAATATGCCACCTTGAAATATCCATCTAATCAGGTGTTTTTGGATATATTCCTTTGTCCTCCTCCCTACATTTTCATCCAGCTGTGCATGGGTTACAAAGCTTACCTGTACTGACTTTGTCTACAGTTTGTTCTCATTAAACATGTCAATGAGAACCATAGGCAGGAGATTACAGTGAAGGAGGAGAGAAAGGCATGGGTATTTGCTATCTACTCTTTCTATGCAGGTGTGCTTCTCAGCCTAAAGCAAGACTTTCTGTTTTAAGCACTTTCCTTCTCTGAATGGAGGAAGTATTCTCACCTTTGGATGTGAACCTTACCTCCTGCTACTATCTCCTACTACCTCTTTGGTTTCCTATACTACCTCAATGGTTTCTGTATTCCAAACCTAAAAACTTTTCAAACTATCTATTTATTAAGCTATTACCTCTTTTCAAATTTATTTATTATTAAAAAAATAAGCAGATATATTTGTGCATAGTTATCAGGTACAACATGATGTTTTGAATTATGTACACATTGTGGAAAAGTTAGAGCCAGATAATTAGCAAATGCATTACTTCACACTGCTATAATTTTGTGAAGAGAGTACTTAACATCCACTCCTTTAGCATTTTTCAAGAGTAGAACATTGTCATTAGTCACTATACTTTATAATACATCTCTCGAACTTATTCTGCTATCGAGCAGGTAATTTTTAAATTACCTAATTTAACCATGCCATCTATTTTCTTCTGAGACCTTGGCTGGTATACAAGTAGGAAATAAAATTTTATATACTGTCATCATTATAATATAAAATATTTGAGGGTAAAGGTCAAATGGAAAGACAGAAATCAGTGGGACACCATGCTGTAGTTATTTGATGAAAGGTGAACAAATGTTCTTCCTGAAGTTCATTTGCTGTTAGGTTAGAGTTATTTTATTAGCTAAAAACATGTGAAATTGTTGCTAGGATATTTTGTCTGGTGGATTTCCTTAACTTTCCTTTACTAACTAAGAAGAATGAATCATTAACACATTGAATTTATGTAAATCACCCTAATCATCTGCTTTCTCTTTCTCTGCTCCTAGGCCACAAAGAATTATCAGAAAAATTTTAGATCCAGGCTGACTTGATTTTAGTCAGAATTCTTCCTTTCAAACAAAGAAAGCAGCCTCACTGATTCACTGGAGATGGGGTTTACTAACTTGATAGCAGGGGCTTACAAATTTATTGAAAAAGAACAGGAGTCAAGAAAAAGGGTGAAGCTCAGCTTCAGGGAGCATGCTCTACGCTGCCAAACTGGCCTCACAGGAAGACTTATCATCAGTGCCACTGAGCTCTAGATTTTACAGATCTCTGACTTTGTTGCAAATCAATTCGCTGCCTATACTTAACTCCTCAGGCTACCCCTATCTGATAAAGCCAACTAGCTCTACGCCCTACTATTATCCATGGTGTCTGTAAACCCACCCTCCATTGCTTACTTCCAAAGTGAAATCTCCTGTCCAACATTTATGCAGGGTGGAGTCTCATCTTGTTGTAACATTTAAGCCACAAAGGGCCCTGAGAAACTGAATTCCAAATTTCTTTGGGAAAAAAAATAGGACACAGTTATTTCTGCAGATGTAGAAGGTTAGATTTGTTTGTTAGAGTTGTAAGAATGATAAACAATGTGGCTTAACCAAGAGACACTATTTTCTTCCAATTCTGGAAGTTGGAATTCTTAAGTTTTCAACAAAGTTAATTTCTTCTGAAGTTCTCTTTTACTGGTCTATATATATGTAAGCCTTCCCGGTGTCTTCTCAAGGTCTTTCCTTGGTGTGAGTCCTCATTGTAATCTTCCCCTAAGATTATCAGTCCTATTGAATTAAAGTCTACCCATATGACCTTAGTTTATCATAAGTACCTTCTTAAATCCCTGCCCCTCAAATATAGTAAAATTCAAAGGACCCAGAGGTTAAGAGTTCAGCTTATAAATTCATTATGGTGGGCACAATTTAGCTTTTTCTACAAAGGGTATTTGGAAATTGTCCTAGTTAAATGCATTGTATGACAATGGGATACAGCATAGAAAAAAATAAAATCACTATTAGGATAATCAAAGAAATGTGACTGTAGACTATGTATTGAATAATTGTATTTTTTCAAGGTTGAAGTTACTAAATTTGATCATTTTACTGTTTATGTGGGAAAGCTTTTCATGTAGAAGATGCCCATTATATTACTTGTAAGCAGTCAGCCCTGAGGTTTCCATTTGCTCTCAAATGGCTGACATAGAGCAAAACCCAGAAAAGGTATTTGAGGTAAGGTTCTGTACTATTCTTGTGGTTTTTCTGAAGGTTTGTTCTTTTTTATTAAAAAAAAAAAAACATTTTTATCATTTTTATTTTCTTTTGCAGAGCTGAGGTCCAAACTCAAGGCCTTGCACTTGCCAAGCAAATGCTCAAAACATGTTTAAATAACCACTGCAAAGTTCCAAATTTTTCATTTTTAGAAAAAAATAAACATATTGGAAAATTACAAAAATATTTAATCAGAGTTCATAGTCTATTCTTGATTGTCCATCATTAATATATACAATTCTCCATGTTTAAAATCCCTCCAAAACAACTTGACCTAATACAATGTGATTATCACTCGAGATGTTATTATCATTCTTACCAAAAAACTCTCATGGAATTGTAAGTTTATTCAGTATCAGTTTCAGTTGATGACAAAGTCCATGGAGATAGATGTAAGAGTATAAATGAAGGCATATCATTGTTTGAAAAGTAAAAAATAAAATCATGAGGCTAAGTTATTAAAGTTATTCTCAACATGGATTTAGATATTATTCATAAGATCATAAGATAAATTATGGATTTTGACGGTTAAATATTGACATCCTTAAAACTATTAGATGAAGATAGGATCGTAACACCAAAAGAACATGTAAGAGTAGAAAATATAAGTTAAATCTAGTTCTATGTCATTTGTATAAAAGACAAGGTGAAATTGGAGGGGGGGATGGCAACATGATAGATGTGGAAAAAGGAGGCACAGCTTTCTGATCGCACAGGGACAGTGCTGGCTTTGAAAGAACGACTTTCAATAAGACCAAAAATAGATGGAGGGTGTGTCAGAAGGGCAGATTAAATACAAGATTTGCTATATAAAAAAGCTGTTGTTAAAATTTGCTATTTGATTGTTCATAGATTATACAATGTTACTGATTCAACATATTTGTAAAGCCCATATACCATGAATATTTTCCTATATAAGATGCTACAACATGGATATATTCCAGCATTACTTGAGCAAGTTGTATATTATTGTCATCTTTAAAGCTGAAATTTGAGATAGTGCTATTATATAAAGCCTTTCTAAAAAAGATATTGGAATGTTTTCTGTGAGAATGCTTTAAATGGTATCATTCAAATATTTCATTCTTATTAATTAATAATTTATTTATGTTGTCTTTTTTTTTTTTGGTTGGTACTGAAGGTTTTGAAACAGGGTCTTGAGCCTGCAGTATTGAACCACTTAAATCATGCTTCTTAATATTTGTTTTTTGCTTTATTAACTCTTTTACAAGGTCCAGCTGCCTTAGACTACAATTTTTCTATTTATGCCTCCACCTAGTGTGGTTTGTACCACCCAACCCAGCTTGTATGTTAAGATTGGGTCTCACTAAATTTTTTTCTGAGCAGGCCATGATTCATGATCATCCTTATCTTTACCTCCCAAGAAATAGAAATTGCAGGCATGAGCCATCATGGGATTGTGATTCTTTATAAAAATTATAACATTCTCATTGCAATGAATTAATTAAAAACTTGATGAAACAAATTGCCACAGAACATGAATTTTAAAAGCATGGGTAGGCTCATTGGTAAACAAATATTTTAACATTAGCAAATACAAATTACAGAAGAGGAAAAGCTAGTATCACCATAGAGGAATTTCCTCTCTTTGGTTTCCACACATGTTCAGCTATCTGAGAGTTCCCAGACTGCAAGTGTTTATTCACATCTGTCAACTAAATCATAGATCCAAATGCAAAATGTAGCACTCAGGAACATTATGTGGATTTGTGATACTCCCTGGAGGACTTTGGGTCCATAAAGCAATGAATGGATTATAAGAAGACATAAATATGGTATTTTCATTTATGACAGGTGCAATCTTACTCCAATGTTATTTATATTATATAAAGGAAAACTGAACCTATTTTCCTCAGTCGAACTGAAAGGAGGGATCCTTAGGGATGAATAAATGAATAGCTTGCTATTAATTTCTGATTTCTAGAAATTCATCTTTGAAATTGACATGTTTTAGAGATTTTTTTTTAATAGCTGGTGTTTATTTATTTATTTTCTGTAAGTATGTGTGGAAGAAAGTGAAACCAAAGGGAAATGTGAGGTGGAGTTGATACATGAATAAAGTGATGTGTATGTACATATATATGCACTATATTATATATTCTCTCTTCCTGTATCTCTCTATATATTTGCTTTGTAGCCATGATCCTCAATGTTAAAACAAAGAAATTTTTGTAAGTGAATAACCAACAACTGCACACCCAATCCAGCATCCTTTAGAAACTACTCAGGGTCTTTTAACCTCTTGTTCATTCTAACCCTTAGTTTATGTCAAGGAAGTAAGAAATTATAAGCTAGATGGATGGAAAATTTGTCTTGAAACCTAAATTGGTATTCTACTTCACTACCCTGTAGTCTGTATTGATAAACTTGCAGACCCAGGAGTCAACTACAAGATTTCTTCACCCTCTCTAATTCTAAAATATTTTACTTTCATCTAATCACATTCTTACATATCTGCTATTATCTTTAGTTTTAAATATGTGAAAATACAATATTTTTCAATGAAACAGTAGTTTTTTTATAATACAAGTGTTATTTTCATTATGCATTAAATTTTTCCCAGATGTTGAAGAAACTGTTGGGTTAGTTTTCTGATTGCAAGATAAAGTGGCTTTCTTCTTCAAAATAGAAAATATAGATGCTATAATGAATAACTATTACTAGATATAATTACATTAAATAATTACATAGAACATTTGTTTCATATTGCAACAAGAGATGTGTAAGAATATACCTTTCATTATTATGATTATGTATAGCAAAACACTGGTATGTAGAATTACAAAACTTTTAAATTGTCTTAATACAAATTTATAATCACAATCATTTTTTTTGCCAGTCATGGGACCTGAATTCTGGGCCTGGGCACTGTCCTTCAGCTCTTCAGTGGTAGGCTAGCACTCTACCACTTGAGCCAGTGTGCCACTTCTGGCTTTTTCAGCTTATGTGGTGCTGAGGTATCGAACCGGGGTCCTCATGCATGCAAGGCAAGCACTCTACCACTGAGCCACCTTCCCAGCCCCCACAATCATGTTTTGTTATGTGAAATTATTTAGTTTTGAGTAATTCTCTAAAGACAGTAGGCTGACTTTTTTGGTATGTTTTTATTGTAAAAATACTGTACTGAGGGTTTATAGTTACGTGAGCAAGGTAATGAATATTGAGCATTGTTGCCTCCTCCTCTGTTTTCTCCCTACCATCCTTTCCCTCCCACCTCTATAACTACCCCCCCTACCCTGCCAAAGTTGTAAAGTTCATTTTCAGCATAGAGTTTCGTACATTTCATTGTTACAATGGGTCAACCTGTATCATTTCAGGAATGCAAAGCTGGTTCAATGTACACAAATCAAATAATATAATTCATGACTTCAATACGAACAAGGATAAGAGCCACATGATTCTCTCAATAGATGGAGAAAAAGCATTTGACAGGATCCAATACACCTTTATGATAAAGGCTCTGGAAAAATTAGAATCCATGGAACAATATAATAAAGGCTGTATATGACAAACCTACAGCCAGCATTATACTTAATGGCAAAAAAAACCCTAAAGCCATTTCTTCTAAACTCAGGAACGAGACAAGATGTCCACTCTCTCCAATTCTATTCAATTTAGTATTAGAATGCCTAGCTACAGCAATAAGACAATATGCAAACATAAAGGAGATCCAAATAGGGAAAGATGAAGTAAAACTCTCCCTCTTTTCAGATGACATGATCTTGCATTTAAAGAATCCCATGGACTCCACTCCCAAATTCCTCGAGCTGATTCGAAACTTTGGCAAAGTAGCAGGGTATAAAATTAACCCTCAAAACTCAATGGCTTTTTCGTATGCCAGCAATGAGAAAAGCGTGGCTGAAATCAGGAAAGCAACTCCATTCGTATTAGCCCACAAAAAATAAAATACCTAGGAATTAACTAAAGAAGTGAAGGACCTCTATGATGGAAACTTTAAAAACTTGAGAAGGAAATCAAAGCAGAACTTAGGAAGTGGAAAAACATGCCATGACTTTTTTTTAACAATGGTTAAAAATGTTCAAATATACTTTATTAATCCATGATTATAAAATGAAAGACTAAGAGATTTTTTTGTTAAATGATGCCAATCCTAGAGCTTGAACTCAGGGCCAGAAGGTTATCTCTGAGCTTTTTAGCTCAAGGCTAGCACTCTACCACTTGAGCCACACCTCCACTTCTAACTTTTTGGTGGTTAACAGATATAAGGATCTCACAGATATTTTAGCCTGGGCTGGCTTTGAACCTTGATTCTCAGATGTCAGCCTCCTAAGTAACTAGTATTACATGTGTGAGTCACCAGCATGCAGCTAAAAGATTATATAATAATGACGATAATTATAATAAAAAATATGCATCCTTTGTCTTTCTGGGCCTGACTTATTCACTTAATATTAATTTTTCAAGGTCTTTCTCTTTCTTTACAAATGGTACAATATCATACTTTCTACTGGATGAGTAAATTTCCATTTGTGTATTTACCACATTTTCTTGATCCATTCATCCATTGAGGGGCTGGGTTCATACCTTGTCTATGGTAAATAGTGCTGCACTGAACAGAGTTACTTTGGCACCTTTACTTTACAGGTTTATAGGCTATTTGTAACTTTCACATTTGTCTCTCATGGACATATATTTGAGGTATATATATATATATATATATATACATATATATATATATATAATTGAATTTGAACTCAGTACCAGGGTGCTGTTCCCCAAGCTTTTTGTGTTCAAGACTAGTGTTCTACAGTTGGCCTATTTGTTGGCAAGAGACAGGAATCTCCCAAAGTTTCCTACTTGGGCTGCCTTGAAACTCCAATCCCCAGATCTCAGCCTCCTCCTGAGTAGCAAGTATTACATGTATGAGTCACTTGTGTCTGGCTATAACTTTTAAAAATCATGTCACCTACCTTTTAAGAAAGTGAAACAAACCATATACAAATTGTTTCTATAGATGTATCACTTGTAATTTGATTAAAAAATGAAGTCAATTTTCAATAATAATTTTCTAGTGGTGAAGTTTTATTTAGTATGTGAAATGGGTGTGTTGTTCTTTTATGAGTTGAACCATTACCATGGTGAAGTCCATGGACTGCCATGAGTTGTTGGTTTTGCTTATTAAAAGCTTGCAAATAATACTGAAAAATGAATTCCATAAATAAAATTCATGACTGTCCATTTTATTAAAACAACTAAATTGTTAGTGAGTTTGTATATCAATAACTGTAATTGTGTCCATTTTAATTAATAACTTTTAGCTCTTTTTTCTTACTAGCTCATCCTTTGTAGTTTATCCTTTGAATGGCATATCGTATTAGAGAAATTCCTCCTGAACCTAATAAAAATTATTAGGCAATAGTATAATCTGAAACCACTCTATCATTTCAGGACTATGACTGATTCAAATACAGTATATTGACTAAATTTTGATTGGTAAGGTAGCAGAATAAAAATAACAGAGGTTTTCTTTCTGGTTGCTTTAATTTTATCTTCTGTAAAATATGATTATAAATGGTAACTTTTCAAAGCTAATTTGCAAATCCTATATACATAGTATATCTTGATCCAGAGTCACTCTCAATCTTTTTAAGGTCAAGGAAAAGAAATCTGTATTGTATAGAAAGTTACAGAATATTAAAAATCATTTAGAGATTATTTCATTCTTCTTTCCTATTATTTTATAATTTTCACATTATTACAAATGCTATTTAAATATCCTATTTAAATTCTATTTGAGAGGTTCTTAAATAAATTCACATCTGGTTGTATATTATCTAATGCTTTTTTGATTTTTTACTTATTTAAAATTCAAGAAAATAAACAGCTCATTTTATTGTCTCATTGTATTTTAATAGCACCATCCCAGTTTTATTGCAATAAAATAAACTTAAATATTTTAGAGATTCAGTACATCCTTATTACACCTCATTTCCTACTGTTCTCTACTGCATCATCATGTGATTATGAATGAATTCTGGAATACAATTTTGAAGTAAATGAATGTATTTTCAGAACATTTATTTTATTCATTATTTTCTATTTTGTAATATGGATTAGATCTTCGTTGTCTTTATGTTTTGTGAGTTTCTTAAAATGCACATGAATACACACACAGAGTCACATACAGTTCTTACAACCCTTACATCGAATGTATCTTTAAATTCTGTTTAGTTTTCTCAGAATCATTTTTTCACTAAAAATATTTGGCACAGCAGATGCTTTGACTGCATGGTGTATGAATATGTGTGTATTTGCATGTATAAACATAGTTAAAGAGGATAAATACCTATGTTTTTTGTTAACTTAACCTATTGCTAACCTTACAAGATCCCAAAGGTTGGTTTCTCCATGACCTGGATGCTTTTTGAATAAAACTTAAGAGTTACCAGGCACTGGTGTCTCATACCTGTAATCCTATCTTCTCTGGAGGCTGAGATTTGAGGATTATGGTTCAAAGCCAGCTAGAGCAGGAAAGTCTGTGAGACTCTTATCTATACCACTCAGAAAATGGGAAGTGGTGCAGTGGCTCAAGTTGTAGAGAGCTGGCCTTGAGCTAAAGAGCTGAGGGACAGCCGTCAGGCCCAGAGTTCAAGCCCCATGACCACCACTACCAACAACAAAAAAGCTAAAACTTAGGAGTTGCAAAGAGTTTGTCATTAGGACTGCCACTCATTCAAATGTTCTGTAAGAGTGCAAATAAGCTGAAAATAAACATAATATATAGACACAATATGTAAAATAAACATAATACAAATTGTTGCTAGCCAAGAGAAAAAAGTCTCATGAATTTGCTAGAACAGATAGTTTCATTCAGATCAGTGTAGGGTTTTGAAATACCTAAGAAATCTTATCAGAGGACAAGAAAACACTGAGAGGGTAGGAAATGAAGGTGATTTCATTGTAAACCACATATTCATCTGTCTTATGTCTATTGCTCCCTTTGTTATCTTTCATCAGTGGTATTTACATATCCCCATTCTATTATTTCTGTTTGAATTTCTCACTTCCTACCTTTCTTTACAATCTTCCACTGATGCTCTTTAAGTGTGAAAAGTTCAAAAACCATACCTGGTGATGCTCTTGGTATTCAATGTTGCTGCCATTGGCCTGCTGGGTTTTTTTCTCCAAGTCTACGTGAACACCTAATAAGCCTGAAGATCTTATAACTGTGTCATGTCTTTCAAACTGTACTATACTTGCCTTGAGATAGAAACAGAATAGTGTCAACAAGCTTTCTCTTGTGTTGATAATGTGCAATGGTGTATGTGAGATTCAATTTTTAGCATTTGATCTTTTTTGAAAGGCACTTCTCCAACATCACAGGTTTAAATGTTCCTATTGATTTTCATGTCTAGATTTATTGTGAACATATAACCTCCAGTTAGCCTAAAGCAGCCTTTCTGATTTCTTAAACAAAAAAACAACCAGTTAGAAAAATCTTAACAATAGAGCTCTAAATGCACATGGGTAAGAATGAAAAATAATTGTATTTATGACAAGAATTTTATATTGCAAATTGTCAACAATTTGGAAAAAAGATTGTGATAAGTGTGTTTTGTATAGCAGGAATAGAGTCATCATGGGAAATATTTTGGTTCTTTAGGTTTCCTTTTGAAAAGCAATAGAGGTTTATTTTATAGAGTTTAGTTTTTATAAAATATTTTCTTTCCTTTCTGACATCCTTTAATCCTCCATTCTTGCTCCTTGTTCTCTCTGTCTCTGTCACTCTTTCTCTTCTTTCTCCAAACAACTCATTTTCACCTAATTGTGTCTAGTCCAGTAATCTATCATATGCTTATTTTCTTTCCATGTGTGTATAAATTTGGAGAAGTATGGAAAACCAAATGAATTTGTGGGAAAGATTAGTGAGAAGTATCAATAATAGTAATAGGAATATGCTTTGTTTATGAAGAAAGCTACAGCTATATGGTAAATATATTATAGGTTAGTATTACCATAATAATGCATTCCTCTTTAGCTATTAATCTGAGCTGCAGAATATCACATGTATATTTAATCTTTCTTCAAAGGGGATTTAAGCTTATTTACATGTTCTATACATAGTATAGGTTTAAAGACATTTTAATATTAGCCAGTAATTTTATACAGTCAGAATGTTTTTTTAATGTAATTATAAAGGAATGTAGCTACAGTCTAAGCTTACTTAATAAACATCCTCACTGTTTGGCCTTTCTGCAGGAACGTAATAAAAGTAATCCATACCATCTTACATATTCCCAGTGTAAGAGAAAGAGAAAAATAACAAAATTTCAGCAATAATTATGCTGTGTGTCAATGACTTGAAGTTTGAATCATAGAACATTGAAAGAAATACTATAACAAAGCTAGACAAATTGCTTTCTAGTGGCTCACTTTCTCAATCTCTTTAAAACAAAATAAATAAGGGATGAAATAAATTATTGCTAAAAAGCACACTGTATCTTCTCCATGATGACTGTATTTTACTTTCAAATAGTAATGCTTAGAGATGATATGTACAAAAGTTGACATAATTATTTTCTTTATTTGCCTATAGTTCCTGGATCTTAGTCAAAGGACAAAGTGTAATCGGTTTGTTTACCAAGTTATTTCTTTTCTTGGTTGCCTGTCAGAAAAAGATCATAGTGTTTCTGTTTTAATTTTGATTGTTAACATAAAATGGGAATCTAAAGCAAAAGAAAATGGTGAAAATTAACTTGTTACAAGTCTAAGAGAACAAAGCATGGGCATTATGATAATGTAATCATTGAGAATCTGTGAAGTAAAATGTATTTTTAAAGACACAAAGTTAATGCTTCCCTTTGAAATCTCCAAGTAAATATCGAAAACACAACTTTCCAAGAAGACAGATATAGATCATATATAAAGAATTACAGCTTGTTAAATTAATAAAAATAGTATCTAAAACAGTATTAGTAAGATATGAGGCTCCTTCATTAATGGTCTCTATGATAATATATCACTGAAAATGTTGCATGAAGGACAGTCTTTGATAGGATTATGTACAGTATAATAGCAAGATACTGGAATTAAAATTCACTGAGGAGATACATCGTGTGAACTGAAGGGTAAGATGATAATAATGGTAACATTAATAATAGTAAATAACAAGAATAAAATGATTCACATAAATAGAATTTCCATCAGCAGCCATTATTGTAATTATGAGAATGATAAGCTAGTAATCTGAAGAAAATAGCTAATCTTTATTGATTCACTGTTTAATTTCTTTTTATTTTAAAGGCTTTAGAACTGCTGTCAATAACAATAATGTGTACACGAGGAAAAAAAGTTATACTAAGGAAGAATAGAGAAAGAATGTACTGCATTGTGCAACCTACAGCATTTCTTAAGAATCTTTTTTAAAAATACATTTATATTCTATTGTTAAGGAAAAAAGAAAATGCACTCAAAAGATTCCCCCACCCCTTTGAAATGATCATTGTGGGATTTATTCTAACACAGTTGATGGGTGGGGGTGGGGTGGGGGAGAGTTATGTTCAGAGACAAAGTAGAAAAAGGCAGCAATTCCAGCTCTGGCTCTTTAACCACACTGAGTAGAAGATTGTTTTTTCAGCAGTAACACCTGGGAGAAAAAGACAGGCCATCAGCAACTGACCCTACAGCAGCCCTAGGGGCAGTTCCACTGCCACCAGCAAAGTTAGCACTAAGGGTTACAGAGCAGTTATCTAAGGTCCAGATAATAGCAGGAGCAGCAAACTCGCTTCCTGACGGGAGAAAAATAAATTCTTTGTTTAGCTCATGGTTTCTGGCAACCAAGCTTCTTGCAGAGAATGAAGGTTAATTTTCTTTTAACATAAATGAAAGATGAGAATTTGAAGTGATGAGTCACAGAGGCACTCCATCAATGGCAAGGGGAAGAGTAGAAGTTGCTAGGAGATGGGTATAAATTTTCCTGCTGTTAATATGGAACGTAAGCAAAAAAATGTACCTAGCATCCGAAAACATAAGAGATAATTATTGAGGAGAAAATTGGATTTTATTGCCACTTACAATTTGTTTTTAATTAAAAAATATATAAATTATTTAATCAACTACATTTCATATTAATTTTCTTGACTATTAATTATCACAACCTCAAACGTCTAAAATTTGGTTAAGAGCTGGGCATAGTAGTGTAATTCAGGAGACTGTAATTCAGTAGTGTATTCAGGAGACTGAGAGAGGAGAATTGAGAATCTGAGACCAAACTGATCAACAGAGATCCTTATCTCAAAACAAACAAACAATTCACTTAGACCGTTTTCCTTCATTTAAATCTCCACATATCTTGTCTTGTCAGCTCCCTACTTCAGAAGACTCTGGGCCTTATAAATCAAAGCACAGAATCAGTGCTGTAATCTTTTAGCATCTATACCATTTCAAAGGAGGAGACACAGTTAGTTTTGTGCATTCTTTCAATTATAGAACTTTTGATCTCTGTGATCCATTGGACTACTACTTCCTAATCTCCTTGTTCGTTTAACCCTAGAACATATCAGCTACAACTGCAGTTGTAGCTTTCCTGTCTACTTGCAACTTACCTCTCTCTTGGAAAAACAAGCCGTTCACATTCAATAAAATGTTCCCTTTGTGCCAGTAAGCCATATTCTAATGGGCAAATGATCTTGTATACCACCAAAATATTCTTTCATCTTATTTAGAATAAAAAATGTTTATCCCAAGTCACACTAATTTTTATGATCCATATCTGTTTGTAGACTTACAAATTCAGAATGGAGAACTGTCATCATCATGGCCACCACATTGATTTCGAGGTGATTGTTCAGACACTCCTTCCTCCCCAACCCCACCCACATGCACACACACACACACACACACACACACACACACACACACACACACACACCACATACACACACCACACACTGGGACTCACATTCCTTGTTCCTGTGGAATTAACAACTGCTATCTATCATTTCCGTTCCTAGTTACTTTAGATGTGTAAACATTCTGGATTTTCCTCAAATATTCCTTAGTTACATTAACATTTGCTCTCTATCTCTGAACACAATGTAGTCAGCTTCTTTTCTAGACCAGTTTTGGAAGGCCTATCCTTAGACAGTGAGGATTGTCTGGGACATAACACAATTGACACTGAAGAGTAAACATGGTCATCAGTTTCTGGACCCAATCTGAGATGACTGTTTCAGCAGTTACATCCATTTCATTGCTCAATGACTATAGATCTGTTAGCCACAAGCAGGACTAGTGCAACATGGAACAGCAGTCTTTCCAAAGAAGGTTCCACTCTGTGAAGGGATGGCAGAGGCCTCAAGGAAACCTCCACAGATAAGATGATTAAATAAGACTGTAGGAATAAGAAGAATAGCAAGAGCAAAGGCAGTTATACACTTTAAAAAATGCTGTGTCCATAGAAAGTATGCCATGGGTAATATGTTGGGAACAGAGAGAGAAGTTACAAGGCAGTGACAAGATGTGCTTCACTTCCTGACTTAAATACTCTATTATTTGACTCCACTAAGATATGGCTATGATGGTGATATACTGATCTTCCAATTCTTCTGTGGGGTTTGTCAAAGGCAATAATAAGAAATAGAAATAATAAGAAAATAGAAATAGAAAGGAGATAGCAGACTATTGTCAATCTTGTGAATCTGAGGTTACACTGTTTGCATTTTGCCACTCATCTCTCTTTCCTGTAGAGTGGTTCAAGCCTTTGTCATTTTCTGACTTAAATACTCTATTATTTGACTCCACTAAGATATGGCTATGATGGTGATATACTGATCTTCCAATTCTTCTGTGGGGTTTGTCAAAGGCAATAATAAGAAATAGAAATAATAAGAAAATAGAAATAGAAAGGAGATAGCAGACTATTGTCAATCTTGTGAATCTGAGGTTACACTGTTTGCATTTTGCCACTCATCTCTCTTTCCTGTAGAGTGGTTCAAGCCTTTGTCATTTTCTTCATGGTCCTGACAAATGTCTCCTCTCTGGGTCTCTTTCTTCATACCTTTCCCTTCTCCATTTTATTCTATCCTTCAAACCACAAATTCTCTTGAAGTTTTCAATGGCTACTAACAAAAGGATTAGTGGAAGCATTCCTCATGGTATGGTTCTGTTATTCATTTTTGGTCTATGTTGTTTTCACTCTGTGGATCTTTTGCAACTTTATTGAATGCATTTTAATCTGTTCCCCATCGAGAGCATTCTGGTCTACATTCCATCCCCATGTGAGGGTTCTGCTCCCTTTGTTTGGAATGCCTCCTGCACCTTGTGATAGTTTCACAAACTCCTGCTTAATCTTCACAAACTTGACCATTATCGATGGTTATTTTTCCATGACATTGTTTCTGAACTCTGCTAATGTGTTGAATTTATAAATGAATGGAATTTATTTGGACATTTTCAAGGTTATTCCTACTAAATGTTCATATGTACTACCAGTATTCATACCTGTTAAAATTGCTTCTTAGTAACTATTCTTACTTCATGTGAGAGTCCTGAAAGCAGAAGCTAGAATGTGTGTGTGTGTGTGTGTATAGCTATTTATGCCCCATATATATTTATACGTACACATTTATCTCTCTCTATGTATATATCTTATTTATCATCCATCCACCTATAACCAATTCATCTATCTCTCTGTCTAGCTATCTACACTCATTATTTAATATGTGCTGACATATAGAAAACAACTCATAATAAAAATATTGAAATAAATGGATTTGTGGCAAATAATAGAGGACTATGAGTTCATAAGAAACTAATAAAATATTAAGTTGCAGAAAGCTACTATTAGACCATATCATAACTCTACAGTCATACATCTAAGTAAACTGCTTAAGCGACTAAAATCCTTCCAAGTCTTTTATGTCTCAGGAAGCAGAAATACAAGCCAAATGTCTCCAAATAATACATGACCTGTACTTAACGTAAGCTTCCTATGAAAAGAGTCTCTACTTCCTTTCATAGATTTCCTACTTCCTCCTTTCATAATAACAATCAAAATACTAAAAACAAAAATTACCTCTCAAGATGCAATACAACTCTAACTTTTCCAAAGGAGTTAGCAACAAGTCCTTCTGATAACACTTTCTTTTCATGATGATATCGGGCCTTGAACTCCAGTGCTTTCACTTGGCTTTTTTGTTCATAGCTGGTACTCTACCACTTGAGCCATACCTCCAGCTACAGATGACACTTATACTGGAGTATTAGGTTTTAGTAAAATGAGAATATATAATTTGCAACCAAGTTTAATATTTTGCTGTTATGAAATTCCAAAGGATAGAGACGATTATTATTGTATAAGAAATGGCATTTTCTAGAGGTGCTAACTCGTACCTCTTCATGGAAAATTGCATGCCATTTCTTAGAACAATACTAAATCCCGTTCCTATTAAGTAGTCTAGAGGAATAAACAAACAAACAAGTACAAACTGTGCGTGACTTCTTTGAGGAATAAAATAGGCCTGATAAATTTAAGGAAGCAACTTTTTCATCTTCATCAGGTAAGGGTTTAAATATTCTGACTGTTTAATTAATTCTCTGAATTAACTCTGTTCTGAATCTTTCATTTTATATTTTATCACGTTGAGATACACAACAGCATTCACGGAAGGGACAACTAATTTAATACTAACATCTTAATGGTGTATGGGTTTAAACAAGTGCTATAGTATTTTGTTGTTAGTAACACATTCATAAAGGCATGCACAGAATAAGTAAGAACATTTAAAAGTAGTAAAAGAGGCATACAAGAAAGAAAATTGATGCAGTATAAAAATACACACTAATAAGAGAATGTACGAAGACATAGAAGAAACTATTACATGCTCCATTTAAAAGGAGCATGTAATTTTTGAAAGAAAAGAGCTATAAAATTTGTCTCTTCACATGATTGTTAATTAGATAATTTAAGAATAGAAAATAACTGTACAATTTAAACTATTTCTTTATGTGTATTTTTGTATCTGCTGTTGATTTCCTGCATGAACAAAATGATCTTATAGTTATTTGATTGGTCTATACTTGAGTCTTGGTGCTTTGTATAAAATATAATACAGTACAGATGTCAGCTCAAGAATAGCACATATTTCGAAAGAGCCATAAAAAATATTAACACTACAGAAACAATGGCACTGTAATTACTTTTTGCTGTGGAAGGAGGTTAGGCATTTATCCTTATAGAGACCTAATACACTTAAAGTCAGATCTGTCCCTGTGGTCTTTTTTTTCTTTGTTGATGAATGCATTGTGCAGGTACCTTGTATGGCCACTACAGTATTTGAGGTCATCCTATACTGTTAGCACAAATGGTGTGAACAATAGTTTATATGCCACTTAACTCCTTGGAAGAAACGGTTAACCTTGCTGGATAGGACAGATCAGTCATGTATAGTTATTAAGGTCCAGAAGGTTTTGTTATGCTTTAAACTACTTTTGTATGGAAAAATACATTTCTGCAGGAAGTCTATTTAAGCAGAAAGCATAAGAAGGCAGTTTCACCTTCAGAATTTTTATTTTTATTTTTATCAAACATATGCATAAAACAGGTGACAGAAGTTTCTCAAAGATCCATTTCATTAATGACACCTACACTGCAGAGGTGGCAAATACTTTCCCCTTTAGAAATAGACAAACTAAAATATGTTAATAAGTTAAGAATAAAGGCTTTGCAGATGTAAAAAAAATTAAAGAAAGGTTTTTGAAAATTCACAGCTTGCTAAAAGGAATTCAACTTCATCACTTTGTTTAAAGATTTCAGAATTATCTTATTACATTTTAAGTGACTGCTTTTGCTAGGAAATCGAGGTCCCTTATTAAATTTACTCCAGGTCATTACTA
This sequence comes from Dipodomys spectabilis, assembly GCF_019054845.1. Taxonomy (NCBI): domain Eukaryota; kingdom Metazoa; phylum Chordata; class Mammalia; order Rodentia; family Heteromyidae; genus Dipodomys; species Dipodomys spectabilis. The sequence continues at coordinate 6,061,674 of NW_024870874.1, read as the reverse complement.
ACTTCATTTAAAATTAACTTCCAACCACTGCCCTTAGTAACTATGTATTTTTAATCTCCAGGGTCATCTGCTTAGGATAGGCTCAGAGAATCAGCTAAGAGTCTCCAAAGACACCTCAAGCTCTCCCTACCTCAAATGAAACCATAGGGAGATTATGTGTCCTTATTCCTCAAAATAAAGGGAAACAATTATGAATTTGCTTTATTATCATCAGTAGTGTCATGCTTCATGTTTTTATTACTTGAAAATGTGTTTAAATTTCCTTATAATATTTTACAGGCATCAACTTTTCTTAATATTTTATGTGGAAAAAACATGATAGGCAACATTTTCTAAAAATGTTCAAGATACAGGAGGTTAGATGATTGAAAAGGCTTTGTTCCTTGTAATCTCAATAAACCAGTTATGCTATGATCTTCTTGTGTTTCATTAAACTATTAACAAGCAAAAATGCCTTCACATGGCTTTTTCAAACAGTAGAAAAAAGAAGTCAGTTTACCATCGCTGCTATTTAAATATCTTCTAACTGGCAAAATTAAACCATGTCTCTTTATTTATTTATTGCACTTGTAAAAAGATTAATGGGGATGTGATTCCTTGAGGCTTTTACATATAACCCCTTCACAAAGAACAAAATTATACAGTTTGGCAAATGAACTAAATTAGCTACATTTATTTAAATAATCACTATAGAGGAAACAATAAATCAACAACATTCTGTACAAAAAAGTGTTTACAGAGTGTCTTGTAATTTATTTTATCAAGGACACAGACTTTTTGCTCTCAGCTAATCTTGCTTCTCAGTCTATTATCACATCAACCATTAATGAGTATTTGCAATAGAAATTTAGCTGAGGCTCTGAAACAGGAAAGTAAGAACTACTTCCACCTTGTCATTGGCACGGTTGCTCTGAGACACATTCTTCTAATAAACATGTTGTCAGAGGTTCCTAATAACTTCAAAGACAATCAAAATTAAATGGCGGAGCTTTGTTAGAGCAGGAGAAGAGATGATTTGAATGGTCATAATCGTGCAATTATCTCAGCCTCTCTCTCTTTCAAAGTACTCTGTCCATATCTGGGTCTATATCAGAAGTGAGTGAGTAGGGGGAGCTCTAATGCTGAACCTGTGATATATTCATAAATCAGGACTTTCAGAGCCTGTCACCAGCACCATAATGAGGGTCATTATTCAGGCAGAGTGTCAAAACTACTATCAAAGGACCTTCTCAGAATTACAATCATTCTGTTTCTTGTTAAATAAGCAATGTAGTACACAAAAATGGCAAACAAGGAGCAGGTCAATTTGATACAGTGTGAGGGCACCAAGATCTCCAGAGTAATTTACCCTCTGGGAATTCTGATGGCTGGTGAGATGAATTATACACACCCTCAAAAAAGATTAATGGTAATAAAGCCCCTGAAACATTTTCACCAAAAATGCCCTACACATTGCTTGGAAGCAACTTTAAAAGTATAGCTTAAAAAAAAGAAATGATTTTTTTGTTATTGTTTGTTTTGTTTGTTTGCTGGTTCTGGGGCTTGAATTCTGGGCTTTGGCAAAGTCTCCGAAATTCTTTTTGCTTAAGGCCAGAGCTCTACCAATTGAGCCACAGTGCCACTTCCAGATTTTTTGAGTAGTTTATTGGAGATAAAAGTATCAAGGAGTTTCCTGTCTAGGATGGCTTGGAACTGTGATCCTCAGCTCTCAGCCTCACTGTGTAGCTAGGATTACAGGTGTGAACCACAATCATCCAGCTAGGAATTATTAGTTTTGTTGTTGTTAAGACTTGAAATTCTTTGTGGAGATTAAAAAATATCAGCTTAGAAAATAGTCAGTTGTCAATGTGCCAGCAAAGATTTACATTGGATGAATATAGTTATGAGTCATGAACTAAAAAGGTAAAGGTTTAAAAATGGAAAATGTCCAGTCATTGTATCATATTGTTAACATCATCCACAAAGGTTTTTGTAGACTCACACATATCCCCAAAACATCCTCTAGAGAGCCTTGAGAAGTTCCTATTTCTAGTAGACACACTTATGTTGTAAGTGATGGACACTAACAGTAGGCTTATAAATGCTTTCATTCTTTGTGTGATTTAAAAACATGCACGCTGCAGTCTTCAAAATCACATGGATATTAAGTATAGAGATAATCTTTCAAAAAATAATCTTTCAACAGTTTGCAGGCCATGTCTTTATATACTCTTATCAGTAAATGCTTCAGTGCACTAGGTAAGCATGTCATTACTTAGATGGCTCAAAAAATATGTCCATATAGGCAAGAGCGTGGCAAAATTTTATCTACCTATTGAGAGTAGGAATTCATATACTATTTTAGAAGGTAATTTGTTACTATAAATATAGTATCTTTAAAAATATATATTCAAGTTTGATCTAAATTTACACTTCCATAGGAGGTGCTTTATGTGTAATAATAACAAATATAAATAATTAAAATGAAAGATCAAGATGGGAACCATTATTACTGTAATCCGTGTTTCAGGATGCTGAGCTCTGAGGATTGTGGTTCTCAGTCAGCCTAGGTAGGAAATTCTGTGAGACCCTTAACTCCAATTAAGTGCCAAAAAAAGATTACAGTGGAGTTATGGTGAAAGTGGTACAACACCAGTCTTGAGCATAAAAGCTCAAGAAAGAATCCAGGCCATGAGTTAAAATCCCTGGTTATTATATTGGTATAATAAAGACAATTATTTTAAAAGTAAGTTTTTGAATGTTAAAGAGTATAACCTTAAAATATCATCTATTACAAAACAGTTCCAGTTCTTTTTTTCTTTTCTTTTTTTTTTTTTTGGGGTCCGGTCGTGGGGCCTGAACTCTGGGCCTGGGCGCTGTCCCTCAGCTCTTCAATTCAAGGCTAGCGCTCTACCACTTGAGCCACAGTGCCACTTCCGGCTTTTTTCTTCTTCTTTTTTTTTTTTTGCTTATGTGGAATCGAACCCAGGGCCTCATGCATGCAAGGCAAGCACTCTACCACTGAGCCCCCTTCCCAGCCCCACAGTTCCAGTTCTAACACAGGACAGTGTTGCCTTTTATAATTCTTTTCAATGAAACTGGTATTTGTAATTGGAATGTAATTTGTGAATGTAATTCATGGTTTTGGGAAAATTTTGAAAGGAAAGAATGCCTCACTTGAAATATTGTAAATCTTATGGATCATTACTTTTGCATATTCTTGTTACTAAGTTTAAATATAACAAATCCTACTTAAAATGGGTTAGAATTGCCTTATTCAGAAAACTAACAATAATAGGTGCTGATGGGGATGAGGCCTACAACACTGTTGTTGAAAATGTAAGCTTGTTCAACTACTCTGGAAAGCAGTATGGAGGTTCCTCAAAAGACTAAAATAAAGCTCCCCTATGACCCAGCAATTCCACTCCTGGCATTTATCCAACTCACCACAAACAAGGCCACACTAAAGCTGCCAGCATAACCATGTTTGTTGTAGCATTGGTCACCATAGCCAAGTTATGGAATTAACCCTCAGTGGACATGTGGTATATATATATATATATATATATATATATATAAATATATATATATATATATGCATACATACACACACACACACACATACATACACAACAGATTTTGAATCGTTCATTAGAAAGAATGGCATTACTCCATTTGTAAGGAAATGGAAAGACTTGTAATTAGGCCAGACCCAAAGTAACATGGTTTCTCTCATTTGTAGTAATTAGAATGTACCTTAAAAAAATACAAGTAAACACAATGGATAGTAAAAGACAAATAATTACACTTGGACATGATTAATTAAACAGGATCCTAAGCATTCACACAGTGATACCAAAGGAAGATATTCTTAGGTGAGGATCACAAAAGCTAAATATATATGTGATCACATAAATTGATGTTTATCAAAATGAACTCCAAGACATGGAAACAAGAAGGTTTTCTTTCGTTGTGGTTGTTTGTTTTTTTTTTCTCATTTGTCAATGACAAATGATTTCTGTACCTTTTGTCTTGTATGTGAGTTCATCAGATTTGGGGAGGGTAAGGGGAGGGGTCACAGAAATGGTTGGACAAAGGGTGTACAAATGTAGCAGTGACACTCACCAGATGCTATGTTGAAAATGAACCATACAACTTGTGGGGGAGAGGAGTCAGGAGGGAAAAACGGGGAGAAAATGAGAGAAAAGAAATGTACTCATTTCAAATATACCCATTTCAAAAAGAAATGTTCTTATTATTGGACTTATGTAATTGTAACCCCTCTGTATATCAACTTTACAATAAAAACAAATAAATAAATAAATACATAAATGAAGAGTCAAAAAATTAAAAACATCTTTTTAGTGATGTTAAAGCTGTTTTATTTTTTGTTAGTTTATTACCAGTTAGAGAGCTTAAACTCAAAACCTTACCTTCTTGTTCAGCTTGCTTGCTTGCTCACAGCTGATGCCTTATCTCTTGAGCCATGCTTCCATCCAATATTTTATCTGCTAATGGAGATAAAGTCTGTCAGACTTTTCTGGCAGGGTTAGCTTTGGAGCATGATACTGTAGGTCTCAGACTGTTCCTAGGATTTCAGGCATGAGCCATTAGTGCCAGCACATCCCATCCATTTTACCTCATGTTTATTGACTACAAAATGTCAAAAAGCATAGTCAGATGTAGTAGATTTTACACAAAAGGCCAAAGTATAATCTTAATTATGAATACATAATTAAATATTGTTATGTATAACCTCTTGGATGACTTACAACCAAAGATATGAAAATAAAAAGTAATGGAAATCTCCATCTATAAATAAAGAGATATTTGTTTGTTTGTTTGTTTGTCTGTTTGCTTGTTTCAGTTATGAGCCTGGGCATTGTCTTTAAGCTTTTTAGTCAAGACTAGCACTCTACCACCTTGAGACAAAGCACCACTTCCAGATTTCTGGGGGTTAATTGGAGCTCAGATTCTTCCTGCTGGGACTGGTTTTGAATCTCAGCTTCCAGAGGAGTTAGGATTACAATAGTGAACCATAGTGCCTGGCTCCCTGAGCTTTTTTTTTTTTTTTTTTCCTTAGCACTAAACTCTACTCACTGAACCAGAGATCCACTTTTGCTTTTTTGATGGTTAATTGGAGGTAAGAGAGAACCTTATGGGCTTTTCTGCTTAGATAGGAAGGGTAAACAAAGGAGGAAGCTACAATGCTTGATAAGAAATGTACTCACTATCTTGCCCATGTAATTGTAACCCCTCTGTACAGTATTTTCACAATAAAAAAAAATGTATACTTATTACCTTGCTCATGTAATTGTAATCCCTCTGTACGATATTTTCACAATAAAAAAAAACTTATTAAAAAAAGAAAAAAAAAAGAACTGCAGTTCTCAAATTTCAGCCTTCTCAGTGCTAGGATTACAGGTGTGACCTACCAGTACTGACTGATATACACAATTTTTGTTTTATGTAAAAATCAGTTAAAATATATTTTAATATAAAATAAAACACATTGTGGGGCAAGAACTGATGGCACTGCTTTAAAAATACAGGACCTTTTTACAAAAACATAAAATAAGATTGAGAAACCACTGCAGCTTGGAAATACTTGATGACCTTGAATCTACTTTTTGTATTGTGACATGGAATCAATGTCATTCATATCTTCATTCATCTCTGCCTGTGTGTGTGTTTGTGTGTACATATGTGTTCATGTATATTTATTTCACTGACCTCTTTTTTGCTGAATATCAAGGTTTATTTCATAGCACTTGAAGACAACATTTAGCATTCCACAAAATATTATAATAAAATTTGAAAATGGGTCATTAAAATTATTTCTCTTCAGTTTAATTGATATTCTCTGGCTAGTCAAAAGAATTCCAGATGCTCCATATATATGTATATATAACTAGAAATGTTTAAGCAAATCTTAATTAACATTAAGAAAGATTTAAGTTTTAAATCTCCTCAAATGTTTGAGGAGGTAACCTAAACAAAGCCAAATCTTAACAAAAGTAAAAACTTTATTTCCACCCTCTCTGTAGTGTTTGGAAGAGCATTACTGAATCTTCTGATAAAATTCTGTTAAACTGAATATTATATGTTGTTAAATCCCTACCTTGTCCAGACTTATTCTTTAAATAAATTGGTATCAATGAAATAATAAAAAGCAAACCAATTATGTTCAGGCATGTTTTATCCATGTGTTTGGACTTAACTGTCTATTAAATGGTGTTTGCATATGAAGAAATGCTCTATTGTATGCAGAGGTACTCAATTATTTAGATTATACATTTGAATAAACTCTGCAGTGGAAGAACTAGCCTTGTAATGCAAGACAATTACATTTTCTTACATAGTTTACAGATTATTAAACTAATATCAATTTGACCTATACTACCTGTTCCTGGATTCTAACCTTTGCCTTCTAGACTTAACTGCCTTAAGTATCTAGTTTCTACCCTAACAATTGGCAACCAGTGCCAGCCATTTGAAATTATATCAAATTATCCAAATTGATTTTAGGGAAAGGATTGTGTGAGAAGAGATGACAAAAATTTAATAAAGATTGTAGGTGAGGTTGGTAGCTATTCACTGCTGCTTGAGGACTTTCAGCTTTTGTAGTTAATAAGCAGTGAGTCTCTTGTTTCAGAATGATTTTTCCCTCCCACATGCAGGTCAGCAGAAGGCTGTGCAAGAACATCCCTGCACACAGGAAAGTCGATGCAACCTTAACTACACACTTTTGTTAGAATACCTTTATTTAATTTTGTTTGTTAGAATACCTTTTTGTTAGAACATCTTTATTTAATTTCCCTGATACAGGCATTAGGTCATTACTACCTGTGTTCATCTTGAAGTATATTGTTTAAAAAATACAACAAGCTATCATGTTTACATTCTATTTTTGCAGGATTCCATTTTCATGAAGATTCTTCACAGAAGTAATCTTTATTTCTGTCTCTTACTTCACTGTGCTTTTTAATGATAGAAATACCTACTTATTTTTAACAAAACAAACTAAAATAGCTTCAGCATTATTTCTATGGACCATTCATTTAGGTATTAAGTTGGGTGTGAATGCAATTATTTTTGATTTTCTTATACATGGCAGGCATATCTTTCAATATCTGTTATGTTATTAAATAAAGATAACGAACTTGAGAGGATAGGAAGATACATCAAAACAATGACTTCATTCCCTGTATGTTTTTTCTTTGAAAATTTGTTTAGATTTTTTTTGGAAAATTTAATCTTCTCTAATTGCCTTTGTACAGTCTCCATCCATTGTTTATATCTTCAACCTTACCACAGAATGAATTTGAGGTACTGTTCAAGAATCATGATTTTCAAACTGTCTGTTTTAACAGATAAATTGAGGGCCAGTGAGGTTAAGCGGGTACTCAGGATCCTCCAGCAAGTTAATGCTACATAGATAGTAAAACCAAGCAATCTTAAGTCCTTGTTTAGGGCATAGGGCATTTCCCCTCCCCCTAATCTCAGTGATTCTTATGCCAAGAATAGGCAGACTGGGTATTTTTTAGGTCATATGTCTTTATGCTTCATTTAAATGATTCAAACTTGAGAGATCTTACATTAATCCAAAATATATTCCAATCCTAATCTACATGTAGGAAGAAAGATTTGTTTTCCTTTAAAGAAATCTATCTTTCCTTTGATCACAGACTCTATTTGTTCATTTTCATATATTGAGATTTAATGTTCACCTGTATGTGTCAACTTGCTGGCTTATTATGCCTCATTATTGAATACAATAATAATTTAGGATTAAGGAGAAGGTTTTCTAGATGTGTTTAATATCTACAGTCAGATGATTTTATGTAAAGGGCATTATTTTAGGGAATCTGAGTGAACAGGACCCCATCATTGGAAAGACATCAATAGTAGACTGAAGAAATTGTCCCTAAAGTAAAATGTCAGTACTTATCCAACAGTTTCCAGTTGGATAACAGTTATCTGTTTTTCCAGACAACCTGCCTCATAGATGTTATTGCCAGCCCCACAACTGTATAAACTATTACTTTAAATTATGTGTATATATGTGTGCACACACCAATACACAGACACACCCACACGTATATCTGGTAAAGAAATCATATTTTCTATTCATTATGAATTAGTGAGTGACAAGGCTTATTTTTATTAAAGTCCATACGTTTTGATTTGCTGTCTTGTAGTTTTACTCATATAAAACATATTTAGTTTCCTAACACATTTAAGTAGATTAATATTGAAAAACGAGACTTACTCATGACTTAGAAATTGAATGTGTAGTTTAATTTTCTTGTTAGGAAATATACTCCCTTGTCTTTCATGAGTGGACTGGCTTCTTTTGTTACAGAAAAATACAAGAAGACTTTAAAAATGATCTTTGTAGCAAAGTCTGCACATTTCTATAATCTATTCTCAGTTGCTGAAGAAGAACCTGGTAAAATCTCCCTAGACCATTATGAATCTCTTGTTTTAAATCTCCAGCGCCGTAAATAATGAAAGAGCAATATCCTCCGAGCATTGTATTGACTGTGGGATCTCTTTGAAGTGAAGACTTGGCATATGAGTTACTCAGATTCTGTTCTTCCATTAATTAAAATCCCTGTATATTTTTTTATGAGGTGGGGATGTTCAAAGTTTTCCTAGTGATAATACAATTACCTTTGTAACTCACAGATCTTGCCCTGGTAATAATAACAGTAATTGCATTATTATCACTACCACGCAAATAAACAACCACTCCTCCTTCCTGGCTGAGAGAAAAATAAATACACAAGTGTCTTCAAACACTTGATCAAATAATATCCAGTGTCATATTGTTTTCAAACTGCAGAATATATGACTACACATAAAACATCTCTCTACTCATTAATGAAAGGACTTCTAACAAATAAAAGACAAGCTACACAACTTTTACATTATGATTATTTGCATTTCTGATGAATGCTGACTGCATACCACAGTCAGATAATGGCAGTGAGACAGGTGTTCTGAAGATTACTCTGATTCATAATGCATGTAGCTCAAGGTGCACTTGTGCACATTGGGCTGTCTAAGGCTGTTTATTAGAAATGTTCTGAGACAGCAAAACATTTAGGTAAACAAGATTTTGTTTAATCAAGGGAGTTTCAGGATAATTGATTCATGTCTGGAGACATAACCTAGATGTGGATAGAAAGTAGTTTTGAATTGAGGATTTCAGATTTGTGGAGCTTTAAATACATAAACACAAAATACTCAAATTTCATTAGCAACATTAATGTGTATGCTGCTTTGCATTTTAAACACATCAAAATAAAATATCTGGAAACCTTCAGGCCCTCTCAGAGATGGTGAAATATTCAAGACATAAACAATCACATATTTCAATGAACTATATTTCTGCTGCATCAATAATTTCTATTGAATCTACCAATATGTAGACATTTGAACTTAAATGTTAATTTCCAAAATTCATGCACTACACTTCAAATGCTAAAAATAAGTCTGCACAAAATGTTTTAGAACCAATTACTCATTTTTAGCTTCAATTTTTCCTGGTTATTTTTGGTCTAGATATCTAGATGGAACCATGCGAATGCTAATGTATATTTGATGATTGCTTCTGTGATTGATTTCCTGGAAAACTTGGGACTTTTTGATCCTTATTCTACTTCACTTCTAGTGTGAACTTTCCCCAAATCCATACTCTAATCAGAAGGCTATACTGGAACAATGCAAACTGAATAGCACTCTAGAAAATGTATGACAGCCACTCTTCATAGGGACAAGATATGGCATAAGGAAAAACTAAGAAATGGTCACACAATGAAGAAAAAGAAAATACAATGATCACATTCATAATCAAATACTGGATGAGATCTCGGAACCGAAATAGAATATTAGTACAGAGGCATTAAATTTGAATAAAGGTTTTTTTTGTTGTTGTTGTGGGGCTTGAACTCCTTTCCTGTGCTCTTCAGCTCAAGGCGAGAGCTCTACTACTTGAGCCATTGTGTCACTTCTGGTTTTCTAGTGATTTATTGGAGATCAGAGTCTCACGGACTTTCCTGCCTGGGCTGGCTTTGAACCGTGATCCTCAGATCTCAGACTCCTGAGTAACTAGGATTACAGGTATGATCCACCGGAGCCCGGCTTGAATGAAGTTTTAAATTTAGTTAATGATATTGATGAACATTAATTTATTTGTTTTGACAAGTCTCCACAATAATTATACAAGATTTTAATATTACAAGAAACTGAGTATATAGGAATTCTATACTATCTTTGAAATGTTATGAAATTTAAAGTTATTTCAGTATTAAATTTTGTAAAGTTTGGTAATGAAAGTATTTGGAAAAACTTCTCTTCACAACTAACATACTATAAAGACAGTATTATGGTGACAGAAGAAACAGAAGAAAATAATGTGTGTGTGTGTGTGTGTGTGTGTGTGTGTGTGCGCGCGCAGGTGATGGGGCTTGAGCTCAGGGATCTAGGTACTGTCTCTCAACTTTATTTTCTCAAGGCTAGCAAATTACCACTTACATCACTGCTCCATTTCTGGCATGTTGGTGGTTAATTACAGATAAGGGTTCCATGGACTTTCCTATGTGACTGGCTTGGAACCACTGTTCTCAGATCTAAGCCTCCTGTAACTAGGATCAGAGGAGTGAACCATCAGCTCCTACTTTTACTTGTCTGTCTCAGCTAATGCCATTTTATTTTCCTACTTCTTGTTATGAATTCTTGGTTTTCCTTTTGTGTTTTCTATTAGCATATATTATTTTTACAAAAGGATTGTCTTGTGATATGTCCATACATATGTATAATGTGATTTGATCAAATTCACCTCTTCCAGTACAGAATTCTTTAACTTTTTTACTAAGTATCATTTTGGCCTTCATTTGTTTACTTTTATGTAGCTCATTTTGTATTAAAAAGTAATGTCTTTGTATTAAAAAAGTAAATGAACATGTACATACCACTGGGAAACAGATTGTTATCTATTATCTTTAATTTTAGGGTAAGGGAAAGATGATGAAATATTTGCAGGTTTCTTTGCCTAGAAATCTAGAACACAGTCTTTGAAACAATTTCAAAAAAAAACTGAAGAAAGTTTAAGCATGCTAGAAAGCAAAAGTCTAACATTCTGAAGTGTTATTTTCTCAGATATTTGGTGGTGTCATAAAACATAAGTGTACAAGCTATAAATCAACTCAATATGAAAGAACTAAATTTGCATTTGCATAATTTCCCAGGAAGTAGCTTTTATTTAAACTGAGTTAAATGAAACCAGTTGGCCACTAAAACTATGTCACATAATCTGGGACACTCGATCAGAATCCAGAATGTGAAAAACAACAAGTAAGCAAAGTCTGTATACATAGTAGTATCTACACATACATGTTTAATGAAACATGATTCACACTATTTGTAATAAAAAGTGCATATATATATATATATATATATATATATATATATATATACAATGGATTATTAAGAATGCCTTAACATAGACAAACCAAAAAAAAAAAGGTGATATACCATATTAATGGAATGAAAGACCAAGGGTATACTATCAAACATATATGTTTAACATGTCATCTGTTTTACATCAGACTTCTCAAAAAGAATTGCAAATATCCTCTAAGGTGGAACAAGAGGTTCTTAGACAGTTATCTTATATGAGTAAAACAAGTAAAAGTTATGAAATGGAAATAAATATGCTTCTTTTACTGAGAACATGATCATATGACTAAGAAAATACTCTAAAGATTCCACAATAGGTTAGAACTAATAAAGAAATTTGGTAAAGTTGTAGTATATGAAATCAATATACAAAAATCAGTAGTTCTACACACTAACAAAAATACCTGAAAAAGAAATCAGAAAATCAGTTTTATTTATAATAGTTATAAAATACTGTACTTGAGAATAAATTTAACCTAAAAGGTTAAAGATCTATACAGTGAAAACAATAGTACTTTGATTAAAGAAACTGAAGGAAACATAAATAAGTGAAAAGATATGGAGGTTCAGAGACTGTTATGTTGCACATACTGTGTGAATGATCTATATAGTCACTCCCGTCATCATCAAAAATTGGTATCTCACTAGCTGAGTAGTGAGTGGCTCACACCTAGCTACTCAGGAGGCTATCTGAGAATATGGTTTAAAGCCAGCCCGGGAAGGAAAGTTCCTGTGACTTTTATCTCCAATAAACCACCAGAAAACCAGAAGTGGCCCTGTGGCTCAAATGGTAGAGCATTGTTGAGCTGAATATCTGAGAGACAGTGCCCAGGCCCTGAGTTCAAGTCCCACTACTCGCCAAAAAAAAGTTGGTATCTCATAAAAATGGAAAAATATTTCTAAAATTTTTATGGAATTAAAAAATGCCTGAATAACCAGACCGTGCAAAAGAACAAGAAGTTAGAGGTATCAATTCAACTGATTTCAAAATCAGTTACAATGCTACAGTAATTTTCGCAACATGTTATCGGCATAAAAATATACAAAGAAACGAAGAATTGTGAATGAAGGAAAGAATCCATGCCTTTCCAGTCAATTGATTTTCATAAAAAATAATGCCAAGACAGGATGAGAAAAGGACACTTTTTCAACTAGAATAATGTTTGAATATCCACATGTAGAGTATGAAAAAAATGGTCACTTCAAAATGAATTAAGGACATAAAGACTGAAACTATAAAACTAATAGGAGAAAATAGGGAGTTTTCATAACATTAGGAATTTTCTATAAAAGCTCCCCCAAATAAAAAAAAACACAAACAACAAAAACAAAAATAGACAAATGGAATTATATCTATCTAAAATGTTTGTACCAACTACAGAATATAATCATTGAAGAAGCCTATACAATGGATGAATACATTTGCATACCATCCATATACTATGTGCAAGATTTCAACTTACAAATTATTGTTAATTTAAGGAAGTTTATGTAATAAGAAAGCAGCATTCTTTCTTTCAGCAAAGAACCTGAATAGACATTGTTCAAACAACAGTATGTAAATAGCCATCAAGTATATGAAAATGTGCTTAAAATCAATAATCACCAGAGAAATGCAAATTAAACCACAATGAGATATCAACTCACAGTTCTTTTAATGACTATAATCAAAAGACAAAAGATAGCAAGTATTGTCAAGGATGTAAAGAAAAAGCTGTTATTGTGGGAAATATAAATTAGTCCAGCCATTTTTCAAAACTTTATGTAGATCTTCCAAACTAAACAATAGCACTATCATATAATTTCAAAATTCCTTCATGAAATATATTGTCAAAAGAAATAAAACCAAAGTTATCTGTACTTTTATTTACTGAAATGCAATAAACAATGGCAAGTTACAGAACCAATCTAAGTTACCATCAACAAGTGAATAACAGAAATGTGGTATATGTACACAATTAAAAAAAAAAATTTTTTCAGCCTTAAAAAGAAAGAACAGATCCTTGGAACACAGTAGATGAGCCTAGATGGCATAATGTTAACTGAAGTAGCAGAAAGCAAAAGTTAGAAACTTTTCTTTTACATCCAAGACTGGTACTGAGCTACACCTCGAAACCCTAAAAATTTCCTTATGTCATATATATGTAGAATTTAAGACAGTTGGATTTATAGAAAAAGGAACATGGTGATATGGGAATTGGAGAAGTAAGTATTGGTCAAAGGTTACAAAAGTTTAGACAGGAAAAAGTCATTAAAGAGATCACATTAAAGTATCCATTAATTTAAATAGCTTGATATTAGAAGGCAGTTGAATTTGTGTCAACAAATTCCTGTATCATATTCCTGTCTTTATAAATCTCCACATAAAAAAATGATGATTTTTTTTTTTAGTAAGGATATAATACAACTTGTCTGCTAGTGGCTCACATCTATAATCTTTGCTAATCAGGTAACTGAGACATAGAGAATTACAGTTCAAAGCCAATGTAAGGCTGTAAGAGCCCAGCTCCAAATAACCAACTAAACAGGGCTGGAGGCATAGATCAAGTGCTATGAGCAAGCAAGTAAAATAAACACGAGGCTCTGAGTTCGAGCCTTGATACATAAAACATCACTCCAAAAAAGAAAATGTTGGTACTTCAAAGTCGAAGATAGTAGATTTTAAGTGTTCTCATCGCAAAAATACAGTGAATACATGAAGTACTTCATACCTTAATTATCTTATCTTAGTTAACCATGCAGATTAGATATCATGCTATACAGTATAAATATACATATTCTACTTGTAAAAAATCAATAACAATTTAAAATATATTAAATTATTTTATATTCCTAATGAAAACCAGTTGCCCCTTTCTTTGCTTTACATTGCTTCGTTACCTTCTAAAAATATGTTGCACTTAAGCTTTATCTGTTATCGCCAACAGGATTTCTACATAGATTATCTCCATGGTTTAGGAACAAAATAGCTGGATTTGGTAAGTATTAACTCCTGACTTACTTACTGAAAAGATCATTGATCTTTCATTGTGTATGGTTGATTTTTTCCAAAAAACAAAACTTAGCATAAGTGGGGTGAAATAGATGAGAGAGGGAAAATGACAGAAGGGGCTAACACGGATCAAGACATATGATAGACATAAAATGCGTGTTGAATTGCAACTCTTTTGTACAATTATTCAAAGATAATTTTAAGATGATAAAAATGAAAAAAGGAAAAGAAAACCTTCTCTTGAGAAACAAGTACACAACACAAAAATAGCCAAACTGAAAAAAAATAAAACATTTATTTTAAAGACTTTCTGTAAGAAAAGTGAGGGACAGTTATGAGCACTGTTATTTTGCTAATAGGCAGAAAATAGAAGTCATTTTTGTATGCTGAGTTATGTGTATGAATGGAGAATATAAATTTCCAATTTTTACAGAATTACTGAATCTAAAAATTTATTTTAAAGGTATTTCCCTTTGGTAAGCCTTATGAAATATTCTATAATTGTGAATCATAGCATATGATTCACATATTTAAAAATTTACTAATGTATTTCTAAGTCTGAATTCAAAACCTGATAATAGCCTAATTTTTACAATCATTCCACAGTTAAGTGAGATCAGACAATTCTTTATTTCTTCTGTCACACTTCAAAACATACACTGGCTGAGAGGTAAGGGTGTCCACATATTTTAATTTCTGAACACTGACTACTCCGTTTACCTATCATTATGTTTACTTCAAAACACATTTGACTAGATAAACTTTTGAGAGAACAGTTTCAAGAAATGACCACTTTCAATTTAGAGTTCTGTAAGCGGTTTGGTTCACCTTTATCATTGATCTTTCTGTTTGAAGTGTTCATTTACCATCCTGACACAATCTAGGGCTGCACTGCATGATGTTGATGATACTTTTGTCAATGTGAAGAATGCAGTGCCATTGTTCCTGAAATTGTACAAGAAACAGAGACCTTAATATGTACCATCTGTTTTACAAAAAAAAAAGGCTCAATGTAGTAATGCATTTGCAATACCAGAAGCAATATCTCTAAGACATGAAATGAACATATGTTGTCTAAGAGCCTTCAGGCTGACATTGAAAAAGAGAAAAGATAGTACTTCAAGGCAAATACTGTCCCAGTAGAAAGACTGCCAGATCCAATATGGTTCAGCCTATTGACAAGTCTCTAGTGAACAACTTCATATAAAGATTTTCACATTGTAATGGGCTGTACAGATCTCTGGCCCATCTTTTTAGCATGGGTAAAACAGTAGAAAACAACTTCTTTGTCACTCTGGCTACTTTTCTGTTGCAGGGCAATAGATGTTGTCAGAAAAAAATCACATGACACAAAGTGCTTGAATTTATTAGGCTTTAGTGAAAATGATGGGTGAGCAGCTCATTTTAAAAACAAAGCTGAAAATGTAACTGCTGAATGTCACACAAAAATCTAGGCATTCAGCATCAATGCAAATTATGAGTTTGATTCATAGTAATTTATATAATAACTTTTTATATGAACATATGCCAATCTATGTCAAATACAAAGTAGAATTTTAAATTCATTTTGCAGATAAAGTCACATAGAATCAGAATCATAATAATGTATAGAGTAGAAATCATGTATATTCATATGTGTATGGATATTACAACATCTGTAGCCATACATATAGGTATGCTTTCATATATACATTTATGTGTACATATCTAAATATGTTATATAAATATGCATTACATTATGAGAAATCATGGAAGTCTAACACCTATTATTAGGCCTCTTAGAAGGAAATATAGTTAACTATCCGAGAAAATGTTAATTTGTTTATATTTCATTTCCAGAGATTCAATATAGATTTAAGTTATAGTGTGCCATATTCAGACTTAGCTCTTCATAAATGTGTCAATACAAAATATAAGCCTTACATTTTTAAAATGTTGAAAAGACACAACAGTAAACTTGGAGCCAGAAGCTCTGACCTGTGAGGATCCAATCTCCATTTATGAGGTGTATGGCCTGTAGTAAGTCTGACCTTGGGTCACCCTTGAAAGCTTTAATTACTTCATCTATCAAGAAGGAGCTTGAACTAAATGATCTCTAAAATTCTTTCCAAATCTAAAAATTCAATTCTATTTACAAGTAGACAATCATTAAGCCATAATTTAAAATGAGGAGGAGGCATTTGACATACAGTCAAGATAATTAATTAACTCATTTGTTTTATGCATTTATCTTTAAAACTATATTCTGATATATAGAAAAGTCAGGTTAAACAACTAACTTCATAGAACACCATTACTCTTTTATGTCTGGTAGTTTCATGATATGAATTGACATTCACTGTCCTTAGGAGAAAGAAAAGAAAAATCTATCTTTACAACTAACCAGACAGATACAGAGCAATGGCCAGGCCTGTTCCAATCACAATCATACTCCAACATTTACCATGCTTACTTCATTGAATAATTTTTTGGATGTTACATTAGTTCTTTGATGAAGATTATCATAAGTTTTTAAATATCATCAGTATCATCTATTTAAATAAACAGAACATGCTAGCTTTCATGGCCTGACAAAGATCCAAGATTTATATCAGACATTGCTGATAGTCTTATGATCCACAAATGACTCTACTGAGGAGATTTAGTCATTGTTCAGAATAGTGTTCTAGACATCAGATCCACTATTTCTCTTGTTAACCCATTTGTTTGTAATGTAGTGATTATTTGGATTCTACCTCTTTAAGACTGGAAGGATTCTGATTTGTCCTTTGGTGTTTATCTGCAGATAGAAATTCCCAACCTAGAAACATAATATCCATCTTTTGAGCTGGAATTTGTGTAGAAATCTTTTCAATTACTGGTAATCTTGCCTGAGATAAACCTCACTGGTTATGATACTGCAGCTGTACAATGGTTAGAAATATTTCTATATCCTAAGCTAAATATGAATTCTTACTCTAATGTTAATTTCTAATTACCTTATATTACCCTGTCGAAGTCCCTGATCATAGCATCTTTTTATTGTTTTATAATTGAGTTTCTACTATTTATGATAGATATTATGATTCTTTGAAGAGCTGCAAAGATTAGTGAATGATCTGGTTAGTCTCAAATTTAGAGCCTTATTTAAACTGGTGCCTGGTCTTATGATCTGTCAACAGTTAGGAAGGGATCAGCAGGACCTCTTCTCCTGTCTATGGGTCAGAGAAAAGTTGCTGAAGAAACTTACTTTCAACCACACAAAGTTCAAAGGCGCTGGCCTGAATGGTGCATATATTTACCCAGGAACATGCAGGACTGATGAGTGTAAAGAGACTAGAGCAGTATGGCTCAGATGCAAGTCGTTGAATATAATTGATTTTTAATGAGCTGGCTACCTGCCACCAGATGTTCATCAATTAGATATGCTTTAAAAACCAACACAGCTGCTTGCTTCATGCTGCATATCCAGTAGCTGCAGTATTGTTATATAACGTAAATCATATCTATGTATGTGATTATGTATGCTGCTGGTCTCCACCAGTCATAATGTAGCCTTGTTATAATTGCTACAAGTACCACCTAGGTGTCTCTAATTCTAAATGTCCCAATTTAGGGTTTGCCTTTACAGCAGCAAATAATTGAAATTAATGTACATAAAGAATATCTTCCATCTGAAGATCATCAAGTTTTTAGAGCTACAGGGAACTTTCAGATTGCACTGTCTAGTGTCTCTTAAGAACTAGCTCATGAAGGGTAGAAGAATGAAGGGGTAAGGGGTGAGAAGGCAAAAGAGAATTCATTGGATATACCATAGAATCGAGAAATAGAAAGGAAGGAGTGGGTAGAAGGGGGAATGAAGATGTTGAAATGCTGATACAGATCAAGATGCATTTTGTACATAAACAGCTTTAATAATGGAAGAAATCAGTACATAATCTAAATATTAAGAAAAGTGAGGAAGGAGTAAGTTGGGAGGGGTGGATAAAGATGTTGAAAAGAGTGATGTTGATTGCTACATTACATTCATAAACTGCTTTGGTGAATGGAAACTCCTTTGTACAACTACTTAAAGATAATAAGAATATTCAAGAAAAAGAAGTAGTTAGTGATTTGATAAGTTAACTTTTTTGTCAATGTGCCTCTGTTTATCCTGTGTCTGAACTGTAGCATCCACTCTCTTCCTTTATTTTTCCTTACTTCCTCTCACTCCTTTTCCAGACTAAACTGAGTCTCTTGCTCTTCTGATGGGTGTAACTTATCTCCAGAGGTGACCTGTTGTTGAATCAACATCTCCAACAATAAGATAACCAAACAACCTCATTGTTAGAAAGGAATAGGAAAACACTTTTAGGCACAAAGAAATAACTCTCCTAAAATATTTTGTAAGATAATGTTAGCTCTTTAAGGGAGAATAAATACTTCTCTCAGAGAGTTTTCTACCATTTCAGTCAGGTCATATTTTACAAGAACTTGGCAAGATAGCTAAAAATTTCACTGTTCATATTGTCATGGTGTATTATTTTAGATTTGTCTATTGGGTCATCTTGATTATAGGGTTGGCAAAGCCCAGGCCCAAAGATCATCCCTCCCCCTCTCCACCCTCTCACCCCTTCTCCCCTACATAGTCTCTAATGATCTTTGAGAAAGATTTGCTCTCTAGTGGCTACAGACTCATATATATATTCCATACTTTTAAAATTTTTCTAAACATTTTTCTAAACATTGCTGCTGACACTTGCCCATCTCCCTTTTACAGGACTGTGATTTGAACTCAAGGCCTCATAATGCTAACATTGAGTCAAACACCCACCAGTCCTATTTTTTAGGTTTTTTTTTGTTGTTGTGTTTTTTAAGGGTAATTTCTGGATTCTCCCTAGGCATGCACCTGAACCACAATAGGCCTACTTTAAGCTTCCTTTAGTTGCTGATACCACAAGTATATGCCATCACATCCACTTTCTCTCAGTTTAGATGGTGTCTTAAGGACATTTCTGCCCAAGTTGGCCTGGAATTGCTTTCCTCCACATCTCAGCTTCCCATGTAGCTTGTGATACCAGGCGCATACTAGTGCATTCAGCTATGGGTTGAGAAGTGGGTCTTGTGGGTGGCCTCAAAGTGCAATCCTCCCATTCTCAGCCTTCAAAACATCTAGGATGATGGACATGAGACCTTTACACCTGTAGAGGATTTTTTCTTTTAATAATAATATAGTCTTTAAATATATAAAATGAAGCTGCCCCATTGTCATGACAGTCACTTTTAAATATTTTATTTTATAGTTGCCTTCATGTATATATATATATTTTTGGTCGGTCGTGGGGCTTGAACTCTGGGCTTGGGTGCTGTCCCTGAACTCTTCAGCTCAAGGCGAGCGCTCTACCATTTGAGCCACAGTGCCACTTCCAGTTTTCTAGTGTTTTTTATTGGAGATAAAACTCTCAAGGAATTTCATGCCTGGGCTGGCTTTGAACTGTGATCCTCAGCTCTCAACCTCCTCAGTAGCTAGGATTACAGGTGTGAGCCACCAGTGCCCGGCTATGCCTTCACATTTCTAAGTAGTATAATTTGCTATTACTTGATTTACCATGTGTAAGAGTTACTTTTTTCCTTTTTTCAGAAGGTTTTCTAACAATCCTCCTACTACCAACATACTCAGCACAATTTTCTTTAGCTAAATAATGAAATATATAATTAAATAATTAGACAAAGATGGTTAAACTTCCGGTGTCATACATAATGATCCTGCTTGATTTTCTGCAGAATTTGTATCCAAGATACATGGCTGCTCATTTTCCTTTTCCATTTTCTTCAATTTTGTTCATTTGTTTTCTTTTCTATACTCCTATCACTAATTTTGCAGTCTCAATTTTCTCTCCAGAGCTGTGAAATTACTTACAGTTCATTCAAATAATGATTAATTTGTAAATGTCTTTTCATTTTTTCCAGAAGAGCCTCATGAAGACTGAATTCTCCTGCACTGTTATGTACCCTCACAAAAAAGGTTTTGGTGTTGATCCTGATGGTGTTTGCTCTAACAGTTTAATTGTTGAGAACTCTGCTAGCATGCTGATACCTGACTCTTTGAATGTGCACTACTTATTTGCTTTGTTTTCTCCATTTAGTGGCTTCTCTTTAAATCATGTGTTCTGAGATGTCCTTCTTACTGCCTTGCTTAGATATTAGGGCATTCACTCTGGTCAGTAGTTGTTGAGTACTTTGCATATGGAGCCAGCATCCTTCTTGGCACAGAATTTGCTTTTAATCCTATTGAACGAACAGTTGCTCAAACATGGTTTTTCTTTATTTTTCTCTTTCTGAAATATGCTGCAGTTATTAGGAAAGTTTTTCACTCTATTTGATGTAGGTGTAATTTGGGGAGGGGAAGGGAAAAAACAAATTGTTTAAATAGGGATACAGGTGGACCCATTGCAACAATGAGATGTACAAGACATTATGTGGAAAAATGAACTTTACAACTTTGGCGAGGCGGGGGTGGGTGGGAGTGGGGGAAATGAGGGCAAGGATGGGAAGGGGAAACAAAGGAAGAGGCAACAATGCTTGATAAGAAATGTACTCATTACCTTGCTAATGTAATTATGACCCCTCTGTACGGTATTTCACAATTTAAAAAAAGACTGAAGTCAGAGGTTTAGTAAACACATTACTTCAGTTATCAAGTCTAACATAAGAATTCATGATAAGATGACACATTTGCCTTAAACCTTGGTGACTTATGTCTGAAAATTTAGGTTTATTGTAATGTGGATTGTTAGTAAACTTTTTCTAAGGGGAATCTTTGTTATTTTTTCTTATTAATGAATTGGCTGTAAAATTTACAAAAAAAAAGAAATATACTCATAACCTTGCTCATGTAACTGTCACCCCTCTGTATGGTATTTTCACAATTAAAAAACTTATTAATAATAAAAAATAAAAAAAAGTTTTAGAAATAGCGTTATCTGTTTTTGCATTATTTTTGTTAATGTCTTGATTTTCATTTTATTTTCTACTGCTTTGCTTACAGAATATTCCGATTTTATTTTAAACAATGCGAAATTGCTAGGCACCGGTGGATCTTACCTGTAATTCTAGCTATTCAGGAGTCTGAGATCTGAGCTCAGGATCAAGGTTTGAAGCCAGTCCAGGCAAGAAAGTCGATGAGAGTCTGGACTTTCAAGTAACCACCAAAAAGCCGGAAGTAGAGATGTGGCTCAAGTGGTATTAGCCAAATAAAAACGCTCAAGTACAAGTCTCAATCCCTGAGTTCAAGCCCCAGGACTAGCAAAAATGTACATAGATGAATAAAAATAGATAATGATTTACTTTCTCAAATTTGAAATACTGTTATTAAACCTTGACTATGAATTCTAGACATAAACATTTTCTTTTGTTTTTTATTATGAAAATACTGTACAGAGGGGTTACAATTACATGGGCAAGATAATGAGTACATTTCTTATCAAGCATTGTAGCCTCCTCTTTTTTTTCCCCTTCCCATCCCTTCCCACCCTCCCCCCCACCCCCCACCTAACCCTCCCCATCCCACCACCAAAGTTGAAAAGTTCGTTTTCGACATAAGGACTTGTACATCTCATTGTTGCAATGGTCCACCTGTAAACATTTTCTTATAAACAGCTGAGCCATATACTTCTCATACCTGTATAACATTTTCTTTTGTTTTAATTTATTTTTATTCTGAAAATACCATACAGAAGGGTTACAATTACATGGGCAAGATAATACATTTCTTATCGAGCATTGTTGCCTCCTCCTTTGTTTCCCCTTTCCATCCCTTCCCATCTCCCATCCCCCTCCTCCTCCCCAACAAAGTTGTAAAGTTCATTTTTCTACATAACGACTTCTAGCTTCAAACCAGTAAACTTGGATATAGGACTTCAAATTTGTGTAGAGGACATCAGTCCAAAATGAGCATTATTCAAAAATTGAGAATCTGATAAAGTTATTAGATTAAAGGAAAAAGAGATATCTTTACATGCTTTTGTTATTTGATGATTAGTACCAATTGTTTACAAATTTATGGACCTTCACATTTCTTTTTTGTAATAAAGCTGGGAAATATTATTTTCCATTTTGTGCTTCTTTGAAGTGACAATATTTAAAAATATGTAATAGATAACTCCTAACAAGCTAACTCCTTGCAAAATATATTAGAATATATTTTTCTAAATATAAAATATCATGTCTTTTCTAGTTTTAATTTTGATGTTTTTGATCCATTTTATATGAAAAAATACAATGATTTATATATATATATATATTTTGTTTTCTATTGTTACAATTACATTCAGATTTATTTCTTTTGACCTCTAGTGACCAATCCTCTTTAGTTCCTTTATAGAATACTATAAAAAGAATACTCTCTTCTATTGAGCATTACTCCTAAACTCTAAGTACTGGAATGCTTCAGAGCTTTTTCGTTACATCTTTCTCTTCATCCCCACTTCTTCATAATTTAATCCATATCCATTACTTTGTATTATTTCCAGATTGAGGTCTCCTCTATTTATTTCTTTGTGTCCAACTGCTTTCTGAATTTCACTTTCAAATATCCAGTTATGTCCTGGCTTAAAAATCAGAAGATATATATATATATATGTGTGTGTGTGTGTGTGTATATATATATATATGTATATGTGTTTATAACTGTACATAGCTTAGTAAAACGTATTGCTGGTACAAAGTTACCTAGCGTACAAGTCATAAAGAATAACAAATACAAAGCTATACATTTTAACGTCAGTATAAGTAACTTGTTCTCAAAGATCCTTGTGTTGATTGTAACATTTTGATGCTGATGATAGGTAAGTATTGATGCAACAGGAAAATTGGCTGATACTACAGTTCACATTATTAAGTAATACAAAACACAGCAAAAATCCTTGCATTTAAATTTCACTGTGTCATCAATGCTATGGGAAATTTCTTTATTGAATTATGGCAAGAAAATTCTCTTTAATTTGTTCTTATGGTAGTCATCATTCATCACCCCACAGATAAGGTAGGATACACTTTTAAATTTAGACTGAAGTGTAAATATTTCCTTCATCACCTTCCTTCCTTCCTTCCTTCCTTCCTTCCTTCTTTCCTTCTTTCCTTCTTTCTTTCTTTCTTTCTTTCTTTCTTTCTTTCTTTCTTTCTTTCTTTCTTTCTTTCTTTCTTTCTTTCTTTCGTTCTTTCGTTCTTTTTTCTTTCTTCCTTTCTTTCATTTTTTGCCAATCCTGGGGCTTGAACTCAGGGCCTGGACACTGTCCCTGAACTTCTTTTGCTCACGGTTAACACTCTACCACTTGAGTTACCACTTCCAGCTTTTTCTGCTTATATGGTACTGAGGAATCGAATCCTGGGCTTCAAGCAATCTAGGCAAGCACTCTACTACTAAGCCACATTCCCAGACTCTTCAACATTTTCTAAAGCACAAGACTCAACAAAATAATAATTGAAGTTCTGAATTAGTTACTGCTAATTCTCCTAATGAACATGCTACAGAGTAGTCATTTTTTTCCCTCAATTTGTCATTTCTGATGTGACTGAATGTGGATTTGAGAAAACACAAGCATTGGCATAACCCTCGGCTGATGTTTCTACCACAAATCAAAAGGAAAGACCTCAAGGAAATAAATATTTGTAAAATCCAGTCGAATTTAGGAAATGGTGAGTTTGAGTTTTCTACCTTTGTTTTATTATAATTTATTTAAATATAAACCTCCAGCATTTATTTTTAATGTAGACTGCAAATGGCAATTAGTTTGTAAGTTTCAGAGAACTAAAAACATCTCCAGGGTTTTTCTATGACTTCTGTGATGAATTGCGATGAAAATAAACTTTTTTAAAAAACACACAATGATCCTCTGGTTTTGGAGTAGAGAAGCAGGAGTTTTATGGTAGTAAAATCAAATTGCTAAGAGTTACTTTCTCGCCTTATAGGAACAGGAGGAAATTTGTTTCCTCACCTTATTATTCATAATTCAACCTACAATGTTAGTTTCCTCTTGCTATTTAAACTGAATTTCACAGTTTCTGGGGTCTAGGATATACATGGGATTTTCTTTTTTTGGGGGGGGGGGCGGGAGGGAGACAGTGTTTTGTCTACCAGAGGTTCCTTCTTGACTTCCTTTAGAACTTAAAATCTATAGTTGTCACTGCTCAAATCTATATTGAGATCTTACTGAAATAGTAAAATGTATTTTTATTTCCAATGTGGTCATATTTGCTTCTGTCATCTATGAATGAAGCAACCCAAGAATGCTCTGATTTCTCTAATGTTCATAGCACTCGGGTACCTTGAGAAAGTTCTTATTAGTGTCAAATACTGACCTAATCATTCTACCTAGACATTAAAGACTCTAGTTCCAAGGACCATCTGTCCCTCTCCCTCATGCTATTTCCTTTCATTGCTATTTGCTTTCATAAAAGCCATTTACATTCTGAGCAAGACAAAGAAACATGAAATTCTTATTTTTAAAAAGTTTACCACCTATTTATGATATATAGGTTGGAGTAGTTGAGATGATGCTAAGTGAAATGAACCCCAATATATGAACACAAGAAGTTTTTTTTTGCTGTTGTTGTCTTAGTGTACTATATGATTTCTTTTTGTTTCTTTTGTATGTTCTTCCTCCTATGGTATATCCCCTGTTGTCACTGTATTTCATTTTGGTACCCTGCATCTTTTCTTTTATTGTGAAAATACTGTACAGAGGAGTTACAATTACATACGCAAGATAATGAGTACATTTCTTATCAAGCATTGTAGCCTCCTCCTTTGTTTCCTCTTCTTATTCCATCCCTCCCACCCCCCACCCTCTCTCCCCCCCACCAAAGTTGTAAAGTTCATTTTCAACATAACGACTTGTACATCTCATTGTTGCAATGGGTCCACCTGTATCCCTATTTAAACGATTTGTCTTTACCCTTCCCCTTCACAAATTATAACAACATCCAATACAGTGAAAGCAGGGGTTATACCGTGGGGGAGGGACATACAAAGCAACAATGAAATCATCTTATAAATGTGTTAGAAACAATTGCATGAAAGAAAAAAAACATTTGAATACATATCTTAAGGTTCATTTCCCTAACATCAACTTAACTGACCTTTTCTGCTTGACTCAGACATATACTAGTTATTACAAAAAAGGGAAACCATTGGACCTATGTTTCTTTGGGCCTAGCATACTTTACTTAATATAATTTTTTCCAAGTCTTTCCATTTCCTAACAAATGGGGCAATGTCATTCTTTCTGATGGAGGCTTAGAATTCCATTATGTATATATCCCACATTTTGTTGATCCATTCATCTACTGAGGGGCATCTGGGTTGGTTCCATATCTTAGCTATGGTAAACAATGCTGCAATAAACATAGTTGTGCTGGTAGCTTTAGTGTGATCTTGTTTGTGAACATTTGGGTAAATGCCCAAAAGTGGGATTGCTGGGTCATAGGGGAGCTCTATGTGGAGTCTTTTGAGGAACCTCCATACTACTTTCCAAAGTAGTTGAGCAAATTTACACTCTCACCAACAATGCAGTAAGGTTCCCTTCTGTGCACATCCCCTCCAGCATCTGTTGTTATTAGAGTTCTTGATTATAGCCATTCCAACTGGGGTGAGGTGGTATCTCAATGTTGTTTTGAGTTGCATTTCTTTTATGGCTAGGGAGGTTGAGCATTTCTTCATGTGACTATTGGCCATCCTTCTTTCCTCTTCAGAGAAGTTTCTCTTTAAGTCTTTAGCTCACTTATTTATTGGGCAGTTGTTTCTTTGAGGATTTGTTGTTGAGGGATTTAATTTTTTGAGTTCCAGGTATATTTTAGATATGAGACCCTTGTCCATTGTATGGCTAGTAAAGATCTTCTCCTAATCCATGGTCTTTCTATTGATCTTGCTAGCTATGTCCTTTGCCATGCAGAAGCTCTGCAATTTTATGCAATCCCATTTGTCTATCCTTTCTTTTATTTGTTGTGTCTCTATTAAGAAAATTTTGGCCTGTGCCAAGGAGAGCTAGGGTTTATCCTATTCCATCCTGTAATGATTTCAGAGTGTCTGCTATTACTCCAAAGTCTTTGAGCCATTTGGAGTTGATTCTGGTGCAGGGTGATATATAAGGATCTAGCTTTAGTTTTTACAAGTAGTTAACCAATTGTGCCAGCACCATTTACTGAAGAGGCTGTCTTTCTTCCAGTCTATTTTTTTTTAGCTCCCTTATCGAAGATTAGATGGCTATAGGTCTGTAGGTTCATTTCTGGGTTTTCAATTCTATTCCATTGTTCCTGCGGCCTGTTCTTGTGCCAGTACCAAGCTGTTTTGATTACTATGGCTTTATAGTAGAGTTTGAAATTTGGTATTGATATTCCTCCAGCAGTGTCCTTTCTGTTGAGGATCGTTTTTGCTATTCGTTGTCTTTTATTGTTCCATATGAATTTTTGGGATGCCTCTTCTATTTCCTTGAAGAATGAGGTTGGGATTTTGGTACCCTGCATCTTGTATATACATTTATCTAATATGGGGAGGGGAAGTAGAATAACAAAATGCTGAAACAGGGACACAGAATGATCCATTGCCAAAATGATACTCACAAGACACTATGCTGGAAATGAACTTTACAATTTTGGGTGAGGGAGGAGTGGGGAAAATGGGGGAGGGAAGGGATAGTAGAAGAAAAACAAAGGCAAGGGTAACAATGCTCAACAAGAAATGTACTCATGACCTTACTCATGTAACTGTAACCCTTCTGTACAACATCTTTACATAAAATTTTAAAAAAAGAATAGTATATAACACAATGAATACTTGTTTGTGCAAATAAGGAAAATTCTGAAAAATGTTTCCCACTTCTAAGTGGAGTTAAGGCTGACTGTTGTGGAGGATAAACATGTTGGGGGTACACAATTAGAATAAAGGGTAGTATCATAAATAAGAGGATATGGGATAGAAAATGTAACTGAAGCAGAGGTATGCTCACAGCTGACATTGAATTGAATGTTATCAGAATTGGGCCCATGTTTGCACACATGATTTCTTAGTCCAAATCAAGTTGCCTGGATAGGTGTAAGGCACTGGGTAGTTTAATCAGAACAATCTATCAGTCCTGGACTTGGACTCAGTGCCTGAGCTCTGTCCCTGAACCTCTTTGTGTTCAAGGTGAGTACACTGCCACTTGAGCCACAGTTCCACTTGTGGCTTGTTATAAGTAGTTTTATTGGAGATAAAAGTCTCATGGACCTTTTTGCTGGGGCTGGCTTCCAACTGTGATCCTCAGATCTCAGCCTCCTGAGTAGCTAGGATTACAAGCATGATCCACAGGCACCTAGCTGAACTTATTTTATGTGAGAAGAATAAATGTGAGTCTACAATCTAATGTAAATTTGTTCTTCTTAATAGAGAGAAGACAAGAAATATAATATTTTAATACAATGTCTATCAGTAGGATTGTGATTGTTTGTATGCACTGGGCACACCCCTGATATTTGATACTTACTAAGAAATGAAGCAGACCTTTCACAATTTCAAATCAACAGATCAGATTATCATGCTAGACAGCTTTCAGGGATTCTGGGTATAATTAGCAGGTGATCAGTTCCATTTTCAGGGCACCAAAGTCATAAGAAATCCACTTTTGCAAATACGTTTGGAGTTATAATTAAACCCCTGTTGCCACAATAGGCTGTGCCTATTTCACATCACATACATGTGATTAATACAAAGAAATGGAAAATGTCAACATAAGAGTCAAAACTCACATTTACAGCTCTTTGCTATTCTGAGATGACATGACATCTGAAAACGAGCAGTTTGGAGTGAGTATTTTTCCATTAGCATTGCTGATCAGCATGTGCTATCAATTCACTATTGACTTCAATTATGAGCAGTTACTATAGGAGTTTTCCATTAACTTTAGTGATTGGCATTGGCTAAGAAATTTCCGCACTTTCTATGACCAGTATTTGCTAAAACCTCTCCTACTAAATCTTTGGCCACTCTCTACTTTGATTTGGATTTGGGTTCTACTTACTGTTGTTTTTTCAACCTAATTTAATTTTTTTAAATTAATTTATATTTTTTATTATCTTCAAGTAGTTGTACACAGGCGATTCAATTCAACGTGTCAGTTTATGACTCTAATGCATCTTGAATAATGTCACTGCTTTCTTCATTCTCCTCCATCTCTCCCAACTCCAGCCATCCTCTTAATTTTCCTACTTCCATTTTCACATGTATGTATGGCATATTATGACAGCATTCACTCAACCTTCCTCTCACTATTTCTCTATCCCACCTCTCCCTAACCTTATTACTGCCTTCTACCTGACAACACAAATTCTAGCTTCTTTGTATTTCTTCTATTATCTTTAATTTTAATGGTTATCTGGAACTCATTTTTTGCCACAAAATAGCAAGAGCAGTTTCTATGGTCTCCATTTTTCTGGCTGCAGATGTATTTTAAATTTCAGCCAAATCAATTAGGATATATAAAACAAAGGAATTTTGTAGAGGCAGAGCACATTTGTAATAAAAGACATAAAGCTTCACAATATTGGAGTCCTATAGAACATTTGATGAGCAAAATTCCAGCTCTGAACTAATTTAACAATACCTATGTTAAATACCTATCAGCTACCAGGCAATTATTTATAGCTGATGAATTTTGAGAAATGTTGTTGCATGTTAATTTACTATTTTTCATTCCCCAGGGCTGAGAAAGAAGTTGGATAGGAATTGAAAGGTGAATAATCTCTTCTTGAACTGAATAGTCTTTTCTAAGAAATTTACTTTTATACACATATAGTGAAATAATTATAACAGTCAGATAAATTTACATTTCAATCACTTCCATTCCGTAATTATCCATTTGGTGATGAAAGCATCTAAAATTGTGTCTTTTAGATTTTCAGTATGCAACACAATAATTTTTTATGTAGTCTTCATGCTGAATAGTTTTTCTTTAGACTTAACCTATTTAATTGCAAATTCGTACCTTTCTACCTATTCCTTATGTCCACCCCCTCACCGCTTAGGAATAATTTATACTACTGTCTGTGACTATTTGTTTAACTTTATTTCAGATTTTGCACAGAAATCAGATCATACAGTGGCTCCATCATCCAGGTCTCAACCCACTTTCTTTGACGTGTCTCCCTTTTCTGTCTTTAGCATTTGCGCTCCTCTTACCCATTAGGCATGGTGCATCTTCTTTCCTGCTCACCAAGCTATAAATAGGCTATGTTGTCCTCTCTTTTCCTTGCTGCAAGAACCATTTATTAATATTATTTGCCTTCCCTCTGGATTGTGGCCTGTTACCCTGCATTTGCAGAGGACTGATTTTCAGCTAGGCACAACAGGGAAACTTGGTTTGGGTTTCTCTTTTGGTCTTTCTGTGGTATTTATATTCCTTAGTTATTTTTGCCTGTTTGTTGTTTGGACTGGATCGATGTCATTAAAAAAAAAATATTCAGAACTCTGTACCGTATAAACTGCTCAGGTCTAAATGAGGGAAATTCTGTTTTTCTTAGAAAGTAAACATTGGTAGTTGAAAATTTTCATTTACAAAATATAGGATGTATTTTTAACATGTTATTTTAATTTATAGGTGCAATCCTTCCATATTCTTTTAAACTGTCCTCCCCTGATGCCTTAATGATCTTGCTTGAAAAGTCTGGATCTCATCAACTTTTTTTTCTTCTGAGTGGGGATTTCAGGTTTAAAGTTTATGTTGAGCTAGAGTTACCTTGCAAATGACATTTCCCTACATTGCAGCTAAACTTAATAGATTAAAAAAAATCAGAAGTCAATTCTGCATGTGGTTTTATCACTTAAGAATGCATTCCATCACAGAAACATTCTAAGGAAAACTTTATAAACTTTGAACTTGATCATGCACTCTGTATGGCTCTCCATTTTAATAGTATGCGTACCAATCAGTCATCTTCCTCATAAACCAGCTCCTTTTGAGACAATCCAGAAAGACACTCACAGCTATGATATAATGGCACCTTTGTCAGGGAACTTGGGTTCCCACCTCTTTAATGCACATTTCATAAGCATTCATGGGGCACTAAGTTGTTAGTTTTATGCTTTCTGCTTTAAAAGAACCAGAAGGTGAAGAAGATTACCTTTGGCAGTTCTGCTCCATGCCATCACTTTGTTGTCATTCTTGGAATGTCTCAGAAGGTTTTATTAGGTAAAAGTCCCTATATATCCCAGGTGTTGGCCATATGTTGAGCATTGCATCCACAAACAGAAAAAAATGGTTACATTTTCAAATCTGACTTCTTTCTACAAGTGTAACAAATCCTACAGACTTGTTAGTATGTAACTGTGAAAATTTTTACATAGTGTGAACTCTCTTTGCAAGCTAAGTTAAAAGCCAAAGGAAAATAGGACAGCCCACTCATACTCTTCCACTCTTCTATTGTGCCAAAGGAAAGTGTGTGTGAGGTTTAGAAAGTGTAGCTCTTCCTCAAGTCCACCTGAATAAAGAAGGATATTGGGGGAGGGATGAGGAAAGTGTGGTTTTCATATGGTCAGGTTTTTTTTTTTTTTTTTTTTTTTTTTTAATCATAGAAGAATGGTTTGGGAGTATCCAAACCTCCCACAGTAGTGCTGAAGTTCTGGACACATTTGCTCAGTTTTGTGGTAAAACAAATTGATTTGACATCATTTAGTAACATTAAGTAATTTTCAGTTTGATTGCAGAAAGATATCATTTTATGTTCATCGGTGTCAATTTAAATTATTTATATAACTAATTAAAATTGTGGACATAATTGTGAATTTGGGCACAAACCAGGTGAATTATCAGACAACTTATAAATCCCAAATTTCATGTCCTCTTTGCCCCATTCAGAAACTGCTATCACAAATATAAAGTTCTTTTTTATTGCAAAAATAAAAAAATATGAAGCTGGTTCCTGTCTTCCTTATTTAAAAAAAAATATACAGAGGGGTTACAGTCAGGTAATGAGTACATTTGTTTTTGAAGTGTCACCACTCCCCTCCTATTTCCCCAGTTTTTTTTTCTCCTGATCCCCTTCCCTCTCAAGTTGTATATTACATTTTCAAGATAGTGTCTAGTGAGTATCACTACTGGATTAGTTCATCTTTTGTTCCACCATTTCTGTGCTTCCCCTCACCTTCCTCAAATCAGATAACATTGCATATAAAACAAAAGGTACAGAAATATAAAACAGCAAGAAGAGGGAGAAAAGAGAAATAAAAGAAAACAAACACAGGGCTGGGAAGGTGGCTCAGTGGTAGAGTGCTTGCCTTGCATGCTCAAGGCCGTGGGTTCGATTCCTCAGCACCACATAAGCAAAAAGAAAAAAAGCCTGAAGGGCTGGGAAGGTGTCTCAGTGGTAGAGCGCTTGCCTTGCATGCTCAAGGTCCTGGGTTCGATTCCTCAGCACCACATATGCAAAAAGAAAAAAGCCAGAAGTGGCACTGTGGCTCAAGTGGTAGAGTGCTAGCCTTGAGCTGAAGAGCTGAGGGACAGCGCCCAGGCCCAGAGTTCAGGCCCCACCTCATTTCCATTTCATTAAGTCCATTTCAATATGCATCGTTTTATATGATCATATACACATGGCTATTGAGCATCTGTGAACCTCTCAAGAATATCCTCCTTCAGTCCAAGTGTAATTTTTTTGTGTTTTGCTATTCTTTTTACTTGTAGATTTATAGGGATATACTAATGACTACAAATGAGGGAAAACATGCAAACCTATGATTTGTTAATATAATTTTTTCCAAGTCTTTCCATTTCCTTATGAATGGGGCAATACTGTTCTTTCTGATGGAAGCATAGAGTTCTATTGTGTGTGTGTGAATATATATATATATATATATATATATATATATATATATATCACATTTTCATGATCAATTTGCTTACAAAGGGGCATCTGGGCTGATTCCGTACCTTAGATATGTTAAATAATACTGTAATGACAATGGTTGTGCTGGTAGCTTTAGTGTGGTCTTGTTTTTGGTCAACTAGATAAATGCCCATAACCATAATTGCTGGCTCATAGTCTTTTGAGGAACATAATTTCAGGTTCTCTTTTTTTTCATGGTCTCTGCTGAGAAATCTATAGTTATTCTGATTGCTTTTCCTTTATAGATAATTGATATTTTCTCCCTGACAGTTTTAAGGATTCTTTCCTTAGTTTCTACTGATCCTGTGAGGATTACAATATGGTGGTGGGATGTCTTTTAGGGCCTTGTCTGTTTGGGGTTCTAAAGGCTTCTTGTATCTGAATGAGCCTATCATTTTGGACGTCAGAGAAGTTCTAGAATTCTGTTAAATATGTTTCCTTCTCCTTCATCAGTACTTAGTCTTAATAGTTCTGATTTAGTCCTGAAGTACCTGCAACCTCCTTTCTTGTTTTCATGGATTTGCTCTGAATAATTGCCTCTTCTTTTTCTATCTTTGATTCCTGAGACTGTTTTCTACATCATCCATTCTGTTGTCAAGACTGTTACTATGTTTTTAACTTCATGCCTTCTAATTGATTATTTTTGATGGCTTCTCTTTCTTTACTGAAATTTTCTTTTTGGTCTTGTATGGACTTATTTATTTCTTTGATTTGTTTATTTTTCTCTTCTCTCATATCCTTTAGCTGAGTGACTATTTTTCATTGGACTCCTTTTCCTTCTCTTAGAATTCGTTTATCTCTGTTTGTGGGCTCCATGAATCCTCTAATAATCTTTGCTTAGTATCATCATGCTCATGTATACCCTTGTGTTGGCTTTCTATCTTTTCAATAAACATATTTATCTGCAGTGTTTTGAAAGCATTTTTAGATCCTCAAGTACTTCATTGTCTGCTCAATTGACTAGTTATTTTCTGTGGGAATTGAGCTTACTTGACTTGCCATTTTTCTTGCTTTTATGGATTGCTCTACTCATTTGGAGACAAATGAACTCAAATCCTAAACCACAACTTGATAGAATATAAAGTAAGACCCTATAATTGCATAGACTTAAAATCAGAGATTCTAAATTATAGATAGGTATTCTCTTATTTAAATACTCCTTCACTTTTGTTTGGGGAGGAATACTGTGGTACAGGAAAGGAGATTTTATATAGTAGCCAATGAGCAAATTTGTTGTAAGAGTTAGGTAAATCAAACCAACCAAAAAGGTAATTGGATGAACCAACTATACAGAATCAAAATGAACACAAATACAGTACAACAAACAGGCAAAATAATAAGGGAACAAATGAATAATGATAAGAAAGAAAAGGAGAAAGACCAGAAGTAAAGGAAAACAAATAAAAATAAATTAGAGGAATATAGAGAGAACTAGAGGAAGGTGAAAAAAAGAATAAAAGAATAGTAAAAAGGGAAGGTTAACATGAAAAAATAATAAAAAGTAAAAAATGAACAATTAAATATATAGCCATAATGAAATCTGCACATAACTAAGGAACAGGTTTAGCAATCACCCTAGACTGAATATCTAAGACTAAACAAAGCAACAAAAATAAAATACATGAACAACAAAAATAAAAATACATGAACAATAACTAAAAACAGCAGAAAAAGCAACAAACATAAAAGAAATTACAAAAATATGAATTCTCCAATTTGTTTCAGGGACTTTGTGTCTCCTGATGTCTGGCATGCAGAATTTAAATGGAGCATCAATTTTTCTTCTAAATTGCTGAGATCTGCAGCTGTTCTTGTAGCGAAGATCTAAGCAGCCCTTGGGGTTGGAGTTCCTTATCTCACGGGGGTGGGGGGAGTGATGGAGGGTGGGGGGTTGGGGGTGATCTGATGTTTGTACGTTGGGATCCACACTGCTTAAGTGCAAGGGGTTGGGGTAGAGTTAGATTCTAAAGTCTTCTTCATATGGAGTTGTGGATGCTACCTAGATTACCATTCTCAGTACAACTGGGAAATAATTAGGTTTATAAGGCCTGTCTGTAGTTTGCTTATAAATCAAAGAGAAAAGATGAATTCTCTAATCAGTTTGAGTGGCCAGAAAAACATTCTGCCTTACAAAATTGGAGTCTGCAGCTTTCCTCCAAGTTTATATTAGGCAGAACTGAGGGGTGTGGCTCTTCAGTTTACAGATAGGAGATGGCCTTAATCTACAGCCTAGTTTCTGCAGAGAATTTGGATGTGGGTGTGGCTGTGGAGTATCTGGAATCTACTGCTTTCTAGATATGGGAGAGTGGCTAGCCTCTAGGTTTCTACTCTCAAAAAGGCCTGGAAACACACTCAGATTTTAGAGACTTTTGGTATTGTAATTCCAAGGTTCTCTGCTGACTGCAGGCCTCTCTTATCTTCCATAAGATATTCTGTTTATTTAGTTTCTCCTTTAACAAATAGCTGATTATAGACAAGTAACATAGTTATTTGACATGATAGTTTATACAGGTCTCTAGACATTCATATAGTGAGTTCATAGGAGGATATACATAGCAGCAGATCACAAAGGCTCAATATAACCATATAAAGTAATATGAAATGAAATCCAAGAAAAAGAAACAAGTTTGTTGTTTTTTCTGTTGTTGGTGCTTGTGTTGTATTTTCTTTTTTTGTCATGTTTGTTAGTTTGTCTTTGGGAGGGAAGGGGGCCACGGAAAAGGTGGGACAAAGATTGAACAAATACAACAGGGGTAATTACTAGACTCTGTGGAAAATGAACCATATATCTTGTGGCTAGAAATGGGTGGGAAAAGCTGGGAGAGTGCAAGGGAAGGGGAGACATGGTTCAAAAAATGGTTTTACTTTCTTGCTATTGTTTCTAACATATTTATAAGATGATTTCTTTATTGTTTTGTATGTATCTCCCCCACGGTATAACCCCTGTTTTCACTGTATTTGATGTTGGCATAAATTGGGGAAGGAAAGGGAAAAAACAAATTGTTTAAATAGGGATACAGGTGGACCCATTGCAACAATGAGATGTACAAGACGTTATGTCGAAAAACAAACGTTGCAAGTTTGGTGGGGGGTGGGTTGGGAATGAAGGGATGGTAGGGGAAAAACAAAGGAGGAGGCAACAAAGAGGAGGTAAGACAAAAAAAAACAAAGGAGGAGGTAAGAAATGTACTCATTACCTTGTAATTGTAACTCCTCTGTACAGTATTTTCACAATAAAAAAAAACTTTAAAAATTATATATATATGTATATAGAATTGTACTCATTACCTGACTCATGTAACTTAATCCCTCTCTATAATAATAATAATAACACACACATAACTAAGTCATATACTTCAAAAGTTTATCATTACTTTTATTTTTCATCTTTTGTTAAAAAAAAAACAACAGAAAGAAACATAGGTCCCATGGTTTCCCTTATTTGCAATATCTAGTATATGTATGAGTCAAGCAGAAAAGGTCAGATAAGGTGATGTTAGGAAACTGAACCCTTAGATATGTATTTAAATGTTTTTTTTTCTTTCATGCATTTGTTTCTAACGCATTTATAAGATTATTTCTTTGTTGCTTTGTATGTCCCTCCCCCACAGTATAACCCCTGCTTTCACTGTATTTGATGTCGGTATAATTTGTGGAGGGGAAGGGGAAAAACAAGTCGTTTAAATAAGGATAGAGGTGGACCTGTTGCAACAATGAGAAGTACAAGTTGTCTTGTCGAAAACGAAAATGAACTTTACAACTTTGGTGGGAGTGGGGGAGGGTGGGGGGGGGCGGGTGGAGGCTGGGAAGGGATGTGAAGGGAAAACAAAGGAGGAGGCTACAATGATTGATAAGAAATGTACTCATTATCTTGCCCATGTAATTGTAACCCTTCTGTACAGTATGTTCACAATAAAAAATAAAAAAATAAAAAATAAATAAAAAGATGGTTAGGTTTCCATAGAGATATTTTTTTAATTATTTGTGGCTTAGACAGTTTTATTCATTTTTTATTAATAAGTTTTATTATTGTGAAAATACCATACAGAGGGGTTACAATTACATGAGCAAGGTAATGAGGACATTTTTTTGAATTTTTTTGTTTTTTTATTTATTATAGGTATATTAAAAGTTACTTTGAGATGGCAAAAAAAAAAACAACAGAAGAAAACTTGAATTTTCTTGTGATATCAGAAAATTAAACTCAAGGAAAGTAATAGTAAATTTAAACAATTGCCATATAATTGGTTTGCAGTTGAAATGCCCTTCATCTTAGATTGTATTTACTCTACATAAGCCCATTTCATTTCCAGTCCATCCTAATGTACATTGCACTTGACTCAAATGTCCTTCAGAATAATCTGATATTTAGCATTTACTCATTCTCAGGTGTTCAATTTACATGCATTTGTGCATTTGATTCTTCACTAAGCTGAGCACCTTGAAAGCAGGCACTTTGGATGATGCCTCTGTTATAAAGCTAAATATATACCCAGCAAAGTGAATAACTATATTGATCAATTTATGAATGGAGCAGGACAAGTAATATTCAAATAAATTATTTTGGTTAATAGGAATGTCAATGAAAATGTCTTTCTTCATTATTTATAAATATAATTTTTGTGAAAGAATGCTACTTTGTTCAGTATTAGTTTATTCATAAGGTTTTCCCCCCTCCTAACTTTATTACTGCTTCAAATAATACAACATAGTGCCTGTACTTCAACATTTGTCCAGGCTTAATTTGTGCTAATCAGAGCACATTTCTAAAATTTCATTTTCAATAATATTAAGTACATTCTGATTAATAACATACACTAAGTAAGTAACTCTAAGTCTGTCTTTAGGGCTGAACAGAGTCCAATATAATTGGGAAGGAAATGATTTCTGTTAGTATTCCTTGGACCTAGAGGTAGAATTGACATTTGATTATATGTAGTGATGTGGCCTCTCTGCTGAAAGATAAATTCAATGTAATTCCTACAAACAAGCAACAGACACCTGACTTTCTGGATCTGGTTGTGTTGTGCTCCATGATGGGACGCGCCTTTGCAATGTCACTCTGTGTTACCCAGGTGGAGCTGTGCTATCCTATTAAATGAGCATGGAGGAAGGCCTATTCACTGTCATTACAAAGCACTTTCACGACACATTTGCAAAGGAGGGGAGAACTGACCACATTCTGAACTATTTGTCCTAGGATCCTATAAGGGAATCAAAGAACATGGAAGCCAAAAGAGTTACGCATACTTTCCTTGTTTCAAAATTAAATTTCAAATTCCCAAGTACATAGGAGTAATATGTATTTTATCTGATAAGGATTATACATGGCCTTAGAACAGACCATACTCAGAAATAAAAGTCTTCCTTCAAAAATACTTCCAATATTCTTAAAATAATCATTCAAGTCTTCCAATTGATTTCCCTACTTTTTCCATAAAACCTGCTAATAATTATTCTTTGTGATAATTCAAAGCTATCTTTTAAAATGACATGTTGTATAAATTACTATCCCCAATTAATAGATGATGTGATGAATGTCTATCTTTAGCTTTGTTCTTGTGATATTTTCATCAAAAATAGTAGCTCTCAATAAGAATCTTTCTTAAATTATTACATTATGTGATACTATGTAAAAGAAATCCATTGTGTTGGTCATTTTTCTAATAATTTTAATAGTATTTTTTCTATTGATACACCTTGCATATAAATTCATTTTTAATGATCTGCATAAAGAACAGAACAATATTACATAGGTACATCTATCTAGTGATTTTACAGTAATTACTGATGCATGGAACAGAATATAACCTTTTGGTTATATTCTGCAGTAAAAGGAATAGGTTAGAGAGGTTTTTATGCAAATTAGAAATGCTCTGTGTTGGAAGCCTAATTGTACTTTTTATTGTTAGACAAGTCAATACTGCTTTAATACACATTTTATAAGCTCCTTGCTGAAATTGTATATGAAAGGGATTGGTTTCCATAGATGAAAGGCATAATCTTAACAATGAGGCCACATAAGCAGAGTGGTTGAAGTACTGATAAAGGATTTGTTAGCTCCAACACTGAATAAGCCTTATTAGCCTTATTAGCCACTACTGTTTGACCCACTACTATTAAATGTGTGAGTCACAGGCTTTGCAAACTAGGACAAGCCAATTTGTATTTATCTATTTAGAGTAAACATGATCTAATATGAATAGCATTGCTACTGCAAAGAATAAGGACCATATTTTATACTCTGCTTTTACTTCAATCATAGGGAATTACTTGCTTATTAGAGATTTGAATTTTCCAAAACATTTAATATCAAAGTATTCAGAATCCAAAATATCAAAGATAATATTCAGTTAATTTTGCAATCAACCCCAGTGGTATGTGAGAGGAATTGCAAATAGTTGTTGTAACATTACAGAAATTCAAGAAATTAAAATAATTTTAAGCAGGAGTTTTAATAAATTTGAATCATACTGGGAATCATACAGTGAAGGTGGCTCAGTAGTAGAGTGCTTGCATTGCATGCATGAGGCCCTGGGTTCGATTCCTCAGCACCACATAAGCAGAAAAAAGCTGGAAGTGGCGCTGTAGCTCAAGTAGTAGAGTGCTAGCCTTGAGCTGAAGAGCTGAGGGATAGTGCCCAGGCCCAGAGCTCAGGCTCCACGACCAACCAAAAAAAAAAAAAAAAGAATTAATGCTCATCCACTCACATTGTGTAAGAGAGTTAGAGCAATGCTCACATAGATATTATAGCTGTCACAAATCCTCTCTACTTTTACTTTGTACATTTCAAAACTTTTCCTGTGTTTTTGAGGCACATGAATTTATGATATGTTTATTGATTGCTTTCTCAGATTTCTACTAGGAATCTTGAATGAAAAAAAAATTTCCTTTTCAGGTCACATTTAGAAAAATATGTATCATATATATGTATATATGTAGAGTAAGCAATATAAGAATTAAGCCTTAAATGTAATAATATAGAAACCATAAATAAGCACAGAGATATTAAAATATATATTAATATGATCCTGTAATTAGGAAAGACTATATTCATTCATTGCTTTTTGTATGAAATATTATTAATGTTTACTATATTCTAAGAAGTGTTCTGGATACCAGAAGTATAAAAAGGAAATAGTAAGAAATATTACAATCTAGCAATATTTTCAAAATGGACACATAGAATTTAGGGATGGTTTTTGTGTGGATTTAAAAGTATGTATACAGTCAGTAACTGGTCAATAAAAACATATGTAGCCTAGTTGAGATAAGAAAGGCCAACTGAAGAATATGTGTGTGAGAGACAAAAAGTAAGAGATTGGTATGTAATAATGTTATACCAAAGCTCAATATTTAGCAGTGTGTATTGAGAAGGATTCTGTACCATAGATTTTACTTTCAGAGTGTCTTGGATTATTTGACATTTGTTATTACTTATGTCTTAATGAGTCTAACTTATACTTTAGAAGATAGCAAACTATTCTTAACAATAAAACCTAATGTTTCTTGGTTTTGCCTTCAGTAGATAACTCTCTTTGGCTTCTACAAAAGAAAACAGCATTGAAAAGACAAAAATAGAAAACAGGTAGAAACTTGAGGCTGAATGACTAATATTTGTGATTGGGTCATCATTTACAACCAAAGGGCTTTGATGTAGAGATCAGGAGATCAAAATATCTATTACTGAACAACATTAAGAAGAACAATTGAGAAATTTCTATGCAAACAGACTATTGAAAATATAAAATTGTATTGGAATATCATATTATTTGCTCCATTAAAATATATAATGCTATTCTCAAGAAACCTCAGTCTAAAATCATATAGTCCTTTCTGTTCTCTGTTAAAGTTAGATAATATTTTTAAATTTTATTGTCAAGATGATGTACAGAGGGGTTACAGCTATATAAGTAAGGAAGTAATAACATTTCTTGTCTAATTTGTTACCACTTCCCTCATTTTTCTCCCTCTTTCCCTCCTCCCAGATGCCCCTCAAGTTGTAGACATCATTTCCAACTACTGTCTTGTGAGTATCGTTATTGCTTTGTCCTTTGTCCTTTGTCATTCCATTTTGTTGTTCCCCTTTCCTTCTCTAGTTCAGATAAATGTATATACAATACCCAAAGTACCAAAATCAAATACAGTGACAAGAGGGGATAAACCATAGGGGGAAAACATCCAATAGGAAAAAAAATCACGTAGTACATTGAGAACAATCACAACAAAGATAAACCTCTTGTGTCCATATCCTGGAGTTCATATCGCTTAACATCAACTTATCTTGTCATATGTACATAGTTATTGAGTTATTATGCTCATCTGCTAAGATTATCCTATATGTAACTAATTATTATAAATAAGGGAGACCTTGGGACCTATGTTTCTTTTGGTTGAGCTTACTTCACTTAATATGATTTTTTCCAAGTCCTTCCATTTCCTTACAGATGGAGCTGTGTCTTTCTTTCTGATGGAAGCATAAAATTCCATCAAGATAGATAGATAGATAGATGATAGATAGATAGGTAGGTAGATAGACAGACAGACAGATAGATAGACAGTGATCGTATTTTCTTGATCCATTCATCTACTGAGGGGCATCAGGGTTGGTTCCATATTTTAGTTATAATAAATAATGCCTCAATAAACATAGCTGTGCTGGTAGCTTTATTGAGGCCTTGTTTGTGGTCTTTTGGGTAAATGTCCAGAAGTGAGTCATAGGGGCTTTATGTGGAGTCCTTTGAAGAACCTCCAAATTGCTTTCCAGAATGGTTGAACAAGTTTACACTCCTACCAACAGTAGTAACATTCCCTTTTGGCCACATTCCTTCCAGCATCTGTTATTATTAGATTTCTTAGAATTCAAAAAATTAAATCCCCCAAAAACAAATCCTTAAAGAAACAACTGTGAGCTAAAGACTTAAAAAGAGACTTCTCTGAAGAGGAAATAAAAATGGCCAATAGACACATGAAGAAATGCTCATCATCTCTGGGTATAGTTGACAAATGAAAATAACATTGAGATTCCACTCACCCTAGTTAGAATGGCTATAATCTAGATAAAAATTTCATTGTCTAGAACATGTGCATTCATATTCCAACTTAAAAACAAAACACCTTGACTTAGATTATCCTTTATTTTTGACTAAAGATAAAAACAGCCATAAAAGGTCTAGGTCTAGGCCATATTGAAATTATAAAATATAGATTCTCTATATATTGAAAGGAAAGTTATGGAGGAAATAATGTAAAAACATCAGTTTGAGCCACATGAAGTATAAATACTTTGCTTCTATTTTTCTAAATAATATGGTCCAAAACAAAAGAACAAAAAAAATTAAAAAGGGAAAAAACTATAGGAAACTCTTTTAATCTGTGTCAGGATAAAGGTAGAGAAATGTTAAGGAACAAACACAAAGAAGAACATCCTTTAAAAACAAGACAAGTTATATAAATGAGGCAGTAACTCAGAGTGAATGGAATAGAAATATTGAGAGGAAGAAGGAGTATCTGAAATGAAAAAAGTCAATCTTTTGTAACAGTACATGTGACATGCAGGATAACTCTATTACCATATTCATAAATGCCCATAAAGTCAGATTGATTATTACAAACAAGGAAATGCATGTCTATAAAGATCCAAAGAAAGAAAGGAAACTCACCCAAGAACCAAAAGCAAACACCTCACTGAATTGCTACTGTGGTCATCTTTGAAGCACACCCTGCATCTGGTAACCTACTAGTTCCAAGACCCAGATGAGAACAGGCAATATCACCTATGGCTTGTAAAAGTCTGAGTACACTATAATCAAACACCTTAAACTAAACTGTTAAAGTTCTATACAGCTAATAAAACTTACAACACAGGAGACGAAAATTTTGTTGGGCTCAGATTTGGACCAAATAATTCCCTGGGAATGTAAGCATAGAAACATATCTTGCATGAATTTGCATTTAAGTTTTATTTTCCCTGTACAGTTCCAACTTCTAAGGTTAAAGATTTATATAAAATGTGCACAGGGCCTATTAAAACTGCAATGTTTAGTAGGAGTGATCAAATTATGTTTGTTTCTTTTAATTACTAATGATTACTATTTTGTGTATTTATTTTTAAATTCTATTTTAAAGGTGATGTACAGAGGGGTTGCAGTTATAGAAGCAAGTAGTGAGTACATTTCCTTTCAAACACGTCATCTCCTTTCTCATTCTCTCCCTGTTTTGTCTCTCCCTGTTTTGTTTCCTCCCACACAAGTTGCATAGTTCGTTTCCAGCATAGTGCCTAGTAGGGTTCACTGCTGAATTGGTTCACCCTTTATCCCACCGTTTCTGTACTTGCCCTTCCCTTCCCCAAATCAGATAAACTTATTACAGGACAAATGGTACAGAAATCAAAAACAGTGACAGGAAGGAATAAACCAAAGTAAAAAGAGGAAAGAAGAAAAGAAAAAGCAAGGAAAAATGAGAACTACAAACAGTACAATTAAAAAAAACTCTTGCTTCATTCCTTGGAGTTCATTTCAATAAGTATCCATTTATATGATCATATGCATATAGCTCTTGAACCCTTGTGATCCTCTCCTAAGAATATCCTTCTTTCATCTCACTGGGTGACTGTTTAAACTACTGTTTAATTAATCATGTGTAGGTATATTATTTGTCTTTTTACTATCTATTGAGTTTACTTGTAGGTTTATAAGGCACATTCTAATTGTTATAAATTAGGAAAACCATGTAGCCTGTGTTTCTTTGGGTCTGGATCACTTCACTTAGTATAATGTTTTTCTAAGTCTTTCCTTTTTTCTCACACATGGCGCAGTGCCATTCTTTCTGATGGAAGGATAGAGTTCCGTTGTGTATAAGGCCACATTTTCTTGATCCATTCGTCCAATCCACTAAGGAGAATCACAACAAATCAAAGAAAGACTACATAAATGAGATTACATCAAATGGAAGTTTCTGCATGACAAAGGATATAGCTAGGAAGATACATAGAAAGCCCCCATAATATGAAAATATCTTTACTGGCTGTGAATCAGACGAGGGACTCATAATTAAAATATACTTAGAGCTTAAAAAGTTAAACCTGCCAAAAACAAATCCTCAAAGAAACAACAACCCAATTAATAAATGGTCTAAAGACTTAGAGATTTCTCTGAGAAGAAATAAATATGGCCAATAGACACATAA
The DNA here is from genome assembly GCF_019054845.1 of Dipodomys spectabilis. Taxonomy (NCBI): domain Eukaryota; kingdom Metazoa; phylum Chordata; class Mammalia; order Rodentia; family Heteromyidae; genus Dipodomys; species Dipodomys spectabilis. Next base: position 6,018,182 of record NW_024870874.1, on the reverse strand, counting down.
AGAGATGTTCCACATCTCTAGCCATAAAAAATGCAAATCTAAACAACATTGAGATTCCACCTCACCCCAGTTAGAAGGGCCATATCTAGAAAATTAACAAAAGATGCTGGCCGGAATGTGTTTCAAAGAGAATGGTATGACACTGTTGATGGAAATATAAGCTTGTTCAACCACACTGAAAAGCAATATGAAGGTTCCTCAAAAGACTAAACATAGAACTTCACTATGCCCTAGCAATCTCACTCCTGAGCATCTATCCACTGACCACAAACCAGTCTACACTAAAGCCACTAGCACGACCATGTTTATTACAGCATTTTTTACCATAGCCAAGATATAGAATCAATACAAATTCTTTTTTTTGACAAAATATGGCTTCATCTAATAAATGCTCCACTAAACAACACTCATCATCCAAGTGACAAAAATATCTGAAGGTAGAACAAAAGACACAACCTATATCACAATTAGAATCGAAAAAAATAGAACTATTGGGATACAATAAAAATAAACTTAAAATATCAATAGCTGTAAAAATAACCAAATCACAGAAAGAAGTAAGACATTATAAGAACAGAATTATTTTTCAGTGCTCAATAGGAAATGTATCATTACCTTACTCACGTAATTGTAACCTCTCTGTACAGTATCTTTACAATTAAAATATTAAAGAAAGAATTCCTAGAATTTCTAGAAAGAATTTGTACATCCATAGAAGTTTAAAGATTCAATATGCATGTTAAGAATAGGTTTCATACAAGCGGAAACCTTATCTACTAAAAGTATTTCCGAATGACAAATGTACAAATGAAGACACAGAGCTTGTAAAGAAAAGTTAAAATATAGAGATCCAAAGGAGAATTCTAGTATATGAATTTTCTTTTAAAGGAATAATTTTTCTTATTCAATATAATGACATAATTTTTCCCCTTTAAAATTGACAACTTTAGTTAGTTTTTTTTTCTTTATTTCTTCCTTCTTTTTCTCCCATCCTGGGTCTTTTTTTCTTTCTTTCCTTCTTTCTTTGTTGGTCGTGGGGCTTGAACTCTGGGCCTGGGCACTGTCCCTCAGCTCTTCAGCTCAAGGCTAACGCTCTACCACCTGAGCTACAGAGCCACTTCCGATTTTCTGGTGGCTTATTGGAGATAAGAGTTTCAGGGACTTTCCTGCCCGGGCTGGCTTTTAACCGCGATCTTCAGATCTCTGCCTCCTGAGTAGCTAGGATTACAGGCGTGAGCCACCGGCACCTGGCAATTTTTTTCTTTCTTTTTATTTTTGATCCTCGTGGGGCTTGAACTCTGGGATTGGGCACTGTCTCTGCTCTTTTCAGCTCAATGGGAGCGCTCTACCGCTTGAGCCACCATGCCACTTCCCCATCCTGGGTCTTGAACTCAGGGCCTGGGCATTGTTCCTGAGCCTCTTTTTGCTCAAGGCTAGTACTCTACCACTTTAGCCATAGCCACTTCTGGCTTTTTCTTATGGCTAGTTTATTGGAGATAAGAGTCTTTTGGACTTTCGGGCTTGGGGTGGCTTCCAGCTGTAATCCTCAGATCTCAGCCTCCTAAGTAGTTAGGATTATAGGCTTGAGCCACCATCACCTGACTATTCCCTTAGTTTTGAAAATCATAAGTTACAAGGATGACAAAAGACAATCAATACACATAATGTGAAAGTATAGAATGTTAAGTTCAAAGAGATGATTTGCAGAGGAGGCTATTTACCGATAACCAACACCTTATTTTAAAATGGACTAAGAATGAAATTCTGAACGCATGACACATCCCTATTTGTCACAGATTAGAGAGGCTACAGTATGAAATTCTCATATTGTCATCTTTCCACTTAGAAATCACTTGCATTACAGGACTCACTCCTCTAAATCTGACATGTTCAAATTGACTGGGGAGCACAGGACTCTGGGATTGCAACTTGAGATGCTTCTTAGAACCTGGAGAACATTCACAATTGACAGAGTTCTACACTGAGAGTCACAGATGAACCTTATAGGATCCCATGTACTTCCTACGTAGAGGAGCTATAGCAAGTCCTGAGAACTTTTATCTTATAAATGCAAACCCTGAAGGAAATGTGAAAGATTTTTCCTCCAGTGGCCGAGGGACAGGATTAAGTGGAACCCAGGGACATCCACTGAGACATTTTATTGGATAAAGATAAATTAAACTGTGACCTTCAACAACTCTTACTAAGTATTAAACAGTAAAAACATTTACAGAATCTTGTGTCATTATCCATCATAAGTCTAATTACTATATACAACTTCACTTTTCCTTTTCTAATTGCTTTCTTGGTAGATAGTAGGGATTTTTTCACATTTCAGAGAGATCAACAATTTACTGTATTTATAGAGAGAAAAATGAACAGCTGAGATATTCACACAAATGGTGTATGGACTGTAATTTTCTGTGTGTAGATTGTGTGTGTGTGTGTGTGTGTGTGTGTGAGTGTGTGTGTGTGTACATAGAGCCCATGGAGACCTGTGTATAGTTACATGATCTGCTTACATATTTATTATTTATTTATGGTTTTAATAAAACAGGAAGCAAAGTAAAATAATTACTTAAATGGCAATGGTATTTAATTCAGTATTGTCCTCAGCTCATATTTTGGGTACTGAAAAGGAAGGGTCATTTTCACCAACCTGTGTATGAAGAAATGAGCCAGGTTTTTCTATTGCTACTTTTTATATTTTTCCAAGTGGGTGGCCTTTTAGTTCACAAGACTTATTAATCTCTTGCTGTACATGACAGCCACTACTGTGTGTCATCCCAGTATAGCACAATAAAGTCACTCCAGAGTTTGCTTCTAAACTTAGTGACCAGACTTCTCTTACTGTGACAAATGTTTATGGATTCTTCTAATTACACGTCTGGTTTCAACCCAAGATACCAAGAGAATACAGTTCTCTTTTGTAAAGTTCCCAAGGTTTTTCTATAATAATCAATTACCATAATGAGTTTTTTCAAAGCTTCCATTCATCATTTTCTTAAAATATATAAACTACCCAGGATAAAGATAAATAGCTATGGCCAGCTTACCCTGAGGCAGTCAACCAAAGTCCTCTAAATCAAAATCAACTGGAAAACATGTTGAGTTTTATTTCAAAGTCAATCCTGTTTAAAATTTTAAAACTTTTTTTTGTTAAAAAAAAAAAGAAAGAAAAAAGAAAACCATGACAAGTTGGCTTCATAAAAGACATGAAATAATACATCATGATCACAACCATCTCTGTGATTCATAGGTATTTGTTAAATGGGTTTCACTAGCTTGCTCTTCTACTCTTAAAACTAGGAATACAATTTCTTTCCACATTGAGCTATTACTTCTGCTCCTTAAAAATAATACTGGGATTTCTCATTCTAGGCTCTATTCTGACATTAGAATTTGTAATTCTTTGATGTAGGAAAAAATAGGATGCTATTTTTTTCCTTTGTGAGATGTTTCACGTTAACTCTGGCCTCTATCTACAATATGCTGTAGCAGGCTATTTCCTCCCTTAACCTGTAAACAAACAAAAACTCAGAAAAAAAAAAAAACATGTAAAACTCGTCCTGTTCCATATGGCGATGAGTTTCTTTGAGAGGCAAATGCCCACACTATTTAAGAATGACTGTTCTAAACATTGCATATTTACATGGGAAGCAATTCACAATGCTCCATGGTAGTATAAAAACTGCAAGAAATTGAGGAAACTAAGGCAAGGAATAGCAACACCACTCAACTAGCTGGATCTCAGAAAGATAAATTTGGGTGAGATTTGGCTCATAATGGAAGAGATGATAAGAGTATCGATATTATTTAGCCAACATATTCTTTTACTTTGTAACTATTATTCCTTCAATGTGGATTTTCTACAGAGAAAATCATTTAGGCTCTCTGCATTGCTCTTATTTCCTGTTTGCTTTGGCTCTCTTGTATATTCTTACTAGGAAGCTCCTTGTCTCTCAATTTAAGGCCCTCATCCAAACTAGCTGCTGTTAGTTGACCCCTGTGTCTTCTGTCACACAGTACTTTATGCTCAAGTTTTTAGTGTTCTAGGATTTCTGGATCCAAAATTGATGTACATATCAATAAAAATTATATTAAGTGAAGACAGGCCTAAGCAAACATAGGTCCCATGGTTTCCCTTATTTACAATAACTAGTCTATGTCTGGGACAAGCAGAAAAGGTCAAAAGCTATGTACAGTACATATGACTATATAAGCTGATGTTAAGTGAAATGAATCCCAAGATAGGGACACAGTGGTTTTTTCTTTCTTGCTATTGTTTCTAATGTATTTATAATATGCCATGTGATTATTTTTTGTTGCTTTGTATGTTCCTCCCCCATGGTATAACCCCTGTTTTCACTGTGTTTGATAACAGTCTAATTTAGGGAGGGGAAGGGAAAAAATAAAATGTTTAAATAGGGATACAGGTGGACCCATTGTAACAATGAGATGTACAAGACACTATGTTGAAAAATGAACTTGACAATTGACAGCATTTTTACAATAAAAAACATTTAAAAAAAGAAGCAGAGGGAATTTTTTTAGAAAAAAGCTGTAAGAAAAATTATACTGTGTTCTGGGAAGGTGGCTCAGTGGTAGAGCGCTTGCCTTGCATGCCTGAGGCCCTGGATTTGATTCCTCAGCACCACATAAGCAAAAAGATAAAAAGCCGGAAGTGGTGCTGTGGCTCAAGTGGTAGAGTGCTAGCCTTGAGCTGAAGATCTGAGGGACAGCGCCCAGGCCCAGAGCAGGCCCCACGACCAGACCCCTCCCCCCAAAAAATTATACTGTTATCCTTTATTGTTATTTTTTCTGTTTCGTATGTTGTTTGATTGTAAAAATACTGTACAGAGGAGTTATAGTTACATGATCAAGGTAATGAGTACATTTCCTATCGAGCATTGTTGCTTCCTCCTTTGTTCTTTTTCATGTTATTGTTCCCTGAGACTTAATGTAAAAAAATTCTTGAATTCAGCCTTAGCTTTTTTTTTTTTGTTTAGCAGAATTACATCAGTTAAATTCTATTTCTAGTTTGAATTTCCTATTAGTTCAAATGAGGTTTCCTTAAAATGTCCTTATTTAGATGAAGTAAGAAACTATGCCAGGGAAAAATGTCCCATAAAATAGTTGATATTTAGTATGAATTTATCAATGATATTCATTTATTTTATTAATGCCACTGTCCTAAATGAGGTTCTTGATCATATCGTTCTGGTCTATATAGTTTTCCCAATTTATCTTAATCCCAACCAATGCTATTTCACTTTGCAAATGATCTCCATATAGCAGTACATGAAACAGTCTGTTTCATAATGCTTATTAGCATTGGCTATAATTATCTTTGCTCTTTCTCTATGACTCTAGCCTCATGTCCTTCATCATCACATTCGCTCTATTCCTTCTTGTTTTGTTGCTGTTATTATACATTGTTTCCTTTGTTATTAAATACATTGTTTTGTAAAATCCTCATTAGCCATTTTATTTATTGATTAGTACATTTTTATAATATTTAATCGTTTATTCTTATTTCTGTGTCCTAATTTTCCTCACTGACTCATAGATTTACAAATTGGGTTACAAATTAATGGCCATATTGTTGGAATCTTTTCAATTTATAAAGGCAAGGAAAAAGTACTAAAATCAAATTGTGATAAAATACGCCAAATTAAAGTTTTGCAAGTTGCCCTCTCTTTTCATGTTAAAAGCTAAATATCCTAAGTTTAAAATGGTTGTGTACAAATTGAACAAATTTTTAAAAATACTAATATTAAGGTAATTTTGTAATAATGAGGCAATCGAATGTTTTCTGTTTCTTCTTATAATTTTAATTTCTCCAATTTTCAGTAAGTTTGTTGCATTCATAATCGAAAGAAAATGAGGACATGCAATTTTAACCACCCATATGAAGGCAGACAAACATAACTGATTCCAAATTCAGTTTCCCTAAATTGTGATATCACAAGTTGTCTACACACTGAGCATATTCAATAACTGAGGACAATGATAATAATATTTTTACAATGCATCTTTGATGTATTCATTTTATTACTTGGAGATTCTCTGTAAAACAGTAAAATATTCAAGTTACAAAATTCTTCATCATGACAGTCTAATTCAAAACATAGTCTGGGAACTAGAAAAACTAAGTTCAATTTTGCCTCCATCTCTTCTTAAAGACATTTTTAGATACACTAATGATATTAAATAATCAGTTTTTTGTAAAATTAAAATATCTTCCCTTCTTCTGTACTTTTTGGATATGATGAAAATCATGACAGATAAAAATGAGAAAATATCACAAAGACATTGCCAGTGAGAAATACACATTGTATATTTTACAAGTGTTAATTTCTTGCATTAAAAATAAACTATTGGAGTTAATATTAAATCTTCTATAAGAGAATATGTTTATTAAATATTTTATAATGGCTAAGATATGTTTACCTATACTATAATTGTGCACTAACTACTTGACTGTAAAAGCTCCTTACTCATTTCTTTCTCCTAAACATTTTCAAAGAAATATTTTACATAGCTCTAACTTCCAAGAAACATTTGAGTTGAGTTGTTCTTAGAATAAGTATAAAATATACTCCCAATTAACCTTCAAACTGAAGTCATCACTTGCATATCAAAAGGAATACAAAGTGTAAGCTTAAAAAGATTTTAATGAATTACCAGAACTACCTTTGGCATATCATAGACCTTAGAAGACATACTTTTAGATAAGTAATACTTGATTAAGTATATTTATGGGGAAATGACCAGGTTGCTTCAAAATAAAATATATCCTGTGACAGTGACTTATACAGAACATTGAGTTTATGGAAAATGCATTGGTCCAGAGAAATAACTTCTTTATTTATGTCAAGGATTTAAAAATGCTACATTTAATTTTAATATCATGATGAGTAGTATTCTCTCTGCTTGGTAGGCCTCATTACCTTGCAGCATTTATAGTATTTGCCTTATTTAACAATTTTTATCAATCACTTAAAAATTGGAAAAGACTCAATAAAATATAGACAGAAAACCCTAATGGATGTGCAGTGTGCAAGACTGGACACTACACACCATACTATGTTAGTTCTATAAAACTTTTTTGTCAGTTGTAAAGAATTAAGAGAAGTCAAAAGGGGTTTTGTTAAACCTTGTTAACTCATTCAGTCACAAAAAAGCTTGTTAATTTGATAACTTTAATTTCATTTTATCATAAGATCTCCCTTTCTGTTTTTCTTCAAAATAGTTGTTTTCCTTATACCCCTAACTGGATTCATATAGTGCGTGTGAATATTACTTGTCCATCATTCTTGGATGCTCCCTCAAGCAGTTTTCAGGGTTTAATGCTTCCCATTTAATCTGATATGTAATGACCCCTTTTAAAGTACGCTTTCATAGGCAAAGTGTTTCTGACCAGCTAGGAAGAAAAAGAAAAATTGTGAGTCCAAGAATTTATTTCTTAAATATAATCTTATATTCTTCAAGGAAATATTTATTTTTATAATCCATCAGTGTTTTATTTTAATTTTTATCTTCTTTTACAATACTAATATTCAAATATAACACATATTTACCTGACCCTCATCCTTATTTATATGATTTATAGAGTTATTATTTGAATTCTTGATTTATGAAATATTTTCTGTACTCATACACTATTTCAATTTTGTTAAAAATTGGTTTCATATTAAGAAAAATAGTAATTGGCTGTTAAAATAACAATATAGTTTTATTAGTCATTACATTTCTCCCTGGTGATTTTTGTGATGAATGGGACAATATCTAATTTTGCCTTTGATGTCACCCCCCCCCCACTAGAACTTAAACTACTAAAAGAGACTTTGTTTTATTCCTAGTTACACTCAGAGCATTGTAACAGTATGTTGACATTCACAAATAATGGACAAAATCAAATTACATTAACAAACGTAGCTCATATTTCTGAAAAAAATGCTTCTCTTGTCTTAATAATCGTGGAAAATTCAATCCCTTCATAAGTCAACTGTCTTTGAGATTTATAAAGGAATATATTTGTAAAAGAATAGTGCTCATCTACCTTATTCTGCCACTCAGATCTATTCAGATGAATAACTCATAAAAAGCCATACTAGAGTATTCTGGGATAATCGTTCAAAATAGTGTACAGGGTTTTAATGATGGAATACTAACTATCTTTAACAAGAATCCTATAACTAATACCACGTATTTACTCTGACAATCTCATCTCTACCTTTACTGTCATTATCCTTTATGATTAATAAAATGGTACATATTCTTCTAGACACATATATGTGATATTGTTTGTATCAGTAAGATTGTATATATGAACTTTTGTACCATTGTAGCTGGGTTTTGTGAGGCTATCACTTCTTGTTGCCCCAAGACTCAAATTTTAATGGATGTTGTGTGTTTGTGTGTGTGTGTGTGTGTGTGTGTGTGTGTGTGTGTGTATGTGTGTTTGTATTTCCCCCCATAGTTAGTTGCAATAAGACGACATTATTTTCATAGGGAAAATATATATTTATGTGTACAGTTTTACTAAAATCACTCACTAAAATATTTACTCAATTTCCAAACCCCTGTTTTCACTGTATTTGATGTCGGTCTAATTTGGGGAGGGGAAGGGAAAAAACAAAATGTTTAAATAGGGATACAGGTTGACCCATTGCAACAATGAGATGCACAAGACACTATGTTGAAAAATGAACTTGACAATTTAGGCAGGGGGCCGGGCAGGGAGTGTAGATGTTGAGGTGGGAGGGAAGTGATGGGAGGGGAAAAACAAAGGAGGAGGCAACAATGCTTGATAAGAAATGTACTCATTACCTTGCTCATGTAACTGTAACCCCTGTGTACACTATTTTCACAATAAAAAAACTTATTAAAAAATTCTACCTCAGAGTTCTGGAAAAATATATGGCAGTAAAATGACTTTTTGTTACAAAACAAACATAAATTCAGCACCTTACTAGTCTACTGTAAGTATATGATTTTTAATAAAATAAGATTAAATATTTAAACATTTCTTTACTGAAGTGTATTAGTTATTACCTGTAATATAGACATGGCCCTAAATTTCTTCTAAACATAAAGTGTCCACTGTGCCAGATTGTCTGATGACTTCACAATATGGCCAAATGTTCACCAGAAACCATAAGGTGGCTTCTATTAAAGTCAGTTATTACCTAATTCAAAAAGGTATTACATAGTAAGTCATTTCAACAGCTCAAAATACAAAATAATAGAAGAAAAAGTAAATAGACTAAATACACTAAGCCCTGAATTTCTTGCTGGTGCTTAAGCCATACTCAACTAGGTGTTTTATTATTGTGGCATCTTAGCACTAGAAAGAATATCAATGATGTCAGAGTCTGATTTTTACATATTTTTTGCTCCCTGCCCCATAGAAAATAATTAAAATCTTTTTTCAAAATCAATAATTTGTATTTCTAAATTCATCACTTTGCCTTTTTAAAGTTTTTTTAAAGTTAACTTAAGATAATTTGTACATAGAGCTTATCAGTTTAGGAACAAGTATAAATCTCACATCCTCCCAACACCCCCACACAAGTAAATATAAAGTGCTTAAATAGGTTATCTTCCAATACATTTAATATACCTAGAAGATATTCATATTATTTGAGCATGTGTAACCAAAAAAAAAACCCATAACAGTATTTAAAAAGTGCATCCCATATTTAGAACTCAGGCAGACTCAGGAAACAAATGGGAATAAAAAGACAGATACTCTTGTACAACTAGTCAGGTAAGAAAGCCATTTTATGTAGACTATTAAATAATCTTAAAACATAACTCATTAGAAGCTATAACCTAAGTGTCAGATAGGTCACACTAAAGTACAGCCACTTTCAGCTATCATTGAGGAGAAAAAAAAGTGTGTGTGTGTGTGTGTGTGTGTGTGTGTGTGTGTGTGTGTGTGTGTGTGTGCAGAGTATTGAGAGTTGAGTGTAGGGGAATGACCATGAATTTAAACAGACTGAGGGGTAGGAGAAAACCAGGAAGGAATAGAAGAGTTTTGTTTTTTTTTTAATTTTGTGATTAGAATACAGTCATTCAAGAACCCTAACTATCTACTGAGAAATTTAGGGGAGTGAAGTAGAATAAGAAATAGACCTCTAAGTCATTTTTCCCCATCATCAATACACACACAGACTCACAAAGATTCTGTGAGGGCAGGAATAGGTCATATGAGCTTAATGAATCTGACGTAAGGTCATCTTTGTAGGCTCTTCTATATTTTGTTTGAGTGCTTTATTGGCTGGTTAATGGACCATTTATTTTAGACTATGCTACACATCCATCCACAGTGAACTATTTAGGTGCTTAAGCAAATACAACCTTCAACTCAAACTTGATATCTGATATTTGAAGTTTCACCATGGTACTCTTGACTATGCAATGAAATAAGATTTCAATAAATTCTGCTTTATTAATCAAATGGAAGTATAAGGCCTTCTGTTTTATATGATTTTCTGGGAAAAATGTTAACTAATATGTTTTATTAATTTTTTAACTAATTTATATAATGATGCTTACTATGTCATTCAAAAAAGTACTTTTGTGAGGTCCAGAAAATAAATTGTGTTCCATATTGACTCACAACCTATCCTTAATAATCATTAGCCAATGACTGCTGAGGTTCAATCCATAATGGTAAATTCCTTGTTTAGAGACTGTATCCCAAACCAAACGGTAACCTCGTAAATGTCTATGCTCAGATTAGAAGACCAAATATATCCATGCAAAAAAAAAAAACCAACAACAGCAGCAGCAGCAGCAACAACAACAACAACAATAAAAAAGTGATCGTTGTTCAAATCCAGCCCAGGTAAGAAAGTCTGTGAGACTTTTATCTCCAACTGAAAGTGAAGCTGTGGTTCAAAGAGGTAAAGTGCTAGCTTTGAGACGAAGAGCTCAGGGACAGCACCCAGGTCCTGAGTTCAAACCCCATGACAGAAAAAAGAAAAAAAAGGAAAAAAAAATACCATGAAATGGTAACAATTGATCACTGCTATGGGGAAATATTTCTCAAAGGATTGCCAGGACAATAGTTTCCACTTACCTATCTTCTGATTGTTTTACAAATTAAAGGTATATATTTTTGACATTTATGCTATACTGCTCTAGGGTGAACATGTGCAGTATAGGAGGCTATATCCAGCCAATTGGAAGATCATTTTTTTCTTCTACACTGAGAATACGTAAAATCAACTCTCTTAGCAGTTTGAACATCATGAATTTCAAACCAATCTGTCAAAAGACATGCTCTATTTTCAATTTGGCTTTTACTTCCTATGCTGATCAGCAGTTGATTCTATATTACTTTTCCACATTGACCAATAAAAAGACATTTTCTTACTAGACATCTATTTATGTTTAAAAAATACTGGAGTATATTCAATATTTTTAAGAGACAATCACAATTCTTATAGTTCAGTTCAGATTTCAATCACTGTGCTACTTTATGGAAAAGTTTTTGATCTCTTGTATAATTACTTTGATTAGCTATACCTGAAAGGTAGCCTACAAATATAACATGGATTTACTATAGAATTAAATTTTTTCCATGTAATTTCTAATTCAGACATAGATGACTTTTATGCACAACATTTTTTTTATTTCTCAGCTGGAGTTATAGCAAACTAAAAACTATTACACTAAGTTATGAAACACTCATTTTTCTGTCTTTTTCCATCTAAAATTTTAGGAAAGGGTCACAGACATGTTCATAAAGATACATCATTGCCCTACTAGTCACTCTAGCTGAAGCTCTAGGAGAATTGCTCTAATTTTTCTGCAATTTAATAACAAGGCACCAAACTCTGGCCCATTTAAAAAACTGCAGTAGAAAAGGCAAACAAGTGCTGGGCCTTTTGTCTCATTTATGTCCTCAAATGGTTTCGAGAGCGGTAGGCACAGAGACATTTTTACAGCAATTAACATCTATTTTGTAAAGGAATAATTGTAACTTGCTCAATTTTAAAGGTCTTTGACACATTTTTGACAAAGGAACACACACAACATGCAGAGAAACATGCAGAGTGATCTAATTTTCAAGTCCCAGGGTTAAGTACTTTTCCTTTGTACTAATGCCTCATAGTATGGGATATGATCTTTTTAGCTACTCCAAACCAGAAGATCTAGATACACTCATTAATTATCTTATAATTCACAAAATAGAGTGACAGGCACATGGATAATGAAGACTTTGCCATATTTTTGGTGGGTAAGAACTTCCACATTAATATAGTTAAGAATTCATCAGCTGCCTGTTATCTATTATTTCTTCAGTGTTTCACAACACTGTCATTAAGCCACATATTAGCCAAATTCATTTAAGTGTAAATGTAACAGCTTAATCTGTTCATTTTTATGAAAACCCATAGAAGATTATTTTGCAGAATATTTTTAAGTGGTCTATTCCTCTTGGACCTTTCCCAATTGTCTTGGGAATTCCTGAAGTAATACAGATATTATTACCGCAAGGTTATATTAATATATTAACAGAATATATATATACATAATGTATATATACTTATATATGCATATATATCTATGTAAACATATATCTACAGAGATACCTATAATATATTATATACTATATAATATAGAGATACATTATGTTTAAATCTATATAGATAACTGTAATATATACTACATAATATAGAGATATATTATGAATATAGATATAGATAGCAACATACATATATATATATGATTTTGTTACAGCTCTGCTCTCTGCTCTGAGATGTCTTTCTGGTAGTTATGCTACATAGAACTCCATTAAATATACTGATTTTGTTGCTCTATATGGTTTATATTCAAACTGTATTCACTATGATCTACTATTAAGTTTTTTACTGTTTTTCAAGGATGTTCTGAATCTCAGAAAATTATACAAATAATTGAACAATAGAAAAGAACAGAATCCTCTTCACGTTTTCATTTTAATGTACTGCAGCTATTGGTTTCTGAGAGTCTGGTGGAAATAATTAAACTGGTTAGCTGTATTAATAAAACTAGGTAGTCAGGGCTCCACTCTACATAAGCAGAATCAGAATCTCCAGAATATATTTAGGAATTGATTCACTGATTGAGATTTAAGGATATTTGTTTATAGTCCATATTTCAGCATCAAAAACCATTCACAATGTAAGTACTCTAGAGATATATCAGTCTAAATGTTTCTATGGAAACTTTGGAAAGTATGACAAATATAAATGTGGTTTGAACTCCAGAAGCTGGACATAGAAAAAAGAAACTTAGTTTCTGGGTTCTAGCACCCCTGCTTGAAGCATGGAAAACCCAAGTCTCTAATACCATGACAAATCAGTATTTTAGGCTATTCAAATCATGGTTTTACGCAAATTATAGACTTAAAGAAAGAGATGGCCAAAGAAACATCTTGTTACCAAGTGTAAAAAGAAAACTATGCCACAAACTAAATTAACCAAGACAAAACATAAAAATGCTTATACACAGGGTTTGGAATGTAGCTTAGTGGTGGAGTGCTTGCCTAGCATGCAGGAAGCCCTGGGTTCCATTCCTCAGGACCACATACACAGAAAAACCGGGAAATGGCGCTGTGGCTCTAGTGGTAGAATGCTAGCCTTGAGCACAGAGAGGCTCAAGGATAGTGCCCAAACCCTGAGTTCAAACCCCAGGATAGGCAAAACAAACAAACAGAAAACAACGTTCTATGCAAAATGTCTCTGTGAATTCAAACTCCAAAACACATGAAAAAAAAATCATGCAAAGAAAAATAACTAGCACAATCAACCATCAGCAAAATAAACTGATACATAAATACTTGAGAAACAAATATTCTTAAGGGCCACTATGCCTGAAAAGAAAAACCCTGTTTATCTTGCTACTTCTACTGGCTTAGCAAGCATGAAGATTTTGGTACAGACACCCTCCCTTCTCCTTTTCCTCCCACTATTCTAAGTATGTTCTCTATCCTCTTCCTCTTCTTCCTTCCCTTGCTTCTTTCCTTCTCTGTCTCTGTGTCTCTGTGTCTGTTCCTCCCCTCTCTATACCATTGTCCTCTTCAGAATGTTTATCTCAGAATTACAAATCTTTACAATGAATCTGTTAAGCTATCTCATCAACATTCAGTCATGCTAAAAATATTTTTACTATAGTAATTAAAAGGTGGCCATTGTTTTATTTTCTTAAATATCGTACCTGAGAGGAACTTAATGTTTGAAACAAAAACTTATTCCTAAAATGAACTTTTCTTCAAGAAAACACTCATTTAAAATTTTTTAAATTATATAGTGATAAATATGTATATATATATACACTACACATATATCCTTAAATGTCTTGTCCATCATTTGTCTGAAGGTGACAGTAATAATTGAAAATAAGGTTTTTATATAATAAGCTATCATATTTTATAGTCCACATTCTATACTTTATTACATTCATTAAATATATAAATGATGGAAATTTTCTATGTGTCAAAGTCAACTACATGGAGTCTAATAGCCAGTCATGTCTCTGACTGACTGAGTGGACTTGATCAAGATATAAACAGGCTGTAGATACTTAGCCAATTCAGAAGGAAGCAACATGAATTATCCACAGATAAGTGATAACTTTTCAACTGAGAAATAATAACATCATCACAGAAAATGGTTTTCATAACCTCTTACTGGTAGGATATTCTGGAATCACCTGCATGAAGGCATTGACAAGAAGATAGAGACAGCGATCTAAAATTTTCACATTAAACATGATAAAGATACGCAACACAGGATAGGATATCTAATAAGCTATTATAAGGTGACATAAGTTGTCACCGTCTTTCCTCAATTGAAAATTGAAAATCCTTAGTTCCAGACTTATATGGAAAAGTATATATTAATGATACTACTCTTTCTTGAGTTTAAGAAGATTTCTAACAAAGATTTTATCTATGTTTTACCAGTGTAAATAAAACAGAGATAAAACCATTGTAAGCTTGGGTGGAAGGGCAGGGGGAAGATGGGAACGAATGGGAAGGGGAAACAAAGGAGGAGGCTACAATGCTTGATAAGAAATGTACTCATTATCTTGCCCATGTAATTGTAACCCCTCTGTACAGTATTTTCACAATAAAAAAAAAAACTATTGTAGGCAACTAAAGATACTTAATGATTATTTTTAATTAATAATTTTTATTTTCTTTTTTTCTTTACTTCTATCCCTCTTTCCTTCTTCCCATCTTTCAGTCAAAAATTCACTCAAATATCTAATTATTTATACCACTGATGTATTCTAAAGTTATACACACAAAAAGCAATAAGTTAATCATTGTTGGCTCTATCTTCAAAATGATATCTACGGAACAGTATTTGAAAAACTTCTCTGTGTTCCTAGCCTACTAACCTTCCTCACAAATTTCAGAACTTCTGGATTTCATGATCATGTGTTAATTTGTTTTTAATTTCTCTTTCTCTTTTTTTCCTTCTCCCCCTTTCTAGTTCTCTCTTCCTCTCCTTTTTTCTTTCTCTTCATTTTGTTTCTCTGGAAAATTCTCAATTATATTAACATCAATAGAGTATTAACTGTGCTGCATTTATTTTTCTCAAATAATTTTATTTTTATTCATTATAACCTCAGTAACAATTATACTTTTTATTTTTTATCTTTTGAACAATGCCTAAATCTTTATCTTTCATAATCTACATTCTTTTCTATTTCCAAATCGGGCAGTTTTACACTGAATGACCCAAAAGGAAATTTAAATTACCAATAGTTTACATGCATGCTTTGATTCCAGTCTTAATGAAAAAGATAACAAAAATGAAGTCCCTCAAGAAAACGTCCATACCACAAATTAATAGTACAATTTGAGTGGTCTTACCTCAATATTTGTATTTTTTAAATTTAAAATACTTTGCCTTTTTGTTCTTTTATTTAGTTTTACTTATTTATTTGTATGTTTGTTTGTTTATATTGTGAAAATAATAGAGGGGTTACAATTACATGAGCAAGGTAATGAGTACATTTCTTATCAAGCATTGTTGCCTTCTCCTTTGTTTCCCCTTACCATCCTTCCCATCTCCCTTCACTCCTACCCCCCCCCCCACTCCACCACCCTGCACCAAAGTTGTAAAGTTTGTTTTTAGACCTAACGTTTTGAACATCTCATTGTTGCAATGGGTCCCGCTGTATTCCTATTTATACAATTTGTTGGGCTGGGAAGGTGGCTCAGTGGTAGAGTGTTTGCCTTGCATGCCTGAGGCTCTGGGTTCGGTTCCTCAGCACCACATAAGCAAAAAGAAAAAAGCCGGAAGTGGCGCTGTGGCTCAAGTGGTAGAGCGCTAGCCTTGAGCTGAAGAGCTGAGGGACAGTGCCCAGGCCCAGAGTTCAGGCCCCACGACCTGACCCCTCTCCCCCCCCCCAAAAAAAAACAATTTGTTTTTTCCCTTCCCCTCCACAAATGATACCAACATCAAATACAGTGAAAACAAAGCAACAAAGAAATATCTTATAAATATGTTAGAAATAATAGAAGAAGAAAAGAAAAACCATTTGAGTCCTGATCTTGGGGTTCATTTCGCCTAACATCAACTTATCTGACCAAAGGACAGAGGTAGCAAGATCAATAGAAAACCCACAATTGGGAGATCTTCACTAGCCATACAACGGACAAGGGTTTCTATCTAAAATATACCTGGAACTCAAAAAATTAAATCCCCCAACAACAAATCTTCAAAGAAACAACTGCCCAATAAATAAGTGGGCTAAAGACTAAAGAGAAACTTCTCTGAAGAGGAAAGAAGGATGGCCAATAGACACATGAAGAAATGCTCAACCTCCCTAGCCATAAAAGAAATGCAAATCAAAACAACACTGAGATACCACCTCACCCCAGTTACAATGGCTATAATCAAGAACTCTAATAACAACAGATGCTGGAGGGGATGTGGCCAGAAGGGAACCCTACTGCATTGTCGGTGGGAGTGTAAACTTGTTCAACCACTTTGGAAAGTAGTATGGAGGTTTCTTAAAAGACTCCACATATTTAGTTTTTTTTTAAAGTCTTCTCTCTTTCTTTTTCTTTCTTTTTTAAAAAATAGTCTTACTATATAGCAGAAGCTGGTCTCAATCTCAAAACCTAACTGCCTCAGCCTATATAGTGCCAGAGTAACAGGTGAAAGCCACCACACCCAGAAAAAAGACTTCAAGCTTAATCATGATATTTATTCTTTACGATATTAATTGGATTCCTTAGGTTATGAATTGAGGGAACTTTAAAACAATATTCTAAGAGTGTTATGCACTGGGATCTTAGTACTAGAAAGAAGATGCCTACAAGATAAAATATACAATGGCACAATTGCATAAAATGAATTTTTCTAAATTATAACTACTATTTTGAATAATATATTTTGCAAACTTGTGAGGTCAGATATTCAAATGACCCTTTGACTGGCAAAGTACTTTTCTTTCATGTAGCCAATGTGTTACATTCTTAACTCCTTCTCTCACTGCTGCTCTTATCCCTCAAATATTTTGAAATAGTAAAAATAAAGCAATCTTAAGTCAAAATGCATGTAACCTAAATGTGTGCATGCATATGTTTGATTCAGTACTATGCCCTTCTCTCAATAAAGCTAATGTCTAATGAAAAACATGTTCAAAATTAATAATACAAGTTAATATAGAAAATTTCAAAGAAAATTAATATTCTCATTATTAAGAAAAGGCCACCATTTTATATATTTTAAAATACTAGCAAACAAAGAAGAAGTCATTTTATCTTTTTAAAAATTTCTGCTTCTGAGGCTTGTGGTTCACAGCCAACCAAGGAAGGAAGAAAAGTCTGATACTCTTTTTTTTTTTTCTGGCTTTTTTGATTTATTTTTGTTGTTTGTATGTCCCTCCTCCACGGTACAAACCTTGTACAGTTATGTACAAACATCACTGTATTTGATGTTGGTATAATTTCGGGAGGGGAAGGGAAAAAACAAAATGTTTAAATAGGGATACAAGTAGACTCGTTGCAGCAATGAGATGTACAAGACACTATGTTGAAAAACGAACTTTACAATTTAGGTGGGTGCGGGGGCGGGGGACTGTAGTTGTGGAGATGGGAGAGAAGGGATAGTAGGGGAAAAACAAAGGAGGAGGCAACAATGCTTGATAAGAAATGTACTCATTACCTTGCTCATGTAACTGTAACCCCTCTGAATGGTATTTGCACAATAAAAAAATTATTTAAAAAATTCTGCTTCTTTTGGGTTGTGATATGGCTCTTTAGCTTTAACTCAATGTGGTCTTTGAAACAAGTAGTCTTGTATTGAAAGTTTATCTTTTCCCCTACCTTATTTCTCTTTATTTTTTTTATTTATTTTTGTTTTTTTGTTGGTTGTGGGGGCTGAACTCTGGGCCTGGGCACTGTCACTGCACTCTTTAGCTCAAGACAAGTGCTCTACCACTTGGGCCATAGCACCACTTCTGGTTTTCTGGTGGTTTATTGGAGATAAGAATCTCGCCTATTTTCCTGCCCAGACTGGCTTTGAACCACGATCCTCAGATCTTAGACTCCTGAGTAGCTAGGATAACAAGCGTCAGCCACTGATGCCCGACTACTTTTTATTTTTTTAATTTAACGTTATTGTCAAGGTGATGGACAGAGGTGTTACAGTTACATATGGAAGGAAGTGAATACATTTCTTGACTAACATCACCTATCTTATTTCTTCAAAAACAGGAGGAAAAACATGGATATCCTTCAAAGAATCTAATTCTTGGCTTTACTATTCTGTACCTATTGTTTTGGGACTTCCTGGTTCACTCTTCATTATGTCTTCTTTCTTTCCATCTTCTTTTTACTACTGATGTCAGATTTGTCTTCTTGTCCTTCTGTTTCATAACTAAGGAAAAATCTACATGTTAGAATCAGGTGTTTCATGATCTTTGAAATGATTCCCTGATTCTCAGATCCTTCAGTTGAAACAATGGTATTTATTTCTGATTAGTTTTAGGAAGTCTATTTCACATATAACTATTCTCCAGTACATACAGTAAGAGTTCAATAAATATGCATAACCTTAAGATGTCTTAGTCATTTCTTGTTACATATAATATAAAGTTTCAAATGATTGAGTACATTAATGTGTAAAATAAAATGACTTCGGAAATTTGGTCCTGCTCTACCCTTCTATTCATTCCTCAGGGAGACATTAGCATGAACTTTGTGTTCAATCACAATTAGTTCATTTGTTGTCCTAACAATAAATCATTTTACTTCATCAATTTTGCTTTAATACAAGATAAACATGTAAAATTTAAACACTGAGATTTTTTTGTGAAATTTAAATTATACATTGTTAGTTGTGCATTCAGGGTATAATTTGGAAGTTATGCAACAAGGGAGAGAGGGAATGACGGAGGAGGGGAAAAATTATAAATACTATATGGGTAGTTTTTAGAAGGGCTGGGGGCCTCTTAACATTCCTTTGCCTTTCAGTAAATCTGCCTCCACCATTTACACAGTTTAATCAGTTATACCCCTGGCTTTTTGTCTGTCTGTTTTAGGTACCACTTACTATTACCTCTTGAACCCTCTGTTGAAAATGGCAATTAAGTCCACTGCACATTTTCTTCTCAGAACTCTTCTAATACTTTTTCTCTGTACTTCATGTTGTCTGCATTAATAGTGAATTATATAGTTACTTAACTTCACATGCTTATATAGTTTTACAAAATACCTAATTTGATTACCAATATCCTAGGTCTTAGTTTTGTCCCAGCACCTCTATTCCTAGTCCATTTAGTGTTTTGTGTAGATATGTATTCAATATTTATTTGTTGACTCATATCAAAGAGAGCATTTTAAGGAATTTTAGTGAAAATTTCAGTGCTTTCTTTAAATATAAATATTTGCAATTGTAATTTCGAAGGCAATACATGTAATTAAATTTAACTAAAGCACTGCTTATTCCATGATCTGTAAAATGTGTTAAATAATCTAAATTGACATGTGTAACAGGTTTCTCAAGAAGTTACTGCTGGCGTGAATTGTGACATATTCATCCTTCATCTTTGAAACATTTTCATACATGTATATAGAAACCATTCTGTTGAATTTTCAGCTAATCAACTCAGTGCATACTATGATTTCTTTTCCTGAAGAAGTCTAACTCTAAAATGAGTGCTATCCAAATGAAAGAGGCTGTATTCTAAATGAAGTGTCATTAAAAGAGGCAGAAAGAGAGCATTTATATACCATGTCTTAAACCAGCCTTCCTTCATTTGTACTGCTGTTGAAGTATATTTCTTAAGCCCTTGATGTGACTATATCAGCAAAATATAATAAATTAACATGAGTAATCCTCGACTTTTATTATACTGTATCTTTTCACATGAAAAGCATATAAGTAGGCATGAAATACCATGAATTTTCTACCCCTAACTGCATTATATAAAGAGCTGTCGTAGGCATATGAAGTGCTTTTAATCTGAATGAACTTCATTAGTTTTGGATTTAGTTGTGCATTCAGGGTACAAGTTGAAAGGCCTACCTGTTTGCTTAGGCTTTTCTTGGAGTTTGCCAGAGCAACACAGAAGGGATAGAGGGAGATGGGATAGAGGTATTTTAAGAAATAATTAAAGGAAAGTGCTTTTGAACACTCACAGAGATCTAGTAACTAGGCTGGTGCATTTCATTGAAAACGAATCAGGAACTGTCATATAGAAGCTTCTAGTCCAACATGTAAGACTTTCCTATAACTTAGAAATCATGAGAGTTCACGATGAGGAACAATTTGTAGGGGAACACAAGAAAAGTCCCAACAACAACAACAACACTGCTATCATCAAGAGGTTTCTTATGTCAAGTGGTACTTTATTTGCTGGAAAAAATGTCACATTTTTTTTCCAGTTTACAAATGTCACACAGGACCAGAGAGGTTAAAATATCTCTTCCAAAGATACAAAGTTAGATAGTAGAAGAATTAAGACTTGAAACCAGAAAGACTGACTCAAGAGCCATTCTGCAGAGAACACAAAATAAATGTGTGGCAAACAAAAATTATATGCTTAATGAGTTTAGTGGCAAATGGTTGTTATCTAAAATCAGAAGAAAATATTCCTAGTAATATGACACTTAAGAAATGCTTATAAGAGCCAGGCGCCGGTGACTCAGTCTTGTGATCCTAGCTACTCAGGAGGCTGAAATCTGAAGGTCGTGGTTCAAAGCCAGCCCAGGCAGGAAAGTTCATGAGACTCTTATCACCAATGAAAACTATCTAAAAAAAGCCAGAAAAGATTCTGTGGCTCAAGTGGTAGAGCTCTACCCTTGAGCACAGAGAGGCTCAGGGACAATGTCCAGGCCCTGAGTTCAAGCCCAAGACTGGGGGGAAAAGAGCTTATAAGGAAAAACGTGAATTTAGAATATTAAAGATAAAGAGCAAAACATTTCTAGAGAACAAAGATGAAAGTTATAGTCCATAAAGACTCCACAACTCTGCAACAAATCTACAAATGACTCCAAGAGATTTGTTTTGATGGAACAATGGTAGGCTCAGTAGAAATATGTGCTTATACTTATGTGCATGTGCATGTATGTGCACATATACATGCGTGTGTAAGTTTCTGACCACAAAGAATGCCTAATCTGAAAGTGAGCCATTTATAAAAATAAGTAATATATCAGAGATCAGAATATCTGTTAGGGTGAAGCTACAGTGATAACTGTGCATCAGTTTTGCAACTGGAATTTGTTGAGATACTCAAGCAACCAACCACTGACAGTGAACTAACTGCTTGTTTACACAGGTGAACACTCATAGATATGAATGTGCTTATAATTAGGAAAAACAACTTGATGATGATGCTTGATACTGGATCCACAATAAAAGCAAATCCTGCTGTCTGTGAGCCAGTGGGTGTTATTCTTGCATAACAACTGTAGGATCATGCCCTTAATTAGTTAATTATTTAGAAATTAGGAAGAAAATCACTTAACAAGGAATATACACCCCATGAAACAAATGACAGCAGTAGTGAGTATTGCTTTCAAGAGAACTAATAAAGGCTGTCAATGAATTACATATGGTATTCATGTGTAATTAAAAAACAAATTACAGTGTTGCAAAATATTGAACATGTAAGTAAATTAATCTCCTCAATTAAAACAAAAACCTACCCAAAATTTTAATAGGAAACATATGTATTTTCTGCATAAAATATGGTCATAAGATCCCTCCATCTGACTCAATGTTTGCTTAATGGAATCAACACAACTGAAGAAATATGTGAATAATATTTGAATAGCACTATGGTAGAAAAGACCTTGAATAACAACAACAACATAAACAATCTCTTTCCTCGTTTGTTTTGGCATTTTTCCCCTGTGCTAATTAAAGGTGGTATACATGAACAAGTAAAAAATGATCTACTATAAATAGTGCTTCTCTCCTTTTTTCATACTTCTCTGTGCAATAATAAATACAACATTCCAGATGTATAACAGGAAGCTGTCGCTTAGATTTATGAAGTATTCTCTCATTTCTTGCAAAGAAATACATTGTGGATCTAGTGCACTATATTTTTATATTAAAAGAATGTCTGCTTATGATGTGTGAAGCTCAGGGAAAACCCTCAGTTAATAATTATACAGCAGACCCACAATATTTGTGGGCACATGATTCCAAGGAGACCACCATTGGGGTAAAATAATGCTCAAGATGCAGAGTTCAATACGATACTGCAAATGTTTGATTTCCTTGTCATAAGACTGTTGAACTTATGCTTAAGAGTCAACCTTCGAACAGATCTAAAATCTTCACTTTATGACTTAAGTATATTGCATGTTCTTTAAGCCTTGAGTGAATTACCATATCTTGTACCTTGCTTTGTTTGGGGGGAGGTGGGGGAGGGATGTATTTTTCACAAAATTGACATCAGGAAAATGTGTCATAGGTAACATAATCATTTAAACAAAACTAATAATAATGCAGAAGAGATTTTTCTACGTCACCCAAATCACATAACACACATGAGAAACTTTAAAATGATTGCATTTAAGTTTTTTTCATGTAATAAACCTATGAATAAGTGATGTCCTATTACTTAATTAATATGTTGAAAAAAAGAATACGAAATATAACCAAGTGATCGATATAATACTCCAGAGAATACAATGGGGCCGCACATCTATTCTATTGCAGCAGGTGAAAGTATGTAAACTTCACCTTATCAACTTTGAAACCATCAATTGCAGGCATTTATTTACCTGTGTCAATACTTAACTCATTTCATCATTGTTACCCTTTTCTCTGTTAGTAAAAGGTATATATAATACCAAAGTGAAAACTTTTTGTACAACTATGTAAGATACAACAAATTACATAAATTAAAAAATTTTTAATGAAGATGAAAAAAGAAAAAAAACTAGAAATTGATGGTCTGGATAAGGTTATTGATGTATGATAAAACCAAGAACAAAATTAATACACAAGTACGCGTTATTATTTCCCATATATTGAATTAGAAATTGGCTAAGAATTTACTCTTTTGTCCTCAGAACCAACTGTAAGAGAGAAACATGATTACTGAACATGATTCATCTTTGGCACATAAATAAAATTAATTTTCTATATTTTCATTTACAGAAAGATTCCATATAGATTGCTGAACAAGGAGTCAACATAATCAAACCTATCACGCGCAACTTGTATTCTTACAATAAATTTAGAAGCAAGCTCACAATGACTTTCTTAAAATGTGCCACGCCTTCTGCATAAGTCCAAACACCAAACATAATCATCTGTTTTATTTTTTCATGACCTGGATTACTTAAGGAACACCATTTTGATTCTGAAAGGCTGTCTAAAAAGACTTTAAAACTTGGTTATTAAATTGTGTTTCCCCACATTGTCAATAGTGGTGTACTTTTGTAATACATCATAAATGCAAATTTAGAGGTTCTACCTTAGAAATTTGGAATAAAAAAACTCCTGAGAGTTGAGATCATGCAATATATATTTGTTCCAAGGTGATTATGAGATGTCCCCAAGTTTGATAAGTATTGTATCCTCACATGGTTTCGATACCTATTACTGTGTGTGTGTGTGTGCGCGCGCGCGCTTGTGCACACATGTCCATGCATGAACCACATCAATCCTGGGGCTTGAACTAAAATCTTGAGTATAGTTCGTTGGATATTTTTTTTTAATTTTATTTTATTTTATTTGAGAACATACTGTACAGAGGGGTTAAAATTACATGGGCAGGATAATGCATACATTTCTTACCAAGCATTGCAGCCTCCTCCTTTGTTTCTTTGGATATTTTTGATCAAGACCAGTGTTCTACAACTTGACCTACAGCTCTACTTCCAGCTTTTCAGTGGTTAATTGGAAATAAGAGTCTGATTTGGAGAAGGGAAGGGGAAGCACAGAAATAACAGGACAAAGAGTGAACCAATTCAGTAGTGATATTCACTAGGCATTATATTGGAAAAAAAACTATACAGCTTGGAGTGGAGAAAAGTCAGAGTGGAAAACCTGGGAGAAAATGAAGGAGGGGTCACACTGTTCAAACAGAAACGTACACCTTACCTGATTTATGTACCTAACCCCTCTAAACATCACCTATAGTATTAGAAAAATATCAGCCCCTTGAGTAGGATCTAGGATTACAAGCATGAGCCACCAATGTTGAACTATATCTATCACTTTCTGTAAATGATTATTATGAAGAATTTTGTTCCCCTACCATATTTGCTCTCATTCACTCTCTTCGTTCACCTTCTACTATCCCACTAGTACTTCCCCTGAAACAGAGCCTGATTTACTCTCCATTTCCTCTTCTTCTCTTCTCCCTCCTTTTTTTAATTAGTATATACTATTTTTACCAAGGATTTTTAACATAGTATTGAACATGTGCAGATATTAGATTTTAATCAGAATAATTGTACAATATATTGAGAGACAGAACCACATTCTTGTTTCACAAATCAAAGCTTACTATTCAATTGGATATCAAGATTTTTTGATCCTTTAGCTTTATATTTAGGATATATCTTTCTAGACTTTTCCACATTCTATAACAACTAGGAAAAAATGAAAAGAATGAGATAAAATATGTTTTTCTATTTTGACCACCCACTAAGCTTATAAGTGTAAATCATTGGTTAATTAATAAGACTTGTGCTACCAGAGCTTACAAATTAACAAAATGGCAGGCTTTTCTTGCGTTAAATGACTTAAAGAAGAATCTTATTCCCATGTTATTTCTGTTTTCTTATTAAAAGTTCAATAGCAATTTAGTAAGAGTGTATACAAGGTAGAACCAGTGTATTTTTCCAGGGTAATACAGAATTTATGTGGGAAAACACTTCCCCAAACCCAGGAAACCTTTAGCTATATATAACTTGAAAAGGACAAAAATTATAAGCATGCTCATTCTCTGGTACAAGTCTGTACATTAACACTTTTGTTCAATATTAAAGTTTCAACAAATGATCCATGATTTTCATTTTACAGATGAGTAAACTGAAGTCTGTGTCTTTGGTGATCAAAGTCTATTTAATGATTTTACTTCTAGTCAGCAGTTACTAAATTGTAGATTGTTTGAGGTACAGAAAAGATGTTAGGACACAGAAAAATTAAGGTTCAAAAACTTCCTTTGAAATTTTCATGTCAATTGTACTAGTGGTAACTCAAATTTCTGTAGATTCTATTAATTTTATTTGGATCATTTCTTTTGCTAGAATATGAAAACACAAAATGTGCATCTCGAATTTTCACAATACAAAAATAGATGGAAAATATTTTTCTCTATAGGCAATTACTTCATTTTTGTCAAAGATAAGGTTTCAATCTGTTAAATCTCACATTGCAGAAATATCTAATCCTTATATGATTTTATTTATTTATTTATTTTTTGGGTCCGGTCGTGGGGCCTGAACTCTGGGCCTGCGCACTGTCCCTTAGCTCTTCAGCTCAAGGCTAGTGATCTACGGCTTGAGCCACAGTCCCACTTCCAGCATTTTTCTTTTTGCTTATGTGGTGCTGAGGAATCGAACCCAGGGCCTCAGGCATGCAAGGCAAGCGCTCTACCACTGAACCACCTTCCCAGCCCTACTTATATGATTTTAAATCAACATTGATGTCTTTAATCAATGGAATTATATATCAAATAAGCCTAATCTTTATTTATGTTATATTCTATACACTTCAAAATGCAAACAAGACACATATTTATGATGTATAATTATTAATGTTTTTAGATAGTATATTGGAAAATGAGTGAATAATTTGACTAAAAGACACTGAAACAAAAGGAAGACAAGTTTATTTAGGAAACCGTATATCTTGGTGAAGAAGGTGGTAAATATTGTGTAATAGGGATGAAGGGAAAGAAGTTGGGCTACTCGTGGTTTCAGGGAAACTGCTAAAAATTAAAATAAAATTAAATCTCCTATAAACAAAGAGATTTAACCTCTGCTTTCACTGTATTTGATGTTGGTATAATTTGTGAAGGGAAGGGAAAAAACAAATCGTTTAAATAGGGATACAGGTGGACTCATTGCAACCATGAGATGTACAAGTCATTATGTTGAAAAACGAACTTTACAGCTTTGGGGGATGTAATGGGTGGGAGGGGAGATAGGAAGGGATAGGAAGGGGAAACAAAGGAGGAGGCAACAATTCTTGATAAGAAAAGCACTCATTATCTTGCCATGTAATTGTAACTCCTCTATAGGTATTTTCACAATAAAAAAATACTGCACTTGTAAAATCAAACCAAATTATATCTGAAATATCTGAAGAGTGCTTTATGAAATAGTGTGGGCCATTTGGGATTCCCAGATGCTAAAAGTATAAGAATATTAGCTGCATATATTCAGATATATTACATTGCTTGGCCATTTTTTATTAACACATAGAGCTCCCAAAATCCAAAATATTATATGAAGCCCCAATCTTTTACCACAATGGTATATGAGATCTTTGGGGAATGATTATGTATGGACAAAGGAACAAGGGGTAAAAGCATGGCGGGATTAATATATTTATAAGAAAAAAAGATCATATAAGATGAGATCAATGAGTGGGTCTTAAGCATGATGCTATTGGGAAGTAGTGAGAGCTATATGAGGTAGGGCCTAACAAGTGTCTTAAAGTCATTTGGACCAAACAGTTGAAGGGTTTTATGAGCTCCAACTTCTTCTCATTCTCTTTACTTACTTTTTAGCTATATAGATGATTTTGTTTCCCCACATGCTCCTGCCATTTTTTGTCCTACCAAGTCATAGGCAGAACACAACAGGGACACTTCATCTTGGGCTGGAAATAAACTATTTTCATTTATGAATGACTACCTTGAACATTTGTCAGAGTAATGGAAAGTTGACTAACACACCTGATCACGTGAGTAACTCTATCAATGTGTTCAAGCCTCAAGAATTTGTGATAAAATGTATTCTGTTACTTAAGGCACACAATATATGATATTTTATTTCAGCAACTGAAAAAAAATTTAAATAACTTATTTTTAGCCAAATTTAGAAGACTTTTTATAATCTTTTATAGCTTCAGAACATTTTTCAAATGACTAGTTTATGACAAGCAATTATTGGAGGCTCTGTTTCACATAGTAAGACACAACAGGTATTCTGACAATGTTTTTCTCATTGTGAAGAACTACATCTTTTTGTTGTTGTTCTTGTTGTTTTTTGTTGGTCTTGGGGCTTAAATTCTGGGCTTGGGCGCTGTCCCTCAGCTCTTCAGCTCAAGGCAAGTGCTCTACCTCTTGAGCCACAGCATCACTTCTGGTTTTCTAGTGGTTAACTGGAGATAAGAGTCTCATGGACTTTTCTGCCCAAGCTGGCTTTGAACCGTGATGCTCAGATCTCAGCCTCCTGAATAGCTAGGATTGCAGGTGTAAACCACTGGTGCCTGGCTAAGAACTACATCTTATGCTTGATAAGAAATGTCCTCATGGGGCTAGGAAGATGGCTCAGTGGTAAGTGCTTGCCTTGCATACTCCAGGCCCTGGATTCGATTCCTCAGCACCACATAAGCAAAAAGAAAAAAGCTGGAAGTGGCACTGTGGCTCAAGTAGTAGAGTGCTAGGCTTGAGCTGAAGAGCTGAGGGACAGCGCCCAGGCCCAGAGTTCAGGCCCCACAACCGGACCCAAAAAAAAAAAACAGAAAAAGAAATGTCCTCATTTCCTTGCTCATGTAACTGTAACTCCTCTGTACAGTATTTTCACAATAAAAAATTTATTTAAAAAAAAGAATTACATCTTCCATAAAATACAATGTTTTTGGTATTTGTGGCTCAAATCCAGTAAAGGAAAGCTTGATGTTCCCATCACTGTGATACTACCATCATGTAATCCAAAACCAAATAGTGATAAATACATGTATACTAAGAGCTAATTATTAGACAGAGCAGATGTTAGTCTAAGTATTGTGGATTGTAAAGGGAAGGGGACTGAAGCTGAAACCCCTAAATTAAGCCTGGCAAGGACTGAAGTGCTTCCAAAAATGCAACTTCCTTTGATTCCATGAAAAACAGAATGAGTGAGAATGTTAAAGGGACTGACATTAATCAAGAAATATTGTATTCATAAACTGCTTTGTTAAATGGTAACTCCTTTGTGCACTATTAAAAGATAATAAAATAAGAAACAAAATCATGAGCTCTTTGGACATAGATATCTCATGACCTTTTCTTGCAAAGAAAGAGACATGGTGGCTGAGAGTGAGAAAACCTAGTAAGATATTTTGTACCTCAATTCCAGAGATACTTTATTTTTTATTTACAAAATAAAGAATATTTATATGTGAAAAAAGAATATTTGAAAAATAATAGATGGCATCATAAAAAAGACCAAAGAAAAAGGTTTTTAAAAAACAATCTGATTGCCAGGTGCCATTGGCTCATATCTGTAATACTAGCTAGTCAGGAGACTGAAATCTGAGAATTGTGGTTCAAGGCCAGCTGGGGCAGGAAAGTGCATGTGACTCTTATCTCTAATAAACCACTTAAAAACCATAAGTGACACTGTGACTCAAAATGATAGAGTGCTAGCCTTGAGCAGAAGAGTTCAGGGCAATGCCCAGGCCCTGGGTTCAAGCCCCATGACCAAAACAACAGCAGCCACATACAGATCAATAAATGAACTCATTGGACAATTACAAATTTTTAAGTTAAAAATAAGTACTTAAATTTGATATGACATGAAATGTTATTACAAATTCATACACTGGAAAGTTAATCTCCAGGGTAACAATAGCAGGTGGTGAGGAGTTTGGGGAAATGTTCAGGTCATGAGGGCTCTAGTTTTACAAATGTACTAATGTCATTATGTAATGAACTATCAAGAATAGAATTGTTGTACATTTTTTATTGTAAAAATACTGTACAGAGGGGTTACAGTTACATGAGCAAGGTAATGAGTACATTTCCTATTGAACATTTTTTCTTCTACTCATTAGACATGAGAAAACAAAATAAATATCCTTCATCTTATACTCAGATACCAGGGCTCTGGTCGACTTTCCATTCTTCAGAGTGTGATACCTAGATCTATGTTTTTGTTTTTGTTTTTGTTTTCATCCTTTTTTTTATTGTGAAAATACTGTACAGAAGGGTTACAATTACATGAGCAAGATAATGAGTACATTTCTTATCAAGCATTGTTGCCTCCTCCTTCGTTTTCATCCTTTTTTAAATTAATTATCCAGTCTGTAACATTCTTTTTAATCTAGCACAGTCTAAAACATAGAGTTAATAAATTGGTAAGATGGGGCTGGGAAGGTGGCTCAGTGGTAGAGCGCTTGCCTTGCATGCATGAGGCCTTGGGTTTGATTCCTCAGCACCACATAAGCAAAAAGAAAAAAGCCAGAAGTGGTGCTGTGGCTTAAGTGGTAAAGCGCTAACCTTGAGCTGAAGAGCTGAGGCACAGCGCCCAGGCCCAGAGTTCAGGCCCCACGACAGCAACTCCCACCCCCCCAAAAAAAGTTGGTAAGATAAAGTTACATGGAGAGAGTTTCTGATTAGCTGGAGAAACTAACCAAGAAAGAAAGAAAGAAGAAGATAAAGATGTAAGCAGGAGAAGTAGGCATCTCAGGAGGAGAAATATTCTCTCCTTCCTCAGCTTTTAGCTACTGAACATTTCCTAGCTTTTTCAGCTCATCCCCTACTCTTTATATTTAAGTAGAGTATTTTCTGATTCTGGCAATGAAAATAAGCAGAAGTGCAAAAGACATGTTTGTCTTGTGATTTTGTGCACAATCTATTTCATTTTCTTCCAAGTGAATCACACCAGGGCATCTTCCTGAATGATACAACATAAAGAAGTCATGGAGATGACAGCTTGTGTTCCTGAAGCAACACAAACAGTAGTGGCAGGCTGCATGGCTAGGGATATCCACAGGAGAACCTACCTCAGCAACACAATCAACTTTTATTATGGCATATCACTGGTATTCTTTAAATTTTTATTTTATTGTAAAGATGCTGTAAAGAGAGGTTATAGTTACATGTGGAAGGCAATGAGTATATTTCTTGTCGAACATTGTTCATCACTGGTATTTTGAAGTTGTTATAGCAAGTTCGGGCTGGGGTGGTCTGACATGGGTCTAGTTTAGCATATCAACAGGAGTATGGAGAGGATGAAAAAGAAGAAAAACTAACATGAACATTTTTCAGAAATGATGAAAAATATTAACAAGTATAGATATAAGAATGTATACAAAGTACACCAATGATATCTATGCCTGATGTACAAACTATCTCCTTCCACACACATAAAGTCCTACTATGGAGAAAAGAATGATTCCTCCATCAAGAGACAATAAGAAGAATGAGAGATAATTTCTAATCAGCAACAAATCTAAGCCAAAACAAAAACAAACAAACAAAAACTAGCACAATAATATCTGCAGCATGCTAAAGGGAAGATAAAAATGGTCAGTCTAGAAGTCTATTCGCAGTGAAAGTATCAAGAATAAGGCAGAAAGAATGAGACTGCCCCATTTGTTAGGAAATGGAAAAGACTTGGACAAAATCACATTAAGTGAAGTAACTCTGTCCCAAAGAAATTTAGGTCCCATGGTTTCCCTTATTTGCAATAATTAGTTTAAATATAGGACAATCTTATCATGAGCTGAAAAGCTCAAAAGCCATGTACATATGACAATAGAAGATGAGGCTAAGTGAAATGAACCCCAAGATATGGACACAAGGGGTCTGTCTTTATTGTTTTAAATGTACCATGTGATTTTATTTTATTTTTGTTGTTGTTGTTTCTTTTGTAAGTTCTTTCCTCTATGGCATATCCCCTGTTGTCACTGTACTTGATTCTGATACCCTGCATCTTGTATATACACTTGTGTAATCTGGGGAGGGGAAGGGAAATAACAAAACACTGAACAAAGAAACAGGATGACCCGTTGCAACAAGGATACCAACAGGACAGTATATTGAAAAAACAAACTTTACAACTTCAGGTGGGGGTGGGGGGTGAGGAGGAGTGGTAGAGGTGGGGTAGGGAAGAGATAGTAGATCAACAACAAGGGAAGGGATAATAATGATCTACAAGTAATGTATTCATTGCCTTATTCATGTAACTGTAACCACTCTGTACAGCATCCTTAAAATAAAAACAAGAGTAAGGCAAAAAACACACTTACTTGAATTCTGTGCCTCCATCAGAAAGAATGACATTGCCTCGTTTATTAGGAAATGGAAAGACTTGGAAAAATTATATTAAGTGAAGTAAGCCAGGCCCAAAGAAACATAGGTTCCATGGTTTCCCTTATTTGCAATAGCTAGTATATGTCTAGG
This sequence comes from Dipodomys spectabilis, assembly GCF_019054845.1. Taxonomy (NCBI): domain Eukaryota; kingdom Metazoa; phylum Chordata; class Mammalia; order Rodentia; family Heteromyidae; genus Dipodomys; species Dipodomys spectabilis. The sequence goes on along the minus strand of NW_024870874.1, from coordinate 5,986,343 downwards.
ACAAGCAGAAAAGGTCAAAAGCTATGTACATATGACCATATAAGAAGATGTTAAGCAAAATGAACCCCAAAATAGGGACACAAGTAGTTTTTTCTTTCTTTTCATTGTTTTTAACATATTTATAATGTACTATGAGATTTTTATTTCTTTGGTATGTTCTTCCCCTATGGTATAACCTCTGTTATCACTGTATCTGATTCCGGTGCTCTGCATCTTGTACATACATTTTTCTAATTTGGGGAGGGGAAGGGAAATAACAAAATGCTTAAATAAGGATACAGGTTGACCCATTGTAACAACGAGATGCACAAGACACTATGTTGAAAACGAACTTTACAACTTTGGTGGGGGGCGGGGGTGGGGTGGGGAGGTGGAGAGGGAAGGGATGGTAGGGGAAAAACAAAGGAGGAGGTAACAATGCTCCATAGGAAATGTACTCATTACCTTACTCATCTAACTGTAACCCCCCCGTATACAGTATTTTTACAATAAAAATATATAAGAAATAAAAATTGAGAAAATCAGTTTGTTACTACAACCTCAATTAAGAAAAATTCAAAATTGTATTAAAATGAAATATTCTAATATAAAATGTTTAATTTAAAAAAGGGCAGTGATTGAAGGTCAGTTTTTAAATACACATAGAAAACATCATTCATAATATTACAAGAAGAAAACTGCAGTGTAAGGATGATCACGATCCTTGCTGCTTTATACAATTCAACTGGTACTTGTTGTCTGCAGTTTCAGGAAAAAAACAGGAGTTCCCCATCTGCACTTTAAGAAAGAAGAAATTAACGTTAAGAGATTTTAAAAGGAGCACTACAAATGCAATTTGATTTTTACCTTACGTCATTTACAGAAAACATTTCTTAAAATATTCAAGCCAAGGTCTATAAACTATAGTCAATAGGTTTGCTACTTGCTTTTATCAATAAAATTTTATAGTGATAAAACAATATTTATTTTTTAACACAAGCATTAAAATAAAATTGAAGGTAATTCCAATTACCTCAGTACAATAACCAGCCTTGTACAAAAAGATAACAGGGCCACTCATAAGCTGCTTGTCTGCAACTGTGCAACTGAGTGGTTGAGAGACTGGGTCTCCTGTAAAGCCCACATGTATTACACATTCTGACCTAGATATAAACACCAAAGAAACCCTTGCACACAAGCACCAAGCGCGTGTTTACAGCAGTATTATCTATAATAGCAATAGCAAAAACTGTGAATGGAGGGAGGATGAAAGGCCAAATCCATAGTCAGGAGAAGTAATAAATTGTGGATATTCTACACAGCATGTGACAGCCCTTTCATTTTCTGCAAAAGGCCAGATATTAAATAGTTTAAGCTTGTGGTTCTCATACTTTTTAAAAAACCTTTTTCAAACTAGAAAAGAATCTTGTTTCATCTCATGGGTGGTTTGATTTAACCTATGCATCAGATATGGCATAGACAACATTTGCCAACTCTTGCAGTGTCACATTAAAAAGGCATGAGCACACATGTAAAATCAACAACCAAACAAATTTAATTCACATACTTCTGGTGGTTTTTAATATTTAGAAAGACAGACAGACATAAAATTCAGATAGCAATAATCGTTTTCAGAGAAGAAAAATGAGAACACTTAAAGTACATGAAACTTAGCCAGTAACACTGACTGCATCTCTAAATTTTACAAATGCAACTTTATTCTTCATAGACATTGCTTGACCTGACATCATATTTCTCACAATTGAGGAAACAGGCATGGAGTCTTGCAAGAGAAATAAATGAATAAATTAATTTAGACAGACTTCTATAGGTAATTATATATCCCTTATATATATATAAATATAATATGTATACAGATGGCCATAAAGTGTTTAAATTTTCTTGACATTTAAAGCAGTTCATAAGATTATGTTTGTACAACTCAAAGACAAAGGCTCCATAGTGATATTGTACAACAGAAATAGTTATAAGTCTGTCAAGTATGAGTATATTTTCTAAATACATACATTATGCAAAGAAAAATTTAAAACCTCAAAACTACAGCTCACCTAAAATAAATATTGTATTGTATATAGGGTGTTGGCCTGGTGCTAAGTAATTATGGGAAATAAGGTGAATGTGATCCTTACATTATATAGTCAAATATCATGTTTCTGCAAAAATCATATAAAATTCCTCTAAGAGTCTACAGGGAAAACACAGAATATTAATTTTCATGGTTTTCTATGCCAATATTTCTGTAAGAATTAAATGTGTGGATAAAGCACAGACTGAATACTAGCTCTAATATAGGTTTTAAAAAAACATTCCACAAATTGAACAAGAATATTTCCATCCTGAAAGAGTCAAATAACAGATCACCACAAGTGAAAGGGGAAAGGTAGAATTATAGGTGTGTTTAATACCAGTAATGAATTCAACTTGGAGAGTTTTTCATTGTGTATATGACATATGCTGGTTATAAGTATAATTTTTGAAGGTATATCACAAGACAACATTAAAACTTAAGAGATACTTTACAGAAACATGTGTATTCAGTATTTATTCTTGCTTTAATTTATATTTATTTATTTTAGGCAGTTGTACAAAGGGGCTTTAATTAAACATGACAGATTAGGAGCACAATGTATCTCTATCAATAAACCATTTTATAGACAATATTTAATAAATAATGGTAATATATTTCAACTTTCTATCAGAATAACTCTAAACTAAATTTTTGTTATTATAATTTTATTATCTTTAAGTAGTAGTACAAAGCAGTTTAATTCAACACGTCAGTTCATAAGTACACTGTACCTTGATCAAGTAATGTCATCCCTTTCATCATTCTATCTCTCCCTCCTCCACTCAGCTCTTCAATTTTCCTAGTTTCAGTTTCACATGTACATATTATGATGCATTCTCTTTTCATTTACTCTTCCTTTCTTCATTTGTGTTTCCCACCCCTCCCCTTGACCTAACCCCTTCATGTTACACCTATACCAGTACCAGCTTATAGTATTTATTTTGTTAGTCTAGAAGTTAGTTATTCAAAGAAGTTACAGCATTGGAATTCTCACTTACTTATATAATATTTCAGTTAATTACTTTTTGTGTATGTATACATGTGACCCGTGTGTGTGTAGCATATTTGTATATTAGATCTAGCTTCCAAATATCAGACAAAACGTCCATCATTTGTACCTCTGGGCCTGACTTACTTCACTTCACATATTTTTTTTTAAATTTAATTTAATTTTATTTGTGAACATACTGTACAGAGGAGTTACAGTTACATGGGCAGGATAATGCGTACATTTCTTACCAAGCATTGCAGCCTCCTCTTTGTTTACCCTTCACATCCCTTCCCAGCCTCCCCCCTCCCCCCCTAATCCCAATCCTTCTCCTCCCCCCCCTTCCCCCCCCCCCCCCCCCCCCCCCCCCCCCCCCCCCCCCCCCCCCGGCACCAACGTTGTAAAGCTCGTTTTGGACATGACAACTTGTACTTCTCATTGTTCACATATTTTTTTTAACTCTTTATATGATCTTTAGGGAGGAAGTATCCCAGGAAGGCAAAGTTATTAATTCTCTGCAAATGTTATAATTTAGCCTTAAACAACAAAACATCCTTCAAAATACAAAAAGACTGGGCAGCTGTCTCAGTAAAAAAATATAATAATAACTATTATTATTATCATCATCATCATCATCATTACCTCCTTTTTCTCTTTTACCATTAACTGTTTTCTTTTCTATTTTTAAGGACACTAAAGTTCCCCTCAATGAAAAGATAATAGAACATTGATTCTAACTTTGCAGGAGATTGAGATCTGAGGATTGCAGTTTGAAGCAAACCCAGACAAGAAATTCCATGAGTTTCTTCAATTATGCACCAAAAAGCTGTGGCTCAAGTGATAGTGATTGAGTGTTAGTTTGAGCAAAAAAAAAAAAAAAACCAAAAAACAAAAACCAACTCAGGAACAGAGCTCAGGCCCTGAGTTCAAGTCTCAGGGCCAGCAAAACAAACAAACAGAAAAAGATAAAGAGTGAACAAATGCAACAGTGGAACTCACAAGACACTAGACAACTTGTAGGTGGAGATGAGAGAGAAAAACTGAAGGAGAATAATGGTGCAACCTTGTCCAAAAAAAAAAATGGACCTATTACCTGACTTACATAACTTACATAACCTTCATAATAGCAACAAAGAAGATAGAAACTAACCATTTGTATACAGTTAATAAATCTACTAATATTGAGAAATGCTCATTTTAAACTCTTTTGTACTTAATTTTTATATCCTGTTTTTAAACTAATGCCCCTTGACATGGATTTTCCCATGTACATGGACTGCTCTACAAACTTTTCTTTTCTACATGGAATTATATCTACAAAATAATTATTTCTAGTGAATTTGTTGAACTTTCAGTTTCAGTGTATTTCTATTGTAACACTATGATACATTTTTTTGCTACAATGCCATAGGTTTTTCTATCCCAGAGATTATTAATGAGATATTATTTTGTTCCTTGAATACATGGCTTGGAACTTATTTACTTGCTGCCAACTTTCAATTTTGATAGTTTCAAATGGATAAAAATGTTGCAGGAATCATACAAGGAACTCCTCCCTTCACATAGTTTTAATTTTTCCCTAAACTCCAATTGTTCCATAATCTTTATCTTTATCTCTGTTCATCTCTCTTTTCCTCTCCTTTCTGTCTCCTACACTAATAGGGAAGTATTTATAAAAATCCTCTCCTTAATCATGAAGTAGTTCAATGTGATTTCCTAAAAGTTTGTTTTGTTGCATGAAAACAATGCAATAGTAAAGTCAGGTATTTATCCCTGTTTCACACTGTATTTTACCAGTATTCTTTGTCCTTTGTATAATAAAAATGTAAACCTTTTGTTGGTCATTTATGGTTCTTCAAACATGGAAGCTTTTTTTTTTCAGATGTATTTAAATATGGTAGCATAAACTCAGTCTTTCAGTTATTTTTGACCTGGTAATTAAAATTGGCAAGACCTCTTCAATATTATCTAAATATTGTTCAAATTTTTTATCAGATTATTTCTTTTTCAGTTACTGTTTTTCTTTTGCACTTTCATTTGAAGATCTATCTATCAATCTATCTATCTATATCTAAAGTCTATTGTCCTATTTCTATTATATATCCAATTTATAAATACAGTTTTATTATTAATTATATTCTACAAAATAGTAAATAAAATAAATTTTTATTCAGATTGATGGTATAATAGAATTTTAAGCTGATCAAAATCTTAGAAATCATAGGACAAATACATGTAGCAAAAGAAAGCATTTATTTGATAACTCAAAACAGATCATCTTCTCTTTCTGAGAAAAAATTAAGATTGTTTTGAATTATTTGCACTTAGTTAGATTTATAATTTTAAACTAAACTTTGCACATAAAAAATTTATCCTTAATATTTCAAATAGACTTGTTATTCATAAATTTCTTTTTCCTTCAAATAAAAAAATTAAATCTTAATATCCAAGGGGAGAAATTTCTCCAGCATCCATAAGAAGGTATATAATATGCTTGGACTGCAATCCATTAGTCATGTACCCTTCATATTACATAAGATGGCACATTCATTGCCAAACATACTTTTAGAAATTAAATAAATTTTTACTGTAAAGCTATTTAATGAAACTAGCAAATTCAGACTTGTTTAACTGTCAGTAAAATATTAAGTACCATATGTTCTGTGCCAAGTGTTAAAATTGGTCTGGGAAGCACATGAAATTAATTGTTAAAAAGAGAATTTATCAACTTAAAGTACTTCACAATCAATGTTATCATGTAATGCATCTTTTGGCAATTATTATACACTAGGGAATCACAAGATTATCCTTATCAAGTCTGGAAAGACATTAATGAGAAAGAGAATGGACTGATGCTTGGATTTACATGGAGGCCTGAGCCCAGAGAAAAGTGAAAAGCAAAAGCCATTAGGAAATGGAAAGACTTGGAAAAAATTATATTAAGTGAAGTAAGCCAGACCCAAAAAAACATAGGTCCCATGGTTTCCCTTATTTGCAATAACTAGTATATGTCTGAGACAAGCAGAAAAGATCAAAAGCTGGGTACATATTACCAGATAAGTAGATGTTAAGTGAAATGAACCCCAAGATAGGGACACAAGAGGTCTTTTCTTTCTTTCTATTGTTTCTAACGTATTTGTAATGTACCATGTGACTTTTTTGTTTCTTTGTATGTTCCTTCCTACTGCTTGTTTTTACTGTATTTGATGTCAGTCTAATATGAGGAAGGGAAAGGAAAAAGCAAAAGGTTTAAATAGGGGTATGGGTTGACCCATTGTACATCTTGAGATGTATAAGACTCTATGTTGAAAAACAAACTTTACAATTTAGGCTGGGATAGGGGTGTGTGTGTGTGGGGGGGGGGTGTAGTTGTGGAGGTGGGAGGGAAGGGATGGTAGGGGAAAACAAAGGAGGAGGCAACAATGCTCCATAGGAAATGTACTCATCACCTTGCTCACATAACTGTAACCCCTCTATACAGTATTTTTACAATTAAAAAAAACTAAAAAAATTCTCTCAGGCACGTGCCTCTGGCAGATCTATTGTACAACTACCACACTCTCCAATTCAACTTCCTTCTTTTCCCATTTTCTTTTCCTTTTTTGTACTTTTGGATACTTGCCAAAGTTTACGTAATCAACTTTATTTCAATTTGCATGAATTATTTACATTTTAAATTTGTAGTTTGAATCCATGATTAGCGTGAAGTCTTATTGTGCTCATTCTGGCCCAACATATGAGAAACTTGAGGTTTTAGGTGGCAAATGATAATAAGAAAAGGAAGGCAACTATTAATGACTATTTTTCTAGGCATACTACCATACTAAGCATTTTATAATCACTAGTTTTTCCCTTTTCCAGGCTGTGTCCATGAGGTACTGACTTATTTTTTTTTGTCGATTATACCGAAGAAGACACTGAAAAAGGTCAAGTTCATTAACCATTTTGGTTATAAACTTGATAGGAAATAATCTGCAATACTTTCTTCCCTTTATTGGGAAATGAGACTATTAGGCATCATTGCACTTGTTTATTTCTCAGTACCATAAATGCTTCCTTGTTAAACAAAGCTGATCATTGTAATAATGTATCATCAGGTGAGGGACAAAAATCTAATTTTTTCTTACTTGATTTTAAAGTTGCTCAGTTCTCAGCTTTGATTTTGAACTGAATATCTGATATCTAGTTGAACTCTCACTTAAAGCAGTGACTGAAAGAGAACAAACTTCTTTAGATATGCAGAGAATAGCAAGATTCTAGTTGTGTGAGTCAAAATTTAAAAGAGCCTAGGAAAATTATCCACAGCCTCAAGGATGGAAGTGAGGATGAGGAGTCACGGGGCAATATGAGGGATGCAAATGAAGAGGTGAGAAGGTTTCCCTGGAAAGCCCTGACACAAAGGGGTTGATGCTAAGGAATGTTTTCCCCAGTATTTTGTAGCTGCCATTATCCACTCTTCCTCACTATTGCTTAGCCAACAACAAGCTGTTGTTCTTCTGGAAGTCCCATATGTCTTCATAAAACTGTCAGGGATGGCTGTGAGTGATTTCTCATCCAAAATAATAATGATTAATAAAAATAATGAAGAGTTATTGTGATAGTTTAAAATCATCATTGCTACAAGAGGAAATGGTCTTACTTTTTCATACTTTTTTTAACTCATTACCAATGACATAGGTGATGTTAAATATTTCCTATTCATTTACTGTGATTAAGTCAGGATTCCATAGTTTAAAGAGAAGAAACGAGGAAACAACAGACTTTAGGAGATTTGAGAGGATCATTTCATCCATCGCTGAGTACTACATTGTCCCTCTTTGTTTCAGACTCTAAATGTGACCACCTGACTTATGAAGAAAAGGGAAAAATGGAGAGAATGAACACAGCTGAGCACCTTCATAAGCTATGCCAAAAAAAAGAGTTCTCTATAAATCGTAGCAACCTGTGAAGAAGTAGTATGACCTCTATTTTAGAAGTGAAGACAATAAATCTCATAGAAGTCTAAGTTTTCAGAAAAAAAAACAACTTCAGCTCTATTGACTAATATATGGTACGTACATAGTTGATGTGACCTTGGGCAAGTTACTGGGCATCTCTGAGTCTTAGGCTCTAATTTGATCTACACAGCTTTAATCCCCATTTACAATCCACATATGGCAGTGTCCCACTCTCCATGAACTGGATGATTCAGAAACTTCTAGATTAATGTTTTCCAGCCAGAATACAAGGCATGCTACATATTCAGTCTAAAATTATTCTCCAATATATTGAGAAAGCAAAGAATCAAGTAAAATTAGTTTTAAAGATCAGTATTTCACTTAAGAGAAATATCTATGGATATGCATTGTATACGTACATATGCATGTATATATGTGCACATGCATGTACATGTGTGTACATGTATGTACACATGCACATGAATACATATATAACATCTTTAAACACAAAAGTTATTAGTAATCACATTTTATATCTTTAAAAATACTCAGTTTTAAACATCCTTTTTAATTTAGACAAGTAACATATTACCCAATGGTCACAAATGGACAATCACTTCCTTCCTAAACAGAGAAACGCTAGATCTCAATCCTACTGTCGCATTTCTTTGAATAAGGACTCTTCTAATTCAGTTGGGTGACATGCACTACCCCATATCTCCTTTTTAAACTTCTTTCACAGAAAAAATTATTCTGAATCTCCTTCCTTAAAAAGAACATCTAGAGTGACAAAACATACCAATTCAATTTTGATACATATATACTATACATAAGCTCTAGAAGCACTATATAAATGAACAAACCTTCATTACTCTGTAAGAATAGGGTAGCTTTTTAAATTATTCTATACATCTTCCTATGCTTCTCTTGTTTATGTGTTTGTTATTTATTTAGTTTGCTCTACTTGAATCCATTTCATTTTGAAGCTGTCTTTTTGGCAGGAAAAAAAAAGAACTGAATCAGATTCCTGTTGTGCTGAGTTAGTAAAATGATTTCAGGATTTTAGCTTTTTATTGGTTGAAGGTGTCCACCAACATATTCTTCTTGCTTCTATAAAGTGAGAAGACTAACTATATAACATTTCATCAGCTTAATTACAAAGTCCACTTCAAGACCACTCCCTGGAGACTGTGGAGTTTGAATCTTTACTGAGTACAATTAGTTATCCAATCCGTGCATGAAATAAAATACACAGTTCCTGATTTTCAGTTTCCATTTTTTTCTTAATGTTGTAGAAATAATTACAGCATGTGAGCAAATACGGTTTGCTGCTCAATTGTTCAAAAACATACTCACATAAACAATTGTTGGGGTAATTATTAATGCTAAAAATATGTGAAGTTGCAGTGACTCTGCATTTGAAGTCTAGTATGTGTCATTTGTTTTATTCATGATAAACAGATCATTTAGTTGGAAAAATCCCATCTGCTTAGATATATCTCTTATTATTTATGAGAACCATGTTTAGGAATGCAGGCGGCACATGTGCATAATTAATCCTGAAGAGAATTAGACATTGTTTGATTCACAGCTGAATGCAATTAGCATTAGGAAGTTTACATATGTTGGCAATAACACAGATTAGCAACTAAAGTGCTTGTTAAAAAATTTAACCTGAGGCTGCTGGAGCAGACCTCTCTTAATGATGCTTTAAATGTTGTTGATGAAGTAATAATCAATTTTGTTTTATAAATAGTAAATCAAGAATTTAGGTCTAATTAACAGTGCTACAGATCACTTCACTTACATATCAGATGTACTTGTGATGTGTGCTATGAACTTTCTTTGAGTGTTGTATGCAAACAGTCTTTATGGAGAAGACACAGTCTTCCTAGGGGTAAAAATCACTGCCCAACTAAAGAAGACAGGGGTGTCTATGGTTTGGGAAAAGACATCCAGAGGGACTTAGCAAGGGGCTCCACCTTTGTCTCTGCTGGTTTTAATTGCAGGAGAGGGAAGCAATACAGTCCTGTCTCTTTCACAAGCAGAACCATTAGCCAGCTTTACAGACTGTGAAACAGAGTCATCTAATGGGGAGGGAGGAGAGAATGGAAATGAAGAAAATGAGGGCGAAAGTAAAATTGAGCTATAATTGTTTGCACTTCAAGTTGGAGAAGTTCACCATTAATTAAAATGTTTCTGCACCACTCACCACCAGACTGGCAAGAAAGAGGAAAGAATGCTGAAGAAGCAGCCCTTGAGCCTTCCAGAAAGCAAGTGAGGACTTGAAGTAGGATATATCTTGGGGGAACCAGTGCCATACAAACTGGGGCTGCAGTCATAAGACAGAGTCAGCACAGCCTTTATATGTGTTTTGGCTTTTCATGTGTTTCATGAAACATCTTTAGAATGAATGGGAATAAAGGCACAATTCAGCCAGGAGGCAGTAATGATACTTCATGGAATTTAAGTTTTATATATTTTGGGGTGGTTTTATTTTATTTTATTTTCATTTTATGCCAGCACTGGGGCATCAATTCAGGGCCTTTTGTTCTCATTCAGCTCTTTTACTCACAGTTGGTGGTGCTTTACCACTTGACCCACACCTCTAGCCTGGCTTTTTGCTGATTATGTTTTTATCTGACCACGCTTGTTCTAAACCTCAATAATCAGGTCTCAGTTTCCTAAGTAGCTAGGGATGTAGGTATGAGACAGGAATATAGGTATGAGCCAACAACATCTGGCTTACATGTGTTTTTATAATTCATACATACTCATTTCTATATTTTAGATACTTATACACTGATGAAGACCTGAGATAGCATTGTTATCTTTGTTATATAACCTAATAAGAATATCATAACATCCTAGATTCAATTATTTGCTTATTTTTATTAAATAGTACTAGATAGTATTAAATATTAAGTTAATATTAAGTACTATTATTTTTTTCAGTGATCATAAAGACTTGTTCTGTGACAGGTACTGTTCTAGTGGTAAGGAATAAAGAAAATGTTGTATGATAAGAGAAGGATTATATTTAAGCACATGTACAAAGAATAGAAAACATGTTTGTGTTTGAGATTTTAGGATGCTATCTCTGTTTGTGATTCTTCTGGCACATGAATATGAGATTATATGATGGAGTGGTATACTTCTAAAGAGCCATTGTTTTTTCTAACTCTTCTGGAAGATAAGGCCTTCATAGTTGGCAAAGCTAGAAGGTTAAGTTGTGTTCATACAGGAGACTTGTCTTTCTGTTGTTCATTTTTGGATCTCAAACTGAGAACAGTGCCAGTCCCATGGAAATCACTCAGTACTTCCTGGCTGATAAAAGAAGAGGTCAATCAAAGTGTATTTTATATTTTGCAAATAGCTGAAAAACAATAAAAGGAGGAGCAAAATTTTATGACCTATATATGTAAAATGTAAATTTCCATATTGACAAATACAGTTGATTAGCCAACATCCATATTTATTTATTTATATTCTGCCTATGTCTTCTTATAACCCACAACGATGGAGTTGTGTAGCTGTAATAAAATCCTTATGGTCTACAGAGGCTGACAATCCATAGAAAATTTGCTGACTGCTAGACTAAGCTATTGAAGTAGGAGAGATTGGCTATCAACAGCTCAAATGTGGGCCAGTTACTCTTTGCCCTCATCAGCTCCATCATTGTGAAGTTCCTAAAGTTCTATACCCAAAAGGAGGAGTCTTGTACATCATCACTAATAACATATTTGATAACAAAGGAGCGAAACCCCATTCTATGGCCCTCCTGTCACCTTTTATGTCCCTTGGCATTCATAAAATTAAATAAAATTTGGCTCTTCTGGTAGAAATACATAGCCTGAATTGTATGTATTAAATCTTAATGATAATACCTCCTGGTACCTGATCAAATTTGGTACAAATTTAATCCATTTGGCTCCTATCCAAGGAGATCCTTTAGAAAAAGAAACTTCCAGCTGAATGTCATTATAAAAAAATACTTTATGTATAATATGGTCCCAAGCTATGAACCTAGAGTGTATTTGCTTTTAATTAAAGATTATCAGTTTGAAAGATCCCCTTCCTATTCACATCTATGTGTTCACTGTTTGCCCTAGCCCACTAGGAGCACAGTGACTACAAAAGAATCACACACTGGTTGGACAGACAGAGAACCAATACAAACTGAAGGTGTCTGAGACCAGGGCAGGATTGCAAATTAATCAGCAGTTCAAACACAGTTCTACTGGACCCTGGCACACTCATGAGCAGAACAAGGAAAGCAAGGACAGAGAAAAAAAAATGCATTCCTTTTATTGCTCTAGCAGAGCCTGCTAGACATAGAAGTTAATTCATCTGCATGCAAATAAAACACAAGCTTTCCCTTTTGTTATAGGTTCACTAATCTCTAGGCATCAGAGGAGAGAGGAGAGAGGCTAGGTCATTCTTGCTCATGGATCTATGTATACCCAATATCTCACTGTGGTGGAAAACCCATCAATTTCTCTTGGCTAAACAAAAATATCCCATGATGGTGTTAGTATGACTGGGTTCCTCTCCTTAGATCATGCAATTCCTTGGGATCCCCAGTCTATCCCTTGATATTATGGAATCTTTCTGAATGGAGATGCAAATGTACAAGAGAAAATTAATTTTCCTTCCAAGAAGACTCAATGAGAGCAGGAGAAGAACAATGAATGGTAAAAAATCTAAGGACTCCAAAATAAGTAGAAATAATTATGTATCCCTTATCTCAGCCTGAGCTAAACAAGAAACAAAATTGTTTCCTTGTTTATTTGGATGAGGATCTCAAATTTTAACCTTATATTTTTCCCAATTAACTATAATAATTCCCACAAATGTCTCTTACAGAAATTCAGTGCTAGCTAAGATATGGAACCAACCCACATGCCCCTCAGTAGATGAATGGATCAAGAAGATGTGGTATATATACACAATGGAATTCTATGCCTCCATCAGAAAGAATGATATTGCCCCATTTGTTAGGAAATGGAAAGGCTTGGAAAAAATTATATTAAGTGAAGTAAGCCAGGCCCAAAGAAACATAGGTCCCATGGTTTCCCTTATTTGCAATATCTAGTATAGGTATGAGTCAAGTGGAAAAATCAGAGAATGTGATGTTAGGAAAACGAACCCTCAAATATGTATTTTAATGTTTTTGTTTCTTTCATGCATGTGTTTCTAACGCATGTATAATATTATTTCTTTGTTGCTTTGTATGTCCCTCCCCCGCTTTCACTATATTTGATGTCAGTATAACATGTGGAGGAGACGGGGACTAACAAGTCGTTTAAGGATTCAGGTGGACCTGTTGCAACAATGAGAAGTACAAAATGTCATGTCAAAACCAGCTTTACAATGTCGGTGGGGGGGGGGAGGGGGAGTATGATTGGGTGGGGGGGAGGGGGGAGGCTGGGAAGGGAGGTGAAGGGTAAACAAAGGAGGAGGCTGCAATGCTTGGTAAGAAATGTATGCATTTTCCTGCCCATGTAATTGTAACCCCTCTGTACAGTATGTTCTCAAATAAAATAAAATAAAATTAAAAAAAAAAAAAAGAAATTCAGTCCTCATTAATATTCTACTATGAGTTGGTGAAATTGGCATTGTCTGAAGACACAAATATACCTATGTCTCTCTATCACTCTCTATATCTGTGTGTGTGTGTGTGTGTGTGTGTGTGTGAATATACACACAGGTCTCTGTGCATTCACACAGAGTAAGACCAAAGAGGATATTCTTAGGAGAGGATCACAAAGGCACAATAACTATGTCCATCTGATCTTATAAAATAAATTTATACAAATGAATTCCAAGCAATGGAAACAAGAGCTGTTTTGTTTTCTTTTCCTTTTATCTTGATTATTTGTTCATTTGCCTTTGGGAGGGTAAGTGGGGAGGCACAGAAATGATGGGACAGGGCTGGGAAGGTGGCTCAGTGGTAGAGCACTTGCCTTGCATGCTCGAGGCCCTGGGTTCGATTCCTCAGCACCACATAAGCAAAAAGAAAAAAGCCGGAAGTGGCGCTGTGGCTCAAGTGGTAGAGCGCTAGCCTTGAGCTGAAGAGCTGAGGGACAGTGCCCAGGCCCAGAGCTCAGGCCTCACGACCGGACCCCCCCCCAAAAAAAAAGAAATGATGGGACAAAGGGTGAACAAATGAAACTATAATACTCACTAGACACTAGACACTATGTTGAAATGGACTATACAACTTGTGGGTGGGAACAGGAGGGAAATTTTGGGAGATAGTAAGGGAAGGGGTAACAGTGTTCCAAAAGAAATGTACTCTGGAGGAGGCAACAATGCTTGATAAGAAATGTACTCATTACCTTGCTCATGTAATTGTAACCCCTCTATATGGTATTTTCACACACAAAAAAGAAATGTACTCTTTTTCTGACTTATGTTACAGTAACCCTTATTTACATCAACTTTACAATAAATATTTTCTTTTGGGTCAGTCGTGGGCCTGAACTCTGGGCCTGGGCGCTCTTCAGCTCAAGGCTAGTGCTCTACCACTTGAGCCATAGCACCACTTTCGGCTTTTTCTGCTTTTGTGGTGCTGAGGAATCGAACCCAGGGCTTCATGGATGTGAGGCAAGCACTCTACCACTAAGTTACCTTCCCAGCCCTACAATACATATTTTAAAAGATTAACCATCATACATTTTATCCAATAGAGGGAATTCATAGATAATATTCACAGCATTTATAGCACCTCCTGGAAGGAGATGGTTTTTCTCCATTACTGTTCCTTTCTGTTTTCTGTAAGCAAGGTCTAGGTGATGCTAATTGCTCAATGTACTTGTTTGCTAGGGCTTCCATAAGAAAATACTACAGGCAGAGTATCGTCAACTATAGAAATTTACTTTCACACAGTTCTATAGGCTAGAAATCCAGGTCAATTTACAAGTAGATGTGGATTTTCTTTTGTGCTTTTTTAATTAAAAAAAAATATAAAGATGCTATACAGAGATGTTACAGCTACATGAGTTAGGTAATGAGTACATTTCTTGTAGAACATTGCTTGTAAAATCATTGTTTTTTTTTATTTGCCCTGCTCCATATGAATTTTTTGCCATGAGAAACAGAGGGGGAGAAACCTGGTGTCTCTTCCTCTTTTTATAAGGAAACCAATCCGATAGCATTAGGCCCTACGTTTATGATCTCATTAATCTTTTCTACTTCCCTATAGGCTCTGTTTCCAAACGCATTATTACTGAAGACTAGAGCTTCAACATATAACCTTAGAGAGGACACCATTCCCTGCACAGCACTAATAATGGAGGACACCTTCTGGGCTATGATAGAGCACCATAATGGCAGTAGACGCTGTCCAATGCATCTTTTATAGTGGCTTCCCTGTTTTTATGGACTGTATATCTTGGCCCATGGGTATCAGGGTGTGATTGCTACCGAAGTTGTAGCTTTACTGTTAAGATTCAGAAGGAACTCTTTTATACTTCAAAACTCTACTTGAGACTGTCTTTATTAGAGAAAGCTGAACAGATCATCTACCCTCTTATATCCAATTCAGAAAGTTCACAATCTCATCTTTCATATAAGAACCAATCTGTGGAAGCCAGATTGATTTTTGTCCTAATTTGTTAGATGTGAAGTTATCAAAGGTATAAATTTAGGTGGTGGTTTAGTAATCTTTCTCACCAAATTCAAGTTGCCAACTTGAAAGATAACCTCATTTTGTCAAGTACATACCATTGTAAAATAAAATTCTTTGGCATGAAGTATTTCATGATCTCTCCTGCTTCATAATACTTAGCAAGGAGGGAAGTTACTAGGTTCCTTTGGATGTTTCGGAAGCATTCTGAAATTAAATTAGGGCAAAGAGTAGAAAACTTGGAACATGCTAAATACCACTGAACTGTATCTTTATACACTTCAAATGGATGAATTAGATCCCAAGTAAATTATATTTTAATAATGTGGCTAAGGAAAAGCAAATAGAATAAGTAGGAGCTACATGGCCAAGCACATTCCCTTCTATGCTCCTTTGCACCTTTTATGTATTCTCATATGAACTCGTGTATCTAACTTAAGATGCATTCTTGTATCTTTACAACCACACAGCATGGTGAACTTTTTGATAACTGTTGAATCTTTAAGCTCTCTGTTCCTTGATCTCTCATAGCAGAAGTGTGTGCTTTCCTGTCAGTAACCAAGCACTCTGAGCTGTTCTAATTGGCATAAATAGGAAGGACATAGTTATTTCACACAATAAAAAGCCTAGGGTAGAGGGCAGAGTTGGCTGTGCAGTGGAGCAAGGCCATAAGTGAGATTCCTTCCATCTTCTGCTCCACTCTAGGAAGGCACTTTAAAGGTGTTTTCATTGCCTTTGCTTTCATAGGATTGCAACATGTGGTCTTCCCTCAGTGTAAGAGACTGAGACACTAGCAATTTAGGCTTTCCAGTTATATTCCAAAAACAGAGAAGAGGAGAAGATTTTTAATAACCCTTGACTTCCTCCTTCAGCATCCCCAAAGCCACCTATTGGCAGATGCAGATGTGGGTGTTGGTGGGTGTGACATTCTCCTCCCAATCACCTCATTCACTTTATATAGAATGCACTTAATTCATTCTGCAAGACTCATTTTGGATTGATCGTTCCAGATCCCATCCAGAACTTATACCTTCAAAGTCCAGATTCTCTGTAAGGTGCAGCCTGCAGTATTAGTGCCTACATTAAATACTGATGAACTGACAGGTGTGTTCTTTGCCATCAACCAGTCCTCAACACGGCCCCATTTAGAAGGAAATTTCCACACTTATTTCAGACTAAGTAACGATTCTTGATGAACACCAAGTATGGTTATAGAATGTAAATTTTGAGAGGGCATTAAACCTAAAGAACAATCAATGGCATAGTATATATAGACACACACAAGGAAGATGCATATACATTTTTTACTATTTATAAAAATATAAGTTATATTCAATTCTTATTTGGTTCTAGAATATATTCAAATTCCCAAACAAAAATACTGGATTTGATAAAGAAAAAAAATGGAGGTTAAATGGAGAAAAACCAAAAGACTCTATCCTCTTAGAATTGTATTAGAAAAAAAAATCTTATGAGAAACATGTCAATCTTTGGTCAAAGTTCTATAAAGTCCCTAGTAAGAACTCTGCCCATTTAAAAAAAGGTATCTATGGCCCCCAAAAAACCAGACTTAACAGTAGAGTAGGTGTTATGTCTGGTGGACATGGTGGTAATTAAACCTCCTTAATCTATTTCTACCTTTTTTCCTCACTGGGCACACCTACCTCCGCTCCCTACATCCTCACACACAGGTTTTGTTCATCTGTTCATTTGTTTGTCTAGCCTTTTTTGTATTAAAATTGGAATGAATGTTATTAAATAGTTGCACCAATCCATTGGAATTTATTGGTCCCTCTTATACTTGCTCTCAACTTGCTCTCTCTGAGTTTCTATAATTTTGGAAGAAATTCCTAAAAGACTGAGTTGTAAGAAACCTCTGGTTTTACCTAAGTGTACAGTGTGCTTTACTATTATGTTTATTCATTTTTAAATCCCCCTAAACTAGTGGTGAATGTATTACAATTTATACAGCCCACCTCATGCATAAGTCTCCTCTAGATCTAGCAAAGAGTGGATCATTATTCTTCTAAACCATTCTTGATGTGTAGATCATTGTATACTGTTGGAAGTTTCTCTTGGCTAAATAAATCTACGAACCTTATTTAAACTTTCCCATTTCTCAATCTTTTAATGGCTCTCATTGAGGTTTTCCGTTGATATAAATAGTTATTTCCACTTTTTTTGTCTGCTGATTGTTTGAAATAAGAGTTGTAAGAAAAATTTGACTTGACTTTGAATAGTTTTATACTACATGAATTAGAGTGACTAAAGAAATACACCCCCAACGTTCAAAAAGACTAGTGATTAGTTTTGAAAACTTAGCCAGACTATGCAGCTACAGAAAATGGGATAAAATAAATTGTGTGGGTTTGATTTGTCAGGACAAAAAGATTTGCCATGATAATTATAATTTAGTAAGTCTATTGTGAGCCCCCTGGTGTGGGGAAAAATCCCTACTGCCTATATGGGATCATATGGGCAAGAGAAATAGCAGCATGAGGTTTTACATGGGGAAATTCACTCAAAAAGCCTAAAGCCCTCCTTTCTTTAACAAAATTACAAAATTAGTAGATGAAGGAAGTTATTTAGTTTAATGCACCTGGTCAGCTATAAAGCTTTCAATAAAGTTTTTCCTCAAAATGCAATTCAAATCATCTTATGAAAAAGAAAGTATAACTTTCAGGACAACTGAAACCTTTCGCCTAGTAAAGTGCCTACCAAAGCTTTTAAAGTCTGATGCCAGGCAAAGAAATATGAAGGCGAACTTGTTCAACTGATTAAAAGTGTAAGAGGATACCTGCCACACACCTCTAGGCTATTTCTCCCTTAATGGCCTCCTTTTCAAAGAAAAGAGCTTTATTCTATGGAGGAAACATTCACCAAAATTGTTAGGATGTAGGCCACCAGGCCCATGGGAGAATGTGATAGAGTGTCTTGAATAATGGTGAGCTACCTTGCTCTTTCCAAGAATTCAGGGGTGTGTTCATGGGGGAAGGGCTTATAGCCAATTTTAAAGTCACCTACCCTCTACTCTCCTGCCATCCCAAAAGATAGAGGAGATCCTTCTCTAGGAAAAATGAAGAACTCCAGTGAAAAGACCCATAGTCTTTTATGTCAATAGCCACATTGCAAATTGTTACCATTTGCCAAGATGTTTTCACCCTGGGTGTGTTTACATGCATATATATTTGTTTTTTTCCCTGTATGCACATATGTTTTAATTTGTGACTGTACCTCTCAGCATGGATGAATAGCCGAGGAATGAAGTTGAAATGCAGAATGAAGCAAAATAAACTGGGAGAGTGTAATGGCTAAAGCACGAAAGAATCCTCTTTCTAAAAATCATAAAAAATACTATATTGATTAAGAAATTGGTTCTTATTGGGAAAAATAGCTCAAGTACAACAAAAGACTATTAGAAATTAATATGATTATCAAAAATGTTGGAAACTTGGAAGATAGTGTCAATGAACATTCTCAGAAAAGAAGAAAAAGAAAAAAGAGAAAGGAAGGAAGGAAGGAAGAAAGGAAAGACAGAAGGAAGGAAGGAAGGCAGTCATATAGGCAATTAAGACAGAAAAAAATAATTTGAGAAATAAAATCTTGAAATAAACGACATTGTGAACTTAAGTACAATATTACCATTTCTCAGAACAGAAAGATATATGTCTCCAAATAGAATTCATGAGGACCACATAGTGTGAAAAAGTAAATGCTCACTTATAGCCTCACTGTAGTAAACTTTTGAGAAATTTCAGAAGATAGGGATTAGAAATGATCCCAATAATATATTTCCAGTTGAAGCAAGTTGCAGAGAAATATTGAGAAATAAGAACTGTACAGGAATCTTTAAGAGCAATAACAAGATCCAGAAAATTGTTGCTCGGCACTTAAAATTGTCCCTGTCATGTGAGTTCTATGTAATCAATCATATAGGAAGATAGAATTAATAACATGCCCAGATATTTGGTGTTTGAAATAACGTATTTTCTTTCTTTGCAAAATCCTGGGATGTGCTGTTTCTTTAGTATTACAAGAGGAAAAACAAAAAGAAAAGCAAAATGTTCAAATATTAGAGATTAGTAAGAGTAAGAGCCAGAATATTAGCTACACAATGCCAAGAAAAGTCTAGATTAGAGCAAAACTAGAGAGCTGAAGGTAATGGTGGGAAGGAGGAAAACTCCTCAGAACTGTGTTTCAAATATAGAAAGGTAATAAGCCTTTGGCATATATTTTCAGTATTTGTTTAGTACATTTATATTGAAAAATATTCCATAAAAATACAAATTAAAAAATAAAGAGAAGCAGAACAAATAATGTATATGAAATCAGAGAGATAACAATGGGCTATGTTAAAGGTGAATTGCATAAATAATTCACTCTCTGATCCATCTTTGAAAAAATTAGGATATGGCAGTATGTATATATAAATACCAATTACTGACCTACCTAGAAACTTGTAACTTCTTATATTCAGAAAAATACTACCTGAAGAAAATGAGAGGTAAGTCCTTCCCTTCAAATGAAAAATGTCAGTATATCATTTCCATGATTATAAAATCACAAAGTGAATATATGTTTGAAACATGGATGCAAATACTAGAAGAAATATAATAAAGGTGTTTCAATCGGTTGTCTTGACAGAACGTAATTAAATGTAGTTTCTTTAAGGAAATGTAGTTTCTGTAAGGAAAAAAGTATGGTAGTAAAAGCCTTTTAGTAACATATGCAGATATCATTTTAGAGTTGAATATATAAGTAATACTAATAATGTTAATTAGGAGAATTCAGTTGAGAAGATTATATTGAGCTCATTCCAAATCAGACAGACATTGGTTTCTTTAAATCATTGTCCTTATCTTTAAATCATAGGCCAGTGTTTTTTTTACTTCTGGGACTGGGCATTAACTAAAACCACCTGGATAAATTCAGATTTATTTGAAGTTACAATAGGTAGATAGATTAGGTCACAATTTGTAAATTGTTCCTTATAAATATGATGTCGTGCTATTAGTTATATTCATACAATTTTATTATGTTTAACTTGGTTTTCTCAAGTGGTTTTGCTTGGCAAGTACAGAAATACAGATCCCACTTAAATAATGAAAACCACATAAAATTATTGGAGGTATTAGAAAAGTACTTTTTTCACCCCAATATGGTGTCTGTATATTGTAATGACTTCCCATGTCTATCAGAGACTTTTTCTTCTCGTTTTGATTCTCATTGCTTTCAGCCCACATGATAATGTCATTTTTTTTCTAGCCTCTCAGGGTCTTTAGGGCCTCCTATACCACTGAAGGCTATTGCCATTGAAAAAGAATAACTGGCAGAGCTGCAGAAATATAGCCTTCACTGCAGACTCTAAAAGGCACTACTATAGCTGTAAGATCTCAAAGTTAGCTTTCCTATAACCCATATGAATGGACCAGGACTCTTAGATGCTCAGGATGGCAGAGGCCTACAGGAGTTAAACAAGACAAAAAAAAGAGAGACAGAATTGGTAGAAAATAAACTAGCATTCATTTTTGATCTCTCAGTCAGACATGAGAATTTTCATCAAGAATTGAATGGTACAGTGCAAAATTTAATCAACATAGCTGATCTATTCACCAAAATGTGAAATTCCTATTGTTTTTTTCTTTAAGATTTTCCCTAGAATTTCAAAGATTTTTTTATTTAATATATATATTTATTGTAAAGATACTGTACAAAGGGGTTACTGTTACATGAGTAGGGTAATGAGTACACTTCCTATCAAGCATTGTTACCCTTTCCTTTGTTTTTCCTCTACCATCCCTTCCCTCCTCCACCTCCCCAACATCTCCCCCACCCCAGCAGTAGAGTTTTCAATATAGTGTCTTGTTCATCTCATTGTTACAATAGGCCAACTTATATCCTTATTTCAGCATTTTGTTATTTCCCTTCCCCTCCCCAAATTAGAAAAATGTATATAAAGATGCCCTGGAATCAAATACAGTGACAACAGGGGTTACACCATGGGGGAAGAGCATACAAATTCATCATGGACAGAAAACCAGCAAAAAATCAAGGGGAAGAAGATAGCCCCATCCTTTGACTTTTCAGTTTGTTTTATTGTTAGTTCAAACATTGTAAAAATTAACAGCCTTACCAGTTTCTAGAAAGATCTGTTTTTGTGTGATTTTGAAATACTTTAGGGAAGCCTACCATTCTAATTTCACAATAACCAGTGAAACTAACACAACCAATTCTCTTTTATTTCAGGAAGCAGCCAAAAACAATTAAAGAAGACTGTCCTTATGGCAGCAAAATTAAGCTTGCTAAAGTAATAGGAACATCATACACTTCAATCTTGACAAAATATATCAATTCTGCAGAGATGTCACCATCTTAATAATTCTGTATTGGCCATAGGAGGACAAACAGTTGTTGTTGACAAGTGTTTGATCTTCATAAGTCTGCAGCTGTGACAAACTACAAACCATATTTTATCCTGTACTTCTGTGATCCTTCACCCAGATAAGAACCAACACCTGGCATCTTTTCAAATTTTCTTTTTTTTTCCTTTTACATCAGTGGCAAAAGTTAAAAAGGTAACATGAAAAGAAAGATGAAACAGGAATACTGTTCAAATTGAAGGACTGTAGTTTCAAGTTTCAATCCTGTATCAAAACATCTCCGCCTTACCTTCTTCTCCAGTCATCACAAATGATGAGTACAAAGAGGTACACAAGCATCAGTACAATGCTGTGTGTGTACTGCAATCCGAAAATCACAGCTACAAAATTATACCTGACATATCAAAAACTGACAGTCACATCTTCAAGATTTTCTCCTCTCATTCCCATGGACCTTCTTTATTAATAAATCTGACACATAAAAAGCATCCATATGACTAATGTGTCAGTTACTGGAAAGACCGTTTTGATCTATTTCTCGACTTTTAGAAGAAATATTCTCTTTTTCATGAATAGAGGATCCGTTCACTGACTGTCAGCTTTCAAATGACCACCTCTTGAAGTTTAATTTTAAGTTTTAAATAAATATTGTATGCATGCAGAATAATTACGATACTCTAGAGAGATACTGTATAATGACATTGATTCTTTTTTATCTGAAAATGCCAAGCCCTTAAGCAGTGCATTCTGCTTTTGCCACAGATCTAGGCACCTTCAGTCTGTGTATAAAATTTCAGAAAGGACATGCATGCCCCCTTCATTAAGATGCTGGAAGTATTTCCCAAATAAACTCTGATTTTCATGAGTTAAAATCTTCTTAATTTCTTCTGGTCATCACAGCAGAATAGAATTCACTGGCTTTTGAATGAATATTTCATGTGTAGTTTTTCAAGTGAACAAAACATTTCCAGTCAACTAGTCTAATATCTAATCAAATCTAGTTTTGAGATGCATGGAAACCCTCATCAGAGTTATCCATGGTGTTGCATAATATTTTACAAATGGCACTTTTATCTTGCCATTTCATGAGTCAAGTGTTTCTTAGATCTGTGTGTTTATAGATGCACAATTTTTCTATCAATTCCATGAGTGTAATATCATGATGGAACTATGATGGGGATTCAAAATAGAAATCAGAATTGGATCTTCTTTCATTGCCTTCTGTTAGGATTGTTTTAAATTATATTGTTTATTTAAATACAGTACCCTGTGACAACCATTGGCATATATTAGGAAAATGTTATTCAAGAGTTTCTCTAAGTAAGATGGCTCATCATAAGTTTTGGTAAAACCAAATAAAAGTAACTTATTCCAAAAATTATTGTTTAGTCTTAAAGACATTTTATTTGACATTTGACTTTCTCAGATGTTATTTTGGCCATTAGCTTACTAGGGGTGGTATTTTCTAATCTGTCAGCAAGTCTCCTGGCTTCACTTTAGACAGATTTCTGTAATAGCATTGGTATTTATCAACTCTAGCATATCTTCCTGGACCTTTTGTCATGTGGTCCAGCCTTTATGATTTGTTACCTAGGCTGCAGTTTTGGCTTCTTTATTGCTCCTGCATCCACAGTCATACTTTGCACAACAGGCAAAATTCACCATTTGTTTATGGTACTGGGATTTGAACTCCAGGCCTCACTACTAGTTTTTCTCACTTGGTTGGTATTTTTCCACTTGATCAATACCTCTAGTTCAAATATTTTGTGGTCCTTTTAGGGATGGACTCTAGTAAACTTTCCTATCCAGGCTGACCTTAGACTTTAATTCTCCAGAATGAAGCCTCTTAAGTAGCTAGGATTGTAGGCTTTATTCACTATCACACTGCTCAGAATTAACTTTTTAATAATAGAAATATTTTCCTTTCTACTTACAATACCCTGATGAATTCAGATGATAGAAGGGCTAGATTAAAACCAACATTATTTTCCACTGCCACTATTTACCTTGTGCACCTCCATCCCTGGCATACCCTCCAGATCAGCACCTCCTATGATTTCACTCTGCTCTAGCCTCTGTTGGATTTATGTTCTCCAGAAAAGGTAGGTGATTCCTGTCTCAGGATCTTTGAATTTGCTAATTGTTTTAGACTTAACTTTTTCTTTCCATATTTTCCCAAGAATCTCTCTTTTCTTCCCACCACAAACAATTCTCTCTGACCACCCTTCTTAAAAATAGTGATTCCTCAAACTGTAACTGTAATGATTTCTTGTTCTTCATTGCATTTACTACTATATGAAATAAAGATATACATATTTTAATATGTTTATGGTGGATCTTACTGATGTGAATTCCATGAATCTGGGCTTTTTTCTTGTTTGTTGCTATTTCCCCAGTATCCAAGATAATAATAACATAAAATAAAAAAATGAAGACATATCTATATCTATCTATCTATCTATCTATATATATATATATAAAGACTATAGGAAAAGTAAAGGGTTGAGCTTTAGATTTATATATATATATATATATATATATATATATATATATATATATTTACTTTCCAAAGGTTAAGTTTAGTTTATATTGACACATAGTTTGGGAATCATTTGTTATGATTACAATAATGCATAATCTCAAACTTGTGACTGCCACATGTGTAGTTCTTGCTATACCTACTACACTAGAGACAATATTTCACTCAGTTGAAAATTCTAAAATTCAGTAGGTATACTGGATAGGCATATTGAATAAACATTCCAAATCTTAGACAAAGCATAATTAAGAAGAAAAAAAATCTGACCAGGCCTCTTTTTCCTGATCCTGTTCAACAGATGTGTGAGATCTTTTTATATGTATTTTTAAATAAGTACTTGGCTAACCTCATTATTTTATCCCAAACCTTTCTTTCCTATTTTTACTTTAGTAAATAATGCCAGTATCTGACAAGTAACCAAGTGTTACCAAGCAATACCACCCTTGCTTCCCATCCCACACTCAAATCACTGCTCATTCTGAACCTTCTACTCTTCTCCAAAGCTCTTCTATCATGGACTTCTCAGGGCCTTTATGTTTTGGCTGAAAAACATAAAATTGTCCCCCTATCTATAATTCTCAGCCTTGTTGATATTATTTACATATGTAAACATAATTATAATTTCAAAATATAAATCTAGTTGTATTATTCCTCTGCTTTAAACTCTTCAACTACTTCTCAGGGCTCAAAACTACAAATTTCACAGATTCATGTTAATAGTCTCTGCTCCCTGACTGTAGCTAATTTAATCTCCCATTGTATCCATCCAGTCCCCACCCAAAAGCCAACGTGGACAAGGTAGGGGAATCTGAAGACCCCATTCATCCACATGTCATGCCATGGAAATACTCTTTTACCATGATGTAATATTCTCCTTTGTATACTCCATCAAATCTCTCTGTAAGGATTTTGTTTGATTGAAGTATGTGCATTATTTCTAAATTTTACCATTCCAATCCCTGCCCAATGGAACAGACTATACTATTTACTGGCTATCTAACTTTTATTATAATACTTCCTATGAGATTGATTGCAACTATGTACCTCCATGCATGAGCCTATGAGTAACTGTCTCTAACCAGCACATCTTACTTGACAACTTTTGGAATCTAACAATAAATACTTGCTGAGGTTATGATTGAATCAATGAACAAGTGCACATACTGTTTTCACATATTTTAATGACTTTGCCATTTTGTCATTTTGAATTCAGCTTTGTTAAAGTGTGTGTGTGTGTGTGTGTGTGTGTGTGTGTGTGTAGTGTGTTTAAACTATTTCTTGATTTCTTTAATATAAATACACTATTATTCACCTTCAATTTTCTGACAACTCTATTTCATTCTGTATATATGCAGTCTGGCTGATTATAATTAATCATTTTGATCTTCTCATATATGTCATGTGGATTTTCATAGACATTTCATTATAATTAAACATGCATTAATGAACACTTAAAACATGCCACCATCCTTATATGTGTGGTCTACTGCTGGTGAGATCACCAATAATATATCAAACTCAAGGCTATTTCCAGTTGGTTGAATACTAAGTACTTTGTTCCTATTTTCGTTACATGTAAGTATTATATAGTCATGGGCAGATTTAATTGTGGGGCCAAGGGCACACTAGATCAAATTTGAAACTATTGCCCAAGTATTTTAAAATTGTGTTGAATTATTGTTGACTGATATAAAATGATAATTCAAAATATTTGTTATTTCATTATCAAGTGAATTTGAATTTGGTTCTTTTAAGATTTTATTGTTAATGAATAATTTTTTGCCCAGAGGTATTTTTTATGATATTTCCAAAAATACACAAAACTGTACTTTGATCTTATGTATCCCTATTAGGATTCTTAAATCCTCCTTCATTTCTAAACTATTTTGAAAATGGTTTATTATTCTATGAACGCATATGACATACTGAAATCATATTCATATGATTTCAGATTATTTCCTTTTTTCCACCTCTGGTTCCTACCCAGTATAGTCTCCATGTGTATTTGATATCATTCTTTTTGTTGGTTATATTAATCAAAATTCTGCATATGAGAAAAAAGTGACATTTATCTTTCACAATGTTGCTTATTTCACATAACATGGCGATTTCCAATTCCATCCATTTTTCTGCAAATGACATACTTTTATTATTTTTATGGCAGAATAATATTTCATCCCAAACACATACACATATCCACAATATTTTCTTTATCCATTCCTTGATTGACAGACACTTAGGAACTCATATACACTGTTAAATAATGATGGTTAAAATGTAAATTAGTGTACTTATTAATGTAAATTTGTGTAGCCACTATGGAAATCAGCATGGAGAATACTTTAAAAACCAGGAATAGAAATACTAAATGAATTGATTACTATATACCAATGCTATACATATGTACAAAGCAGAGTTTGCATACATAGAAATATCTACACAAACATTTTGAATTTTCTTGCCATAATTAAGTAAAATCACTTGATGTTTTTTCAGATCTTATACGTTCTATTTTGAGGCTTTCCATATGTGTTCAGATAGGCCTTAGAGGCTCCATAGAGGATTGATTTATGTTCATTGTATGTTTTGAGGACCAATTTAAGGTTTCTCTGGGGAAAAAAAATGGGTGACATTATATAACTAAATGGATTTTTCCAACCATTGATCTTCTGCTGGACAACTGTTTTATTCATTTCTTCAAAAATCTAGAAGAACTAGATTGGCTTGTTGCAGAAGTATCATGGAAACTATTTGTCACATCACTTTTTCCATGACAACATACTTCAATACACTGGACCAGTTTGAAAGTTCTTAGCTTCTCATACCTTGAAGAAAGTACTCACTATGAGATTCTAAAAATTAGAAAGATTGGTTTGCTAAAGATAGACAGATGACTAAACATCATCTATACTTATCTATCATATACTGAGATTCTGTTATGAAATGGAAAGACTTGGAAAAAGTTATATTAAGTGAAGTAAGCCAGGCCCAAAGAAACATAGGTCCCATGTTTTCCTTTATTTGCGATAACTAAGTCTAGGACAAGCAGAAAGGTCAAAAGCTATGTAGATATGACCATATAAGATGATGTTAAACGAAATGAACCCCAAGATAGGGACACAACTTGTTTTTTCTTTCTTACTATTGATTTAACGTATCTAAAATGTACTGTGTGATTTTTTGTTTTGTTTGTATGTTCTTTCTCCATGGTATAACCTGTTTTCACGGTATTTGACGTCGGTGCCCTCCATCTTGTATACACATTTATCTGATTTGGGAAGGGAAGGGAAATAACAAAATGCTGAAACAAGGGTACAGGTTGACCCACTGTAACAATGAGATATACAAGACAGTATGTTGAAAACAAACTTTACAACATTGTGGGGGAGGGGAGCAGTGGAGAAGTGGGGAGGGAAGGGATGCTAGGGGAAAAACAAAGGAGCAGGTAACAATGCTTGATAGGAAATGCACTCATTACCTTACTCATGTAATTGTAACCCCTCTGTACACCAATTTTACAATAAAAACCAAAACAAAAAAAGATATTCAGTACTCTTTTCAAGAGGTCTCTTTTTCTATGTCAAGGGAGGGTAAAAAGAATAGGTGCTAAAATTCAGCAAATCTACCTCTGATTATTTACATCTTCTCTGCTGTGTGATTTTACACAGCTTATTTAAATCTCTGGGCATTAGTATCCTCTTTTATGAAGAAAAGAGAATGAGCAAGTTCATGAGATTAATTACACTAGTTTTATTTAAAACTGCATGGTCAAGTCATAAATAATTAATCTAATAAAGCTATTGTGAAGGAGTAAGTAGTTGTGGTACATAAAAACTTTATATGTTAAGCAAAATATTAAGTACCCTAAGCCAGTAGTAGAAAGCCATATAGTTTTAGAATACATTTAATAGGATAATATACTTTGGGTATAAGTTAACCCAAAATCTGGCAGATAGTTACTAATTTGGTGATTTTCCTTTGTCATGTGACCCCACACACTGTATTCTGTGTAGTATTATAGAACCACCCACACTCCTCAATTACAACCTTTTTCTCTAGGGACTCATTTTCTCCTGAATTATATATGCTATGAATTATATGTAACTAAATATGAAGTCATTTATGTGACTTTTTCACACATAATACTACACATTATGGTAAATATAATTGGTGCTTTAAGTTTTAATCTTCATTACAAGATTGCCTTTTAAATAATATGGAGCAAGCCAAAAATGTGAGATGTTAGGTCTTTGATGACAGCAAGGCTCTTTCTGGACTCCAGATAAGATATATATGAAGTGTCTCTTGTAGTTCAGGAACTTTCTGGAAATATGCCTACTTTTTCTCTTGTCTTCTACCCTGCCTATAACGTTTACAGGATAAGGGGATATGATAGAAGACTTGTGAATAGTGGAAGTTTGAAGACATTACAAAGAAACAGAAATATGAAATTTGGTCACATCTCCAAGGATCATTGGGATATCTTTAGTATTTGAAGGCTTTTTAAGACTGGATGTTTTTATGCTTTTTGCATATTCAAAAATAACTTCAAAACATTCTTTGAAAATTTCTCACTTTTGAAAGTGGTACTGTGGCTCCATGGTGCTAGTCTTGAGTGAAAAAGCTCAGGGACAGTGCCTGGGTCCTGAGTTCAAGTCCTATGATCAATAATAACAACAACCAAAATATAACTTTTGTCCAGGTAGTACCTAGTTATCTCTGTCAATTAATTTAAAACTGTTGTGCTACAAAGAAATTATTTACTTTTTCTCATACATTTTAGTATTACTCAAGATATATATATATATATTTGTAATATATCCCAGAAAAATAAATTCTGCCTTTATTTCACATACAAATTGTGGACAACTATTTCCCAAAAACCAAACATTTTCTGTTTTATTTCTATAGAATTTGGATTCGTTATTGAAATATAATAATATATTATATAATATGTATAACATATAATATAATATAATAATATAATATATTATTATATTATATATAATATATTATATAATAATATAATATAATATAATAATATATTACATATCCAATAAAATTCACTATAGAATACAGAAGAGGCAGTCTGAAAGGTACTTCTACAAGGGGAATTATATCTTGTCTATTAACAAACTTTCAAAACAATGTTGTCATGAAAATAGAGGAACTCTTACAACCAGATATTCTATATGATAGTATATTAATATATTATATGTTATTTAATTAAATAGTATATATATATATATATATATATATATAAAGAGAGAGAGAAAGAGAGGGAGAGAGGGAGCATAGTAAGTTTTCTACCTACTACCTCTATGACCTTGGAAAGATAACTTTTAATTTCTGTGCTTTTCCATTTCCACATTTGTAAAATGAGAATAGAAATGCCACCTTCTTTAAACTCTAAAGAGGAAGAAGATAATGTGCCTGGCATGAAGTAAGCAATTGAAAAAATACAAGTTTATTCTCTTTCTCACTCCCTCAAGCTTGATGCTAATTAATTCACAACAATTAATACATTTAATCTTTAAATTTTCCAAGGAATTTAGTGTTTCTTAGTAACAAGCTGAAATCACAACCTATAAATTTTTTATGACCAGTTGAATATCAATCAAAATATTACAACCATTCCATTCCCCTGGTGACCAAACTTTATATTTTAGAAGTTGTTTTAATTATTACAGAGTATATTTATAGGAAAATATTCAGAAGGTTTAATTAAATGTTCTCAATTCAGATGGATTAATGCTGTACGGTCTGAATTTTGGCTTTTTCCCTGACCTACAGAAGGAACCTCTGGAAAAGTTTACTCACCCTCTCTGTTATAAGCAGTAGTCATCCCAAGATATATATGATATTCTCTCCATTGTGCCCAAACATTTTTTATGGTCCCAATAGAAAGATTAGAGTCCAAACCCATCTGACATTTTAAAAATATTTTTTCATCCTTTATTTTCTATCTTTTTTTCTCATTCTATATGTATTCATATTATCTCATAAAAGGCACATAAATTACCAAATACTTACACTTAAAATACTGCAGACTTAATTTCTCAGTGCCATTTTATAAGTAGTTGTTTTGGCACAAAATTCCTTCTTTACCCAAAAGATACCATCATGACCACCACATTTCTGTCTAGCTGGCTTATTTAAATGTTAATTCTCACAGAGACTTTGTAGGTAAAGGATAAGTCAGATCTCATGCTAAACCTTTGGATAAACAGCTATGTAAAGGCATTAAAGCACAATCGAGAGCCAGAAGATTCTGGAAGACTGAGCACTTTTAAGAGTGGTGTAACAGCTGTATGGCAGACTCCAGTTTACACCAGATAAATGCTAAAACTCTTCAGTCCCTATGGCATGAAAAGCCACAATAGAGAAGGCAGTGAGAGAAATATGGCAAAGGAAAAATTCAGAGCCCCAAAATTTCTACATATACTTGACTAAAATCTTAGTTTTAGTTTATTTTAGTTTATTTAGTGAATTTTAGTTTATTCATTGGGAAGACTCCAGCAGTCCAGCTAAAGAAATAGAGCAGAGATTTGAGCTGTCCTACTCTGAACTTATGGATTGTGTTCTATGAATTTATTACTTGCAAAAACAGACATAAGGACATAGTGTTAGAAGAATAAAATCACATCCAGACTCTCCAAAATACAACCTTCATAGTGTCCATCATAAAACCTAGAACACCCTGCATGTAAAGAAAACAGGAAAATATGGCCTAGCCTCAAAGGAAAAGGCATTTCATGCAATGTGAGCTAAAGGTAATAAGTGGTAAAATTAGAAGACAAGATGTCCAACCAGCTGTCATAGTATTTGTAATAATATAAAAAAGTCTAAAAGTGAATTAACAGGGGCAGAGTTCTGAGAAATCATTATATAGATAACAAAGTCTGAGGAGGAGACTACTCAGTTGTTAAATATTTGCCTAGCATGTACAACACCTTAGGTTTAATCCAAAGCAAATAATAATAATAAATAATAACAACAACAATAATAATAATCATTATGATCTTCCAGAAAAATTCCCAAAGTCCCCATCTTTTACTTAGTTAACTAATTAATGGATTGATATTCATTGATATTAATATTTCAACTAGATACAATGTTTAATTAATTGTCAGTCTGTTCTATGACTTATTTATATTATCTCTCTTATAGATTTCTGACATTACTCATTGAAGACTAGCTTTCAGTCCCAGAAAGCTCATATGAACTCACTGAACTGACAGCATTTTGAAATATCACCAGCTCTAGCACTGGAATTTTACTTTGAATTATACCTTTGTTTGCTGTATAGCTTAAATAAATTATTTGTGTACAATCCATAGTAATGTGGGCATATTGTGAAGATTAAATATGTTGATGCATATAAAATATGTAACTTGCCATTAACTTATTCTATAAGTTTGTTGTTACTCATCCACAATGTAGTTATCTATGTATTGGAGCTGTAAAGAAGACTTAAAAATTCTGTACTTTCTTAGCTTAGAGCTTATAAGTAAGAGAAGAAAAATTGTAAACAAGTAAAACATTAAATTACTCTTCAATCTCTCAAATGCCTTGAAGGAAATGTACACTAACTACAGGAGAAGAGGTAACTCAATAACAGTAATTGGTTGGTGAGTTTTACTTTTACCTCTAAGTTGTTGTCCTGTAAAATTTCCCCATAGCACTACATCCATGCTTAGTTTAAAAGAAAGAATAAAATAAATATCATTAATATTTATTTTATTTACTCTCCCTTGGCTTAATTCCCATTAGATGGCAA
The DNA here is from genome assembly GCF_019054845.1 of Dipodomys spectabilis. Taxonomy (NCBI): domain Eukaryota; kingdom Metazoa; phylum Chordata; class Mammalia; order Rodentia; family Heteromyidae; genus Dipodomys; species Dipodomys spectabilis. Next base: position 5,954,021 of record NW_024870874.1, on the reverse strand, counting down.
TAAAGAAAAAATCATGGGTTACATGATACCCCCTTCTCCAGGTTAACCCAGCCCACAGGTGGCATATGCCAGTCTTTGCTTACTAAATGCTTTATTCATTATAGAAAAATGTGTGTGTGTGTGTGTGTGTGTAAATGTAATGCATAAGTTCATTAATTAAATTTAAAGCAACCGATATGTTGCACTCTAGGGAGTAACAAATTTGAATTTGACTAGCCAGATTGTAGTTTTCCTGGGAGGAGGCTTTAGCTGCTAATCTGGAGAGGGAAATTTGTTGTTAAAAGCAAACATTAGAATATAATAACTAAACAAGAGGTTTGGCATGTGGCGCATTAATTGTGCTAATTGTAGGTTAAGAAGAGGTAGATCTCACACTGCTAAATGTTGATTACGAGCTGGAAATTGCTGCACAGGAATTTGAGGTTTTGTACTCTAGCCAAGGAGCTTGGCTTTTATTTAAATGTTTGGGTATGGGGTAGAGAAAAGCATTGCTAGAAAAACAATTAGATTAGTTTGTGACACTGGACCCCTTAGGGAGAGTTTCAGGGAGATATTGTGATTAAGCCCTTAGGACAATATTTCTAACAAAAATGTATCCAATAAAGGTCTTTAACACCCACTCATGCCAGCTCAGGATGTGTGTGTGACACACACACACACACACACACACACAAAAGCCCATCCTCACAAACGAAAGACTTTTTTTTAAAGCATGAGATACACAAAAGCTATGCTTTTTTGGAAATAATATAATTAATGTGAACAAACACCAGAAATTGATGTTTGTTTGTTTTCCCCTCACTGGCTAGAAAATCCAGACACTTCTAACATCGCTCTTTGTCCTCAACCGTGAAACTTTAAAATGGGCATCAAGTTTCTTCTGGGTTTTCCAGGGTCCCTTTATGATCTCCAGTTCACAGACATTCCTATTGTTCTAAGGGTTAAAAACTGCACGATCACAATGACAAGCCTTATTACTCAGTCAAAGTAAATGGATCACCACATAACCTTTCAGAAATGTTCTTCCTTAAGCTATTAAAACATTCCCTGCCCTTAGATGACAACAATTTCTCTGCCTTTTGAAATTTCTTTTCTATCCTGCAGAGTTCATAGAGATATGCTTGGTTAAAATCAACTTATATAAAACTATGCACTATAAATTCTGACACTTCTGTTTGAATCTCTTTTCAAACACTTGTCTTGGTTCACCATAATAGATGTCAGTTCTTCTGATGTAGTTCAAGCATGGGCTTCATATGAAGACTCAGCTATGTCTATTGCATTTCTGAAGCTACTACTCACTGAAGTTTTGTGCTGTTTGACATCAAAGATAGGCAAGAATCACCTGCTGAGTTCACATGCACAGAGCAAAACATCTTCAAATCACTTTTGCTAGACAAAAGTTTTTTTTTTAATATTAAGCCTTCAATAGCATGTGGACTTAAAGACAAATGCATTCCTATTAAGGTCACAACGTTATGTTATTAAAATATGCATGGAAAGCTCTGAATTTAGTTAACTTTTAAATGCATGGCAATTTGGGTAGTTGCTTCAGATTTGAACTAAGCTGCAAAGAATTCAGCATTATTCAGACATTCCAAGTGTGATTTTTTTATTTGATACATAGTTATTTTGCTCAAAGGTAAGCTGCACTTTGAACATCTCCAAATCAAAAGAGAATCTTCTAGCATTGCCAACTTTAATAGATGTCCTTGACATCAATTTGAGAGACAATTCAATTTAAAATAAATGGATACAAGTTATGAGAAAATTAGAGATTTTAATTGTAAAAAAATTCCTTAAACTTCAGAGTTACAACAAATATGATATACATCTTTTTATATGGGAGAGAAAACCACATCAATGATAGATTGGAATTTCACTGAGTGATATAATTTGGTATTACTTTTTTTAGATATCAATGTATGCTGTGACAATATAAAACAATGTTATTAAAGACATATGAACAAAAATTAACATTTTTTACATCTGTGATATGCTAGTTGGAAATTTTAAAATTAGGGTTTCAAATGCCTCAAAAAGCTAAAAAAAAAATAAGCTGTATGATGGTGGCTCATACCTACAGTCCTAGCTACTCAGAAGGCTGAGATCTGAGGATTGCAGTTTGCTTCAAACAGCCAGGGTAGGAAAATCCATGAGATTCTTATTTCCAATTAACCACCAGAAAGCCAGAAGTGGAGCTGCAGCTCAAAGTGGTAGAGCTCAACCTTTGAGCAATGGAACTCAGGGGCAGTGCTTAGACTCTGAGTTCGAGCCCCATGAACACCACCACCACAAACAAGTTATATTTTAATGAAAGATACTACAAAATGAAGAAAAGAATAGGATTTCTGAGGTAAGGCCCTTCCTCTAATTTTCTTTCTATGTGTCACTAATTTTCAAATTTTGACATTCATGGAACAGAAACATTTCAAAAGTTTGGAGGAATGTCATTATATTTGCAATTTTCAATTTTCCATCTTTAGGATATACTTTTAAAAGCAGGTAAACTTAGTGTGACATTTACATATAAACTAAGGGCAATCTGATAGAGAAAGTTAAAAGCATATAATTTTTTAAAGTTACTAGAACTTTCTACTTTGCCTTGGATCAGAATTTAGGAATTCAGTTACATACTTAATGCATCCAATCTAGATATATTCTGTACTAATTTGTGGTCACAAATATCACTTAACCAAAACTGTCTCCTTGGTAAAGATTTTGACCACATCACAAGGACAGAAGAGAAATATGCAGGGACTTTTGTTCAATTTACAAAATGAGTGCAATAGAGAAAGATAGAGATAAAATGTCATGTCAGCGTAATTCCTCAGCTAACTAGTCAACCAGAGAATGGCCACTGAAGTCCAGAGTTCCTGTGACATTCTTTATTGCAATCACATTTTGAGTTATCTTTCTATGCTATGAAACACTGATTAGAGAAATGCTATCAGTTTTACTTCCTGAAAAGGGTATGATTAGGAATGGAATCAATTCAGAATTTAGCCAAGGTTATAAAAGATTAAATAAAAGAAGAAAAATATTAGACTGTTGAATATTACTTTAATATTTTAGTTTGCTAAATAATTATTAACAGTGAACACACTAAAATTCAATTTAAATGCAATTTTGTGTCCTCATTACATTTACCAAAATCTAGGTTTCCTTGAAGATAAATACAGTTATACTATTGAATTCTAACATATGAAATATCACCAGAGGTAGCACTTGCTTCTTTTAAGCCCACATCTGTTCATAAAACCTTCTGTGATTCCAGAATGAAAAGCATGTGTTCATATTGATGCATTGACCTGAATACTGAGAACTGTTTTTGCAGTAGTTAGGCGACCTATAAACTATACTAGTGTTCATTTTTTCAGTTATTAAAAAAGCTTTTAATGATGAGGTAAAGATGTATAACTTATAGTGCATTTTCTATGACATTTGATGCAATCCTCCACGGGTATTTTCTTAGTTTTGTTGAGAAAAATCGCTTTTATTGTAAGATGACATTTCACTGACCATAGGTTTCTAGAGGAAATGTTGACACTCTAGGTAAATATTTGCTATATAGTTGAGTGAAGGGAAGGAGTAGGTAGTAAATGAATGTGTGTGTGTGTGTGTGTGTGTGTGTGTGTGTGTGTGTGTGTGTGTGTGTGTGAAAGCTAGTCAGATCTAATGTGTAATATAATCCGCCCTCAAAACTTCTAAATGCAAGGTAACAGAGGAGAATTTCTTTCTGTAACTATTGTTGTTTAACAAATCATCCCTAGAGTTTAGTGTCAAAAAACGGCAGTTGAATTTGCTCACCACAGATTATGTACGTCTAGAATATACACAGGGAAAGAGATTCATTTATATTCTTCAATGTTTTGAGTCTTAGATGGGAAGTTTAAAGCTAATAGTTAACAAAGAGCTAGGGGTTAAAATCATCTAGAGGCATCTACATTTTTGAGTGCTATGATTGATGATCCTCATCAGCTGAGACCTTAGTTAGGCTGTTAATTAGAAAATCATCATGTGGTCTTCTTCTTCCAAGAAAGATGTCTGACTTCCAAGAGAAACAAGTGAAAGTGCTGTTTATCTTTCAGGTTTTTTTTCTTAGTGGGCATATAGCATCATGTCTTACCATAGTCAAAACTTGTCCATGTTTGGAGAGGAGATAAATATTCTCTCTATCATACATGCAAATACATATTGAAAAAAATACATATAGAACAAAAGTTCTATATTCAGGTTAAATAAAGGATTCCTGTAAATTAATATGGAAATGGAGTCAACTAAAATTTTGGGATAGGCAAAAGTTACAGAGAATTTCAAAGAATATTAAAATATGCTTAATTTCTAGAAAAGGGGGAAAGGATCATGGAGATAAAAATGATAATGAGACCTTGTTTGCATGTGTGCAAATGTCACAATGAAAACCCTTTTTTTAGATAATAAAACATTAAAAAATTCAAATTAGAACCAAAATAAAGAACCATTTCATGATCACTTGAAGAATTAGTGTGCTAAATAATGACAGGATAAATAAGGGCCTAAAAGCAGAACAAAATAATAGGAGCATTTTTGGGCATATGTGTTGAAATTAAGTATATCCGGGTTCTGTAATTTAGAAATTTTACCTACTTAAATAATGCAACCGAAATATATGCATGTTTATCAATGACATAAAATGATTATAGATGTATTATTCATAATACTAAAATTCTATAAAACCCATAAAGATCCACCAGCAAATAAAGCAGAAAAGTAAATTCTGGCTTATCTATGCATTAAAATATACTAACTACTACTTATAGCTTAAAAAATGTCATTCAGGATTTTCATAGTCTTAATGTTGATGGCAAGATACCAAATACTGAAAGGCTCATGTCCAATGTGATGCCAAATATTTTCCACTTAAAAAACTTGGCAAAATAACCAGTGGTTAAATCTGAGCTGATTTTTAAAGTAGTTTCCATTCTATCTATCTATCTATCTATCTATCTATCTATCTATCTATCTATCTATCTATCTATCTATCTATCTATCTATCTATCTATCTATTTACCTTCCTATCTGCTGTCTGTATGTGTTTGTCAATCTATCTACCTGCCTGTTTGTCAGACATGAATAACATATATAAATCAATAAAAATTAATCTGTATAGATGCAACTAGAAAGTTCACTTTCTGTGTTGAAGCAAAGTGGTACTTCCAGAGTGTTGATACTCTTTCATATTTCCACCCTATATGTTTTCTTGTAAAGTACCTTAAGATTTGTATATTGTGCTATGCATATGTTCTATCTTAATAGAAATACACTTTAAGAGGTTTAAGTGTGTTAGTGAAAGAGTCCAACAGAAGTTTTATTTGGAAAATTAGATAGCTGGTTTAGGACATTACTAGTGCAACCTGAAAAATGTGCTGGACCTTCCTGAGGCCTTTTGTATCTACCAACATGGGGTCAATTGTTCAGAGAAGTGAGCCTACCACAGCTCCTGAAGCCTGCAGAACCTACACCCTGTTTCTTGCAACTTTGATGGAACAAAAGGCTAAATTTTTCTTTTTGGAACCAAATATAAGAAACTATAGGATGCATGGAAAGAAATGAAATAACAGAACATTGTATAACTAAACATTCCAAGACACAGTTGTATATAGTAAATCAGGGTTACTCAATTCTAACATGACACTTTCTGATCATTTGACTTGGCTTGATATAAAATAATACTATTCTGTAATTAGCTATATTTCCTTGAATAAAATAATATTAAGGAAATAGAGGTTCAGGATGTTCCACACTGTATTTCTCTGAGGCATTTTCTACCTACATGTGAATTGGACAGACCACTGGACTTTGTGGAACATGCAGTAAAGAAAAAGAGGGCAAATCTAACTTGGGAGGGAACTAACTGGGCAATGCATTCATTCACTTATTCATTATTCATCTATTTATCTGTTTATTTGTCCATTCCTTGCTCAGCATGTGCCAGGCACTGTGGAGATACAGAATAAACAAAGAGAAAACATTCTGTTTGCACTGGGCTTGCATTTTAGTTGTGGAAGAAGTACCATATATTGAAATAAGAAAAGAAAATGAACAGAATAAGATGATTTCTAGGAAAATAAGAAAGAGTAAGATGATGTGTGAGAAAATATGAAATAGAAAGATAACAGAAGTCCTGGTGTTTAGCTAAGACCTCAGTGCTTATCTCAGTGGAAAAAACAATTGCATTGAAAAATGATAGCAAAGAATTGAAGGGGTACATGTTTGACAGAAATGTTCTTATTACCTTATTTATGTAACTCTAACCCCTCTGTACAACACATTCACAATAAAAAAAAGAAAAAGAAAAGAAAAAGAATTAAAAGGTGGAGGGAGAAAATAATGTGCTTCCCTGGTCTTTGTTTAGTAGCAAATACTTTACGTGAGACTGGAAAGTCGGAATATACACAAGTGTATTGACTTTGATCCAGAGCTGTTATGTCTTTGATCTTACGTTTGCTGAAATTTTACCCATTACTGTATTTTTAAAAAATTTCTCTATTCAACTTTGTTCAGTCATTCCTTTGTATGTGTCATCTGTTGTACTCTATTTTTTTCTGAAACTAAGTTTAATCATTGGAAAAAGAGACAAAATTATATTGCTGCCTTTTAGTGTCATTGTAAGAATGAAATGAGATGCTCTTTGTGAAGTCCTATGTCATCTTGCCTAGAAAATGAAATGTAATTTTAAAAATTCTTTCATTTTAAAGTTGCTGTAGAGAGGGGTTACCGTTACATCAGTAAGGTAATGAGTACATTGCTTGTCGAACATTGTTCTTTGTTTTGTCCTACTATCCCTCCCCTTCCCCACCTCTCCCACTCCCTCCCCCTGCCGAAATTGTAAAGATTTTTCCAACATAGTGTCTTGTGAGTATCATTGTTGCAATGGGTCATCCTGTGTCCTTGTTTCAGCATTTTGTTATTCCCCTTCCCCTCCCCAAATTATATATATATACACATACAAATTGTGGGGTACCAAAATCAAATACAGTGAAAACAGGGGATATATCAAAGGGGGAAGAACATACAAAAGAAACAAAAAAGATAAGAGAGTACATGAAAAAACAATAAAGAAAAACCTTTGTGTCCATATCTTGGGGTTCATTTTGCTTAGCATAATCTTTACCCACCATTATTATTACTCATGAAGCTGAGTAATGCACAGTCTTCCTCAGGAAGATTGGTTTTGAGAGAGGTGACCACAAAGAGGGAGAGAAAGAGAGAAAAAGAGAGAGGCAGAGACAAAGACAAACTGAGAGACAGAGATAGATAGGTAGAGATTCTTAAAAGTATTATCTAAGAGAATGTTCCAATAATAACCTCAGAGATGCAGAGTCGAAGGAGAAAAAAGAATTCAGAGAAATCTTGTAGGTTATTCAGAAGGGTATACATATTTAAATAAAACCACCTACATTTTACAATTATTGAATATGTACTTTGGAGTCTGTATATATTCCTGTTTTCCTATATGTCAGTAATTTTTTAACAAATCTCAACAGTTGATAATTATCTTTCAAATAATTTATAACATCTACATAAGTCAAAAAAATTTCAGGCACTTTGTAAGTTATCTCTGTGTTGCAAATGAAATATTTTAACTAAATAAGATATAACATTGTAGAATCAGATGCCCAAAATGTAGAAAAAAATATTTCGAAACACTCTTGTCTACTAGATATACAAAATTCCTTAAATGAGACTATAATTACTGAAGTTCTTAAAAACCTCATTGCTTGTACACATAAAAATTAAAAAATCTTCAGTGAAGGATAAAATAAAGATGATTAAGGGAAAATATTTATAGCAAAAAATAAAATAAAATGTTACCATCCAGATTATAGCGTCCCTGATAATTAACAAAGACAAGAATTTCAATTAGAAAATGAGCAGAGAAAATGAACTATTTACAGCAAGTGAAGCCCAAAAGACTCTCGAAATTATTACAAATCAGACACATGTTAATTGAAACTGTGACATAACACCTAACCCCTTTCAGGTTCCGAGTGCTGAAGACCATGTAGAGATCTAACATAAGTGGCCACCAGTGGGAGTTCTACATAGTAAAGGCATTCCAGACAGCAAACCATAAATAATGACCCAGCAATTCCATTCCAGGTTTCTTGTCCAAAAAAATTACACACAGGATGTGAGAATAAGTCAGTTTCTCATAATCATAGCTAGAAATTAGGAATAACGTACTAGCATGATTCATCTGCTATGAAGTAAAAAAATAAATACCTGCTACTTGGGGAACAGAATAGAATTTCCGTGAGAATTTACGCTCAGCACTAAGATGGATGCCTGCTTATTTTTTAAATGGAAAGAGCTTTTGAAATGCCACTTGCAAATATTTTAGCATCATGGCTAACTGCAACACTCAGAGCTGGATAGAGGACTTAGATAAAGTTTGGATATCCATCACTAAATGAGGCAACAATAAACTTGGTGGAGCATTGGACACTTGTTAAATGCAATGAATTACATTCACCTAGCAACACAGATGTGTAAATATGACACAATTTACTCAGCCTCCTGAGTTTTGTTATTTTCCCCCAATATTTAACCATATAAGTAATCTTATGTATACGTTAAGTGTTGTTCAGATTTGAACTCCAACCAGTGATTGTAAGAAGCAAGCGTTATATATTTTGTTTTTCTGTATATGAAATTTACCAAGAAAAGACACCTTTATGTGTATAATTACTCTTCTAAAAATAATGATAAGTCCATCTTCAGTTCACTAATAAATAATATAGCTTTGATAATAAAACAAAACATGGCCAGTATAGAAAGTCATGAAAACAACACAAACAGCAAGACAAAAGTATATCTCATCTGCAAAAAGCCCATGGGCCACAGGAATAATGGCATGGACATACAATCTCTCCACAGAGAAAGAGCAAATCCTAGAAGACAGTAAATAATTTTATCACACTCTGTTTAGCAACTTTTCCTAGAAGTTTAAGCAAGTTCTTAATAACGTCAATGAATTAAAAAAATTAGAGAATATTAATGCATATTATGCATAGTTATAAATTTTCAATCATTTACTACAATGGTGAAGGATATGCCAAGATTAATTTTCAGAAGCAAAATAGAATATTATACACTACTAAAATAATAATATGAATAGAAGCAAATTATTAGAAATTTATTTCAAAGGAAAACATTTAATCATATATGGATATAAATTGTAACACATTATGTACTTAAAAATGGCTAGAAAAATACTAAAAACGAAAATGAAAGAGGAACAAAGGATACATTGTGCTAATGGTTGTAGATTTTTTTTAAATTTTATTTTATTTTATTTTTTATTGTGAGAATACCGTACAGAAAAGTTACAAGTACATGGGCAAGATAATGAGTACATTTCTTATCAAGCATTGTTGCCTCCTCTTTGTTTCCCCTTCTTCTCCCTTCCCTTCTTCCCTCCTCCCGACCCTCCTCCACCACCAAAATTGTGAAGTACATTCGACATAACGACTTGTATATCTCATTGTTGTAATGGGTCCACCTGTATCCCTAGTTAAATGATTTGTTTTTTTCCTTCCCCTCCACAAATTATACCGACATCAAAAACAGTGAAAGCAGGAGTTATAACGTGGGGGAGGGACATACAAAGCAACAAAGAAATCATCTTATAAATGTGTTAGAAACAATTGCATGAAAGAAAAAAACATTTGAATACATATCTTAGGGTTCGTTGCCCTAACATCAACTTATCTGACCTTTTCTGCTTGACTCAGACATATTGCAAATAAGGGAAACCATGGGACCTACGTATTTTGTGACCTGGCTTACTTCACTTAATATAATTTTTTCCAAGCCTTTCCATTTCCTAACAAATGAGGCAATGTCATTCTTTCTGATGGAGGCATAGAATTCCACTGTGTATATATACCACATTTTCTTGATCCATTCGTCTACTGAGGGGCATCTGGGTTGGTCCATATCTTAGCTATGGTAAATAATGCTGCAATAAACATAGTTGTGATGGTAGCTTTAGTGTGGTCTTGTTTGTGATCATTTGGGTAAATGCCCAAAAGTGGGATTACTGGGTCATAGGGGAGATCTATGTGAAGTCTTTTGAGGAACCTCCATACTGCTTTCCAAAGTGGTTGAATAAGTTTACACTCCCACCAACAATGCAGTAGGGTTCCCTTTTGGTATTATCCCCTCCGGCATCTGTTGTTGTTAGAGTTCTTGATTATAGCATTTTAACTGGAGTGAGGTGGTATCTCAATGTTGTTTTGATTTGCATTTCTTTTATGGCTAGAGAGGTCGAGCATTTCTTCATGTGTCTATTGGCCATCCTTCTTTCCTCTTCAGAGAAGTTTCTCTTTAAGTCTTTAGTCCACATATTTATTGGGTAGTTGTTTCTTTGAAGATTTGTTGTTGGGGGATTTAATTTTTTGAGTTCCAGGTATATTTTAGATATGAGACCCTTCTCTGTTGTATGGCTAGTGAAGATCTTCTCACAATCCTTGGGCTTTCTACTGATCTTGCTAACTATGTCCTTTGCCATGCAGAAGCTCTGCAATTTCATGCAATCCCATCTGTCCAACCTTTCTTTGATTTGTTGTGTTTCTGGGTCTCTATTAAGAAAATTTTGGCTTGTGCCAAGGAGAACTAAGGTTTCTCCTATTCCATCCTGTAATGTTTTCAGAGTGTCTGCTTTGACTCAGAGGTCTTTGCAAAAACAATCCTTAACAGAAAGAACAGTGCTGGAGGAATATCAATACCAAATTTCAAACTCTACTACAAAGCCATAGTAATCAAAACAGTTTGGTACTGGCACAAGAACAGACCTCAGGACCAATGGAATAGAACTGAAAACCCAGAAATGAACCTAAAGACCAATAGCCATCTAATTTTCAATAAAGGAGCTAAAAAAAATAGAATGGAAGAAAGACAGCCTCTTCAGTAAATGGTGCTGGCAAAATTGGTTTACTACTTGTAGAAAAGTTTAAAGCTAGATCCTTATATATCACCCTCCACCAGAATCAACTCCAAATGGTTGTAGATTTTTTAAAATTTTCTCATTACTAATAAAATGATGATAATTTTACAATAAATGTACTAACTTGCAATTTTTATGGATTCAAATTCCAGCAGAAATATTTTCAGGATTTATTCTTGTTGCATGAGATACTCATTAAGACAGAAAATAATGAATTTTTAAAGAGTGACAATATTCCAGTTTAAAATGTGGAGTTATTCTCATTTCACATTATATTGGATCTAAGGAATGGCTGGATTCTTACCTTGCCCTTTTAGTAAACAAAACTGCTAATGTATTAAACACTTGAAACATTTTCCATTGAAATGTGTAGATAACACAGTATTTTCCTGATGCTCAGTATAGACAGTTACCTTCAGGTATAGTGGGACAGTCTCTGCCCTTCAGATAAGACAATTTATTGACTTTTTATTCTTGTAGAATGGGATCACAGTATATAAGTGTTTCCTTCATTATTTAGTTAATACCATTTAAATAGAGCATAAATACTTACCATTTTACTTTAGGAAATATACCAACACTTTCATTATAGTAGTTAAGGTGACATTAGGTAAATAATGTGAGGGTTTGTTGAAAAAAAATGATATGGACCTCTTTTTGCAAAGCACTTTGTCTGGTTTGACTATAGAAAATTTCTGCCAAAACTTGAGATTCAATTACCAAAGCTATGTACATATGATACTAAGTGAAGTGAACCACAAGATAGGGACACCATAGCTTTTATCTTTCTTGCTGTTGTTTTTAATGTATTTATAATAAACGATGTGATTATTTTTATCCTTTTATATGCTCTTCCCCCATGGTATAACCCCTGTTTTCACTGTATTTGATTCCAGTGCCCTGCATCTTGTATATACATTTTTCTTATTTAGGAAGGGGAAAGGAAATAAGGAAATAACAAAATGCTGAAATAAGGATGCAGGTTGACCCATTGTAACAAAGAGATGTGCATGACACTATGTTGAAAATGAACCTTACAACTTCTGGGGGTGTTGTCGGGAGGTGGGGAGGGAAGAGATGATGGGGGGGAAAAGGTAGGAGGTAACAATGCTCATTACTTTACTCCTGTAACTGAAACGCCTCTGTAGAGTATCTTTACAAAAAATATATCCAAAAAAGATTCAATTACCAAAATGAATGTAGTGAATGGTGATGGAGCATTTAAGTAGTATTGGATCATAGAGTGGAGCCTTCATCAATGGGGACAAGCTTTTCTCCTCAGAATGAGTTATTTGATGAGTTTAAGCGCTTGCTTCTGACCCAATTTACCCACTTGTTCACTTTCCAAAAGTTGAACTTCCACACAAGAGGCAATTTACATAAAGCCACTAGAAATGTGCAAGCTCCAGGACACTTGGCCAAAATAAACCTTCCCCCCCACAACCCCGCCCAGCTGTAAATTACCCAGCTTTATGTATTTTGTAATAGCAATAGGCAAAGTGTTGAGATGGTAATCAGTCTTAAACCTTGAAAGAAATGTTGCAATTTTTCTGATGCAAATTTGAGATTTTAGACTATATTTATTGAGGTAATGCATTTATTTTAGAAGAGACTATTCATAGCTCTTTTCCAGTGATGTATTATACTATGAAAATATGGGAAACCTATAAAAAATTTAACAGTAAAAGTTGAAAGCAAAATATTCAAGCTTTATAATTTAAATAAATTGTTTGCCATGTATTAATGAATGCATTTTGACAAGATTAGTAAGGTTAAATATTCCAAATATGATATCACACATTTTGTATTCTACTTACCAATAAAATTAGATTCTACATTGTTAATTTTTTATGGAACCATTTAATTCTTACACATTGCCAGGGGATCTGTTAGTAAATTACCTCATCCAGTGTTTTAAATGGTCCCTTAGTGATTTGAGTTAATGCAACTACAAAGAAAGATATTCCCTTCCCCCTAAAAGGAACACACTTATAGTTTTCTTTGTTTGTTTCTTTGTTTAATGAATAAGAAAATGCTAATGTTAACCTTTTATATGGATTGACTATGTTTATCATCAAAATTATTGAAAGGAAATCATTGCACAACATATCAGATTCTCTATTTCATTAAGACCAAAGAAGTTTGTTAGCTGTATCATTCATTATCTTCCCAAAGTTATCATGGAGAATGATATACAATGTGCTTAATCTTCATTTTACTAAGAATTTTTACCATGTTCAAAAATATCTAATTACTATCATTTGACTAATTAAAAAAACATAGTGTCATTTTATTGTGTCAATAATAATTGGTAGAATTATGCTGAATTCTATCTGCCATAATATGAGCATCAAGTAATGGGAATTCAGACAAGGGACCTACAAAGAAGCACAAAACAACCCACAAGCATTTATCATTGGATTATATCTACTTGGATTTCTAACAAAATCTTACATAATATATTTCTTTATTACTCAAGTTTATAAACATTCTCAGTACTCTATTGATTAACTTATAAGTTAATTCAAGTAAGAAATACAACTCCAAATGAAATTTACCCTAAGAATCATACTGTAAATTCCCAAATTGAAAAATTGAAATTACATAAGATTTGTTTCAAAATTTAACTTCATTAAACAATGAGTTTAAAATGTGTGAAAAACTCTTTCTTGAACAAAACAAAGCTGAAAGTATCCCACTACCTGGTTTTAAACTTGAGATTTCTCAAAATAAGTTATACAAATGATGAATAGACATATAGAAAATGTTCATCATTACTAGCACCAAGGAAATGTAACTTAAAATGAAAATTAGATGCTACTTTAGAGCTGTTGAAAAAGTTACTAGCAAATAGAGTAAAGTAGCAGTTGTAAAAGTAGATGTAGAGTATAGGGAGACCTACATACTACTAGTGAAAATGTAAATTAATAGTATGGGAGCTCCTTAGAACATTTAAAATGAAATTATCATATGACTCATTAAAATCACCTTTAAGTGTGCATAATTTAGCTGCCTGTTACTATAAAAATTTCTGAATGTTTTAGAACCTTCCCGACGGTATAACCCCTGCTTTCACTCTATTTGATGTTGTTATAATTTGTGAAGAAGGAAAAAAACAAATCGTTTAAATGGGGATACAGGTGGACCCATTGCAACAATGAGATGTACAAGTCGTATGTTGAAAACGAACTTATAACTTTGGTGCGGGAGGGGAGGATGGTTGGGTGGGGGAGACAGGGCGAGGATGGGATGGGAAGGGGAAACAAAGGAGGAGGCTACAATGCTTGATAAGAAATGTACTCATTATCTTGCCCATGTAATTGTAACCCTTCTGTACAGTATTTTCACAATAAAAAAAAAGAAAAAAAATTTTGAATGTGCCAGGAGTTGATGGTTCATGCCTATAAGCCTAGCTACTGAGTAGGTTGGGATCTGAGAATTGCAACTCAAAGCCAGCATGGGCCAAAATGTTTGTGAGGCTCTTAGTTGAATTAAACTCAATAAATAAATAAATAAATAAATAATACAGTGGTGGACCTATGGCTGAAGTGATAAAGCACTAGCATTGAGCAAAAGAAGCTCAAAGGCATTATCTGGGCTCTGAGTTCAAGACTCAGGACTGGTGTCCTTAGTCAGGACATGTGCACACCAATTCCAAAGTAATCAACTCCTAATGAGCAAATATTTGTTTTTCTTCTCAGTTTTGGAGGTTTCAATCTGTGACACGTTTTTATGGAGGCGTTTCAGCCATGTGGCAGAGGACAAATGGCAGTACAAACTCATTCAACCCATGCTGGGAACTAGAGAGAGAAAGATACTAGGTTCTGATATTCCCCTCCACGGTATACCCCTGTGGCCTAAGACAACCTTCTTCCTCATACCTGTTAATTTTATTTTTACCACCTCCTAATATTATTTCCTCAAAGACTAAATTTTTAATCTGTAATTTTTTGGGGGGTCATTAAAAATTCAAGATATGGCTTATATATAACAACAAAAGGAATTTAAATCCAGATGCCAAAAAGAGGTTTGCAGGTCTGGAGTTCCATGC
Organism: Dipodomys spectabilis; assembly: GCF_019054845.1. Taxonomy (NCBI): domain Eukaryota; kingdom Metazoa; phylum Chordata; class Mammalia; order Rodentia; family Heteromyidae; genus Dipodomys; species Dipodomys spectabilis. The sequence goes on along the minus strand of NW_024870874.1, from coordinate 5,938,977 downwards.
TCATTGGTGCCGAATTCTTAACTGTCAAGCTATAGGAGCTACCTATGTGCTATCATTGACTGGAAAAAGTCTGGTATATAAACACAAGATGTAATAGTATTCAACTTTAAAGATAAGGAAATCATGATATCTTCAACTTGGAGAACATTATACTAAATGAAATAAGCCAGGCATAGAAAGGCAAATATTGTACAATGTAACTTATATGTGGAATCTAAAAGTGTTGAGCTCAATAGCAGAGGGTAGATTGGTATTACCAGCTTCTGGACAGGGGACAGGGAAAGGGAGATATTAACTAAGGGGACCAATATCCAGCTAGATTGGAAGAATAAGCTTTAGTAATCAATTATGTAGGATGGTACATATAATATTTCAAAGTCACTTGTAGAATAGGCTTTAAAATTTTGCAGCAAAAAATGATAAACTATGTGATGGTTTTTAAAATAACCTGATTTAATCATTCATATTATAAATATATTTTGAAAAAGTGCATTATACTGTGTAAATAGTTATTTCCCAATTTAATTTTTAAATAAAGAATATTAACTTCTCCATTCGAGCAAACTAGTGAAAGAAAAAAAATCAATAAAATTGCATTAATCTTCCAAATCTTTGTATCTAAGTAATTATTGTAAACATTCTTATATAAAAATTATTCTAGATTATATTTTCCCAGAAATAGAACATGCAGGCCATGTTTTTACTAAACCAACATAAAATAAAAGCTGCTTTCTAAATATTATTTCTGTAAATATCATTAGTTATGATTTTTCATGCTATTTATTCATGTAGACTCATATGAATATATTCATGTAATTCTACAGGTTTTTTTGTAGTTCTGGGGGTTAAAGCAAGGTTGCACACTTTTTCAAGCAAGTGTTTTACCATTTAACCCATGTCTCCAAGTCCATTTTTCCAAAATGGAATACTGAGGGGCATCTGGGTTGGTTCCATATCTTAGCTATGGTAAATAATGCTATGATAAATATTGTTGTGCTGGTAGCTTTAGTATGGTCTTGTTTGTGATCATTAGGGTAAATGCCCAAAAGTGGGATTGTTGGGTGATAGGGGAGCTCTATGTGGAGTCTTTTGAGGATTCTCTATACTGCTTTTCAGAGTGGTTAAACAAGTTTACACTCCCACCAAAAATGCAGTAGGGTTTCCTTTTGGTCACATCATCTGCAGCATCTGTTGTTATTAGAGTTCTTGATTATAGCCATTCTAACTGGGGTGAGGTGGAATCTCAATGTTGGTTTGATTTGCATTTCTTTCATGGCTAGAGAAGTTGAGCATTTCTTCATGTGTCTATTGGTCATTCTTACGTCCTCTTCAGAGAAGTCTCTCTTTATGTCTTTAACCCACTCATTAATCGGGATGTTGTTTCTTTGAGGATTCGTTGTTGGGGGATTTAGTTTTTTGAGTTCAAAGTATATTTTAGGTATGAGACCCTTGTTTGTTGTATGACTAATGAAGATCTTCTCACAATCCGTGGGCTTTCTATTGATCTTGCTAGCTATGTCCTTTGCCATGCAGAAGCTCTGCAGTTTCACGCAATCCCTTTTGTCCAACCTTTCTTTGATTTGCTGTGTTTCTGGATCTCTATTAAGAAAATTCTCAAAGGAGGAGGCTACAATGCTTGATAAGAAATGTACTCACTATCTTGCCCATGTAATTGTAACCCCTCTGTACAGTATTTTCACAATAAAAAAAAATGAAGAAAAAAAAAAAAGAGAAAACTTTGGCCTGTGTCAAGGAACCCTAGAGTTTCTCCTCATCCTTCCTGTAATGTTTTCAGGGTGTCTGCTTTGACTTTGAGATCTTTGATCCATTTGGAGTTGATTCTGGTGTAGGGTGATATATAAGGATCTAGTTAGTTTTCTACAAGTGTTTAACCATTTTCTGAAGAGGCTGTCTTTCTTCCATTCTATTATTTTAGCTCCCTTATTGAGGATTAGGTGGCTATAAGTCTGTGAGTTCTATTCCAGATGCCCTTTGGTAGATGAATGGATCAAGAAAATGTGGTATACATATTCAATGGAATTCTATGTCGCCATCAGAAAGAATGACACCCCCATTTGTTAGGAAATGGAAAGACTTGGAAAAACAATTATACTAAGTGAAGTAAGCAGACTCAAAGAAACATGGGTCCCATGGTTTCCTTTATCTACAATAACTAGTATATGTCTAGGACAAGTAGAAGAGGTCAAAAGCTATGTGCATATGACTATATAAGCTGATGCTAAGTGAAATGGACCCCAAGATAGGGAAACAAGAGGTTTTATCTTTGTTGCTGTTTTTTAATGTATTTATAATGTACTATGTGATTTTTTTTTCATTTCTTTGTATGTCCTTCCCCCATGGTACAACCCCTGTTTTCATTGTATTTGATTCCAGTGTCCTGCATCTTTTATATACATTTTTCTATTTTGGGGAGGGGAATGGAAATAACAAAGTGTTGAAATAAAAATACAGGTTGACCCATTGTAGCAATGAGATGTACAAGACACTATGCTGAAAACTAACTTTACGACTTCAGTGAGTGGAGGAATTGGGGAGGTGGAATGGAAGGGATGATAGGGAAAAACAAAGGAGGGGTTAACAAAGCTCAATAGGACATGTACTCATTACCTTACTCATGTAACTGTTATCCCTCTGTATAGTATCTTTACAATAAAAAATATATATTAAAAAAGCTTCATTAACCATAGAGTAATAATAGGACATAACACAATTCTGAATTGTTTCACAACTAAAATGTACTACATTACCTTTTATGTTTTTGAGTGATTTTGGGGTGCATCTAATAATACCATTCCAAGTTAATCTAAAATAAACAGTTAATCTTTTAGTAGGATAGTTTAACAATAAATTTGTCCCCAAATTGATTTTACAGGTGGAGGGAAGTTGTATTTTTTAAATGTCATTTTAGAAAGAGTGGTATCTATTTCCACCTCCAGAGTGGAGTCATATCACATGGAAGAAAGTAAATAGCATGACATTATTTGGTCCCAGGAGCTTGGTCCTAGCATATCTGCCAGTCATCGTTCTCAGGTATCCTTCATAGGTTTCAGTGAAGAGTGGCCAAGAAAAATATGAGCTGTATAGGCATTGGATGCCAATATAGCTAGTAGCATATATAACATACTAGATACAGTACTGCATTACTACGTAGGGAAGAGACAAAGTAAGATCCATTTCAAGACTGAGCCTAGGACCATGGCCACTAGGTCTTTCCCAGATGCTTCTATGGGGACATGTTGTGTACTCATTCCTCTTTTGTTTGAGCAAAGGCTTCAATTTTCTCACCTTTGAGGCAGATATGACCTAGTGCTACAGGATGATCACATTTAAGAAGAACAAAGGAGTCCACATCAAGTCTGGAACAGAGAAAGGGATTCCCAGAGAGATATGTCTAGCATATCTATCTTTTTGTAATACAATGTGTCAAACCCAAGGAACTATGCAAGGGAAGTCTGTGTACATATGACTGCCTTTCCCAACAGTAAATCTGTCAAACAGTATCACAGATGCCAGAAATTTACTGCCCTCATATTCTATCCATAGCTGGCATTGTAAATAAACCTAGAATAAAGTCTTCTCTGTCTATTTCTATATTATCCATCGCTGCATTCATGTGACACTGGTGATAGTATGCAGTCAAAACAAAGACCTTATGTTCAGCAGGCAACAATAGTAGCTGGCTATTTATATCAAAGGTCCTGACAACTCCTGCAGTAGAACTGTACCAACCATGTCAAAATGGGATCACTCAGTATAAGATTGCTGGTTAGAGATCAAAGTAGTTAAATGTATATTTGCCAACAAATATTCTTTTGATGTACTGCCTATTGCAAGAATGAAAAACAGAAATGTGAGAATCAATTAGAATTAATAAATCCCCAAGAAATATTAAAGTTATTTCTGCATAATATATTTCCTGGAAATCTTTAAAAATCCAACAGAAAAATCTTACCTGTTTTACTCAAAGGCCAAAAACTAGGCTGGCTAGCCCAGCATAGGCTCTTTGAGTCTAGAGTCTGTGATTCTTAATACTGAAGAGGAGTTTTGCTTTTAGCCCAGTCAAATATGCTCTTGCTAACCCCAGAAAAATGCTTCTAAATGTACGACGACTGACATTCTTAAAAGTAAACATGGTGTCTTTTCTTCTGGAAGATGCTATTGTTCAAATAATGACAGTTTCTCTGACATTGACAGTGGCAAGTGGAGTAGAATGTCAGACTGAAGATGAGAGTCTCTATTCCAGTGAAAAATTGGATCAAACCTCCCCTGACACCACATCAGCATTTAACAGGCCAGCCCTACCTGCCATTCCAGTGCACACTAAAGGACAGGCATGGAATCAATTAAACCAGCACCAAATAGAATTTAATTCTTTTTTTTTAATTTTTGTTTTGAATGCTAATCGTCAAAATTCTGGTTATAAACAAATGGTAGCTTACAAACAAAAAGGAGGGGGAAAAAGATGTCAAGACCTAACCCTAGAAAGCACTGAATTTAATAGCACAAAAATTCAAACATTTTTTTTCTTCCCTCAGTGCTTTCAGGATTATAGTCTACTTTTCCCCCTCATTTTTTATTCCTTTGGTGACATTCAAGTCCTAGAAAATGTTTTTGAGAGCAATTATATTTCTAAAGTAAGTTTTCCCAAACTCCCACAGCTTAAATTTTTGGCTTAAAATATCACGTTTTAAAAGGTGTTGGCATTCAGTTTTACCTAACAAATATCTGGGTCTTGAAAAAGAAAAAGCCCTGACAGTTTAACAAGAATAGTGTATGTGTTTGTATGCATGTGTGTGTGCACATGGTGTGTGTGTGTGTGAGAGAGAGAAAGAGAGACAGACAGACAGACAGACAGACAGACAGAAGCAGAGACAAAAACAGAGACAGAAACAGATATAGAAAATCACAGTCTATGGGTATGTGAGAGAAAAGGAGGAAAGAGAGAATTGGGCTGATTGTTTTGTTTTTTGCCATTGAATTTTTTTAACAAAGCCTTTTGGAGACCTTTGTATGGGTCATAGACTTCACTTCTGCCTATTTTCATATCAAATAATTAAATGTCAATAAAAAACATACTCTTGAAAAAATTCCTTTAAAAATAAACAAAGGTAGTTATAAGTACTTTAAGGTTACATTTCTAATTTATGAAAACAACAGTACTTTCATATTTATTTACTTGTCTAACTATAATGTAATAAATGTATAATAATGAGAAATTCCTAAATGAGACAAGTAGGAATTTATAAAGGCAATTTCAAGATATATTTTTTCTTAAAATGCTTTCAATTTTATCCTTGATGTTTTGCTTGTCATCACATGCTCTTTTATCAACACATATTGAACAGCTATTACTAGAAATTAGTTCATAGGTTATGCCAGATATTAGTAGGTTAATGGCATTGGTAAATAAGGTAAGCATGAAGAATGAAAATAAAGGAGGCGGGGCTGGGAAGATGGCTCAGTGGTAGAGCTTGCCTTGCATGCCTGAGGCCCTGGGTTCGATTCCTCAGCACCACATAAGCAAAAAAGAAAAAAGCCGGAAGTGGCGGTGTGGTTCAAGTGGTAGAGTGCTAGCCTTGAGCTGAAGAGCTGAGGGACAGCGCCCAGGCCCAGAGTTCAGGCCCCATGACCGGACCCAAAAAAAAAAAAAAAAGAAAATAATGGAGGCAATCCTTATAAATATCCTCTGTCTTGGGGCATTTTCTAGTGATAGATGTAGAAACAAAACTCCAGAACAGAAGGGAGCAGTCTCATCAAGCTGAGAAAACTGAGATTTGAATATAGAAGGTCTGATGAATTTAGAATTCGTTCGGGAGAATTAGCAGAGGAGAGAATATAGAGAATATAGAGTTGAAGTGTCATTGTGTCTTTATATGAATTCCAAATACAATATATATAAGGCCAGCCAGGGGAATACACAGCTAAAAATAATCTAAAAGCCAGCCCATATCCAGACCATACAGAGTTGACTGTGAGATAATGTATTTGAATACACAAGGCATTCAGTAAAGTTACAATGAAAGAATGCCAAAGTAGTAACTCAGCCCTAAAGAATAGATACTCTAGAATCATTTCACAAAGGTAGACTTAACTGCCTGTAAAAATCATGTTCAGATCCTTCGAAGTCAGGAGACCTCAGATGTTAATATCATAATATATAGGATGTATTACATCTATTTTCATCCTGCTGAAAGGAAATAAAAAAAGGAAATCAACACAGAGTCTAGATGGGAAAATCCAAGCAAAAGGGGCCTAGAACTCTCAGGTGGAATGAAATTAGCAAAAAGAGAAAAAGAAAAAAAGCTTAAAATTTCCATTATAATACAATTAGTGATTTAAAAGAAATTATAAACGTTATCTCTAGTGATGAAAATTGTATGAAGTGAAACATCACTTCCTTTCTTGAATATTGAACACTAAGAAAGATAGTATCAGTCCAATTGGAAATCTAAAAATGGAAAATATTTAAACTCAAGCTTACAAGGAAAAGAAAAGTTGACAAATTTGGACAATCTAAAGCTAAAATATCATTATTCTTTACTATAGTCTTTAGTAATAGTCCCAAACAAGGAAGTTTACACATGCAATCGTACTGATATAAATAACTAATTTGGGGAGATGGGAAGGGATGGGAAGGGGAAACAAAGGAGGAGACAACAATGCTTGATAAGAAATGTACTCATTATCTTGCCCACGGAATTGTAACCCCTCTATACGGTATTTTCACAAATAAATAAATAATCTAAAGAAATAGTGATTTTTATAAAGCTTTTCTTACAAATGAATTCTAAAGAATGCTTTTCCCTCATGCAAGATGACTAGAATTAATGATTCTGAGAGAAACCTAGAAACAAGTAATAAGGGTTAACATCACCATAAATATCACATAGACACCATGTATAATTGACAGAGTATAATGAAAGGGTCTAGGCCTTTTGTATTTTTCTTTCCTAAAAATTGGTAATTGTAGTAAAATGAAAATTTGGAAATAAGATTAGCAAAAATGGAGGGATCTTATATGAAATACATGAGCAACTTCCCTCATACTGTCAACATCTGAGAAACTGTCCAGGCAAGGGAAACTATAAATAATAATGATTGCAACCCAGATGAAAGATAATGTACTGGATAAGATCCTTGAAGAGAAAATTGTAATTAATGGAAAAACAGGTCTAAATCCAAATAAAGTCTTGGCCTTACATAGACAGAATATAAAAACGTTGGAACCTAAGTTATCCATGCAATAATAACAGGAAGTTCTCCAGGTGAATTTGGATTGATCTAGTTCTGTCCTTTCTCTAGTTGTAGTTCTAAAAAAGTAACTTCATTTATTTGAGTCTGGCTTGCTTCACTTAATATGATTTTTTCCATGTCTTTACATTTCCTTACAAATGGAGTGTATCATTCTTTCTGATGGAAGCATAGAATTCCATTGTGTATGTATGTGTGTGTGTGTGTGTGTGTGTGTGTGTGTGTGTGTGTGTGTGTATATATATATATATATATATATATATATATCAAATTTTCTTGATCCATTCATCTACTGAGGGGCATCTGGGTTGGTTCCATATCTTAGCTATGGTGAATAATGCTGAGATAAGCATAGTTGTGCTGGTAGCTTTAGTGTGGCCTTGTTTGTGATCATTTGGGTAAATGCCCAGAAGTAAGATTGCTGGGTCATAGGGGCATTCTGTAGGTCCCATGGTTTCCCTTATTTGCAATAATTAGTATATGTCTAGGATAATCTTATCAGATGAGCAAAAAAGCTCAAAAGCTATGTACAAATGACCACATAAACTGTTGCTAAATGAAATGAAATCCAAGATATGACACAAGAGGTTTTTCTTTGTTATTGTTATCTTTGGTGTACTATATGATTTTTTTTTTCATTTGTATCCTTTACTCCCTAGAGTATATCCCCTGTTGTCACTGTATATACATCTTGCATATACATTTATCTAATTTGGGGAGGGGAAGGGGAATAACAAAATGCTGATACAAGGACACAGATTGACCCATTCCAACAATGAGGCTTACAAGACACTATGTTGGAAATGAACTTTACAACTTCAGGGAGGGGGAAAGGAGGGGAAGGAAGGGATAGTAGTAGAAAAACAAGGGAGGGGTACAATGCTAGACAAGAAATGTACTGATTACCCTACTCATGTAACTGTAATCCCGCTATACAGAATCTTTACAATAAAATAAAATTTTAAAAATAAATAAATTGCTCTTAATATAAAATTTATGGGCAAGGTATGACTCCTGAAGGCAGCAGATAGAAGGATCTTGCTTTTTAATCCAACTAGATATGCTATGTCGCTTAATTAGAGAGTTAAGTCCGTTAATGTTGAGAGTTAGGACTGAGAGGTCTTTGGTGTTTCCTGCCATGTTATCCAACTTCTTGGGGGCTGTGACAACTGGGCTCTTCCTAAGGTTTTGGATTCTCAGTTTGGAAGCAGTTTCTTGGTCTTTATTGTGGGGTTGTTGGTTTTCTATATGTAGGACATTCTTAAGTATCTTTAGTAGGGCCGGTTTGGTGGAGATATATTGTTTCAGTTTTTCTTTGCTATGGAAAGTTTTTATTTGACCTTCGGTTATGAAGAAGAGTTTAGCTGGGTACAGTATTCTTGGTTGATAGTTGTTTGTCTTTAGGGCATGGCATACATCATTCCCAGGTCTTCTTGCTTTAATTGTCTCTGCTGAGAAATTCCAGGTTATTCTAATTGGTTTTCCTTTATAAGTGATTGATCTTTTCTCCTTGACAGCTTTAAGGATCCATTCCTTGGTCTGAATAGATCCTGTGTGGATTATAATGTGATGGTGGGATGTCCTTAAATGGCTATAATCAAGAACGCTAATAGCAACAGATGCTGGAGGGGATGTGGCCAGAAGGGAACCCTACTGCATTGTTGGTGGGAGTGTAAACTTATTCAACCACTTTGGAAAGTAGTATGGAGGTTCCTCAAAGGACTCCACATAGAGCTCCCCTATGACCCAGCAATCCCACTTTGGGGCATTTACCCAAATGTTTACAAACAAGACCACACTAAAGCTACCAGCACAGCTATGTTTTTTGCAGCCTTATTTATCATAGCTAAGATATGGAACCAACCCAGATGTCCCTCAGTAGATGAATGGATCAAGAAAATGTGGTATATATACACAATGGAATTCTAAGCCTCCATCAGAAAGAATGACATTGTCCCATTTGTTAGGAAATGGAAAGGCTTGGAAAAATTATATTAAGTGAAGTGAGCCAGGCCCAGAGAAACATCGGTCCCATGGTTTCCTTATTTGCAATAACTAGTATATGTCTGAGACAAGCAGAAAAGGTCAGATAAGTTGATGTTAGGCAAAATGAACCCCAAGATAAGGATCCAAATATTTTTTTTCCTTTCTTGTGATTGTTTCTAGCATATTTATAAGATGATTTCTTTGTGTGTCCCTCCCCCACAGTATAACCCCTGTTTTCACTGTATTTAATGTTGGTATAATTTGTGGAGAGGAAGCAAAAAAACAAATTATTTAAATAGGGATGCAGGTGGACCCATTGCAACAATGAGATGTACAAGATGCTATGTCGAAAAACGAACTTTACAACTTTGGCATGGGAGGGGGGGACAGAGGATGGGGGGGGGGTACGGGGGGGGGGGGAGATGGGAAGGAATGGGAAAGGGATACAAAGGAGGAGGCAACAATGCTTGATAAGAAATATACTCATTACCTTGCTCATGTAATTGTAACCCTTCTTTTCGGTATTTTCATAATTAAAAGTTAATTAGTTAATTAATTAAATTAAAAAATTTAAAAATAGCTTTAGAATCCTCTCGAAAGGCAACATCAATGCGGAGATAAGTAAGGAGGGGCTGGAGCAGCCTGAGTTCTACAGACTGTCTGTCCTTTAACTCTTTTTCCCAGCAATTTTTACTGCCCTGAGGTTTTCAATTCATCTTCAGCTATTGTCTCTGGGGGACCCTCCACTGCAGTGGGGTGCTTGCAGTCAAGATTTCATCTACCCTAGGAAATCTGGGAAGACCCTCACAATTGATGCTCAGGTCAGTCATCCTTTATGCCTCCTTGTAATAAGCTCACTTCTCATACCTTGCTGTGTGCATGTGTACACTCTCTCTCTAGACACCAAAGAGATGGTAATAACCAGGGTGAAGACAACTACCTCACAGTAAAACCAAATTATTGAGCATGTCAGTAGCCCTAAGAAAATCAAGAAATGAGAAGGAAGACTAGTTAAAGGAATAATAGCAAACTTTTTCCAAATATGATAACACTAAATCTTCAGAGATTAAAAAAAGTTGACATTCAAGATGGAAAGGCATAAAAGCCACACTGTAACCAATTTTCTAAAATAAATCATAAGGCTAAACTCTTTTAAAACACAAGACAAGAAGATTAACCCCTGAGAACATCAGAAGCCATGCCAAACAGAGCACAGTGCAATGACCTCATTAATACACTGCAAATGCAAAAAGTGGCTTTATAGTGCTATATGCAGTAAACAGCTGTCGGAAATAACGTAAAGATATGTTCACACAAAGTGAAGAAAATGTCACCAACGAAACTATGCAATGAGAGATATTAAAATGTAGTTCTGCCAAGGTCGTATGGCTCATCCATGTGATCCTAGCTACTCAGCCCGAGTAGAAAGCCAGCCCGAGTAGAGAAAATCTGTGACATTCCATTTTCAAGTAGCCAGCAAAATGTTGGACTGGATATGTGGCTCAGATGGTGCAGCACCTGCCATGAGCAAACAAGCCAACCCAGACTAAAGCCTTGAGTTCAAATTCTGTAACTGTTCGATTTCTGAAACAAACCAAAAGGCAATTCTTTGGGCTGAAGGGAAATGCTGCAAAACCTCAAAGCAAATATACACTGTTGACGTATTAAAAGAAAATTTAAATATGTAGTTGAATTAAAAATGTTTATTTTTTACTTTAATTTGCTTTTATACACACTTCAGGCCCCACAAACACCTCTTTCCCTAACTTGGCACAAGACTATGTTGTCTGATATGACCAGGTTTCCTGGACACTGTTTTCCAGCCCTGTTCTCATGTAGGAATTTTCAAAGAATACCCCAAATACTTTACAGGCATAATAATAAATATGTAGACTTCAATATAATGATAAAAATACTAATAGTGAGGGCTAGAAATTGAATGGACTTTAACTATGTCAGTAATTTAACATAAAAACCTAGAAAAACCCCTAAAACTTTTGAAGATATAAATAATGTGTTTTTAAATGGATTCCAGATTTAAAAAAAACAAGTTTCAAAAATAATTTTTAAATATTTTAACTTATCTAAGAATGAAACATGTCACATACCAATATTTGTGGAATTTATATAAAGCTGCACATTTAGAAAAATGTAGCTTTAAATATTATATTTGAAAGAAAGCATTTGTCAAATTAAACTAGAAGCTTCTATGGGATGAAAAGTAAAACCAAAGCATGTAAAATATAATAATCAAACCAGGCACCAGTGGCTCAGGCCTATAATCCTAGCTACTCACAAGGTTGAGACCTGAGAATCATGGTTCAAAGCCAGCCCACACAGGAAAGAAAGAAATTGAAGATGAAGACGAAGAAGATGAAAAACAAGAATAAGAAGCCCAAAGAATCTTCCTTAAAAATAAAATAAGGCAAACACCTGTTGAAAGGTAAAACAATTCTGAAGGGAAATATCACTAGAAGTTAATCTTTTAGCATTTATTGAACAAAAAGAGATCATTTCCAATGATTGGTTCATCCTGAGATATGCACAAATTCCTTGAAGATGCCCATGCCCATGACCAAAATTGAAATAAGAATATCTACTTTTAAAATATGAATTATCTCTGATACGAGGCCAATATGCATGAGTTAATAGGTGTGCTAAAACTAAATAATTTATTCCTAGGCATATTCCTAGACATAAATATTTTTATTATACATTACGCTGATTCTTGTCATATCAACCATTTTCTCTCAATAAAATCTCAGTAGGCTTTTTTGGGGCCATTGACAATTCAACTCTGAGTCATATAGAAATGCAAAATGTTTTAAATCCAATATAATTTTGGAAAAATAAACCTATGCCCTTATAATGACTTAAAATGTCTGACAATTTCAGCTCATTGCAGTTAATTAATTAATTAAAGATTTAGAAGACTGGGAACTCTCCTATTATCACTGACTGATATGTAAATGGTACCTCAGAGAGAAGTTCAGCAGTTTCTTATAAAGTTAAACATAAGTTTATCATGACTCAGCAATTCACACTAATTAATTCATACCAGCAAAATGAAACCATTTATCCATGCAAATACAAGTATTGTAAGATTTATAGAATCTTTATTCACAATTGCCAGAAGATAGGAAGGCATTTTCTGGGAAGTGCATGGATGAATATATGTTTAAGTACTCCTCCTACTTATTTCACCATAGTCTGAACAGGGAAAAAAACAAGAATAAATCGAAAAAGTATTCTGAACTAAGGAATTCGGAGACAAAATAATCTATATTAAAAAACTCAAACATATGAAATCTTATATTCAACACATATAATGTTTTATGGTAAAATATATTGATACTGACCAATATTTTGCCAGTACTGAGGAGAAAATTTTTCTAAATATATATATAGTTTTCATATATATCTAATATAATATATGATATATTATGTAATATATATTATATATCTAAATATATATAGTTTTACTGGAACTGTTTGGAATCTGATTCTAAGCTTGTCATACATTGGTTATCTACCTTATTGTAAGTAAGTTATACCTGAAAATAGTTATTGTAAAAACAAAAAATGAGTGATTTCAAATTAGAGGTATTCTTAATATTATATTTCTTTACCCCCAGCCCTGAATTTTATTGACTTGTGCCCAAAGGACTGAGGTTTTAATCTAAGTTCCACATCTAATTAGTTTTGTGACCTCAGATTTGTCACTAATTTCTGTTAACCTGTTAAATGAGAAAAGTGGACTAGACAATCCCACAGGTCCATCTACCTCTGAAAATCCGAAATGAAAAACATATCTAATTGAAGCTTTAATAGGACATTTAAAAAGTTCTTTTTCTACACTTAGTTCATTAAAAGATCAACAAATTATAATTGTTAATCTCCTATATGACTAGGAGTTTAAGTTTTTTTCCAACACTGAATAATATTCCCTACAAGGACATTGGAAAACCTAGAAATCTGTGTAACTTACTAAAGATTTTAAAGATGGATCTATTACAAAAGAGCTTACTTTGTTTCCCGCACTCAAATCACCATAACTAATCACTATCAAAAGAATAATTACCTTGTTTCTATAAGGAAATAAAAACTTAGAGTGGTAAGCAAAATTTTAAAATAGTCTTTGTCTTGTTCATTTAGAATATGATGTATAAGGTCACTGTATATTTAGTTCACCCCTGATTTTCTCATGATCATAACAAAACTATTATTAAAGCTATTAGGGATTCAGATATATATATATATATATGTACATATATATATATGTACATATATATATATAGTATCTAGTTGACTGAATTTTCCTTTGCTGAAGTGTTTTTAGAAATTTGAAAAAAATATTATGTAAATACATATTGATCAAGATACAATGTACTTAGAAGTGGATTTGTTGAATGGCAATATATTTGTACAACTATTTATTGTTAATAAAAATATAACAAAAAATCCAAGCTACCTCCAGATTCCTGTAACTCACACCTGTAATCATAACTACTCAAAAGACTGAGAATCAGAGGATCATGGTTCAAAGCCAGCCTACAAGTCCATGATACTTCTTCTTTTCTTTTTCTATTGTAAAAATACCATATAGATGGGTTACAATTACATGAGCAGGGTAATCAGTACATTTCTTATCAAGCACTGTTGCCTCCTCCTTTGTTTCCCCTTACCATCCCTTCCCATTTCCTCCCCCTTCCTCCCCCCACCCCGCTCCCCACCAAAGTTGTAAAGTTTGTTTTTCAACATAGCGTCTTGTACATCTCATTGTTGCAATGGGTCCACCTGTATCCTTATTTAAATAATTTGTTTTTTTTCCTTCCCCTCCACAAAGTATACTGACATCAAATACAGTGAAAACAGCAAGAAAGAAAAACCATTTGATGGGAAGGGGAAACAAAGGAGGAGGCAATAATGCTTGATATGAAATGTACTCATTACTTTGCCCATGTAATTGTAACCTCTCTGTACGGTATTTTCACAATAAAAAATTTAAAAAAAAGAAAAATCATTTGAGTCCTTATCTTAGGGTTTATTTTGCCTAACATCAACTTATCTGACCTTTGCTGCTTGACAGACATACACTGGTTATTGCAAATAAGGGAAACCATGGGACCTATGTTTCTTTGGGCCTGGCTTGCTTCACTTAATATAATTGTTTCCAAGTCTTTCCATTTCCTAACAAATGGGGCAATGTCATTCTTTCTGATGGAGGCATAGAATTCCATTGTGTATACATACCACATTTTCTTGATCCATTCATCTATTGAGGGGCATCTGGGTTGGTTCTATATCTTAGCTATGGTAAATAATGCTGCAATAAACATAGTTGTGCTGGTAGCTTTACTATGCTCTTGTTTGTGATCATTTAGGTAAATGCCCAAAAGTGGGATTGCTGGGTCATAGGGGAGCTCTATGTGGAGTCTTTTGAGGAACCTCCATGCTACTTTCCAAAGTGGATGAACAAGTTTATACTCCCACCAACAATGCAATAGGGCTCCCTTCTGGCTACATCCCCTCCAGCATCTGTTGTTATTAGAGTTCTTAATTATAGCCATTTTAACTGGGGTGAGGTGGTATCTCAATGTTGTTTTGATTTGCATTTCTAAAGTAATTCTCAGAAAGCCATGCTGGAAGTGTAAGTCAAGTGGTAAAGCACCAATGAAACAATACAGTGTGATACACTGAGTTCAAACACCAGTACTGACAAAAAATTTCAAGCTAAACAAAATATGAGAATTGTAAAGTCAAGGGTCGAGCATATGGTTCATCAATACAATGCTTGTAGATCTAGCACAAAGCTCTCAGTTCAAACTAAAGCATGAAAACAAATAATTGTAAAGTCAGAGCTCGTAAGAACTGAATTACATGCATTAATTTATTCCTAATGAAAACAGTATATTTTAAGTGAACTGCTTTCACTAAACTTGTTTATAGATATAATTTAGATTAGTCTTTTACACATTGGACTATCTATAATAAAGTGTTATTTTAGCTGAATAAAAAACAAAGTTTGGATTCTAAAATATTACAAAAATATATTCCCATCTTTTTGCAAATACCGTTTTAAATTATTTTTTATTTTTTTATCTGTGCTGTTCTACTGTTCATTTGTAAAATACTCTCACACACAATCCTCTGAAGTTACTTATTTGGCAGGTATTTGTATTTCATTGTTTGTGTTTCCTGATAGTGGTAAAAATGGCATGTGCCTCCTTTGATTTTGTAGTAATAATCAGTGTTACTGGTTCAGAGAGATCTTTAATAATGCTTCAGCCCTACTGTAGGGTCTTATTAAGGAAGAAAAATCTGTCAGAGAACTTGTATATGTGCTAAAGTTATGCTTAGAGTAAAAAGGGGAAGGAGATATTTAAAGTTTTCTACATTTAGAAACCTGCAACCATTTTTTGGTACCATATTAAATTTTCAAAAATTCGGATATTTAAATGATAATTTCCAGAATTATATTTTGTTATTGATACTTTAACTGTTATAGTCTAAATAAAATAAGAGGGTCAGATGCTCCTATAACAGATAATTACATGAAAATTTAGATACTATGAACATTATTTTATACAGTAACTAAAGTCCATTAATGCTGTGAATTTGGTGTCATTTAATTCTTAAACATGAAATATGTAAATAGTATATTATAAGTAGTGTCTTGGATTTGAAGTAACTAAAAACAATGCTCCTAAGTGCAAATTTCCTGAGATTCTAAATTGTGTTTATGACTGACAGTATTATATTAACATATAATTTGTATATAATCACAACAATCACAAGAATAACTGATATAGCTTTATAAATTATAAATCGCTTTAGCCTAGAGGTAAACATTTCCTGCCAGGGAGATTGGTTGGTGAGTCTTCTACTTCAACCTGTAGACAATTGTTAGTAAGATAATGGATAACAATTCACATTCTCCCCTGCCTAGCAGTCACTGCTGGCCATAGAGGAGCTAAGTATAAGAAAGAGATGTCTATATCCACATAGCTGGATTTCCAGATACAAGAAGGTAGTCTGTCATACGTTGTCCCTTTACTATTCTTCTTATATACAAGAACAACATGAGTACCAGGCTTCTTCCACTGCAACTACACTAAAATTCGTTTTATCTGTAGCATCTATGATACTTCTCTCCAGATTTCTATTCTCTCCTTGAAGATATGGTTCCATAAATCTGACATATTTTTCTTAGAATTGTATTCTACTTTGACAATAATTTTGAGAATATATTATCATATAAAGGTGGGACATAAAAGGTAATTAAATTTCACTGAAACACACAAGTTGTTTAATTTCCTAGTCCCCTGAGGTTTAAATTTCCAAGTAAAGCAGCAGAGGCAGCTTAGTATCTTGTGTTACAATATCAACTCTTGATAAGTTATATGCTGAAAATGGATTATAGACCTAAATGTAAAACTTCAAAATATAAACTTTTGTGTAGAAAAAAATACAAGAAAAAATATATATGTATACAAACTTGGTTTGTGTGATGAGTTTCAAACATATAAAGCAAAAAAAAAAAAGGTTTGAGTTTATTAAAATTAAAAGCTTCTACTCTGTGAAGATACATTTAAGCATATAAATATATAGTCAGGTGCTAGTGACTCAGGCCTGAAATCCATCTACTCAGGAAGCTGAGATAGTGAGGAGTGAGATTGAAGGCCAACATGGGCAGTAAAGGCCAAGAACTCCATCTCCAATATAATCAGCAAAATGCAAGGCTGGAGGCATGGCTTCAGTAGTAGAGAATAAGTATAATAGAGTATAAGTAAGAAAGGTGAATGAGCTTAAGGCCCTGAGCTCAAATATTGGTACACACACACACACACACACACACACACACACACACACACACACACACACACATTAGAAACTGGGAAAATTAGCTGCACACATATATTAAAGGATTGTACCTAAACTATGTAGACTGTACAAACAGCAAGGAATATAAATGTTCAGGAATAAAAAAGAATATTGAATATGGCAAACACATGACACTTTTAGAAGTAGTGAAAAAGTTTCTGCGTAATATTGTAAGAGTGAATGCAAACGTATATACAATACCCAGGGTACCCAAATCAAATACAGCGACAACAGGGGGAAGGGGAATAAAAAATGGTAAGACAAAGACAAAGGGGCAGCCAATGCAACAATGATACTCACAAGATAATACAGTGCAAATGAACTGTTGGAGGGAGTGTTGGAGGGGTAGGGAAAGTGGGAGAAAAATGAGGGAAGGGGGTAATGAGTTCAACAAGAAATGTAATCACTACCTAATTGATGTGATTGTAATCCTCTGTACATCGCCTTGACAATAAAGTCAAAAGTAAAAATTAACAAAGAAAGAAAAAGGAGTGAATACAAGAAGTATTTCCAATGCTCATGGAATTTTATAATATAAAAAGGAAACATGAATATTTGTAAGTTTCGAAGAGCATGTAGGGAGATCTCAAAATGCACTTCAGAAAATGACTTGTAAATCTGAATTATTACACATGTATAAAAGTCACTGGAAAGAGTGAAAGGAACAACCCTGGAGATGAATGGACTTTGTAAGACTAATAGGAAGGAATTCATATTTAATTTAATATACAAAAAGATAGTTACATATAAAAAACCCATGAATTCTCAACAATGTGTATGCATGCTCACGCACGCGCACGCACACACACACACACACACACACACACACACACACACACACACACACCATGACACTGTTAACAATTATGCTGTTTACTGAAATTTTTTACTGAACCAATGAGTGCACCATGCTTCTCTCCTAAGGAAGTGAGTACAGTTGTGGTAAATGTAAATAAAACTAAGAGCAAAAGGCAAAAGCAATGTGGTTTCCTTTACTACCTCAGTTTTGTGGTCTCTTCTCCAACTGCTCCATCTGCTTCTGGGACAGCTAATGAAACCCTTTTCTAACTAACTGTCCAAATAGTCCTTCTGAAAGATCAGGGTTAGACACAGTGAAGTACTCCCTGGCTTCAAACTTAAATTCCTCTTGGCTTAGAGTACGCAAGTTATTACTCTAGCCTTTCTGTTTGTCTAACATCATTGTAAATAATGAAAATCAGCATGCACAATTCTCCAATGAACCATGTTTTCAAATCATTGAAAATTGAAAATGGGTTTTATTTCTCACTCACGTGGTGTCTGTGGTCTCATACCTTATTATGTTACCAGAGGTATTTGAGCCAGAGAGGTATTATCCAATGTAAGAAACAAAATCAAAAACAATAACAAAACAAAACACCTAGCTTGTAAGCAGGAATTGTGAGTTTTCCTGCTCCAATAGCAGAGATGACAATATGGAACAGTTACTGAAAGGAATGATTCTGTGCATTTCTCATATATAATTTTGTTTAGTGTATAAAAATAAACCTGTGTACTCGTTTTCATTAATATTCTTGTTTTACAGAAAAGGCAAATGGGCCATCCAACAATCCACCCAAAGTCATCAAGTCAGGTCTAAAGCATAGAATTTAGGATTTGAATGGGTTTTTAAAGACATTAGTAGCATGGACAGCAACTACTAAATTAAATACTAGATTTAGCTTAGGAGCAAAATCCTAACATTCACTGGCGTGTCGGATTCACACAGTCTTTGGAGTTGCAGGGTGGAGACTTGCTGTAGGACCCAAGCAGCAGGAGAGACACAGAAGAATCTGCAGCAGCAAGATGCCTACAAACCTAGACAGGAGCTTCTTGGTAATGTAACAATCAATGCAGCCACACTGCTGACACAAAGTGAATACAAAGTGATGTAAGCAAGCACCCAAACTAAATTGACTAGCTCAGATTCCAATGAGAGGCTAGCAACTAAGGGAGCAGTGGCCAAATTCAAGCCATGCTTTTTAGTTTCACTGCCTAAAACTTTTTGGCCTTAAGCACAAATGATAATGCCGATTTGCAATGTCAAAATCATAGATATCTTCTGAGGTTGACTTATTAGATATGAAACGAGAAGATATTCTGCCACTCTCTGAAATAGTCCTAGTGTCCTCTTTTAAGAATGTGAAGAGGAAGACTATGCCATTATGAACTTTATGTGGAAATTAGGAAGCTCTTTTAAAAAATATCCAAACATTGAGAAAAAATTCACAAAATAAGATATTCAGGTAACACAAAGATATTTAGCTTTATAAAAATGTGTTGACTTTGAAGAATATTCACTTTTTGCTACCGATCAATGGGGGGAAAAGGTACATTCATTTACTGAGAGCAGACTATGCCCCTAATATTGCAAAGCAGGTTTTATGTAAGTCACTTTTCAAGTTAGCTAAGATTTTTGTCAATCATTTGATGGGTTTTAGCTTAGGGATAAAATTGAAGCTGTTATTTTTCTGGTGTAGCCAGCAATAAGGAAATGTATGCGGAGAGAAGGAAAAAAAGGCATGGAAAAATTGAACTAACTTAATAGAAATCTAACAGTTGCTGTTGCATTGAATAATTACTTTTCTCAGATCCCTTTGAAGATGAAAGGTTTTAGTATTAACAATTTTTATTAGACTATCATGCAAAAGAAATCCTCTACCATGTCCAAGCATTTTCTGTTTTAAAATACACAAGTGATACAGTTGCCCATCTTTGTTATTGTATTTTCTAGTCCAAAAAATGGTAGTCTGGGAAAAATAGATCATGAAGAACTAAAAACGCTTTTAAGACAAACAATACCAAAAAAATCCCTCTTACTGTTGGCACTGTTAGGCATTACAAAAGGTTATCCAATTCACAGAGAGAAAAGCAGTGTTGTGTTGTGTATAGCTATGGCAACTTTTGCAGATGACTCACTCTAAGCTTTTGTTAGACCATTATATGACTCACCTAATTACCCAATTAACTTCCATGTATATCTTCATGTTTTAGAGTGCCTAAGAACTATTTTGGAGATTCTAATGCATGTTATATGAGGTCCTAATGTCCAGATAAGTATTAGAGAGAGACAGACAGACAGACACAGAGAGAGAAAGAGAGAGACAGAGACAGAGACAGAGAGACAGAGAGAAACAGACAGAAAAACAGACAAAGATAGAAAAAGTACCTCTTGGAAAAGGTGCCTGGATTTTATGGCAAGGCCAGAATCTGGTAGAACACATAATAACCAGACCTAATTTGGATTGAGGAAAGTCAAATGAATTCTCTCAGTGGCAAGAAGCTAAGTGCACTCAGTTTCTGAGTGTGTTCTTAAATGTACATTAAGCCTTTCCAGAGTTATCTGCTGAGGTTGGCTTGTTGCCAGCATCCAGGCTCTGTTCTGTTGTGCAGTGGGCCGAGGATTCCCAGGTGTCTGCATAGTTTGATGCCTCGTCCTTATTTACAGTTTTTCTTCAGATTGCTTTGAAGTGTGAACAATCAAGTTGCAGCATGCTGCACAGTTCTTCCCACATGAGTTCTTTATTTCATTTTTCATTACAACCCAAGTCTTCACAAAACAGCAGTATTTATCAACAACTATTAAAATTTATTTGGAATGATAGTTCTTAAAATAACATAAATAATGTTATGGTCTTTGAAAAAGACAAGAATATGAAGTCAGTATTTTTCTCTCCCTTGTATTTATGAAAAGAATTTCTGTAATTTGCCAGCCTTTCATTAATTATTAAAATTCACAAACATAATGTCCTGTGAATCATACAAGACAGAGCTTGCAAACAACCTGGGTAGACTTTGCATTGTGTGTTTATTTGGAGTTCCTGACAAAGCCCCGAACTGCTCCTATGGTCACTCATTTGTTAGTATCAAATATCATCTGTTTGTGGTGGGGGGCGGGGGGTGAGGAGGAGGGAGTGTCCATCATAGCATGTGTACATTGCATGCCTAGGTATTTGTCTTCCTAAACCTGTCATTTTTAGGCATTTCAAAACTAAATGTATGTATTCTGGGTATCTAAGCTCAGTATTCCCTTGGGATGAAAAGTTCTGATTGGGGTTAAATAAAGATCAAAAGTACAGGCCCAGATCCCCACTTTTCAAGGCTCCTTGGAGGCACAGGGCTCCTCTGTAACCACAAGAACTCAGCCCCTGTGGGCATCCCTGCGGGAAGCAGAGTTGGGCCACACTGACCACCTCAGGAAAGACAGGCAATAAGAATCTCCCACGGAAATCAGATAAATCACATGTATAATGAACTTGCCTTCTCCAATGAAAAGATGCTTGGTGCTTCATGCATTATTTTTCTCCTTTTATTTATAATTTTTGTGTTCATTTGTCAAGTCATACCCATGGTTGTGAGAGCAAAGTTCAAAAAAAATCAGGGATGGACTAGTCAGTAAGAGAGAGAAGGATGGTACCCAGAAATTGGATAATCATATTAAAGGGTGAGATCATTCTCCCTTTTACTGCTCTCCCCAGATTAGGATTGATGATGCCATGTAGGCTCTGTGTGGATAACTTCTATTTCAGATCTTTTAGTCTCTGCCTTTACATGGCATCAGTCTAAGTGACTTTTTTTTCACAGTTCACCCTCGATAAATGGTGAGAAGCCAGTGGAGTGATTGTGAGCACATTTACATGATGACTGGTGGCATATTAGCTAAAAATATTGACAACATGTAGAGATCAGTTGCTATAGCATTTTCTCTTGGCCTGAGATGAGGTTAATGAAGAAGACAAATAGAAAGCAAGCTCCACATTATCCTAAGTCTGTTACATAAATAACACAGGTAAACATCCCCCTTTTCACAGTCCTGTCACTGTGAAGGGAAATGCTGCCAGCTTCAAGCCATCAATGACTTAAAATTGCTACTGTCAACTCCATTTTTTTTTTATAGCAGACTGAGACTGACCTGCTTGCCAAACATTGTTAATAGCAGGGAAGATTTTGGGAATTCAATTTGGTGTACACAAATGAGATTTCAGATGTAAAAACTCAGTTTTCTAGCATTGCCCTTCTGGTATCCCCTCCACCCACCCCTATATTCACCCACATGCACACATGCCCCATCAACTTCCACTGACATTTCTTCATTACCATGAAAAAGCTCAGACAGTCCAGGGATTTTACAAGGCATCATCTCTCTTTGATACCAGGTCTTTACTCAGACCTCTACAAATGGTTTTTAGAATTTGATGCCCCAACAGGAGGTAAGATTCAGACCTTTTTTTTTTTTTTTTTAAAGTTGTGGGGATAGTGGCTTCTAAGTGTGTCCCTTTGACTTCTCTGGCCATTATCACTCACCTAGTGTGTCCCCTTTGCAGGAGCTAAAACGCCAAGTGACCTTTTTTGGGTGAGCAGTCACAACGCCTCGTGGGCGCATTTAATGGGAAGAAAATGTGGACTCAGTTGCATGGTGGGAGAAGATTGTCAGGAGTATGTCCCCTCTTTTTATTATTTTTTTTCCCAAACCCAAACACAGCCTCTGTAGATTTTTTTTTTGAATGTTCAAGTTACACCTTCCCCTTCAAATGATAAAAGAATTCAGTGTGAAATTTGCTCTTATAAACTTTTGTGAAAGGTTCTGTCGTTCTCATATAATGCTTCAGGGTGTACCGGGAACACATTCAGCTGATCTTCTTGATGCCTTAATGATTGAATGCTGGAGGAATGGGCTGTGTGGGCTCCATTCTTATTTCTTACTCAGTTCTCTCCCTATACCATCTGAACTTGCATTGTATTGACACTGTTCTCTTTAGTAAAAATTAAAGCATAGGGTTATTTTTATTACAAGATATATCCTGACATCCAGAAAAGTGCTCTCCACAGAAAGATGCCACCAAAAAGCCAAACAGAACAAATGAGGGTCTTATAAAGTAAGAACACTACACTGAGATGTTCAAGTGGGGCAAGGAGATGGTATTAAATTCAGTATCAAAGCATTGGGGTACAGGATAGGTGGTTTTCAGACAAATGTTTTTCTTACTAACTTTCCTAAAATGTAAGCCATATAAAAGTCATATAAAAATCATATAAAGAAAATAAAAGTCATATAAAGAAAACAATTTGGGGCTGGGAGGGTGGCTCAGTAGTAGAGTGCTTGCCTGGTATGCCTGAGGTCCTGGGTTCAGATCCTCAGCACCACATAAGCAGAAAAAAATCAGAAGTGGTGCTCTGGCTCAAGTGGTAGAGTGCTAACTAGCCTTGAGCTGAAGAGCTGAGGGACAGTGCCCAGGCCCAGAGTTCAAAACCAATGACTGACAATAAATAACTAAATAAATAAAGAGAAAACAATTTTGTGGCATTGTCAGCATTTATGTTTAGCACCTCTTTTCACCTTCTGGTATGCATTAATATCTAGTAAAAAAGATACAGAAATACATACAAAAGTTAACACAGCATCCTAGCTATATTTATTTAAAATAAATTTTGCAGAAAAATTATTTTGCCTAATTTTTAAATGATAATAGTTCACCCATTCAAGAAAGTTGGGTTTTGCTTATTTCATTGTTGTTATTGTTGTTTCATTAACTTCTGGACTAATCTGACTTTCAACCATCTGTCATGACGTTGACAGGTGCAAATAAAATGACTACGTTATCTTGTTTGGAAAAGCAGCTTCTGTGCATGTACTATATTTTTTCACAATTCATGTTTTATAACACTTTTCAAAACATGATCTTGTCCTTTAACACATTTGGAAGTCAGATGGGTCCAAACCAAAGGGCTGGCCCAGAGCTCCAGTTTTATAATGTGGGATAAAATACAGAAATATGCATGAAAAACTTCTTAGTATTATGACTTGTTAATAGATAAATTTTAAAGAAAAAATATTTTAAATAAGTGTGTATTCAATATACTAAGTTCCAGAAAAGGACTAAAATACTATTTTGCTAACTGGGATATTTTCCTCTATATCCAAACCTTTAAGCCATGCTTCTTTCCAAAGTTTTTGGACTGATTGATCGACTGTGCATTCAAGGATGTCCTTCTTTTTTTCCTCCAGATGGGACAGCCTAGAAAGTTGCATACAGAACTAAGACGAAAATAAGAACTGAATTTCCGAAAATGGCTGGGGTGTGACTTAAATGGTAGAGTATCCACCTAATAAGCAAGAGGACCTATGTTCACATCCCACTATCAACAACAGTCCAATATTAACAAAATACATCTTGTGAACATGTCAGAGAAAAATTGCAGTAGACAGAATTAAACAAGAAAAGGTGATTCAAGACTATTTTACTAAGGATCCTGACTAGAAGAGAGGCTGAGCTTGGCACCACAGAAACAGATGGGAGGGTTTGTAAGCACAAAGTAATGTACGTACAAGTACTGAGAGTCACTTAGATAAAGTTTATCAATGTGATTAAGTGTAATGCCCTGGCTAATAGCTACTTATCACTTACCACATTTAAAGACTAGAGTACCAACGGACAAAGCTTTTCTGATTACTATAATTCTATGAGATGACTTCCTGGGTTGTAACAGTGGCAAGAGATTTAGAGAATGTCTACATTTTAGAGGAACAGAGAAAGAACTCCCAATTTGATGTTTTCATCTAGACTATAGGTTGATCAGGGCTTACTCTCAGGAAAATGTGTATCTTTTTTTTTTTTTTTTGTCAGTCATGGGGCTTGAATTGTGGGCTTTGTGATATACCTGTGCTCTTCAGCTCAAGGCTAGCACTCTACCACTTGAGCCACAGCGCCACTTCTGATTTTCTAGTGGTTTATTAGAGATAAGAGTCTCACGGACTTTTCTGCCCAGGCTGGCTTTGAACCGTGATCCTCAGATCTCAGCCTCCTGAGTAGCTAGGATTACAGGTGTGAGCCACTGGCGCCCGGTGAAAATATATCTTTTTTTTATTGTGAAAATACTGTACAAAAATATGTATCTTAACTGAGGAATATTAAAGTCTTTTTAGTCAGAATTCAACAGTAGTCATCTGTTTTGTTTTGTTTTAAACATACTACATTAGTTAAGAGTTACATGATCTTGCAAGAAGAAGATCAAGAATCTGAAAAATAATCTTAAAGGATTTAAACTCAACTCTTTATTTCAGTTCTTAGGTCTTCCAACCCAAAATTTCACTTTGTTTTTCTGTTAAACTGAGATGTACAGGGAAAGGTGAATACAAGGAATACTTTGGATTTTGTCTGTTTCTGATGTAACACCTTTTTATGTACAATGGCAATTTCATCTATAAAGATGAGGTAAGGATGATGATTACAGCCATCATAGACACTAGTTGATACCCTGGGATGTGGATAGCCTGTTAGTTTCTTGATTTGTCTTGGTTAGTTTGTTCTTGAAATCCCATTCCAGCATTAATGTCATTTCCACTGATGACACAACTCTCCTTTTCTGAGATCCACAATCCTGAAACGAAGCAAACACAAACTAGAAAATGTCAGGAACAATGCACATTTTAAGACAGTGTTGTTAATAGAAAGATATGACTTCATTAAAGAGGTCTGGAAGTATTCATTTTTTCAGAAATTTAGCTCTCCATAATTCTTTTATTTCTTTCACAAATTGGATAATTAATGTGAGTTAGTCAAAATCCTCTATGGTTACAATCTCTGTGATTCTTTAATATTATAATTCTATGGGCTCATTTCTCATTTTCTTCCATACCTCATTTAAGGCTTGAAGTCAGTGGGAATTACCCCAGGCAAGATGAATTAGAGACTATCTGCCTAATCACTTAAGGCAGACTGTCAATTTTTAGAAATTATTAAGTACATCTACACAGTCATAGGAAAATGTGGGCTTTTGTAAAAAAAAAACACATTTTTATATTTCTAATAGAGATGAGAAAATTCTCGTTTTAAAACTTAAGGCCTCAGAGGATAATAGAATTTTGAAACTCTAAGACTTACAGATTATTTATTTATTACTCATTTATTCAAGAAAATTCCCTGAAACTTGGTGGGCTGAAAGGTAACATTTGCTCCCTGAGGTTTAAATTTCTAGGCCTCAGGTTCTGGATCTGTTGCATGAGAAAAGGGGAAAGAATGAAAATGTGTAGAACTCCCAGCTGCAGTGTCCCACGGCTCTGGTTGGAAAGGGGTAAAAAAATGACCTAACAGCTCAGTGTCACACTCAAGATCATCCTGCAGAAGCTACAATTTCCTGGTTTTCCTTTTGTGTCTTGAGGTATAATACTCTATGTTCTTACACTCAAAAACTGAAAATTTTCTAAATTCTGCAAACACCTCCCCCATGACTATAAATGGTTACTTCTTAGTTCTGCAGTTCCATTTTGGTAGTTGCATGGGAGCTTGTCTTTTAATTAAGTAGCTAAATATTATGGATTATATCTAAAACAACAGAGCCTGAACAAGCACTCAAGTAATCCATATACATTTAATTTTCTTTATTTCTATCATTTGGACATCACTGATATATCCTAATCTAGAAACCCAATAGTGTGTGAGCCTGAGAGCCAAATCAGTGCAATTCAGGGCTTAGCCAGGTGGCTCACTGAAAGTCTACACTGACACCCTGATTTGTATTTGTATAATGTACAATGTGACAGCTTGTTAGAGACCAGAGAAGTAATCTGGAAACAGGAAAGTCTTCAGTGCATCCTAATCAATGTGCCACACAAGTTGTCCGGTGGCCAGTCGTAGGTGACATTTCCTTGAGTGTATAGAAAGAAACAAATCAGGTAGCATCAGCTTTCCAGGCCCAGGCCCATCCCCTTGTCTCCCACAAATTGCCTGAATGAATTTCTTTACTAATGCTGGAAACCAAGGGACAAAACATATGGAGAAGGTCAGCAGGACCACTCACTGCACTTCCTGAGTAATTCTTTTAATCTGTGCCATCCTATCCCACACAGATACCCCTGACTTAGGATTGGCCTGCAAAGGTGAACCACCTCAGTTTAAATGCTAAATCTGTCACTTACTGTGGAGTGTCCTTGGAAGAAATCCCATGACATTCTGGGACACTTACTTCTGCATATGTAAAATTGTGATTTTTCAAAAGAATCTTCCTCATAGCTCTGTTGTAAAGATTAAAGGATTTAGTTTTTCTACTCTGTTTAAAAAGGCTTTGTTAGCTTTTATTATTAATGTTTTCTGTATTGAATATTTTTCTATTGTTCCAGTTACCAAGCCTAGAAATCATGCTGTCATTCTAACACCCTCTCACATCTAAAATTTAACATGTCTGTGCAGTTCCACCTCAACAATATCTTGTTAATGCAGCTCTTTCTTTATACTCCAGCAACTGTATGTAGTTCCTACTGTCTGGATCACCCTGGTGGAGTTTATTATATACTATACTCCTTTGTATTGTTCAGACTTTGCTTTCCAGAAATTTTTTATTTGTTGGCTTCCTATTGAGATTTAAAAACTGTTTTTTTTGCATTCTTTCATGTACTTAGCATTGTTAATAAATGGCCTGTAATCACATATAAGCATTATTGATTGACCAAAGACCTACATCTTTTGCTTCTTATTTATTCAACACAGTATTAGCTCCTGTTACATATTAGACCCTGTTACGTATTATTAGATAAAATTCCAATTTGACATCGAAAAATCAATAATGGAATAACAAAGAATAATATTGGCATATAGGAAACAGCAATAACTCTACTTGAAAAAAACAAAAGAAATATGAATTCATGTGTATTCATCAATAAAACATTGGATATTAGTTAGGATCCTTTCAAATTTATGGAAAAAATGTTTTAAAGAAAGAGAAAATGGAAAACATGTGTTTATTGGTTCAAAGCTGTGAAGTATGATGAAGAGCTCAGAGTTAACCATCAGGCATTATTAAGACTAAAATTAGATATGTAATGATAATAGTTAACCTTGGGAACTTCATCAGTTTCTTTATTTCTAAGTAATTTATGCACATTATTTTGAATTCTCAAAATGTCTCTAAAGAATATGTATCATTGCAAATAAGGAAAACCATGGGACCTAAGTTTCTTTGGCCCTGGCTTACTTCACTAAATATAATGTTTTCCAAGTCTTTCCATTTCCTAACAAATGGGGTAGTGTCATTCTTCCTGATGGAGGCATAGAATTACATTGCAATAACTAGTATATGTCTGAAATAAGCAAAAACGGTCAGATAAGTTGATGTTAGGCGAAATGAACCCCAAGATAAGGGCTCAAGTGGTTTTTCTTTCTTGCTGTTGTTTCTAAAATATTTACAAGATGATTTCTTTGTTGCTTTTTATGTCTCTCCCCCCACGGTATAACCCCTGCTTTCAATGTATTTGATGTTGGTATAATTTGTGGAGGGGAAGGGAAAAAACAAATTGTTTAAATAGGGATACAGTTGGACCCATTGCAACAATGAGCTGTACAAGTCGTTATGCTGAAAAACGAACTTTACAACTTTGGGAGGGGGTGCCACAGGGAGGGGGATGGGAGTGGGCATAGGAGGGCAGGGATGGTCAAGGGAAATAGAGGAGGAAGCAACAATGCTTGATAGGAAACGTACTCATTACCTTGCTCATGTAATTGTAACCCCTCTGTATGGTATTTTCACAATTAAAAACTTATTAATAAATAAAATAATCAAGAAAAGAATGTTTATTATGAATCTAGTTTTCTTTATGAAGGACATAGAGCTTGGTGGACAACACAATTTGGCAAAAAGCAAAGGTGAACTCCCATAGCAGTCCCTATTTCATGTCCCCCCTAATTCTCTTACCCTGCCCAACTACTCTCTGTAAGGAGATGGGTGGGTTTATATTTGCAGTAGTGAAGTATTGAGAACTGTTATTGTAGAGAGTTATATGACAAGGTTACTGATTGAGTGCAATCTGTGTACTGGCCACCTTCAAGTTTCTGCTATATTATATTATTCTTTGAAACTGGACACATTTCTTGTTTTACTGCATTAAATGACTTCCAACTCTAATGAACCTTATTAGTTTTCTAAGCTATTTTTGTTGAGCTTTTTGTGTTTGACATAGTGCTAGCTGAAGAAGACTTACTTACTGATAGAAGTTGAAAGACATATAAGAAGTAGTAGAAAGGCAGACTGAGGCAAAGCGAGAAATGGAAAGATGGAACAAGGTTCCCAGAAGACTTTCTCCATCCTAACACAAATTCGGAGAAAGGAGAACGACATCCACTGCATCAATTAAGAAAATTCAGTTTAGGTTATAGATTTTTATGCTAAGAATTGTTTATGTAGTTCTCACTGTTTAGCAGTTCCTTTACAAGGACGTGAGGACACAAAATATAAAATATAGTTCTTGATTTTAAATAACTTCCTGTCTTCTATTATTAAATGGCAGAGAACAATAGAAGCAAATCTGTTTTTATTCTACTACCCACTCTGTATCAGCTCAGGATTAAGTTAATCCAATATTATTGTGCCTCTTTTTTCCTTAAATGCATTAGGAATTATCTTAACAAGTGGCTTTATCTTCATCTTTATATTTATACAAAATATAAAATTCTGAAAATTTATTGAAAAGACATTGAACAAATGCTTCAAAAAGATGTAGGGAAGATCAAATTAGGTCTTTTTAAAAAATCCTTGTCTGGTAAAATTTCAGAATATTCTATCATCAAAAACTTTCAGTAAATTGGCAATAATTAGAAGATATCAGATTCTATTAGAATTCTAGACTCTACTAATTCTAGAGTTCTAATTCTAATTCTAGTTCTAATTCTGAATTTCATGCTCAGAATGTGTACTGATGGTAAGTTAATTAGAAAAAATAGCAGCAAATTCTACCAATGTAAAGCAGCAATGATATAAAACAGCTTCTGCTTTAAAAAATTACATAACTATGTCTCTTTAGCATCAATATGTCTTTGAGTTATTCACTCAACAAAGAAAGCAAGAGCCCTATACTTGTGGATCTTAGTTAGCAAGAGTAAATATTAATTAATAGTAAATGCTAATTAATAGTAAAAACTAAATTTACCAATAGTAAATGAGAAAATATTAGATAAAATAAACAGTGAAAAGATGTTATACTAATAATTTCTTGGTTTCTTTGCAAATAAATGTGAAAATATTATTTGCTTGAGGAGTGTGAGGAGAACTTTATTTGCATTTCTTTTATGGCCAGAGATGCTGAATATTTCTATTGGGGGTTTAATTTTTTGAGCTCTTGCTGTATTTTTGACATGGAGCCCTTGTCTGCTATATGGCTAGTAGAGATCTTCTCCCAATCCATGGGCTTCCTATTTATCTTGCCAGCTATGTCCTTTGATGAGCAGACACTCTGCAGTTTAATGTGATCCCATTTATCTAGCCTTTCTTTGATTTGTTGTGTTTCTCGATCTTTATTTAGGAAGTTTAAACCTATGCCAAGGGGCTCTAGTGTATCTCCTATCCCTTCCTGTCATATTTTCAGGGTATGTGCTCTTACCTGGAGGTCTTCGATCCATTGGGAGTTGATCCTGACACACAGTGCTATATAAGGATCTAGTCAGTTTTCTAATGTATTTAGCCAATTCTGCCAGCACCATATGTTGAAGAGTCTGCCTTTCTTCCATCTGATGATTTGGGCTCCCTTATCAAAGATTAGGTGGCCATAGGTGTGTGGGATCATTTCTGGGTCTTCAGATCTATTCCTCTGGTCCTCAGGCCTGTTCTTCTGCTAGTAAAAAGCTATTTTTATAACTAAGGCTTTATAATAGAGTTTGAAGTTTGGAATTGATATTCCTCTAGCACTGTTTTTCCTGCTAAGGATTGATTTTAGGGGTCTTTCATTATTCCATATGAATTTTTGAATTGTTCTTCTATTTCATTAAAGAATGTCGTTAGGATATTGATGGGTATTACATTGAACTTGTAGATAGCTCTGGGCAGTACTGCCAGTTTCATGATGTTAATCCTCCCAATCCAGGAGCACAGGAAGTTTTTCTACTTCCTTACATCTACTTTAATTTTCTCTTTCAGGTTTCTAAATGTTTTATCATTGAGGTCCTTCACCTCTTTGGATAAGTTAGTTCCTAGATATTTTCTTTTATTTTTTGAGGCTATTACAAATGGAGTTGCTTTTCTGATTTTAACTTCACTCTTTTTGTTGTTGTCGTACAGAAAAGCTACTTTTTTTATTCCACTTCACCCCAATTAGAATAGCCATTACCAAGAAAACAATAACAGATGCTGGTGTGGATGTATCCAAAAGGGAATACTATACACTGTTGGTTGTAATATAATCTGGTTCAACCACTCTGGAAAGTAATATAAAGGTTTCTCAAAAGTGTAAACATAGAGTTCCCCAATGATCCAGCAATCCCACTCCTAGGCATTTACCCAAATGATCACAAACAAGACCACACTAAAACTACCAGCACAACTGTGCTCATTGAAACATTATTATACCATAACTAAGATATGGAACCAACCCAGATGCTCCTCAGTATATGAAATATCTGTGCTTCCATCAGAAAGAATGGCATTGCCCTATTTGTAAGGAAATTGAAATACTTGGAAAAAATCATATTAAGTAAGCCAGACTCAAAGAAACAGATTTCATGGTTTCCCTCATTTATAATAATTAGTATATGCCTAGAATAGTCCTAGCAGAAGATTACAATAGTTCAATAGCTATGTACATATGACTATATAATATGATGCTCATCAACATGAACTCCAAGATTTGGAAACAAGAGGGGTTACTTTTTTGCTTTTGTTTTTATTTTTAATGTACTATATGAAGTTATTTCATTTTTCTTTCATTTTTCCCTTAGGTTTATCCCCTTTTGTCACTGATATTGGTTTTGGTATCCTGTGTCTTGTTTATCTGATTCGGGGAAGGAAGGAAACCACAAAATGGTGAGACAAAGACAAAAGGTGAACCAATGCAACAGCGATATTCATAAAACACTATGTTGGAAATGAAATTTACAACTTAGGGGAGGAGTCAGGGAGGAGGGAAAATGGGAAACAATGAGGGATGGTGTAACACTGACAAATAATATACTCATTACCTTACTTATGTAACGGTAAGCCCTTGGTACATCACCTTTACAATAAAACAAAATAAAAAATTTAAAAAGGAATTATGAACAGGTACTGTACAATTTTACAAAAAGGTTATAGACATGCACCATTGGGGGGGAAGAAGAGCTTGAATTTCCTTTCTGAAAAGAAACAACCATGGCATAGATATTACAAAGGAAAAAACTAGAATTGTCTATTGAGCCAACATCAAAGGATTTTCCTTCCTACCATTTTTTTCACATGACCATACAGTCAAATTAAATGAATAGATTTGTCACTATAAGGCAATTTTTTAAATGAAATAAGTCAGAAATTACACTTTATGGATATTTTCAAGCAGATTCACTATTTTTATTCTTTCTTTTCAATCCCAAATATTAAGCTTTTATTTTACATATCTGTATGAGAGGGAACCCTTTCTAGAAATACAACATATTGGACATTTTATATACGGGTACTGAGTTGTTCCATGCTAGAATGAAACAGAAAGCTAAGAGAATGAATTGGTTTGGGTAAGCAAATGTTTTATACCTGCATATATAAAGGCTGAATGGAGCGCTACCTTTAAATCTTAGAAATTGATGTGATCAACTGCAGGAACACAGAGATTGTTCAAGTAACAGATAGGCATGCCACAATGAAATATTTCCCCTTTTTATTTACAAACAATGGACTTTTTTGTGGACAGAAATTAAAACATTACTGAGACTTCAGTGGCCTAAACTTACGTTCTTTCACATTAACACAGAAGCTTTGTTTGTGAAGTCAACATCTTTAATAATTTTGCATGATTAGAATATATGATTCATTATATGTTCTGATTTTCCTTTGAATTGGGTAGTATCTTCAGAAAGAATTATGTACCTAGAGCATAATGAGGTAATTAACTAGAGAACAAAAGCTTTTTCTTCTGTTTTAGACCAAATTTGCTTCAAAGACACAAGCAACACATGCATTATTTTCAAGACATAATGTGTTGTTCTGGATGGCGATTTTGTTGTCAGAAATTTTACATCATTTGTCCAACAACAAGAAACAGAACTTAATGAAATATTAAAAAGGACAATTGACATAAGATGTTCTATGTGTTTTGATGTGGGTTTTAAAAAAATATCTTTGATATGTCAATGGATTACCCTTTGGTAATCACGATATGTTTACAAATGAAAATATTAAACTGTATTTTGACTGACAGCAATAATACAAATCAGGCTATAGCCAAAACACCTTTAAAAAGTGGAAAAGGAATAGAAAGAGAATATGGTAAAGGGGTGCAGGTTCAAAGTTCACTGTGTGCATGCATGGAAATATCACAATTCAATTCCCTCATAAATGTATACTAAGTCAAACAAAAGAGAAAATATACTCATATGCCTCAGTGTACTTAATTAAAATACATTTAAAAATTCCTTCTCCAAAACCAATTTATGAAACACTGTCGTCTGCATTTTATCCCTTCATCCCTTCATATACACTTGGCAACTTTTAAACTTTATGTTAGCTAACATAAACCAAAAGAAGTGAAATGAATAACATCCTAAGAAATCAACAAAAAGTTTCAAAAAATAGCAAATGGTGATTTTTAAGGTCATTTTTTGCCACCACTGTCTTTACATTGTTTCGGTTGACTGATACACTATAGTTTGGGCATTGGTTCCTGTGGCATGATGAACACTGCCTTCTTAAATATGTTCATCTCCTAATCCCTATAAATGTTACCTTTTACAGTGGAAGGGATCTTGCAGGAGAGATTAAATTAAGGATCTTTTGATATGGAGTTCATCCTGGATTGTTGAGCATCCAACAATTTTGATGTAATGAAAAAGACTCCTTTCAAAATAAACAATAGAGGTGTCAAGGAGACAAGATAATAGAAGTGGTGAGACAGAGACATTTACAAATGTTACTCTGCTGACTTGGCAGACACAAGAAGAAGGCCTTGATCGGAAAATGTAGACGACTTCTGAAATCTGGAAAGGCCAAGGAAAGGGAAGGTCCATCACTTGCCTACCCATTTCAGACTTCCTACCACCACAAGATCAATGTGCTGTTTTAAATTATTTCCTTCGTGATCATTTGTTTCAGTAGAAAGTTGCTCACAATTAGAAGATACTAATCTAAGAACTTGGACTTATTTGACTGAGGAAAGGCTTAAGTAATAAAGTGCCTGCCTGGGAAGTTCAAGGCTATTCAAATCCCAATGCCTCCAAAACATGCCATTGTCTTTATTTATGTATGTTTGCTTTCCTTAAAACCCCTAAAACCAGAACTCATTGAATGTCCCCCTCTTCCTTCTCCCAAGCAGGGGAGGGAGGAGGATATATATCTGTTTCCTTTAGAGGTCTTTTGATCTCTAGTCTATGGAGATCATTTATGACCTGGTCCTACTTACTTAGCTCTAATTTTTTGTTTGTTTTGTATGTTCTTCCCCCTCTGGGATAACCACTGTTTTCACTTTATTTGATTCTGATGTCCTGCATCATGTATAGACATTTTTCTAATTTGGGGAGGGGAAAGGAAAATATAAAATGCTGAAACAAGGCTACAGGTTGACCCATTATAATAATGAGACATACAAGACAGTATGTTGTAACAGAGCTTTACAACTTGTGGGGGCAAGGGAGGAGCTGGAGAGGTGGGGAGGGAAGGGATAGTAGGGAAAAAAGCAAAGGAGGGGTAACAATGCTTGATAGGAAGTGTACTCATTACCTTACTCATGTAACTGTAACCCTCAAAAAATACTTCTTTCTAACTACTAGTCATACTACATAAACTCATCTAAGAATATATCTTGAACTTTCCCCTGGCTGGCAGTTGCCTGCTCTGCTCTTGCTCTCTCTCTCTCTCTCTCTCTCTCTCTCTCTCTCTCTCTCTCTCTCTCTCCTCTCTCTCTCTCTCCTCCCCCTCTCTCTCTCCATCCCTACCTTTGCTTCAATAATTTTGTACTTTAATTCTTAAAGAGTAAAACCTCAGTTGTTAGTTCCTCTCAGTTGTTAGATCATTTCTCTGTTTACCATAGCTCCTTTTATGTAATAGTAAACACCATTCCCTCCTTCTCTCTCTCTGTCCCTCCTACACCCCCTCTCTCACACACAAACACCCCAGTACATTTTAATTTTCTTTAGATATGCAGTGCTTTATTCATCTTGGCATCACTATAATCAATGTATTCAATAGTTTTTGGAGCCACCATTAGAGGGTAGACTTATGAATCTTGTTGCTGACTTAGTCTTCTGGCATTTATGAAATACGAAGGAGTGTAATATCTGCAATAATCTTTAAGAATATTAGAAAGTGCTATAATGTATTATATAGAGTATGAATGCATGGTTGAAGTATACTGAATTATTATAGTATACACACAGATTTTATTTGAAAATATATAAGAAATACATTTAATAACATTAAAAATAAAATAATTAAAACATACATGAAAAATGTGACATGAAAGAATAAACTGCTGGAAAACACAATTGTTATGGAACAGGAAGAATATATATATATAGCATATATATATGAGGATATTTCCCATCAGATTCCTTTTATACTGACTCTGAACACATTTGAGTGTGTGTTTGTGTATGTATTTATTATCTAATATATAATCATATGTATATATAATCATATTTCTTTATATATATATATATATACATTTGGCTATATTAAGTCCTTGGGACTACAAAGAAAATGAGAAATTATCCTTTTAATTAGTTTCAATAAGCTTCAATTAAACTATTTTCTGAAAATTAATAATATCAGAAGAATTTTGTGGATCTTATTTTAAACGAAATAGTTAAGTCTCTTTTAAAATCAAAAGCATTACCATGAAAATTTCTTGACCAGAATGAAGAATTCTCTAGATATCTGCAATTTAAAAAAGTAGAATTAAGAAGTCTAATAATGGCATGGTGATATAAAATTACTAAAATCATCATAGAATTTGCCCAGCAGTCATTCTTTGAGCAAACTCTTTTTAAAATCAGAATTTAAGCAGGAAATTGAATCTGAAGAAAGGAAGAATCAATGAAGCATTCTTTCAGTCAGTACTTACAGGTGAGTGGCTAAATGTTCAAATTCAATTCATTGACTATTTAGAGGTATTGGTAGGAGGGAGGAGACTAGAAAGAGAACTGTGAATGCATTCTTGTTCAATCTGAGACCCAAAGCAAATTACAAAAACATCTTTGGGTTTCAGAGTCCTCAACTCTAATGTTGAACTATCTAATTTATAAAGTTTCTTTTAGCTCTAAACATCTTTGAATCTATGTATCATAAACAATATATACTTCTGTAATATTTTGGTGACTCATAACCATAAGTTGTTATTGTAGAACTTGTTAATGACAATATTTTTCTCTTTCCACAAATATACTTCCTTTTTCATCTAAAGTATCCATTTCGTTAGTGAAATATTAGGATTTGTATGAAAATAGTTCATTTTTCACTTTTGACACTTGAAATGAGATTTTTTTTCAGCAAGGCAACATACCATCAAGCAAGGCTATTATCTTAAGAGAGGGCTTACCGAATTTATCAGCTACCATTTATCATGATAACTTCTCAGCCTTAGCTTCTATCACAAAGGCGTCTCAAACAATAAAGTAAACACACCTCTTCAAAGCATAGCACCTGGATCTGGTGCTTACTTCTAGCTAATATAAGAGATGTGATACAAAGGACAAAGGGTGAACCAATTCAGCAGTGATATTCACTAGACACTATATTGGAAATGAACTGTACAACTTGTAGGGTGAGGGTAGAAGAGGAAAACTGGGAGAAAATGAAGAAGGGGGTGACACTGTTCAAAAAGAAATGTACTCATATCTGAGTTATGTAATTATAACACCTCTGCACATCACCTCTACAGGAAAATTTAAAAGTGAAAGTGAAAAAAAGTAGAAAACGAAAGCTCATGACTGAGTCATGCATTCTCCTGGCTTCATTGGGAACCAATATTTTTTATTACAGACTAAAGCAAACTCAGTATCATCTGATCATTTATTCCCCAAATCAAACTAATACTTATCATATGCTATTGTTTATGGCTAGAGATTGACACCCGTACCATTTGACTGACTAGCTAACTAAAGTTGTCTTGCTCTCTGGCCACCCAGGTGCTTCCAGATCCTGTCTGTATCAAAAAGCAAATAGGGAATTCTACTCTGCTCCTTTTGTCTCAGTCACTAATGCTATGCCATTTTATAATTGATGCATCTACCTGAAGGGCTGGCTCTTGCTAACTGGGCTGACTCTTGCTAACTAACAACAGAAAATGAAGAAAAAGAACCTTTGCTCTCACTTCTCACTTCAACCTGTGCAGCCTTTTCAACTGCCTTAAGATTTTAACCTTTTTGTTTTCATTCATATGTGGATATTAGACTTAAAATCTAACTTGCATATAAACATACACAAGATCATATAGATCTCAATATGAACAAACTGACTAAAGTATGGCATAAGCAGTAGTGAGGTTCCAGGTGCAACCCCTTTGAACAATGAGCAGACAGTTTAACCAAAAGAACATGTATCTTGATTTAGTGGTGAGTGTTTATGGGAGAGAATGAAAAGAGAGGGAAAGTAGGCAAGTATGGCCACATTACTGGGTGTACATCCCATTCAAAAGGAAGGAAAGAAATGTTATAAGTGCAAGAAATAGAAGGTGTTAGGGTGGAGAATGGTGGAAGGGATTTTTGATCATCATGCATTATGATAAGTGGATATATTAAAATGTAGCCCCACAGTACAAGTATTTAAGTTAATAAAAATTGCAATGATGAAAAATGTCATAAAATAACTAACTCAGTACTCGCATCTCTCATCTCCACTTTCTTGTCTTTAAAATATAGTTGTCAATCCTTTCTCCTTTACCAGCCAGGATAATCTTTCCTGTGTTCTCTTTATTCCTGACTCTAATCTCAGAAATTAGCTTTATTAGTGAACAAAGTGTACAAGGAAACTTGTTTGTTAATATGGAAGCACAGGGCCATTTATAAAATATTACTTACATTATACAAGATGTTGACTATGACTCTAATTCTCTGGCTTGTTATAAAACAAATGTCATACATATTTTAAAAAATAAATCAAGGGAAAAAAAATAAAAAATAAAAAAAATAAAAAATAAATCAAGGGACTGAAATAGGCACTGTATTTTGTAACACTTATTACCGAGTCTCCTGATAGAGTTCTGTTTTTGAAAGGGCAGAACATAGGAGTTGTGATTTGCTTCATTTCATCTATGTGATCATATCCAAAACATACTGATTATTTTTAAGTTTGAGAACTTAATAGTGGCTTCATATATTGCCCTTCTCTTTATAACAAAGAAAGACTATCACTGTTAATTTTAATATATATTTAGCCCTTACTTTGTACCAGATAAAAAATAATACAGCAAATACATTTTATGTTATTGAATATCTAGATGGCATTTAAAATAAGTAGAAAATAATTTAAGCAATAAATACATAAGCAGAAACTAGCCAGAAGCTTTTGATTGTGAATTCAGTCAATCCATAAGATTGGGGTAATTTATGGAAAAGTCTATCAATAGGCCATACAAATATCCCAGAAAAATGCCAAGAAGTAGACATTTAAAAGCAATGTGAAAATGTGTTTAATAAAATAATACTTAAGGACTGATAGTTTATTGTTTAGGGTTTACAATATTGTAGACAAAGTAAAGTCTTATATATAAAAATAAATAATTCTGGAAGAAAGTTCATATATATTTGGACAGGTATTTTTTCTTAAAGGGAATGCTCAGAATCTATAAAGAAAAACAGACATTAACTAAATGCAAATAAAATTGTGTATAAAATGGAGTGATTATATAAAAATGAAGTATTGAATGTCTATGGTGCATCTGTCCCTGTTAGAATAGTCTGTACCAATCACAAGGAATACGTTTAATAGTATAGCTAATTATCTTGAAAGTTTTCTTTGATGTACTGGTGAGTGAAGAAAGTATAAATGAGAGTAACAAATAAAAATGGATTCTGTCCATGTGATTAGAGGTATGTTTCAAATAGTAGAATGTCAACTTTGAGCAAAAATTAGAGTGAGAGTCCGGGAAGATGGCGGAGGAGAAGCTGGAATCTGAACAAGCTCTTGCATAGAAAACAGTTTCAGAGTTCCAGTGAACAGTCCCAAGCCAGAGAATCACACCAAGTGTGCCATCACAGGACAGAGAGTTAGCCAAGAGAGGGGAAGCCAAGCAGACACATCTGAGCGTCTGCCAGCAGCTGCTGCTGCGGCGGCAGGGTCGCAGCGGCGACCGCAGCCGCGGCCATACCTGAGCGCTCACACAGAGAGTCCGGGACGAAGGAGCCAGACGCATTGGGCGAGCGGATTCTACTCAACACCAGCAAGAACCGACAAGGAGCGGACAACTTCATCCTGCACTTTGCAGACCAGAGACGACCCAGGATCCAAGACTCGGCATGAGTAGAAGCCCGACGTCCTCACTCCTTCTCAGGGAGCAGAGGAGGGAAGGCCACCCCTCCCCCCCCAGCACCGGAGATCTTCATCTTGGATACCAACAAAGCTCGGAGGAGCGGCTAGCTCCAGCTCAGGCCTTGGAATAAAACGAGTCATTTAGCAGGTCACAAGAACTTAACGGCGAAGTGACCTCACAGACTCAGTTCCATCCAGGGAAAAGTCACCCAGCTCAGGCGCCAGCCATTGGAGTGGCTCTCCTCACCGGGTAACCAGAGCCAGAGGCTGCCCCTCCCTCTAGCAGCCACCACAATCAATTGAAAAACAGAAACCCTGAGAATGGCTCCAGGCTGGGTGCTGTGAGTTTTTTTCACAAAATAGCCCCAGGGAAAAGCTACTGTTTGTTGAAAGGCCTCAACTCTACCCAGAACCTAGCCTCATCACTGCATCCCCCTCTTTTGTGATTCTCAAAGCAGATCACCCTCCCAGTAAACTAACCTGGGAGGGGGAATCTCAAAATCTTGGGTAAAGCAGAGCATTTTTCTGCCTGTTCCAACAAACTGACTTAAGAAACCAATCAAGCCACAGGACCTCAAGCTGACCAGAGACTCCAACCACACTCTGGTTACAGACAAAAGGGAGATACAGGACTCTTCCCACCCCTCCCCCCCCCCAAAAAAAAAATCAAAGACCTTTTTTTTTTTTTTTTTTTTCTTCTTCTTCTTTTCTTTTTTCCTTTTTTTTTGTTTTGTTTTTTTTTTCTTCGTTGTTTGTTACCTTATATATATAAAAAAATTTTTTTTGCTTTTCTAAAACTTTTATTAATCTTTAATTTTTGCCTCTTCTGAAAAAATAATTGTTTTCCATTAACTTTCTTTTTTTTTCTTTTCTCCTCTTATAATTTTTATTTTAGGAATACGTGAATGTGTGTTTTCCTTTATTTTCTTGTCTTCTTTCTCTTTTTCTTTCATTCTTAATTATCTTTTTGTTTTTTGTCTAGCTCTACTGAACTTCTGATCTTTTCTTCTCACTTTCCTATCCTTTCCATCTTTTCCTCTTTGTTCTTCTTTATCTGACTTAACTCTTGTCCTGCACATCCTCAGATAAACCCATAGTTAACCAGTAGACCCTACCCCCCATTGTGTACACACTTAACCCACAAACTTATTACTCAATTCAAAACCTCTGAGACTTAAATTCATTAATAGCAGTACTACCTCTTTATACCTATATAATATTTTAAGCATTTTTTTAAAGTTTTCCACATCTCCTCTATGTCCCTCCCTTTCTCTCAACATATTCATATTCCTCTATAAATAGATGGTCTTTTAATCTCTAAAATAACATTAATTTTTACGTTTCTATTTTTTTTTCTGGTCTCTTTTCATTCCCCTTTCCCTTTCTTCTTTCTCTCTCTCTCTCTACTTGCATCCTATCCAACCTATTTCCTGCACTGTGATTAGGACATAGTTAACTCTCCCTGTGCCTCCCCACACAAATCTATTCCTATTT
This sequence comes from Dipodomys spectabilis, assembly GCF_019054845.1. Classification (NCBI taxonomy): domain Eukaryota; kingdom Metazoa; phylum Chordata; class Mammalia; order Rodentia; family Heteromyidae; genus Dipodomys; species Dipodomys spectabilis. The sequence goes on along the minus strand of NW_024870874.1, from coordinate 5,897,919 downwards.
TTTACCCACATCTCTCCCTAACCCTAATAATTTCTGGTTTTCCAAATTCTTCTCTGCGGTTCGAAGTCCTTTAACATATAGTTGTTTGATGTCGAATAGATGTATCTGTTGAACTAGATTGTATCTGTAGACTATTGACTGTACAAATGCAAACTTTGGTTGATGGTTGCCTTAAGATAGTGTTCTAGCACAAAACTGGTGCTATCTTCATCTCAAATGGGCAGAGTAAGCCGGAAAAACACAAGAAAAATGGCAAATTCGGGTATCTCAATTCCCAATCTTGATAATCAGGGGTTAGAACAGATCATGAATAATCCAGAGGAGAGTTCCCAAACAGCTCTACAAACACTGCTGGCAAACATGATAAATGAAAAGTTTGACAATGTACAAAGGACTCTGTATGAGCGTGACAGGGAGAGAGAGGAGGCATCCCAGAAGTTTACACAGGAATATCATAAGCGTGAGGAAGCTACTCAAAAACTGATACAGGATTTGCGTGAACAACTTGAGAATACTCAAAGAGAAAGGGAGGAATGGCGTGAGCAGGCTGAGAACACTCAAAGAGATCTGCAGGAATCCCACGAACGGGAGGAAGCTAATCAAAGAGTAATACAGGAATTGAGAGACCAGGTAGAGAACACACAAAGATCACTAAAGGCATTCATGGAATCCACTAACAAAGAGCTGAAGGAAGTCAGGGAGACCACAAAGGGAATGCTGAATGGAACCCAACAGAAGGAATGGGAGCCCAAAGAAACCATAACCAATCAACTAAGTGATTTGAGGACAAACACTGAACACCAAATTAAGGAAGTAAAGAAATTCATACAAGACCTAAAACAGAGCTTCAACAAAGAACTTGAAGCCATCAAAGCTGACCAACTAGAAGGAAAAGAGATAAAAAACAAAGTAGAGAGTCTTGACAGCAGGTTAGACCATGCAGAAGATCGAATCTCAGGGATTGAAGACAGCCTAGATATTATAGAGAAAGAACATACAACCATCCAAGACAAGTCCAAGAAATATGATAGATCTATCCAACACCTGGAAGACACCATCAGAAGGCCTAATCTAAGGATAATGGGTGTAGAGGAGCACCTAGAAACAGAAGTTAATGGTCTAGGAAATTTGTTTAACAGGATCCTAGTAGAGAACTTCCCAAACATGCAAAAAGATAGGCCTGTCCAGATACAAGAAGCCTTTAGAACCCTAAATAGACCAGACCAGAATAGGACATCCCACCGCCACATTATAATCCACACAGGATCAACTCAGAACAAGGAAAAGATCCTTAAAGCTGTCAGAGAGAAAAGGGTAATCACTTATAAAGGGAAACCAATTAGAATCACCTCAGATTTCTCAGCAGAGACAATCAAAGCAAGAAGAGCCTGGAACGATGTATGCCATGCCCTAAAAACAAACAACTATCAACCAAGAATACTGTACCCAGCTAAACTCTCCTTCATAACCGAAGGCCAAATAAAAACCTTCCATAGCAAAGAAAAACTGAAACAATACATCTCCACCAAACCAGCCCTACAAAAGATTCTTAAAGATGTCCTACACATAGAAAACCAACAAGACCGCAATAAAGGCCAAGAAACTGCACCCAAACTGAGAATCCAAGAACCATAGGAAGAACCCAGTTTTCGCAGCCCCCAAAAAGGTAGATAACAGGGCAGGAACTCCCAAATACCTCTCAGTTCTATCTCTTAATGTTAACGGACTGAACTCTCCAATTAAGCGACATAGACTGTCTAGTTGGATTAAAAAACAAGACCCTTCTATCTGCTGCCTGCAGGAGTCACATCTTGCCCGTAAAAACAAACACATTTTCAATGTTAAAGGCTGGAACAAAATCTACCAAGCAAACGGACCGCATAAACAGGCGGGAGTTGCAATCCTAATATCAGATAAAATAGACTTCAAATTAAAATTCGTGAAAAGAGATAAAGAAGGTCACTACATACTAATTAAAGGATCTCTCCTTCAGGAGGATATTACAATTCTAAATATCTATTCACCAAACAATGGAGCACTCAAATTTATCAAAGAAACACTACTTTCCCTCAAATCCCATATAGATCCAAAGACATTAATAGTTGGGGATTTTAACACACCACTCTCCCAACTAGATAGATCAACTCGGCAAAAACTCAACAGAGAAACCACAGATCTAAACAGCTGCATAGATCAACTAGACTTAACAGACATTTACCGAACATTTCACCCAGCAGCATCAGAATACACGTTTTTCTCAGCAGCACATGGAACGTTTTCTAAAATAGACCACATTTTAGGCCACAAAGCAAACTTGTCTAAATTCAGAAACATTGAAGTTATACCTTGCATTCTCTCTGACCACAAGGGAATAAAATTAGAACTCAACACCAAAAGCCACCAAAGAAAGTCCGGTATCACATGGAGGCTGAACAACACACTGCTGAATCATGAGTGGGTCATGGAAGAGATTAGAAAGGAAATTCAAATGTTCATGCTATTCAACAAAAATGAACACACAAATTACCAGTTCCTCTGGGACACAGCAAAGGCAGTACTCAGAGGCAAGTTTATAGCTCTGAGCTCCTACATCAACAAATTGGAGAGATCTGAAACTAGCAATTTAATGACGCATCTAAACCTCCTTGAAAAAGAGCAGCAAGATAAACCCCAATCCAGTAGACGGAAAGAAATAATCAAAATTAAATCAGAATTAAATGAATTAGAATCCAAAAAAAACTATAGAAAGAATCAACAAAACAAAGAGTTGGTTCTTCGAAAAACTTAACAAAATTGACAGACCCTTAGCAAATCTTATCAGAAAAAGAAGAGAACACACCCAAATTAATAAACTCAGAGATGAGAATGGAAACATCACCACGGAAACAACCAAGATTCAGAACATTATAAGGGAATACTGCTCAAAACTGTATGCTAATAAGTTTGAGAACTTGACAGAAATGGACCTCTTCCTAGCAAATATTGACATGCCAAAACTAAACCAAGATGAGTTAAACTATCTTAACAGGCCCATATCAAGCATTGAAATAGAAACAGCAATAAGAGACCTCCCAGCTAAGAAAAGTCCAGGACCAGATGGTTTTACAGCGGAATTTTACAAGGCCTTCAAAGCAGAGCTCACACCAATTCTCCTCCAACTCTTCAATGAAATTGAAAGAGAAAGCTCACTACCGAACACATTCTATGAAGCCATCATAACCCTCATCCCAAAACCAGGCAGGGACTCATCAAAGAAAGAGAACTATAGACCCATTTCTTTGATGAACATTGATGCAAAACTTCTCAACAAAATTTTGGCCAACCCACTTCAACAATTCTTTCAAAAAATCATACACCATGATCAAACAGGATTCATTTCAGGGATGCAAAGCTGGTTCAATATACGCAAATCAATTAATATTATTCATCACATCAACAGGAGCAAGAATAAGAACCTCATGGTTATCTCAATAGACGCAGAAAAAGCATTCGACAAGATCCAACACCCCTTTATGATGAAGGTTTTGGAAAAATTAGGAATCCATGGAACATTCCTCAGTACAATAAAGGCTGTATATGACAAACCTACAGCCAGCATTATACTCAATGGTGAAAAACTAAAGCCATTTCCTCTTAACTCAGGAACAAGACAAGGATGCCCACTCTCTCCACTTCTCTTCAATCTAGTATTAGAATGCCTAGCTACAGCAATAAGACAAGATGCAGACATAAAGGGGATCCAAATAGGGAAAGAAGAAATAAAACTCTCCCTCTTTGCAGATGACATGATCTTGTATTTAAAGAATCCCATAGACTCCACTCCCAAATTACTTAAGCTGATTCAAAACTTTGGCAAAGTAGCAGGTTATAAAATTAACCCCCAAAAATCCATGGCTTTTCTGTATGCCAACAATGAGAAAAGTGTGGCTGAAATTAGGAAAGCAACTCCATTTGTAATAGCCCTACAAAAAATAAAATACCTAGGAATTAACTTAACTAAAGAAGTGAAGGACCTCTATGATGAAAACTTTAAAATCTTGAAAAAGGAAATCAACACAGAACTTAAAAAATGGCAAAACCTCCCATGCTCCTGGATTGGAAAGATTAACATTGTGAAAATGGCAATACTCCCCAAGGCTATCTACAAATTCAACGCAATACCTATCAAAATTCCACCCTCATTCTTCAAGGAAATAGAAGAGGCAATCCAAAAATTCATATGGAACAATAAAAGACCCCGAATAGCAAAAACGCTCCTCAACGGAAAGAACACTGCTGGAGGAATATCAATACCAAATTTCAAACTCTACTATAAAGCCATAGTAATCAAAACAGCTTGGTATTGGCATAAGAACAGACCTCAGGACCAATGGAATAGAATTGAAAACCCAGAAATGAACCTACAGACCTATAGCCATCTAATCTTCGATAAGGGAGCTAAAACAATAGAATGGAAGACAGACAGCCTCTTCAGTAAATGGTGCTGGCAAAACTGGTTAACTACATGTAGAAAACTAAAGCTAGATCCTTATATATCACCCTGCACCAGAATCAACTCCAAATGGATCAAAGACCTTGAACTCAAAGCAGACACTCTGAAAACATTACAGGATGGAATAGGAGAAACCCTGGGTCTCCTCGGCTCAGGCCGAAATTTTCTGAATAGAGACCCGGAAACACAACAAATCAAAGAAAGGTTGGACAAATGGGATTGTATAAGGTTGCAGAGCTTCTGCAGGGCAAATGACATAGCTAGCAAGATCAATAGAAAGCCCACGGATTCGGAGAAGATCTTTACTAGCCATACAACGGACAAGGGTCTCATATCTAAAATATACTTGGAACTCAAAAAATTAAACCACCCAACAACAAATCCTCAAAGAAACAACTGCCCAATAAGTAAGTGGGCGAAAGACCTAAAGAGAAGCTTCTCTGAAGAAGAAAGAAGGATGGCCAATAGACACATGAAGAAATGTTCAACATCCCTAGCCATAAAAGAAATGCAAATCAAAACAACATTGAGATATCACCTCACTCCAGTTAGAACAGCAAAAATCAAGAACTCTAACAACAACAGATGCTGGAGGGGATGTGGACAGAAAGGAACCTTACTTCATTGTTGGTGGGAATGTAAACTTGTTCAACCACTTTGGAAAGCAGTATGGAGGTTCCTCAAAAGACTCCATATAGAGCTCCCCAATGACCCAGCAATCCCACTTTTGGGCATTTACCCAAATGACCACAAACAAGGCCACACTAAAGCTACCAGCACAACTATGTTTATTGCAGCATTATTTACCATAACTAAGATATGTAACCAACCCAGATGCCCCTCAGTAGATGAATGGATCAAGAAGATGTGGTATATATACACAATGGAATTCTATGCCTCCATCAGAAAGAATGACATTGCCCCATTTGTTAGGAAATGGAAAGGCTTGGAAAAAATTATATTAAGTGAAGTAAGCCAGGCCCAAAGAAACATAGGTCCCATGGTTTCCCTTATTTGCAATATCTAGTATAGGTATGAGTCAAGCAGAAAAAGTCAGAGAATGTGATGTTAGGAAAACGAACCCTCAAATATGTATTTTAATGTTTTTGTTTCATTCATGCATGTGTTTCTAACGCATTTATAATATTATTTCTTTGTTGCTTTGTATGTCCCTCCCCCACAGTGTAACCCCCCGCTTTCACTATATTTGATGTCAGTATAACATGTGGAGGAGACGGGAACAAACAAGTCGTTTAAGGATTCAGGTGGACCTGTTGCAACAATGAGAAGTACAAAATGTCATGTCAAAACCAGCTTTACAATGTCGGTGGGGGGGAGGGAGGGGGGGTATGATTGGGTGGGGGGGAGGGGGGAGGCTGGGAAGGGAGGTGAAGGGTAAACAAAGGAGGAGGCTGCAATGCTTGGTAAGAAATATATGCATTTTCCTGCCCATGTAATTGTAACCCCTCTGTACAGTATGTTTTCAAATAAAATAAAATTAAATTAAATTTAAAAAAAAAAAAGTAAAAAAAAAAAAAATTAGAGTGAGAAACCCTAAGTGTGAACATACAAACAAAAGATAATGAAAGAGAAAATAGAAAGAAATAAAGAGAAAGAAGAAAGAAAAAGGAGAGAGAAAGAGAAAGAGAAAAAAAGAGAGAGAGGGAAGGAAGGAAGGGAGGGAGGGAAGGAGGAAGGAAGGAAACATTTGTATGCTACTAATTTTTCATGTCAAATTATAAACCTCAAGTAGGCAGAATGGCATATTTGGGACATGAATGACATATCCTTCTTCAATTGCTGCACAGGAACTCCTTGGAGGTCAGTCTGACCCCACAGGCACACAGGTGAAATCTTTTCTGCAGCGGAGCTACTGGATAGTTAAGTCAGACTAAGCCTGAATCTTAGCAAATCCTGTGGTTTTCATATCTTCCAAATTAATCTTGTATGGAAATGATATTATTGTCCTCCATTTGCTTTCCTTTTTCTTTTGTTATATTTCCCAATTTATTGATTGAAAAAGAAGATATGTAATTCTTTTTAATTTCCATAAACATTATTCATGATAATACCTAGATGACATTTGTGATCATGAATACAGGAATAAGAAATACACAGAGTTGGAAAGAAAAGACAGTGAAGAAATTCAGAGAAAAACTGAACCCAAAAAAAATCTTTATTCTTGGGGTGGGAATTGAAAGGAATAGACAAATGAAGAGTAGAAGAAGGGAAAAATGCAATCAAGGATTTTGAGGGTGACTGAACTTCTTATGAGTCCAAATAAGGAACCTGTCTTAAACGCAAATGTTAGGTACTTTCAGTGATCTTAGAAAAAAATACATTCACATTTAATTGGGTTTTTGTTGTAATATAGATTCAGACATATCTATTTAAGCTGAATTCCATAGTCATGTGATAGGAAGTATGATAATTAAATTAATATCTATTCCTCAATGTTTGACAAAGTCTATTGATAGTCCTTAAATTATTGAGTATATTTATATTATTTAAACACTATTTTGTTTGTTGTTGTTGTGATTGTTATACTTGTTGCTAATTTTGAGGCCAGGTCTTGCTGGTCTCAAGAAGGCCTTAAAACCACAATCCTTTTTTAAATCAGCCTCCTCAGTGCTAGGATTTCAGGTTTGTGCCACCCATGTTCATTTTTAAAAGAGTTTAATGCCAAGTAATTTTAAAATGCTAAATTATTTTCAACAGTACTAAAATTTGCATTTTACTGTCTTACTGTTAAGTCACTCTACCAGCAGCTTAAAAATAATAACTTATAATTTAGAGAAATGAAACTGGAAGTCCAAAAGTAACAAGTCATAAACCCACTTTTAAACCTCATGCTTATATAGAATTTATTTTCCTTATATTCTGGCATCTATACACTTTTGTCATGTTCAGTTTTTTTAAATAAAATTGAGAAGGATAGAAACCTGAAACTTTAATGTGTATATTTGTATTTATTCTAATTTGTGTGTTCACATTCCAATCTGCAGTCTGTCCAGCTACTTTTAGTTTTTCTACAGTATTTACTTACCTATACTGGATTTTGAAAAGTTTGACAGCTATTAAAGTAGAGAATATCAAGAAGGTTAGTTAGTGCCCTTATTAAAATCCAAGAAGTCATTGAAATACAAGAACATTGGAATCATTTCTTCCCAGCTCAACTTACTGAAAAATATCTGATTTGGTTTAGGGTTTTATTTTAAATTGTATTTTACATATCTGTTCAATTTGTGTGTGTACGATGGCCTTATAAATTTTTTGGACTTTTCAGTTTTAAAGTTGGTATCTTTAATAGTACTTGTCATTTTAGCTGTTAAATGTGGAATCATACTACGTATTTCCTATAAATGTTAAATGTTGCTATCTATCCATTAATACAAAATTAATTTCTACAGGCAGAATTAGTTTATGTCATTTGTTTAAAAGAAAATTCACAACAAATGCTAGTAATTGAATGAATGGATTGGTGAAATCCTCTGTTAAGATGAATCTTTAAATAATATGAGCTATAACAAATGCAAACAAATGTATATTAGATAGATCATAGAGATAGATAGATAAATAGAAAATTACTTTTAAATTTCATGCTTTTGTGGAATATACATTTCCCTCTCATTCCTCAGCAAGAGTAGCCAAAGACTAAAACATCTTTAAAACAGCTATACTAGATACAATATGTATATATTGTATGTATCTAAATACATATATGCATAGAAAATACAAGCATTCATACACACACACACACACATATATATATATATATATAACATTTTGTGTCTTGTCTCAAATGACTCATACCTTAGAAAATATTTTATAGCCTATTTTGTTCACCACTATTATTAGAATTTGATACATGAAGCTCTTAAATATTGCTCTCAACTTTTTAAGAACCTTTAGGGTTTTTTTAGACTCAAGTTAGCTTATTGTACAATTTATTGAAAGCTAATAATTATGAAGACATGAGGTAGGCGGTTATCACAAGTAACATCACACTCCTGGCTCTATGTACAAGCTAGAATAGGGCAAATGCTACAATTAGAGGCACGTTCCTTGGTGCATAACAATAGAAGCCTTAGTGACATTGCAAGATTAAGAAAAGGCTAAAACATCTTTAAAACTACTCATTACCACCAGTCAAAATGTGCATATTTGACCTTTATGGTAATCAGCAGAATCTCTGCTCATGCAGTAGGTGGCTAAATAATCGTCACTTCAGACACACAGTTTTCCTTGAAGTGACCTAAGGTTAACGTGGTTGATCCTGAAGCTGACACAGACATTGAATCACCTCATCAGTGGTGGCAGGGAAAGGCCACCATCTTCATCGCCTAGCTGACAATGACAGAAGAGTGTTGCCGATTTTTCTGTGTAAGAGACAGTAGGACTTAATGTTGACTGGTCTGTATATTTCAAAGGTTACAGATTTCCTAGAAACCTCTCCCTGGGTTGCAGATTTGCTATATGGCAGGATAATCATGCAAGTTGCATTAAAATAGTTGCTTACGTTAATATCTGCCATCCTCTTACCTTTAAATCTCTTGCTGGATTCAGAAGACTCTTCTTGATCTCTCTCCTTCCCTTAGCTCTACTATTAAGCAACTCATTTTAATTTGAATATATGAACTGTTAAAACAAAGAATTTCACAGTTATTTTTATCATCAAATAATATAAAACCTAGACTTTATCAACAGCTAATATCAAAACTTTAGCATCTAGAGAAAAGTAAAAATCTTTAATCATGTGAAATAAACATACTGTCTCAATGTCCCTCTCTCAAGTATTACATCTGAACTCTATAACTCTCTAGCTACATGTTCCTCAAAACTGAGCAGTTAATAACAAGTGAAACTAATCTTGCAATTGGAGTGCTCATTGTTCTTTTATTTTCATAGTTAAACACTGTACCAAGAAACCACAGACTGATTATGCCACAGATGTTATACGAACAATGATGTACCTTATAAAACAGAATAATTTAGCAGTCATCAAAAATTACAGCAAAAGAATTAAAACTTCTTTTAAAAAGATAACTGAAATGATTTGCATTTTAAAGCACAAAACCAAAATTCCAAATATCTGTGGCTTGCCTCTCACTTAAAAGTAGATATTCGTAATTCCTCCTAATGTATACAGTATTCGTCTATGTATATCTAGAAAATTTGATGAAAACCTGTACTTGAAAGTCTTTGTCTTTACTATGAGACCTAAAATAGGTGCTTCATGATTCATTATGACATGTGGAATACATAAGCAATAAGAAACGACAGGGAGTGTTGTTATCATACGGTGATCACACTCCTGGATCATTACAAAACAAAAGGTGTGGTGATACACCCCTCAGTCCCCCTCGCATATGATTACAGCAAGATGCCACTACTCGATTGCTTTTATAAAAATTCTTTGTGGAGAAGGAATACTATGCATACATATCTATTTATATATACATTAATATCCTTGATATATATACATATGTACTATGTATACAATACACTCTATACATGTACATAAAGTTCTTTGAATACACTGTATATAAACATATATGACATGCATATAAACATATTTTATACTGTATATGTTGGCAGATTACAGCATTTATAGTAATTTCAGCTAAGATGATAGTTTATTTGTATGTATATTAAGTTGTTCCTTCAAAATGTGCAGCTACCCTGGTTAATCAGAATTCATGATGATGATAGAACCCTTTCTGTGGTTATGCACTCAAAGATTCATAGTAAGACAAAAATGTGACATCAAAAATCCTCTAAGTCTAGGAACACATGTTAAAAGAAACAATTTGATTCCAAAGTTTTGTTTTTCCAAAATGATAGACTTGGAAAAATGTTTAGACATTATACAAAAGGCAATGTAGTTGATAGGCCAAGTTTCTGGGAATAAAGTATTCGTAATTCTTCTTTATTTTCTCAATTTACTCCTCCCCCCAATTCAGGTGATAACTTAATTTGAGGTGCTATATCAGACACCAAGTCCCACTCCAGTCATTCAAATTATACCATAAGGATCCTATTGTGATCATACAAACTTACAAATTCTTGTTATATATGCCTTCTGTTACTTAACACTATTCCTTTTTTTCTTTACCCAGTATTCTACAATCCCAAAGTATGTATAATATGAATTAGTGATTCTTCTCTATAGTACAAACTGTGTTTATATTATTAAATTACATACAGTTGTATGTGTTACAATGCATATGTTAGAATGCATATATTTGTAAAACTTACTTTCATATAATTCTAGCATAGAAGATAATATGGATATATTATTATAGATATTTTATACAAGACTCAGAAGAATTAAAAGAAAACTAGACTATCCATTCCCAGTATAAACTTATTGAGTTCAATTTCATGAATATATCAGCTAATCTATAATTAACACATTTTATCTTCAGATTATACTCTTAACCCTGAAAATGTATGGCATTCATATATTGATATTTCATATTGTTGTAAATTTTTATACAATTATGAACCAAGCATTCTTCTGAACTCCTGAAACAATTGGCCATTTTCTGTAATAAATGAAGAGAAACAGAGCAGGATCACATAGACTGCAGATATGCATGAAATTAGTTCACCCAAATCTTTCTCAGCAACTATATTTACTTTATTGCACTGAGCAAGTTCTTTCTCTAATAGTTCAGTGAGTACAGAGAAAATTCATAAACCATAGCACATTAGAAAGGAGAAATTAATATGCTAAAAACTAAAGTTTTCTTTTAAGGTTGAGATGACCACAAGCATCTTACCTAAAATTCAGAAGGAAATATGCCCACTATGATCTTATAAGAATGGAAGATTAGCAAACTGTATCTGTAGAGAGCATATGAATAAACCTTGCACAATGAACCAAGTTTGAAAAAAGTTGTCAGATATAAACATCGAGCAATAGCAGATGAGTAGAAGAGGTTCTTAATACTCAGTTTAACAACTTAACCCATTCTTTCACTGTAAGCCGTCTCTCCTCATCCACCCTGCAGGATGATGAATAATCCTCATAAAAATATACTTATGGTAGCAGGGATGGAAGCTAGATACATACCAACCACACAGACTTCTCTGTCCAACCACTGAGAATTCCACATAAGAAACATCAGTGGCACTTAAGTCTGAACAAGAACAGATTTACACCATTTGGAGGCAGTTTGGCTAACTAGAAGCAGATTAAATTGAATTATGTTTTTGGCATCAAATTTTTCTTAGCTCTAGATCCAAAAGATTGTCTTCTATTTGCTCTAAAATTTGTATAATTATATGCTTTCCTATAAAGTCTATGATCTATTTGGGGCTAAGTTTTACTTACATTGTGTAGTTTTCTTATCTATTTTTTTTGCCAAAGCTATGCAATAGTTCCACCACCCAGCCAACTTTTTACATTGAATTGATTTTCTGTATTTCCAGGGGGGAAATCAGTTGTCCAATTTACATGGGGATATTTTTTGAATTACCTGTCTTGTTTCACTACTCTACATCTTGTTACTACACCAATGAAATACAATTTATTACTATAGGTTTACAAATCTTCAAGTTGGGTAGAGTAATTCCTGCCAACCTTTCCTTTCTAGTTTTTTGTTGTTTTGTTTTCCATACAGGTTTTAGAATCACATTTGTATCTACAAAAATTCTTGCTTGGAATTTAATATAAATTCTTTTGATCTATGTACCAATCTGGGAATTGTAAGTATCTTTACTCAATTTATAAACTTACATTTCAGATGCATAATAACAAAAATTGAGTTTTCCAAAGTTCCATTCATTCCTCTTTGTTTCCTTTGTCCTCTCTTCTTCCCGTTAACATATAAGATGGCAATGAACACTCTGAAATTGCCTAGTTCAAGTAGGTGACTGGCTCTTCTTGCATTCAGTTCCCAATTCAGTGAGATTTCCTCATTGAAGCTTTCTCCCTGATTACCTGAACCCAAATACTCAATATAACGCCAGCTACTTTTATTTCCTTTATGGTATTTGTCACTACTTCTGTTTTTACAATTAACCCTTATATGTTTCTTATGTCCTAAATTCCTCATTCTGACTGAAGTACTTGGTAATTTGTTTATCCTCTCTGCCTAGCACAGATCCAGATACACAGTGAACACTCAATATCATTTTATGTGATGTATGAATTTGTGTAAGGCAAAGAAAGCAGAAGTAATCTAAAGAGACTATGGCTTAATCTAAAGCTTGAAAGGAAGAATAATAGCCTGAGCTTCAGTGAACAAAGCTGTGTTAGAAGCAAAAGAATTCTTAATGGGGATATTGTACTTGACTGTAGAGGGTTTTGAACCTCTAGAGTAGGTGATTTGTCCTTAGCCTGGAGGTAATGGGAATGCTTTTAACAAGGTTGACATAATAGCATACTATTTTAAGAAAATTAAGTTGGAATAATACAACAAATTAGGGTGAGGGTTGGGAAGCTCAAATCGAAACAGGGTACCAATTGGGAATAATAATTGTGCTAATATTACTGTGATGTGAGAAGATCTGGACTGTGTTTCAATCATCATGGAAAGAAAACTGTACCTGGAGAAAAGTTGAAAAAATTGAGTCTTCATCTGGGCTAGCTCACCTGTTTCATCAAATAAACCATATTGCTGGTGACTTAGGGGATAATTTCATAACTCTTGTCATTTTTTTCTTTCATTTTTTTTCCGTGCTAGTACATCTATTTTCTCTAAAGAAATTTTGGGCAGTAGAATTCTATCTGATTTCTCATAGCTTAGTGGCATACAACGTTATTTACTAGTGATTGTCTCTTTTCCTTTTGAAAGAGGAGAGATTGCTGGACTGACGTAGGGAAAGTTATTTGAAATAAACACACATAATACTTTATTTAGTTCTAGTTGCTCTTACTTGTCATATGGAGAATATTAAGTACATTTGGGCCTTATACCATTTTAGTATCTGATTTGATTGAATAGGGGAGAAAGCTCACTTGGTTCTCTGATCTTTTATCCCAGGAGGTTTGTGGTTCATCATTCGCTCTGTTCGTTGTGTGCTCCTGTGGTTGTATATGGCTGTCCTATAAAATGTGGAAACCCAGAATGGCAACAAAAGACATTTCTTGTGAAGGTCTACTCCTGGATCATGTGTTTTATTCACACTCCAAATAAAATTCCAAAACTATTCACTGACATCAGAATTTCTAGGCCAGAATTTTTTTTTCTTCTTACGAATAATTGCTATGATTTTCAAGGAGTGTTCTATATTCTTTTCAGTCAATTCTTAAACCTGGCAGAAGACTGTTCTTTGATATTGACTACCAAGAAACAGTTGCTATAGGAAAAGCCAAATAGTCTTGACATTTCTACTTAACCAGGTTTCACTTACAGTTCATTTCAGATTGTGACAATTAGAAGAAACAAGGAAAGGCTTTGTTTTGGTTTCTCAGATGCGTTTCAAGGCATACTACACAAGGTCTGCCTACACGTCTGTTTGGTTAAAGCAAATGTTTCCACTCAACTTTCAGTTAGCTGCATAGTAATGGAAAATTGTTTCTCGTGACATAACTACATCTCCACAAAAGGCCTCTGTACTTCTCTACCGTACATCTCCCCTAACTTCAATAGTCAGATACAAGTTACAAAGTATATGGAAGTAAGGCAAAAGCAGTCAGCCTCAATTTATCCTCACACTCTGTTGATAAGGAAAAAAATGTGTTTCCTGTTATTCAAGATAAATAGTTTCAGAGGGAAATGTGGCAAGGCAAGCTTTTCATAATTCCACTCCTCAGCCTCAAAGTCCCTCATTTACACTGAAACTTACTCTGCAGAAGGTTTGTGATGATTATTGAAGATGACTGGGAAGGTCACAAGACCAACAGAGACATTGTGCCTTGTGAGACTGTTTTGACATCCCTTTCTAGAGTTTACTAGAAGACTGTGTTAGAGTTATTATTACTGGTATCTATTATTGTTGGTTAAATTACAGTATACTACTCATTCAGTTTCACACTAAAGAAAATTGAAAATGTTTAACAGACAAGGAAATTATTATGTATAAACTTGCATAGAACAAACTAATTCAAGAAATGAATGACTCAACTTGAGGATTTGTGAAAGACACTATGTTATTAGTCTACTACATAAATAACAGGAATAAACTAGCCTGTATTGTATGTAGCTTTATTTGGATATATCCCTTTCTGGGATCATATTAAGGAATTCATGGGCATAATTTGATTATAAGATATTCATTATGATTTCATTGTATAGAAGTATAGAAATTACCTTTATCCTCAAAGTGTAAAGTAAGGACCCCCAGTTTGGTTTGGCTTTTCCTTCAGAGAGATTTCAGTACTCATAAGCAAGTAGAACTCCCATTAGTATCCAGTGACATTGCTTTGTCTGTATATATTTCTAGCTGTCAACAGAATGTCCTAAGGCAATTGCATCCTGATTCTATAGCCATCTTCTACTCTTTTTATAATACACAAGGGTCTAATTTTCCATCAGCAAAGCATGAAATCATGTAAGAATGCCACATAACCAGCATGTGCAAACAAGTAGCACTTTTTTCTACACATAAAAATGCTTCATAAAATAACAGATAAATTAAATCTTCATGTTCATGTAAAGAGCTGGGAAATCAAGACCTTTTACAAAAGGGAGAGAAAGAGAGAGCGCTTTCTGAATATACCTGCAAATGTGATGTAATTCAACTAAAATTGTTCACCACCTTGCATGTTAATATGTGTGACTATGACATTTTTCTTTGATTTATAGTCAATCTGTTTTATTTAGGAAAGTTTGATGGTTACAGATAACAGTCATGTTAACTTCACTATGATCAGTATTTAGCAATTATTCACTTAACAAAGTGGTGGCTGGAGGATATGGAGGATACTAGCTACATTAGCTTCATTTGACACAGTAGGAAAAGGACATAGAGATGTTCATCTTTATTTATTCCTAGTTTGGGTATAGTGGAACAGGCAGTCAGAGTAAACATGAATCCTCAAAAAATGACATTACAAAATATTCTAAATGATGCATTCAAGCTTTCTCTTTCCTCTCTGGAACATAGCTGTTTGACAAACTGAAATTATCAATTCAATGATGCCCTTAAAAGGGTTAGCTTTTATGTAAATTTAAAATACACTCAAGACATATGTCTCTTCTGCTGCAAGAACTACAGAAAGCTGAGTTTACCATCAGTGAGATGATTGAAATTATCATTCTCTATATGCACCTTATATTTCTACAATTTCAGGGTATTTTTAAACAGTCTTTCTACATATTGTACAATTTACTTAGCACGTGGCATTCATATATCTAGCTGTAAAATAACGTTGTAATTTAAGCAAACATGTTTTAAATAAAAGGTAGCTAAGGATTCTAATCTGTGAAGTATTGCACACAGTGAAAGCTTCCATAAAATGGATTTTGAAGGCAGCCAAAGACTACATAGGTCTCTTTTAAGAAATATCCTAATTTAGGGCTTACCCTTATATTTTTCAATTTATCTGACCAAACAAGTTCATATCATTGACAAATTAGAAAGAGAACAGATGGACAAGAAAGGAAATCATTTTTTCTACAAAAAATGATTTTATATGCTTTGATATCCAACCATTAACAAGTAATATAATGCTAATGTTTTAGTTGCCTTTTTGTTGAAAAAGAAGCGTTGTGAGTTATAATTGACAAACTACATTTGAGAGGGACACTGGTAAGTTTGTACTCATGTATACATACACAAATTCAAATCATCACAATCAAGATAATATATATATGTATCATTTTCCTGGCCCCCTGGCCCAGATTATCCTGTAGTCCCTATCCAGTATCCAAGTGTCAAAATGCTACATAAACATTAAGTGTTTTTTATATTTATTAAAATTTAATTTAATTTCATTGCGAATGTGATGTACAGAAGGGCTATAGTTATATAAGGTAATGAGTACACTTCTTGTCAAACAGTGTTAGCTCCTCCCTCATTTTCTCCCATTCCCCCTCACAGCTCCCCCAAGTTGTAAAGTTCATTTCCAACAAAGCTTCTTGTATCCTGCTGCATTGGTTCACCTTTTGTCCTCAATCTCACCATTTTGTGTGGAGGAGGGAAGGGATAGTAGGAGAAAAACAAAGGATGGGGTAACAATGCTCCACAAGAAATGTACTCATTACCTTACTCTTGTAAATGTTACCCCTCAGTACAGCATACTTACAATAAACTAAAATGTAAGCCAGGCCTAAAGAAACATAGATCCCATGGTTTCCCTTGTTTACAGGGACTAGTACATGTCTAGAACAAGCAGAGTAGGTCAAAAGCTATGTACATATGACCATATGAGATAATGTTAATCAATTTGTACTCCAAGACAAGGACACAAGAGGTTTTTTTTTTCCTCTTTCTTGCTAGTGTTTTTAATGTACTTACAATACACTATATGGTTCTTTTGTTTCTATTGTATGTTCTTCCCCCATGGTGTAACCTCTGTTTTCCCTGGATTTGATGCTGGTGCTCTGCATCTTGTATATATATTTTTGTAATTTGGGGAGGGGAAAGGATATTGCAGAATGCTCAAATGAGGATACAGGCTGACCCATTGTGATGACGAGATGTACAGGACACTATACTGAAAACGAATTTTACAATGTTGGGGTGGGGGTGGGGCGGGAGGAGTTGGGGAGGTGGGGAGGGAAGTGATGGTAGGGGGAAAATAAAGGAGGAGGTAAAAATGCTCGCTATGAAATGTACTCATTACCCTACCCATGTAACTATAAGCCCTCTGTACAACATTTTTACAATAAAAAAATTAATAATAAAAATAATAAAACAATTTTAAAAGACATGATACCAGAATCAAAAACAGTGACAACAGGGGATAAATCAAAGGAAAAAAAAACGAAAGAAAAAAGAAATAACTTCATACAGTATATTAAAAGTACCTCTTGTTTCCATATCTAGAAGTTCATTTCGATTATCATCGTTTTATAAGGTCGTAGATAGATAGCTATTGATCTATTGTCATCCTCTGCTAGGACCACTCTAGACATACACTAATTTTTACAAATGAGGGAAATCATGGAGCCTATGTTTCTTTGGGTCTGGCATACTTACTAAATCAGATTTTTCCAAGTTTTTCCATTTCCTTATGAATGGGGCAAAACCATTCTTACTGATGGAAGCATAGAATTTCATTATGGATATATACTGCATTTTCTTGATCCATTCAATTACTGAGGAGCATCTGGGTTGGTTCCATATCTTAGCTATGGTAAATAAAGATGCAATGAACATAGTTGTGCTGGCAGCTTTAAATGTGACCTTGTTTGTGGTCATTTGTGTAATGTCCAGGAAGGGGATTGCTGGATCAAAGAGTAGCTCTATATTTTGTCTATTGGGGAACCTCCATATTGCTTTCCAGAGTGGTTGAATCAGTTTACATTCCTACCAAGAGTGCAGTAGCATTCCCTTTTGGCCACACTGCACCAGCATCTGCTATTATTTGCTTTCTTGATAATAGCCATTTTAACTGGGGTAAGGTAGATACTGGTGAAAATATTAGTTTGTATTTTCTAGAATTGCCTGAAAATACAAGTAATCATATATGTACACACATATATATACATATATACATGTTATATGTATAATTTTGCATTTTCTTACATCTCTCATACTTATTTCAAAATGTATTTATGTTGTAGCATATATCAATAGTTCTTCCTCTCTTCTCTCTTTTTCTCTCTCCTGTGTGTGTTGGCACCTGTATTGAACTCAGGGACTAATACTTTCACTCGGCTTCCTTCCACATCCCATGCCTACGTGGCATTCTACCCTTTGAGCCATATCTCCAGTCCAGCAATTTTCTTTTCATGATAGGTAACAGTCTTTTGGACTGGCTTCAACCTCAACACAGAAACTTCAGCTTCTTGAGTACCTAGTATTAAAGATACCGTACTTTCTTTTTATTGTGGTATAAGATTTAATGGTATGGTTTTACTAAAATTATTCTCCTGCTGATATACATTGAGGTAGGATAGAGCAGTTGTCTGGTAATTCGCTAACAGTAATATTTTTGGTGGTGTTACGATGATTACATTTATATTCACACAAGATCTCATTCTTCATCAGTGTTATTTTTCAGAAGATTTCAACTACAGAACACTTAATTACTGCAAAGACCAACTATGTTACATGAAAGTTCACTGACATATTTTTAAATACTAGACTATTTGCCATCCACATATCATAGAGTAAAGAGATCAATTATATTTCCAAAAGTCAAAGTGTTTCAGGGTCACTTTTCTAATTTGTACATGGACTCATCTCAGCTCCTAATGTTTCCGTAACACTTTCTTTTTTCTAGTCATATGGGCTTTAAATTACAGGCGATCACTGTAATTTATCATGTACTTAAAACAAAATCTCTGACCTGGGTGTATGTATTATATAGTAGGGCACTAGCCTAGCATGTGTGAAGCCCTGAATTCATTTAATATGAAATATATATATATATATATATATGGAGAGATCTATATATAGATATATATGCATATGCATATACATATACATGCTACATAAAATGTAATAATATTTACTGAGCTCCCATGCCAAACACATTTATACTTAGTGTCTACCCATGAAACCAAGTACTTTGAAATTATCTCAGAACTCAAGTATATTCTTTTTCTAGCTGTGTATTTCAGTTTTAAAATAGAGAGGAAAAAGCAAAATCAACTTTGTCATTTCAAATGCCCAGGTTGTTTTATAATTATTAGAAGACTTTAAATTTTTGTGTTTTGGTTTTAACATGAGTATGAGGGATCTAAAAAATTATTGCTATAAATTTGTAAATGAGATGGAAACTATAAATTTTATATGGTTCAACTGACCCTTCTAGATTCAAAAAAAAGAAAATCACAAATGGAGTTATCAAAACTACTTGACAAACATGCCCAACTTTTCAAATAACTAAAGGCTCTGGATAATTCATGTGACTTAAAAATCTAGTCTTTACAATTATTTGAGGTGAAATTATTTCAGTAAGAAAAATTTACATTTACTATATGAATTGGTATTTTCAAACAAGAAGATTATCATGATTTAGGTACGAATAGTTTGCAGGAAGAACTGTTTCCTCAAATAGCCATCTTTTAAAAGCTACCTTAATGATTGCTTTGCAAAGTTGATTGTTATAGTCATTCCCAAGAAAGAGGCTGACATTTTATCAATACCACAGCATTTTCAAGGAACATAGGAAACAGCAGTATGCCACTTCCAAGGATTGGTATTAAGCAGAGCATCAAACTGACAATTAACCTCTCAACAGCATATAAAGATGCTCCTCTCATACTAGGTCCAGGTTAGCTATTCTGTACATTCATAAACTGGTGGTCCTGAACACATATATAATGTGTTTTCTTACTTTGCTGTTTTTAAATCTATGTACATTTCCTTCTAACATCACAAAAATCTTGTGATAGGATTTTATTATATGCAAATTATCAGCATTTGATTAGGTCCTGAGGCATCTTCACCTGGGAGTTCAGAAGGCTTCAATGGCAAGTGAAGAAGGGGATTTCATCACTGAAGTATGTTTTCCCTTGGGGGATACCACCATTTGATTTTGACATTTATTTGTCCTGTGATATAAAGGACAAAACTACAATTAAACTATTTTTTATACTGTGCATTGGGCACAGTGTCAGAAAAATTAAATCAAAGGTAGTGCATTTGCACACAAAATAATCCACTCCAACCAAAGTTATTGAACAATATTCAGATAAAATTATAGTGCATTAAAAACACGGTTTTAGTGGTATGCAATATTGAGGATATGTAGAAACTGTCCATAAGAACCTGCAGAAGCAGAGTCATTTCTTTCTGTATACATAAATATATATATATACATACATACATACACGCATATATTCTCTTGGATCTCTGTAAAAAATAATGTGGGTTAAACACATTATTATAAATTCCATTTATTGAATTGTGAAACAAAGATGTTCCCTGATAGCTAATTTGGTTATTATAATAATGCATAAATATGTGCCAAATATATTTTATTGCCTTTTAAATATTTTGCAATCTATTTTAAAATGGAAATGTTCATTTTGCTTTTTGTCATGAAATAATTCTCAACCTTATGAATAATTACATTCACCTCTTTCTACAATTAAACTTGATCATATTAAAAGCACTTTGAAAATATATTTGATTTGCCTATTTGTCAAAATATGAGCACCTTTGCAAATGATTATCCTAAGCAAGAAATATGAGTAAAAAAGATAACACAAATGACATAAATTTTTTTAGAATGGAGATCACCTTTGTCCTCTATCTGTTTCTATATCTAGGAATTGTAAACAATGTAATAAGCAATCAACAAATTAAAACCTTCCCAGAGCTTTTTTCCCAAATATATGATTCTCTCTAAAGTGTCTCTTTTTTTTTTTTTTTTGGGTCCGGTCATGGGGCCTGAACTCTGGGCCTGGGTGCTGTCCCTCAGCTCTTCAGCTCAAGGCTAGCACTCTACCACTTGAACCATAGTGCCTCTTCCGGCTTTTTTCTTTTTGCTTATGTGGTGCTGAGGAATCGAACCAAGGGCCTCTGGCATGCAAGGCATGCGCTCTACCACTGAGCCACCTTCCCAGCCCCTCTAAAGTGTCTCTTTAAGAAATTAGTCCTACTATAAAGTAAGAAGCTGGCTCCAATGGAAGAGGGTCTGCACAAACCCCTGAATTCAAATCCTAGTACTGTTCCCCCAAAAAATAAAAAATGAGATACCAGTGGCTAATGTCTGCAATCCTTTCTAGATGCTTTCTACTTGGGATATTATTTGGTAAAATCGCTTTTTCAGATCAACTCATGTAGAAAGGAAGCCTAAAATATATGGGTCATGGTCCAGGCATGGGTAGAAAGCAAGACCCTTTCTCAGAATAATCAGTGCAAAAATAAAGTCTGAAGAACTCTCTCAGAAATAAAGTACATTCCTACCACATAAAGGTCCTGAGTTCAAACTTCAGTACTTTCCCCAAAATAAAAGCAAATAGTCACATCAGAATAGAGAATGACTGCTCAAGGACATCATTTCAGCAACTCAAGGACACAGGCAGGGAGATTATGAGTTTAAGGTCAGCTTAGGCTTTGGAGGCTAGAACTCAGAAGGATCATATTTTGAGGCTTGTCCAAGCAAAAAGTTAGCAAGATCACATCTCAACAAAAAAATCTGGGCATGATGGTATGAGCCTGTCATCCTAGGTACATTGGAAGCACAAATATAAGGATCAGAGTTCAGGTTTGTTTAGACATAAATACTAATGACTGTTAACTAAAGCCAAAAGGACTGGTGGTATGGTTCAGGTGGTAGAGTATCTGCCTAGCAAGTATACTATCACAAGGCAGAAAAAAAGAGAGAAAGAAAAGAAGAGAAACAATCACTAAACATCTTGTGTATATTTTATTGGTAAATAAAATGAAATAATCAGTCCCCAAATATCCCAGAATTAAGGGTTTTCTGTGGGTTTCAGAGACACAATCATTTTTATCTTTTATATATTCACCTACTTTGAATTTTTAATGAAAATATAAATAATAATAATAATATATCTAGCTCATAAAATGATAACCAAGATGTCATTAATGCCAAAATGTAAATGAAAAATGTGCTAATAGTGAAAGTGAAATAAAGTATATATATATATTTTTTTTTTTTTTTTTTTTTTTTTTGAGTCGTGGGGCTTGAACTCCCGGGGCCTGGGCACTGCTGTCTCTGAGCTCTTCAGCTCAAGGTGAGCATGCCACCACTTGAGCCACAGTGCCACTTCCGGTTTTCTGGTGGCTAATTGGAGATAAGAGTTGGAACAGACTTACCCGCCCTGGCTGGGTTTGAACCATGATCCTTAGATCTCAGCCTCCTGAGTAGCTAGGATTATAGCTGTGAGCCACCGACATGGTGCCCAGCAAAATAGAAAAAAAAAGATAATTAAAGTGTTCCGAATTCTTTTTTTTAAATGTTTTTTATTGTGAAAATACTGTACAGAGGGGTTACAGTTACATGAGCAAGGTAATGAGTACATTTCTTTTTTTTATTGTGAAAATACTGTACAGAGGGGTTACAATTACATGGGCAAGATAATAAGTACATTTCTTATCAAGCATTGTAGCCTCCTCCTTTGTTTCCCCATCCCATCCCTTCCCCCCCTCGGCCCTCCCCTACCCAGTCCTCCCCCCACACCAAAGTTGTAAAGTTTGTTTTTCGACATAACGACTTGTATCTCATTGTTGCAGTGGGTGAGTATATTTCTTATCCAGCGTGTTGAGTGATATGGCCCTTGTGAATTATTAAGGATGGTCCTAGTTATTAACTGAAAATGAGCATCTTACTACATCCCCAAAAGCTAAGTATTCTAATAATTCTAGTAAAAGTTTGAAGAGCTTTACGTTGAAGGGAACAAAGTTAAATTCTATTTTGAAACACCAAATTTTGAATCACAAACTTTTTTCTTTACTATTACTAATACTCCTTTGTTTAGTTTTAGTTGAAATATTTATAGAAAAATTTAAAATTATATATCTGATTTAAAGAAATATTTTTGGTAATGAATTAAACAAGAAACCAGAAATCCCTTTATCCTTTTCATTTAGTATATTCCACTACTTATGGGATACCCAACCCATCATAACTCAAAGAAGGAAGAATCAGATGATTACTGGTCTAGATCTATATCTATCAAATTATAAAGATACTATAAAGATTTTTTTTTACCTTAAATCATGTAGCCCACATACAACTATCTCACAATTGCTTCTGCTTCTCTACAGCCAAATCCTCTTTTCTTCAAAAGCATGGTTAGTCTTGCTACTTTTAGGATAACTTGGCACCTTGTACTTAAGGAAATTTATTTAGAAGTTTACAAATTGATTTCTCTGACTAAGACCAAAGTGAATAAAACCAATGAAATGTAGTAAGCCTTTATAAACAAGTGCCATACCAGCATCAGATTGTAAATTTAAGAGGTCTTAAAGACATTGGGATGAGAGTGGTAGTCAAAAGAAGCAAAGTCCATTGAATATGCATAATGTGAACTTTACTTCCTGATGAGGCTGTAAAGTTCTTGTGAACTAAGAAACATCTCCCATCCCCTGCAGTAATTTAGAGCGTGCAGCAGTGTGATAACCAACCTATAGCCCAGGGCCACTCAGAGCTCTTCAGAAAACTCATGCTTATGACATCCTTGAAACAAGCTTAAGCAAAAAAAAATAAAAAAGTCTTTAAAAATGGTACTGTTGTTATGACTAGAATCCTAACAGTATCTCATCCTTTGGAAAACAGAAATATTATGATGTAGGAAAGTGCTTAATAGCAATATAACTAACTAATGTGATGGGGGACAGGCAAGTTAACTTGGCAATACTATAATACAGGAAACATGACTTTAGTCCTTTACTCAGCATTTTTTCTCACTTGTATATATTACCTTTGATCATATTTGCTGCAGCTGATGGGGGAGACACTTACTAAATTCTGGTCAGAGAAAATTGGTCAAGCACACAAAATGTCCCTTATTCCTCACCAGATGGTATTTAATATGTTTATTTAAGAGTCAGACAATTTCCTTAAGGAAATACACCACATTCCATACTAATCCTGGTCGTAGCCCAGGTTTGGCCTATATGATGGGTCCCAGCTTTGCACAAGGAAAAGCCAAGACAGTGTGGTCCTGTACAGACAGGAAATTGATGCCAGCTCTTGACAGATACCATCCTCAGGGGCTTCTGACTGCATCAAAATCAGGAAAGTGGCTGTACCTGTGTAATTGTGTCATCTTCACTAGAGCTCTGGACCACCAAATATTTCATCTGCATGACCATGAGTAAGGCAGATGCTATGAATCAGAAATGGTCTAATTTTTCTCAAGAAAGGTTTGTGAATAACTGAAAACTAAGTAGAATTGTCTTAACATCATTCAATGACATCATTTAAAAAACATATGCACTTACACACACACACACACACACACACATACACACACACACACATATCAAGAGAGAAACTGTGATGGTAGCACAGACCTGAAATCACAACTACTTAGTAAGCAGAAGTCGGAGAACTGCAATCCAAGGTTGGAGGTTAAAAGCATGAGACAAAGAATTTGAGGGCAGCCTAAGCAGAAATGTCTAAGTAAATTCATCTCCCAAACAAAAAAAAAAAAAAACCATAAATCTGATCTGATGGCATGGCTCATGCAGTACAGTACCAGCTGAGAAAAGCTCCAGACCCTATCCAGAAATCAAACAAGAAGCAAAAGGTCTGTGGGTGTGACTCAAGTGGTATTATGCTTACCAAACATGTATGCACAAGACACTGGGTTTGATCTCCAACACCGACCGCCCTCCCCACAACCAAAATAAAACAAACAACAAAACATACCCTAAAACAAATCTCTGAAACTTGAAACCTTTGAGCAGCATACTAGTACATACTTTTGCCCAAGGATCAGAAAGTTATATCAAAAGCTTACAAGTCTGAGACTGATCTGGGACTGTCACAGAAAATTTTTAAAAAGGGAGAACATTACAGGGAATCTTAGGAGTTGGTTTTCTTATATTTTATTTTATATTTTTGTCCATTATAGGGCTTGCACTCTGGGCCTGAGCACTGAACCTCAGCTCTTCAACTCAAGGCTAGCGTTCTACAATTTGAGCCACAGTGACACAGCACCATTTTGGATTTTCTGGTGGTATATTGGAGATAAGTTTCACAGTCTTTCCTGCCTGGGCTGGCTATGAACCACAATCCTCAGATCTCAGCCTCCTGAGTAGCTAGGATTACCTGTGTGAGACACCTATGCCAGGCTTCTATTCAGTATTTCTAGTTCTCAATAATGTTGTCAAAATTATTCATATGAATTTTTTGATTGCTTCTATTTCCTTGAAGACTGACACTGGGATATTGATAGGTATCGCATTGAATTTGTAGATAGCCTTTGGAAATATTGCCATTTTTATAATGTTAATCCTCTCAATCCAGAAGCATGGGAGGTTTTGCCACTTTCTAAGCTCTGCTTTGATTTACTTTTTCAGGATTTTAAAGTTTTCATTATAGAGGTCCTTCACTTCTTCAGTTAACTCCTAGGTATTTTATTTTTTGTGCGGCTATTACAAAAGGAGTTGCTTTCCTGATTTCAGCCGCACTCTTCTCATTATTGGCATACAGAAAAGCCATTGATTTTTGAGGGTTAATTTTATACCCTGCTACTTTGTCAAAGTTTTGAATAAGCTCGAGTAACCTGGGGGTGGAGTTTATGGGGTTCTTTAAATACAAGATCATGTCATCTGCAAAGAGGGAGAGTTTTACTTCATCTTTCCCTATTTGGATTCCCTTTGTTTGCATCTTGTCTTATTGCTCTTGCTAGGCATTCTAATACTAAATTGAAGAGAGGTGGACAGAGTGGACATCCTTGTCTCATTCCTGAATTTAGATGAAATGGCTTTAACTTTTTGCCTTTAAGTATAATGCTGGCTGTAGGTTTTTCATACACAGCTTTTTATTATGTTAAGAAATGTTCCATGAATTCCTAGTTTTTCCAGAGCTTTCATCATGTTGGATCTTGTCCAATGCTTTTTCTGCAGCTATTGAGGTAATCCAAAAATTCATATGGAAAAATAAACGACCCCGAATAGCAAAAACAACCCTTAGCAGAAAGAACAGTGCTGGAGAAATATCAAAAGCGAACTTCAAACTCTACTACAATGCCCTAGTAATCAAAACAGCTTGGTACTGGCACAAGAATAGACCTGAGGACCAATGGATAGAACTGAAGACACAGAAATGACCTATAGCCACCTAATCTTCGATAACGAAGCTAAAAAAAACTAGAATGGAAGAAAGACAGCTTCTTCAGAAAATGGTGCTGGCAAAATTGGTTAAACACCTGTAGAAAACTGAACGAGTTCCTTATATATCACCTTATACCAGAATCAACTCCAAATGGGTCAAAGACCACGAAGTCAAAGCAGAATCCTGAAAACATAACAAGAAGGGATAGGAGAAACTCTAGGGCTCCTTGGCACAGGCCCAAATTTTCTTAATAGAGACCCAGAAACACAACAAATCAAAGAAAGGTTGGACAAATGGGATTGCATGAAACTCAGAGTTTCTGCACAACAAAGGACATAGCTAGCAAGGTCAATAGAAAGCCCACGTATTGGGAGATCTTCACTAGCCATACAACAAACAAGGGTCTCATATCTAAAATATACCTAGAACTCAAAAAATTAAGTCCCCCAACAACAAATCCTCAAAGAAACAACTGCCTGATTAATAAGTGGGTGAAAGACTTAAAGAGAATCTTCTCTGAGGAGGAAAGAAGGATGGCCAAAAGACACACAAAGAAATGCTAAACTTGTCTAGCCATAAAAGAAATTCAAATCCAAACAACATTGAGTTTCCACCTCACCCCAGTTAGAATGGCTATAACCAAGAACTCTAATAACAGCAGATGCTGGAGGGGATGGTGTAAACTTGTTCAACCACTTTGGAAAGTAGTATGGAGGTTCCTCAAAAGACTCCACATACAGCTCCCCTATGACCTCATCCTGTATCCTTATTTCAGCATTTTCTTGTTTCCCTTCCCCTCTGCAAATTAAAAAATGTATATACAAGATGCAAGCACCAGAATCAAATACAGTGCCAACCGAGGTTGTACCATGGGGGAAGAACATATAAAGAAACAAACAAAACAAAATCATGTAGTATATTATAAGTACATTAAAAACAACAGCAATCCCAAAATTGGGATTTTGGGCATTTACCCAAATGATCACAAACAGGAGCATAGTAAAGCTACCAGCACAACTATGTTTATTGCAGCATTATTTACTATAGCTAAGATATGGAAC
This sequence comes from Dipodomys spectabilis, assembly GCF_019054845.1. Classification (NCBI taxonomy): domain Eukaryota; kingdom Metazoa; phylum Chordata; class Mammalia; order Rodentia; family Heteromyidae; genus Dipodomys; species Dipodomys spectabilis. The sequence continues at coordinate 5,870,540 of NW_024870874.1, read as the reverse complement.
CAACCCAGATGCCCCTCAGTAGTTGAATGGATCAAACAAATGTGATATATATACATATATGTGTGTGTGTATATATATAAATCTATCCTCCATCAGAAAGAATGGCATTGCCCCACTTGTTAGGAAATGGAAAGACTTAGAAAAAATTATAAGTGAGGTAACCCAGACTCAAAGAAACATAGGTCCCATGCAATGATTAGTATATGTCTAGGGCAAGCAGAAGAGGTCAAAAGCTATGCACATATAACCATATAACCTGATGCTAAGTGAAATGAACCCCAAGATAGGGACACAAGAGGTTTTATCTTTGTTGCTGTTGTTTTTAATGTACTTATAATATACTACATGATTTTGTTTTGTTTGTTTCTTTATATGTTCTTCCCCCATGGTACAACCTCGGTTGGCACTGTATTTGATTCTGGTGCTTGCATCTTGTATATACATTTTTTAATTTGCAGAGGGGAAGGGAAACAAGAAAATGCTGAAATAAGGATACAGGATGACCCATTGTAACAATGAGATATACAAGACAGTATGTTGAAAAGGAACTTTACAACTTTGGGGGGGGGGGTAAAGGAGGGGAGGAGTTGAAGAGGTAGGGAAGAAAGGTATGTTAGGGGAAAAATAAAGGAAGGAGTAAAAATGCTCAATAGGAAATGGACTCATTACCTTGTTCATGTGACTGTAACCCCTGTATCTTTACACTGTATCCTTTACAATGAAACCTGTATCATTACAATAAAAATATACATTTAAAAATTATGTAATCTATGTCACCAAACTTTTAGTAATTAGAGTAATGTTTTTCTTCAGATATAAATCAGGTTGCAACATGTAAAGTGAACTTTCATAATTTTCTAAAGTGACATTATATAATACAGGCAAATACAGAAAAATTTAGAGAGTTATTTAATCAAATATAAAACATTAAACAGAATTGGTTCTTTCCTTTACATCTTTAAAAATAACAGACTAAAGATATCAATTATTAGCTCTGAAAAGCAGTATGATTAATAGATTGAAAGAATGTTACTATTACAAATGATAAATTTGTCATTCTTTCTGATGGAGGCATAGAATTCCATTATATATATATATATATATATATATATATATATATATATATATATATATATATACCACATTTTCTTGATCCATTCATCTACTGAGGGGCATCTGGGTTGGTTCCATACCTTAGCTATGGTAAATAATCTTGAAATAAACATTTGTTAGGAAATGGAAAGACTTGAAAAAAATTACATTAAGTAAAGTAAGCCAGGCCCAAAGACACATAGGTCCCAAGGTTTCCCTTATTTGCAATAGCTAGTATATGTCTGGGACAAGTAGAAAAGGTCAAAAGCTATATACATATGACCAGATAAGATGAAGTTAAGCGAAATGAACCCTAAGATAGGGTCACAAGTGGTTTTTTTCTTTTTTTTGTTTACTCAATTTTTTTTATTTTTATTTTTTTATTGTGTAAATACTCTACAGAGGGGTTACAATTACATGGGCAAGATAATGAGTACATTTCTTATCAAGCATTGTAACCTCCTCCTTTGTTTCCCCTTCCCAGCCTCACCGCCCCCCATCCAATCCCCCCCACCAAAGTTGTAAAGTTCGTTTGCGACATGACAACTATTGTTTTTAACATATTTTTAAGGTACCATATGATTTTTTGTTGCTTTGTATACAGTATAACCCCTGTTTTCACTGTATTTGATGTTGGTATAATTTGGGAGGGGAAGGGAAAAAACAAAATGTTTAAATAGGGATACAGGTTGACCCTGTACAATGAGATGTACAATGATATGTACAAGACACTATGTTGAAAAATGAATTTTACAATTTAGATGGGGTGGGAACCTGGGCGTGGGAAGTATAGTTGTGGAGGTGGGAGGGAAAGGATGGTAGGGAGAAAACAGGAGGAGGCAACAATGCTTGATAAGAAACGTACTCATTACTTTGCTCATGTAACTGTAACCCTTCTGTAGTATTTTTACAATAAAAACATAAGAGAATGACAAATTTGTAAGATAGAAAATAAAAAATGCAAATTTATTAAAAATCTGTTGAGTCCAAAACATGCATTTCAAAGTATTTAACTGTGTTTCCAGTTCTTGTGTTTTAAATTTTTATTTTAGGCTTTTTTTTATTTTTGTTAACAGATCAGGCTGGCTCCTTGCAGCTTTGAAAAAAGAGTTTAAAGCCCATAAATTTAATAAATCCTAAGCAAGAAGCATATATTAATTCTTCAAAGAATATTGATATTTTTAACTGAGGATTTGAGCTTTCATGTGATAAAACTTTTAGTGATTTCCTTACCATGTCTTGTTAAGGCTTAAGTTCCTCATTTACATATTTGATGTCTCTCAGGAGACAGACAAGCTTCAAGTTAATTATCTATGTAGCTGTAAGAACTCTTGTTTCCTGGTTAAGAACTCTTCAAAAGAAAACTAATAGTTATTAAATGTTACACTGAGTCACCAAAAGTAATCAGGATGCACAATGAGAGGCATTAAACAGACACTTAAATTAATAAAAACCTCAACTTTTTGTGAGATAAATGAAATATAAATCAATTAAATCTCTTAGAGTAATTTTCAGGGAAAACAGCTAACAGAAACTAAACAGCTAAAATCTCAGCTATGGAAAGTGATTAGGCACTGCTGGAGTCTTGAAGAAATTACTTTAAAATTTGGAAAGATGATGTGGTAATCTCAGACCCATAATAGATCTGTGACTAAAGAAATGCCATATCAGTACAAGTTATGTCATTTTCTTAACTAAACTATGTGTTAGCATGTCACATGTATGTAAGTACACATGTATAATACATCATATAAATACCTATAGATTACATGATGCCATAGATAAATATATGCCTTATTTTATATAAGGACAAGATAATATATGTGGAGAGAAATTATAATCATTAAATTTGAAAGTCTATTAAAGATCAGTTTTATAGAATGATAAAAAATAAAAGGAAAAAGAAGGGCAACCATAGATAGACTTGGGTTGCAGTTGGGAAATTGGAACCACAGCTATCAGGTGAGTTAATTAATCTGGGTATCGTTCAGTAAATGAAAGTGTGCCATCTATTTCACAAGGGTCCATTGTGTCTTGCATGTGAAACAAATTTACCCTGTTTGATTAAGGATTACTGATTGCCTCCAATTTATTATATGTATGCTATAATTAAGTCACAATGAGTTCGAATGAAATGGGGATGGTCTCCTTCACAACGAAGACAACAAGCTCATTCTGGGAAGACCTTGGGGGTCATACAAGAAGCAATTAAATGTTCTCCAGGGTACATTAAAAGGAAAAGAGCTTGATGGGCTGAACGGCCTCTCCTTATATTCATCCTTCTCAATATTCTCCTCTTATAGAGACAAATGAAACCATGCCATAAAATTACTCAAGGCACTATGAACAAGGAAACAATGCTGCCTGTTCTTGTATACTAATACTGACATGAAAATCTGTACTGCATAGAAGGTAAATGGGGAGACTTTTCAAAAGTGATAATAAACTATGTCAGTCTGTGTAAGGGAAGGGTCTAAACAAATCCCAGGTTCTGAGTAATGTATTTTATCTTTGAGAATCACATAAGCATTTTCACAAGTGAAACGGGAAGAACCAAGATCAGTATCCATGTTGTGCCCACAGAGAGATTGTTCTGCATTTGTATAATGTTTTTATAAGTGGATACCATCAAAGAAAAAAATGTGCCCAGATAGGTGTTCCAAATGATTAGGAAGATAGCTGGTATATGGAATATTATAGAAGAGCTGATCCAACTCAACTATTGAAATGAATATGGGACAGATTTTTTTAAGTGCTGGGGTAAGTTAGGGAAAATATAGGAGGTCTTTAAAGGAAAGATATGTGGATCTACTTTGGCTATCTGTGTTTGCTAATTGGCCTTTATGGAAGTTACACTCTACTTTTCCACAGAGACTGAGAAACAGGAAGACTATCTTTCTTCATGATTATATTTCTCCCAGGAGATTTACATTTCAAAGGGGTAGGAAAGGAATTTATGATTGCAAGGTATTTTTAAAGTAAATGCTCTAAGAGAAGGGAGATCAGAGGTCACAGTCAGAAAAAAAATGATCTTTAAAGTTTAGTCAAATTTAAGGCAATTACTATACTATTCAGAAATGAAGATGGCCTCACCCAAAATGGGAATATTCTTCAAGAACTATCCTCTTCATAAATGCAATACTTAAGAAAACACTTTTACAAAACTATGCCAATCTACAAAAAAAATGGACAGGAAAAACGTTCATGAGAGGTTTGAGGGAAACAGAATTAAAGGTAACAGAATTAAAATGGCACAATAAATGTAGTATATGAGGAAATATACTGCAATGTAGTTCAGAGCAGTACAAGGTAGAGGTAACAGAGAAAGGAGTAAGGGTTTCAATTTAAGATCTTCCAGTGATTACAGAGAAGTAAAAGATAGGGATTTACCTTTTCCCCAATACTTCTTGATAAAATCCCCAAAGATTAGAAGATAGTAAGCAGGTACCAGAGTCATTCAGTCATTCAATGGAAAGTGAAAGAAGAAAAGGGAGAAAATACGCTGGGTGCCTGTGGCTCACGCCTGTAATCCTAGCTACTCAGGAGGTTGAGATCTGAGAATCATGGTTCAAAGCCAGTCCAGGTAGGAAAGTCCATGAAACTCTTATCTCCAATAAACCACCAGAAAACTGGAAGTGGTGCTGTGGCCCAAGTGGTAGAGCACTTGCCTTGAGCTGAAAAGTTGAGGGACAGAGCCCAGGCCCAGAGTTCAAGCCCCACCATCAACGAAAGAAAGAAAGAAAGGAAGGAAGGAAGAAAGGAAGAAAGAAAGAAAGGAAGAAAGGAAGGAAGAAAGAAAGAAAGGAAGGAAGGACAGACAGGAAGGAAGGAAGAAAGGAAGGAAGGAAGGAAGGAAGGAAGGAAGGAAGGAAGGAAGGAAGGAAGGAAGGAAGGAAGGAAGGAAGGAAGGGAGGAAGGAAGGAATGAAGGAAAGGGAGAAAATATTAGAAACAAGTTGAGTTCCCAGAAAAAGAAGAGAGGCAATCAAAACCAGATTTTATGACTCACAGTTTTGTTTAAAAAGATTCTTGTTTGTTATCCCTACCAAACATTTGTTAATTCTTGTTAATTTGGCTGTTAGATAACAAATACAATCCTCTCTGTGATTTCATATTTTTTAAAGTCATGATTTTCATGTTACATCTAAAATGGATGACAATAATAGAATAACAGCCCAATCATTTGACCTTATCCCACAAGCACTTGTCTTAGGCAGTATGCTCATACTGTGCCCAACCTCTTTACATAAACTTATTCATTCCAGTCACCTGGGCCTTCACCCTTGTTTTTAGAACACATACCATTTCCATGACATTTTTTGCCTAGAGTAGTCTCTCTCTCTCTCTCTCTCTCTCTCCCCCCCCACTCTCTCTATATATATAGTTTTGTTTTTTGTTTTTTTAATTAAGTTTTTATTATGAAAATATTGTACAAGGACGTTACCATTACGTGAGCAAGGTAATGAGTATATTTCTTATCCAGCACTGATAGTTTTGTTTTTTAGGACAAGCTTTCTTAATGTAACTCAAGCTCTTTTCAAACTTACTATGCCCTGGTCTCAGCCTCTATAGAGCTAAGATTTTAGGCATGTATCATAGATTCAAGTAAGACATACCTCATTGTCTGTTTGTCCAACTCCTATATCCCTTCAGATTCTAGTGTTCAGTTATCCATTAATCCTACTCTGAGGAACAGAGTAGGATTCAGAGATTATTTTTAGTTCTTATAGCATAATCCTTTATACACATGTAAATGAGTCATACATAGAAATGCAATGATCTGCATAAATGGTATCCATGCCCTGCTATTTAACTTTTTTGGGGGAGAGTGGTCCGGTCATGGGGCCTGAACTCTGGGCCTGGGCGCTGTCCCTCAGTTCTTCAGCTCAAGGTTAGCACGCTACCACTTGAGCCACAGTGCCACTTCCGGCTTTTTTCTTTTTGCTTATGTGATGCTGAGGAATCAAACCCAGGGCCTCATGCATGTAAAGCAAGCGCTCTACCACTGAGCCACCTTCCCAGCCTCTATTTTAACTTCTTATACGTGCCCTGCCTCTCCAAATAGACACAAAGCCTTTAGGAATAGGGTCTTATTGCATGCCCAATTGCATCCTTAGTTCACACCATGGCACTCTCCTGTAGCAAGGCTTCAATAAAATGACTATCTTGAAAGACAATGTGTAAATTAAATTAGGCTAGAATATTTGTCTTAACAAAGGAATGCTCTCCAGGAGAAATTTAAGTTTTGTACCTATCGAGTTAAATTCTTATGAACACTATGGCCTTTCTACAGCCCTTCAATTATACCAGTCAACTATAGGGCAGCCCTGACTGAAAGGGGATTACTTATATATATATATATATATATATATATATATATATATATATGTGTGTGTGTGTGTGTGTGTGTGTGTGTGTGTGTGTGTGTGTGTGTGTGTATAGCTAATGTACATATTTATATATTTAAATACCGTTTTTATAGAAGATTATAAAATTTTAGTTTGGAAAGAATCTTCTTATGACAGTGACTTTTTGAGAAATATCAAACTAAGGATAGGAGTCCTGTTTGAACAGCGTGATTAACATTAATGAAATCTGAAGAATCAATTGTAATGACTGCATAAAATGTTGCTTTTCAACCCAAGATGTCCATTGAACAGCTGCCTCACATCTGAGTACACATCTGTGCTTACAAAAGGAAAAAAAATGGGAAAGAAGACAAGTAAAGAGGCCACCTGCCTGAGCCAGTCTGGCGTGAGCCACTGTGTACAGAACAGCTGCTGTAGAGCTTCTTACAGCTGGAAAATGACTGTGGATTAAGGGGGCGGTCACACAGCTGGCTTGGCATGTCACCCTAGCAGTACCCCATTTTCTTTCTCTAGCTCTGTTTATAGAGCTCATACTCTATCAAGAATGTCAGGTGCAGGAAATAATTGAACACCCAGAAGAAAACGGTCAAACCATTTGAGCATTTTCCATAGAGGTAACCATTCCCTGTACCTTTTCTCCAGGGCCTAGGCCAAATACTCTAAACACACTTCCCACGTTTCTCTTCCAAAGTGAGATGCAGAATGAAAAGATAAATAAAGTACAAAATTAAAATCCAAGAAATTTAGTAGAAATTAATATCTAAATTTGGGAAATAGGTTGTTTCCTCTGGGGCTGTATCCTCTGAGTTTTTTGACACAAATTTCAGGCAACAGAAAATAAATGGCAATGAATAGAACTCAATTTGTAAATTAGGTTAAGAACTGAAGGGGACAACTGTGCGCACGCACACACACACACACACACACACACACACACACACACACACACACACACACACAAGGTATCAAAATGTAGAGCAAGAAATACACGTACAGAATCCATGAAGCCACAACTTTCATATTGTAGCAATTCTAACGTACTGAGTTTTGTTATTCTTGGAAAATCATGAAATGAAACTGAGCTAAAAAGGAATAGAGAAATGTTTCTGAATGAAACTTCTATTCATCCAGCAATACATCTAAGTAAATTCCACAACAGGATTCATATTATTCAAGTAAAGGTAAATATTTCCCCTTTTCTTTGAGAGAAGTTGAGTATTAGAATCAAATCAAGAATTATGAATATATACTTTCCTCTTCCTATTTAAAGAAACTGAAGCTATTTTAAAATGTCTCCTCACTCTTTATGATTTTAAATTTAAAATCAAGTTGAACATGAAAACCTGGGTTACTCCTAGAATATATTTTCTGCCCCAATTCTAAACCTGCTTTATCATATAATGGTAGTGTTAGAACCACTTACTCTGAGGAAAGGACAGCATAGTTTCTGGAGTTCAACAAAACAGTGTTTTAATATGAAAAAAAAATGAGAGGAAAAAAATAGAAAGTTAATAAAAGCATTAGTAGGTAACACTCTGACTCTGATATTAGAAAAGACTTTCAGGTCAAGATTCAAAATATTCAAAAGGTAGGACTAAACAAAATATAGGACTTCTTTTCATCAAAGTTACGGTAGACTAATGAATGACAGCACAGGAAGGTAGAAGACTTTTAAAGTCAAAAATGAATTTGAAATTAATAGGCATATCTTAAAGAAACCTTAAAAAGTCAAGAAAAATATAGGAAATCTGATCTAAAAAAGAGCAAAAGAAGAATAATTTACAGAAGGGAACACAAATGTCTAACAAGCACTTGAAGAGATGCTCAGCCTAATTACTAGAAAAATGAAAATTAGCTATCACTTCATGTCCGTTAGGTTTGTAAAAACTAGGAAGATGGCTAACATGTGGAAATACCAGTAGTACAGTCACACTGGAGAAATGAATGGACATTGGAGTAGTGTAACCAGTAACCCAGTCACCCAGGGTGATCTTTTGATACTTGCTTAAGGAGACTTAACTGGAACTCATTGAATGTGTGTTTATAAAATAGTATGCTCTGCTTAGACATTGTGAACTAGGAATAAAAATATCAAACACAAATAGGCATTAAAAATCCTGTGATATAGAAAAGGAAAAAAGAAAAAAAAGAAGACCAAATATACAATACCACTTATCTATTAAAACAAATAAAAGAAAGCCACACAACTGCATAAAATCTGTGCCCACAGAGATCCAATTGAATTCTATGAGGATAAACAAGTGACTGAAAAATGTCTAGAAATTGAATATTATACATTATATTTTATGTTAAGCTTACATTTAACCTTATACATATAGTAATTTCTTTGTTGAATAAGATTTCCTTCTTTATAGCTGAGTTTTCACAGGCAAATTGCATTGGTTTATAGAAGGTATCTTATCTTCTGTGGATCACATAGCTCTGACTACTATAAAAAATCAGCTAGAGGTAATCTGAGTCAAGGACAAGTTCTAAGGATTGGACAGAAACTTTTATCTCAGAAACCTGTCAAAATTAATAATTTTGACAATTTTTATAAAGATAGTAAAACTTATTGAATATATATGTGAAGCTTAGAAAATGGAACTCATATCATATTATTAAAAATATATGTCATAAAAATGCTTTCTATATCCAATAGCTAAGTACATAACAAAATTTTATTAAAATGGTTACAATTGTATTAAAGTTATTGAACATTTTCTATGTTATGAATAGATGGTCCATGCACTAGAAATCTGAAATACCATAAGAAAAATCAGATACATAAAGTCATAAGACAGCATATATGCAGTAAAATCATGTAAACTAGTATATTTCTAAAATATATGTAATTTTAACAACGATGCAGTGAAGTTACAACAACTCAGGTCAACTACTCATAAATAATCTGCATTTATCTGTTCCTTACTTTATGAATTTAAGTTCTAAGAGACACTTAAGCTGAAGAAAAAAGTCTAAAACGATATTCAAATTTATTCACATGAAGTTTTAAAAGTTACTATACATTTGAAAATTTTAAAGTATAATAAAATTCCATAAGAAATTTCCCTTGAATATTGGTGCTTAAATTAAATTAAATTTTAATTATAAGAGGAAGAGACAGAAAAGATGTCATTATAGATTCTAAAGAGGATTTAACAATTTTTTAAGAGTTGATTCCTTGCTTCCTGTTTTTTTAAATATCATTGAAAGAGGTAAAACTCAACATTTTACTTAATGAAGATATATCATTTTTTTTGGGGGGGGGGGTCCGTTCGAGGGGCCTGAACTCTAGGCCTGAGTGCTGTCCCTCAGCTCTTCAGCTCAAGGCTAGTGCTCTACCACTTGAGCCACAGCGCCACTTCCGGCTTTTATCTTTTTGCTTAATCGAACCCAGGGCCTCATGCATGCAAGGCAAGCGCTCTACCACTGAGCCACCTTCCCAGCCCCATATCATTTATTCTTATACTTACTTGGCTTGATCAGGATTATATAAGATCCCCTACTAGCAAAAAGGAGAGAAAATAAAAATATGAAAAATAGGATTTTTCTGTGACAATATCTAAGAAAAGTCAAAGGAGAAAATGCTTAATAAAAATGTAGAATGAAATTTCTTGAAAAGAAGGCCTTAAATCAAGCCCACCCCGTGGTAGGAACTGTGTGAACAGTGAGTTTGCTTCTAAGATCTTGGAGGGCTCATTGCATCAGATCTGTGCCACCACTTTCATTGCTGTCTGCAGGATATTGAACTCTAAAAGTATAAACAGCTACTACTGTCTCAGCTACTGCCACTCTGTCAGTGAGCTAATTCAAACCAAGATCACTCTTTTCATCCCGGCTGCCAGGGGTAAATCCCCCAAGCTTTAGTAGTAACAATATTGTTTGATAGCTGATTGTCAAATTGATTTCTAACCTTCTGCTTTTAGTATTTAGAATATGTTTTGGATTTTGTTTCTAAGTAAACTCTGCATCCAATCTTCTCTTGATTAGAACAATGATTCCAAACTCAACAATCCTTTGAATCAGCATGCAGAAAAAATATATAGCCCCATTATTTCCCATGTGAATATAGAATTGTGTATTTTTATGTTAACTTGTTTCGATACCACTACACATATGCAATACAAGCAACTAAACAATATCAAATCCATCTGAATAGCCCTTTTTCCTCACAGAGTATTAGATAACACACTGGTGTTATATTTGCTGTTTTCTTTCATTCTTCTGAAAGATTCTGATCCTTAATAACATATTTTGATCTACTTCTTTATAGGCTTTCATCATAGAATGAAACACTATCGATGTTGTAATAATGCATAACAAAATAATTAACAATTAATAGATTCTTTTCACACAGAGAAAACAGATATATATATATATATATATATATATATATATATAAAGCAGATGCTTTATACAGCATGTTAATTACTTGTGTAAGCCTTATTTTTTTTCTTAAAACAAGATATTAAACTGAAACATGTCAGGTAAACACTTTGGCACTATTCTTCGCAAAGTTTGTGATGTTTTGACACTATAGGCAAATTCTGGACTAGGAGCAAAGGTTGATACAAAGAGTAGTGTGAGAAATGTGAACAAAAGGACCTAAAGTGGTGCAAAAAACTACTGTTAATCCTCAACAATTTGGAGAATAGGTCATTCAGTAAATTGAATTTTAGCATATTAGCTTTAAGTAAATTGGTCATTTAGCAAATTAGTTTTCAGCAGAAGAGTTGTCAACTAATTGGTTTCATGTGAATTACGTTATGTGAATTAGTCTGTTTTCTTTCTAAAGTAATGCTTGAAATTAGTGGACATTTCTTCTCACAAAGAAAATCAAAGGCCAAGATTTATTCAAAATAATATAATATATATCAATAGCTCACAAAGGAAGCAATAAATATACCTGTTTTCTTTTATTATTAACCACAAATTTTTTTGTCTTCTTTTTTTTTTTTTTTTTGGGTCCGGTCGTGGGGCCTGAACTCTGGGCCTGGGCGCTATCCCTCAGCTTTTCAGCTCAAGGCTAGCGCTCTACCACTTGAGCCACAGCGCCACTTCCGGCTTTTTTCTTATGTGGTGCTGAGGAATCGAACCCAGGGCCTCATGCATGCAAGGCAAACTCTCTACCACTAAGCCAACTTCCCAGCCCTTGTCTTGTTTTTTTTTGGTTGGTTGTGGGGCTTGAACTCTAGGCCTACGCGCTGTCCCAAATTGGCGTTTTAGCTGTAGGCTAGCGCTCCTGAGCCACAGCGCCACTTCCTCTTTTCTGGAGATAATCCTGCCCCAGCTGGCTTTGAACCGCAATCCTCAGATCTCAGCCTCCTGAGTAGGTAAGATGACAGGTGTGAGCCACCGATGTCTGATGAGACATTAAGCTTTTTTTTTTTTTTTTAATTAGGTGCTTATCCAGCAAATGTTGATGTACCTAAGCCTCCAAAAGCTCAACACATACATTCTTAAATAAAATTATATGGGAGGCCAGGAATGGTAAACCACAAATTTTTAGGGAAAGTTTTTCTCCCCCATGTCTAAGTATTTGACCTTAATGAAAAATTATTATGTTCCAAGATTCACCTAAAAGCATATCTTTCTCAAATTCCACTCTCAGACAAAGTAACATGAATTCCAGCATTGGATCATACAATGAATGTTCTTATCTTAAGCTACTTTCTTTCTCAATACAAAATTTTATCAAAAAATGAATCATGACCATCTATAGAAATTATTAATATGCTCAAAGTAAATGATTTCTTTAATATCCCCAGTAGAAAAATCCATTTTGTGGCCAAGTTCACATTTTTTTTTGCCTATTATATGGCCAAACTATCAGCTAATCAATTTGTAAGGTCAAAATATTGGGGAAAGACTGAAGAAGTCAAGTCAATCTATGGCTAGAAAAATATTTAATTTTTCTCATGAATTTAGTTTTTGCTTTCTGAAGATGTGGTCAGTTTCATTCATTGCATAAGCATCCTGTGAATTCTTCTAAAATGTCTTGGATTCAGATCTCCCTTATTTTCTTTACACACACACACACACACACACACACACACACACACACACAGACTGGCTTATCGATTAAAAGGAAATTGAAAGACATTGAAATCATCAAAAGAAACCTTGAGGTTCAGAAAAATAACACAAGTGAAAGAACCATTCACTGATTTTTTCTACAGAAAATATTTTTAACTAATGCAGAGGTTATTTGAAATAACAAGTCCAAGAATGAGATAAATGTATTTTTAATAAAACAATATCATTTCAAAATGAATGGTGCCAAAATAATGTTGCCATATTAGTATGCACATACATTCTTTTTCTTCTTTCTTTTATTATTCACTTTTTTATTGTTATTATAAAGATGATGTAGAAAGGTATTAAAATTACATTAGAGAGATTATTTTCTTTCACAGAGTATCTTCTGTTTGCTTACTCTTCCCCAGATGTATACACATTCTTAACGTGAAATATATTTCATGATATGTATGCCTACAGATAAACTCAGAGGAGACAGTTCAGCCCTTCTTGACCAGGAAAGATTGAGCAGGATGCTGTATATTCATCGATCTCTCTCTCTCTCTCTCTCTCTCTCTCTCTCTCTCTCTCTCTCTCTCTCTCTCTCTCTCACACACACACACACACACACACACACACACACACACACACACACACATTTTGCCAGCCAGCAACTTTCCTCCTCCTAGTCCCCTTTCTGACTCCAGATCCTCTCATGTATTTTTTGTTTTGTGGGTTTTTTCCATATATTTTTAAATTGTAAAAATTAAAAATACTGTACAGAGGGGTTAAAGTTATATGAGTAGGGTAATGAGTACATTTCCTATTGAGCATTGTTACCTCCTCCTTTGTTTTTCCCCTACCATCCCTTCCCTCCCAAGCTTAATTCGTAAAGTTCCTTTTTCATCATAGTGTCTTGTACCTCTCAAACTGACAACAAACAATGGTTGCTCCATGTGTGATTCTATGGAATAAAGAAAACCATGCAGTCAAGTCTTAGAATAAGTAAATGTGTTCCCACCAAAACTCATGTTGAATTATATTCCCATTATTTGATATCAAGTGAAGGAAGTTCGGAGAACTTTACAAGGAAATTAGGGTTCTATCCCCATGACTGTGGTTAATGAACTAATTTTTAATGTGTTAATGAATCATCTTGAGAGTGAGGATGCTTTAAAGAACAATTTGGCTAGGTCTCCTTTGTATACACTAGCTGTCACCATGTCATGCTCTGTGCTGCCATGGGACTCTGCTGGCAACAAGGCCATTGTGAGATGTGGCTGCTCAACCTTTGAGCAAAACTCTGAACCTAAGTTGTTCTTAGCAACAGAAAAGATGCCCAGCAGATCTGTATCTTTCCAAGATACATAAGACAATCAGATCCTTCCTTCTTAATCTGTTAATTTGGGTCCTTATAAATTGCAATAGAGTCTTGGTTAATACATAATGTTTTCTTTTTTTTTGATATTTCTTTTTTTTAATTGTGAAAATACGGTACAGAGGGGTTAAAATTACATGGGCAAGATAATGAGTACGTTTCTTATCAAGCATTGTAGCCTCCTCCTTTGTCTCCCCTTCCCATCCCTTCCCATCCCCCCACCCCCCTACCCAACACCACTCCCCCCGCCACGACCGAAGTTGTATGTTCGTTTTTCAACATAACGACTTATACATCTCATTGTTGCAATGGGTCCACCAGTATCCCTATTTTAACAATTTGTTTTTTCCCTTCCCCTCCACAAATTATACCAACATCAAATACAATGAAAGCAGGGGTTATACCATGGGGCAGGGACATACAAAGCAACAAAGAAATAATCTTATAAATATGTTAGAAACAATCGCATGAAAGAAAAAAAACATTTGAATATATATCTTAGGGTTCATTTCCCTAACATCAACTTATCTGACCTTTTCTGCTTGACTCAGAGAGGTTTCCCTTATTCATAATATGTTTTCTATGGGAGAATTATTCATTCCATGGAATTGTAGTCAGCAAAATCTGCATATGCCACGCAGTAAAGATGAAAGGAGTAAGGTAGCATCCTTATTATAGGACCTCAGAAAAGAGAGAGCCATTGTATGCACTATCACACCCTATTGCCTGGAAGGGACCTGAGAAGACTATGTTGCACAGGTGTTCAAATATTTGGTCAGCATTTTTGTTTGTTTGTTTTTGTTTCTTTTTTTGGTAGATCAGTCTTTAATAGACCTTTTCTCCTACCCCACAATATTTTCTCCTTCTTAAATACTAGCCTCATTTCTCTGTCAGAAAGTGAAGAGTATAAGAGACAGGTGATGAACTTTCATCTATGGAAAGAAGTCTCCCCTGCGAGACTGATTTTTCAATCTATCATCACTCAGAGGAGAAAGAAAGAAAGAAAAAGCAAGAAAGGATAAAGAGATAACTGCACTTTTAGTTCTAGATTTTCTTACTCAGTTTGAGAGTTCTCAGTTTCCAAGCGACAGAGGTCAAATATATCTTCAGACATTTAATATGTCCGGTCATACAATGTCCATTTTGTTATCCTTGACAATAATCCTGCTTTAACTGCTTGACTTCAACTGTACTGACGCTTAAAAAGAGTAACATTCTATGTTCATATTTGGAACAAAGAAAAATACCCAGAACAACATCATTCCCATTTTTTAGAGGAAAACAGGGCTAGATTTTGAGTAGTAGGTTTAAATGGGGAAAATCATTACTAAAAATAGCATAAAACATGTTTGTCCTTATTAAATAACTGACTCAGATTTCTTACAGTTAGAACTGAAAATATTAGTGTCCTTTTATATAAAAGAAACCAAAACACACCTAGTTCATTTTCTACATGGTAGCCAGTGAGTACCAATGCTGCATTTGCTCATCCTTGCTCCATCTTTTATGTGCCCTCCTGTACCCTTACAGAAAAACAAGATAAAAGGAAAAGAAAACAAGAACAGCAACAATGGCAACTAAAAAATGTCACTTGTTTCCTTCCTTAGAGTTCATTTTATAGAATATTATTTTATATGATCATCTTAATTTGATTTTGGGTCCCTGGGTATTGTATGTATGCTTATGTGGATTAGGGAAGGGAAGGGGAATGACAAAATGGTGAGACAAAGGACAAAGGGGGAACCTATGCAACAGCAATACTCACAAGACACTCTGTTGGAAATGATCTGTACAATGTAGTGGGGGGGATGAAGGGGCGGGAAAGAAGGAGAAAAATGAGGGAGGGGTGACAAGTTCGACAAGAAATGTACTCGCTACCTTACTTATGTAACTGCAATCCCTCTGTACATCACCTTGACAATGAAATTCTTTTAAAGTTTACTAATTCTTCAGACACAACACCATGCAAGTTTACAACCAAGAAGTTTCTTAAATAAAAGTAGAGCACTATAACTATAGTTCAATATATTTCCAGTTTATTTGAAAACATACAGTGAGATAATTTAAAAAACAACTCCACTTGTTTGCTAGCTGAAAAAGCAGTAAAGAAAAATAATGGCTAAAATTTTGTTCAAAATATAATTATTTTAAATATTGTAAAATAACAAATAAAAAGCTTTTTAATGAGCTCATCGTGTTGAAGGGTATGTTAAATGTTATTTTTCAATTATATGATTAAAATAAAAAAAATCAAGTTTCCATGTAGTTACTCCATTATTATAAATGAAAACTGGAGTTTCTATTGGTTTGGGCTAAATTTCTCTTTGAAAATAATCTTCTAATGCATTATAAATTACTGTAAATTCCTCTATAATTAATACTTGAGGATACAAAATTGTATGTTTTCAGATTAGAGTAAATTGTGATTTTTTTATATATAAATTTCCCTTTTTGTTATTGTTTTTGACAAGAAAGAAAAAAATAGTTAAATCTTGTCATTATGATTTTTTTTTTTATGCACCCGCTAGGCAAACATGACCAGAGTTTTAGGATTTTTTTTTTAAAGAAATGAAATGAAAACAAAATAGGCATTTTCTGGTCTAATGAGCTATTTCCATCAAAATAAATTCCCCAAATGGAAGTATTACATGGCTCATGCTAAGCATAACAATAACGCTTTATGTGTTTTCAGAAACATTGCAATATCCCAGTAATAGATGAACTTTGAGTGCCAAGTATACAGCCACAGCAAACGTTCCAACAACTATATATTTTTTTCACTTCTAATCAGAGCAGTACCCAGGAGCCCTCAAAATAAGCCACATGAATACTGGCTTGAGGGGAGAGAGAGAAGTTCGGCAATAGTGGAATCTCCCACTGCTCAAAATAACAGGCACTCTCAGTGGGCTGGGTTTTATTATCTGTTATATAATGTCTCAAGTTGAGTTATTTCAATAAGAGTGGAGGATTTGCAGGTTGATATTGTTTAGGTTATTCCCAAAATACCTTTTCCAATTTATGGGATGTTATCATGAAGGCAATGAAAGATGGCACTGAACAAAGCAGTATTGTTTCCCTGATGGATGACCCAGCCCCACCTATGTCCTAGTGTTGTAAAAATCAAATGAGGCAATGCACATTCACACACTTAGTAAACATTTCAGAAAAGCCAGTTCAAATCTAGGACTGATTAGACATCAGGTCATGTTGTTGAAGGGTGAAAGAGCACACAGAACCATGTGGCACACCCATACCATTTTATTTTTATTCCTTGTGTCTTGGTGTGTGGATGTTTTATAAAAAGCCTTTAGTAAAGCACAGAGGATGCAGAAGTAATTTAAGAGTGCAAGAAATAGAAAAACTCCAATGCGATGTACGTTAATCTATCTATCTGTCTTACTCTTTATCTATATTTCTTCAATAGAATATTCCTTTTTTAAAGAAAAGATGGTAACCAGCAGGAGATGAGTTTGTACTGGTCAGCATATGTAAATGAATAGGCAGGATAGACTAACTATATCTGAATGGATGAGCTAGTGTTTCATCTACACAGATTGTTCTATTCCTTGCAGGGGTATGGGGCTCATTGATAGTAGTGTTTTCTTCTAATAAAGTATCCAAGTTTAGGTTTTGTCCTGTAAGCACTCAGATAAGGAGGCTAACCATTCTTGACTCCCATGGTCTCAACACTAATAATCTGCCCACAATGCAAGTATGAGGCCCCACGGAATGTGAAGCAGCAAAGCAGCAGAATCATAGACAACGTCCACGATTGACTAGTCACAAAGGCAGTGCATTTCTGGGAGAATATATCTTCATGCTAGTATGTCATGTTAATATCACAATAAGTATGGAGGGATGGAGGGAAAGGGGGAGATCAGGAGGGAAAGAGGGAAAGAGGGAGGGAAGGAAAGGAAGAAGGATGGAAGAGAGGGAAAGAAGGAAAGGAAAAGCTGATTAATGAATTATTTTCAGAGATTGGATATAGCAAATATTAATACAAGCTAGGCCCTAACACAGAAAACTACAGAGAATTCTTGAAGAAACTAGCAAAACAGATCTTTTAAAAATATATATATATATAGCCGGGTGACCATGGTTTAGGCTTGTAACCCTAGCTATTCAGGAGGCTGTGATCTGAGGATCATGCTTCAAAGCCAGCCTGGGCAGGAAAGTCCATGAGACTTTTATCTTCAATTAACCACCAGAAAACCAGAAGTGCTGCTGTGGCTAGAGTGGTAGAGTGCTCTCTTTGAGCTGAAGAGCTCAGGGACAGTGCCTAGGCCCAGAGTTCAAGCACCATAACCAACCAAAAAAAGGAGCAAGGAAGGAAGGAAGGAAGGAAGGAGAAAAGAAAGAAAGAAAATAAGAAAGAAAGAAAGAAAGAAAAAGGAAAAAGAAAAGAAAAAAGAAAAGAAAGTAACTATTGGAGTGTCTCTTCCTGGCCCTACTCAACTGAGGCTCTGTGAGTGCTTTGCTCAAGATGAAAATTTTCTACACTGGGTGCCAAAATTGGTTAGATTACTTTTCCATAAAGCCATATTGTAGGAACCAGTAATTTCAATGTTATTTGCTTAAGGTATGAGAGTTTGAACTTTTAAGAAGATAGGCCTAAATAGAAAAAAAAATGGAGTCCATAAAGGCCAAGAAAAACAAAACTACTTTGTTTATATCAATTAGAATATCTTCTGAGAAAATGCAAATGTTCCAAGATCCCTTCTCAATTCATGCATTTTTCCTTTTCAGTTCTCTTATTAAAGTGGGAAATGATAGAAGAGAACTGTAGAAAAGCCATTCAAGTCAACTTCCTTCCCTACTTTGAAAATAAAAACCTCCAATGTATCTTACAAATTATATACATGTTTTTGAGTAAAAATACTTGAATGTTGTTGTGAATACCAAATATTGATATCATTGACATTTTTCAAACTAGAGATTTCCTGCAGCCATAACAAGTCAAATCTCTTGTTTTTCTGCTATATTTCTAGCAAATTAATAATAATAATAATAATAATTAATTTTTTTGAGTTGTGGGTTTTTTCTTTTATTGTCAATGAGTATTTTTAAATGAGGGCATGGAATATATCATACTTTCCCTGTTTTCTGACAGGAGTGGACTTCTTGGTAGTTCTGCTTAGTGTTTCTTCCAACTCAAAATAGAGGATCTCCTGATTGAAGGGTGAGCTGAAGTCCCTCCCACTCTGTAAAATCAGTGAAAAAAATCTGTGTTGTCCACTGGAAGCATTTTCCATAAGAAAACCATGTAGGCAAATGGGTGAAGCATACACTATAGGTTCCTGTTTGAAAGAAGCAGAAAAATAATACTTTAGTTAAAAATAAGTTAGAAAACAGTGAAAGATTAAGTATATAGGCATTTACAATAAGGACAGTAAACTTATATAATAAACAGATGTTGAGTATTGTTGAAGGAAGTCTGTACTCTGTGACACATGCAAAGCAATTGAGATCATGCCATTCTCAAGAGAAATAATAGCTAAGGAAGGGAAAAATCAAGGACAGTGTACAGCACATGAAAAGATGATTTGTGATGACAAGTGGAGGTTAGAAATAACCTGAGACAAAGGTGCTTAGAATGCATTGATTTAAAATAAGTTACTATTATATTTATTATGTATAATCCTCAGATTTCTAGAAATGATTTGGTCTATACAAAATTTACCATTTAACCATGCTTATTTGCCATTTGTTGCATATTTTAAATTGAGCTGAAAAACTAGTTAAAATATTTTTTTATCTTGATGTAGTTTGGGATTTTTTTGGGCGGGGGAGGGGGGTGTCTGGTCGTGGGGCCTGAACTCTGGGTCTGGGTGCTCTCCCTCAGCTCTTCAGCTCAAAGCTAGCACTCTACCACTTGAGCCACAGCACCACTTCTGACTCTTTTTTTTGCTTATGTGGTGCTGAGGAATCGAACCCAGGGCCTCATGCATGCAAGACAAGCGCTCTACCACTGAGCCACCTTCCCAGCCCACAGTTTGGGATGTTTTTGATGATTTATTTCAGTTTATAATCTTGGACACTATTTGAAGGTGATATAACAACAGTGCTGAGCAAACTGAGCTTTGAGTGAAACTAAACAAGGATTGCAGGGTCATGTGTAATTGGTGGACAATAGCATCAGAAGTTGTTGCTAAGTGTCTTTACTTGACTAACAGCAAATTACATTAAAATGATAAGCATATTGTATGCTGACTATTGAACAAAATAATGAATATTACCTGGAATGCTCTATCTCACAGTTATGTCTAGGGATCAAATTAAGAAATACAATAAAACAAAATTGTATGCGAATTATATTAGTGCCTATTCTTTACTCTGTACACAAGGAGAAACTGAGAAGGAAAAACATTAGTTAACTTGATCACAGCTAACCAAACAGAAACTTGGTTAGCCTCTAATATTCCACATATAGCACTGAATATGCTCAATGAATGTATGTTTAATAATGTTACAGCATATTTGTCTATCATATCTAATTGTACTCAAATGAACTGAAAGAGATGAAATTTCAAGCCAACTAGCTTAAATCTTGATACTGCCAGCATTGTAGTAATCTATAAACCATAGGTATTTTCCTAGAATTACGGTTTCACTATATTAATTTTTATAAGCAAATGCATATCTTTTTGTTAAGAGGATAGAATCAAAACTATCCTTGTTATATGACAGAAGTAGTGAAATACATCAGATATTAATCCAAAGGAACAATATCAATATCAACCCAATACTCACAAGATGCCCAATAAACACACATGGGTCCAGTCACCAGGATAGAGGGTTGATCAAGATAGGATCCTGACCTAAGAACCTCTTAGGCTACCTGGGGAGAGGCCTATAAAAAACTCAACAGCACAGTAGGATTCTGCCCATCAGAAATGGAAAACAAGAAAGCATGTGATGCCGCCCAATAGGCATGGTTAGAAAACTCATGAAAGATGTCACATCTGAACTCAACACTACACAGGGTAGGGGCATAGCTCACGTGGCAAAGCACTCTCTTAGCATATACATGGTCCTGGTCTCCGTCCTCACCACTACAAAATAAAATAAGCCATCCATCCAAGCCTCAAAAACATGTCACGTTTTCACTCATCTGTGGAATCTTAACTGAAAATGATGCTGATGACACATGTAAGGATGCAATGGTGCGAAACAGATGGAGACTAGAAGGAAAGGATACTGAAGAGTGTCCTGCCAGTTGGTGATGGGAGAAAGCTTTGTTTTTCTTTTTTTTTTTTTTTTTCTTTTCTTTTGTCGGTTGTGGAGCTTGAATTCTGGGCTTGGGCGCTGTCCCTGCGCTCTTCAGTTCAAGGTGAGCGCTCTACCACTTGAGCCACAGCACCACTTCCAGTTTTCTAGTGGTTTATTGGAAATAAGAGCCTCACGAAATTTCCTGCCGGGGCTAGCTTTGAACCATGATCTTCAGATTTCAGCCTCTTGAGTAGCTAGGCTTACAGGCGTGAGCCGCTGGCACCCGGCTTGGAAGAAAGCTTTTTGTTTTCTATGTGTCTTGCAAGTTAATGGGGCTGCAAAGAGGGGAGGAGCAGCCCATAGAACTTGTGGCTATTGGGACAGTTCACTGCTTTAGTTTCTTTGGTGTCTGAATGTCCAGTAGGAATTATGTACTGTACATGACCTCAAAATTGCCCATGAAAATACTGATTAGGAAGAACTGCAAGTAAAGTTGTTTATTGTATCTTTGCCACTCCACAAATCTCCTGACCACTGTGTGCTTAAGATTCTGTGACTGATAATTTAGCCTCAGGTAAAGTGTGACCACTTTCACCTGTATCACCTGTCACGTGTGACTAACAGGTAGGTGCCTGCTGTTGAAAAATCAGAAAATGCTTGCTGTTTCGTCACTGAAGCTCAATTCCTGATCCAAGGCTAAAGAATTTATAATGCTCTGGTCTGGAATTCCAGTTTTGAGATTGGTCAGTTGAGTTCACACATTGCCAAGACTGGAAGGGCTCAACAGGCCTTCCTTGTCAAATGGCACTGATACAGCTAAGAATAGAACGAATATCAACTCCATGAAAACAATGGCAGCTCTCATTAGTGTAAAATTTCTTCCCCCCTCTATCACATAAAGCAAAGCTTTATGAATGGGGTCTCACTGTGGCCTTTAGTTCACACAGATTGCCTTGAATATCTGCTTCACTGATCATTTAGCTCCCCTGGATCTTGATGTTACCTAGCAGGTTGCTATGACTGTTCAACTTACAGAAGACCCCAACCAGATTTGGTCATTCTTCTCACTGGGCAGATCTCAAAGCTATTCTTTCCCCCTGGATGACCACTGGGCTATTGCCAGTGGCCTGGATATTTGGTCTCTGGCACCTGGAAAGCTACAAACAATCAGATTAAAGACATTCCTATTTGGAGTTGTGAACTGTGGAAAAAGTAGTTGATTTTGATTAAACAGTCTAGGCCACTTATTTAGAAGCCTGCATAGTAAATGCAAGTTCTTTAATGAGACTGACTAAAATCAAGCAGCTGAGAGAGCCTAAACCACTCAGATCACAGTGATTATTGCCAAGATCAATCATCTTAATAAACATGGACACACAGTCTCACTGTGAAATCAGCTGCAAAGCAAAGGGCTCTCTGTTTCCGATGCAGATACTCCAAACTCATGCCTAACTTGTGACTCTTACCAAAATTTAGCCTGTTTGTATCTCAGTGGGAGAAGACGTGTTGCAAGGGATGATAGTCTTTCTCACTCCTACATTCTTTTGGGGCTTTCGTGGTGATATCTTTCCACTTTTTTCTTGTGACAGTGTTGACATAAGCTTGTTGCATTGGCTGACTCTGCTTATATTATTGTGACTCTTCCAAGGATATGTTTTATTTTTAGCCTGTCGGTAATTATATAAAACTTGGAACTGGTGATTTATATGAGTGCTTAATTTATCTACTGAAAAGGTTGATATCTGAAGATTGTTAATTGAAAGCAGCTTGGGCTAAAAAGTCCATGAGACTCCAATCTTCAATTAGTCAGGAACAAACAAACAAACAGAAATGGAGGTATGGCTCAACTAAAGAGTTCCAGTCTTAAGCGAAAAAAGCCAAGTGAGAGCTTGTGGCCCAAAGTTCAATCCTTAGTAGTAGAACAAAATAAAAATTAGATATAGCACTATCCCAGGATATTCTGATCCTTCTACTTCTAGAATACACTTTTACTGTGAACCCTAGGTAATAACTTGTCTACCTCTAGTAAACATAATGGTACATTATATAAACATCTTAGGGATGTTTATGAAACACCTTCAAGTACTGAAGGAAATACCACCTTTGAATCAGCAAATCTTTTAAGGGCTGTAGAAATTTCCCCAAAATTAGGCTACAAAGGAGGGCTTTCAGAAGACATAACCATTTGACATCTTGTAGACAGTTATCTATAGGTTAGGAATTCTACAGTTATAAACACATGACTGAGAACCTATATCTGGATTTAACAGAAGGGATTCATGACATTACTGGAATGATTATGGGGTATTTTGCTTGAACAATATAGACATATTGTGTGGATACAAATGGGACACAAAGTTATGAGTGGTCCAGGGAGTAGGTGCACTGAGTTGCTAGTTCGGGGTCACCTTCTAAAGAATATTTACTTAGTAAATTACTTTGAAAATTATAAATGGTTTCTTATTTCATTCATGTTTATCATATCATGAAATTATATTATTTCCTATCCAGTAAAATAAAGAACTAAGGAAGACATGCCTGCTGTCCACTGTAAAACTCTAAGGAGTCTAAGCTCTGGCGTTCCCTCCAACAGTGCAATCCACTGTATATGTGAGTGTTAGGAACTGCCTTAGATCTAAATCTTATCTAAGTTTTCATCCCATAGATTTCCTCTACTATTATTCTTACCTCCATTCAGACTTGGCAGTTGGCTCTGTTCATGGTTCATTACTTGCCATCTTTGAATGTCTTTCTCATGCTATGCTTCATGGGAAGCCCTATTTAATTTTTTTCTAGAATCCAATACTCTGTCTCTTTACTCTTTAGAAAGATATTTCAGACTGACTTCTTTCCTTCAGAACCAACATCACCCTGGGGGTAAAAGGCTGTCCAGTAACATTAGACTGAGAAACTAGAAAAGTATTTTGATCAACCTTTTACTTTTAGGACTTTTCCATTTGATTGAGTAATGCTAGAATAGAGATAATAGCCAACCCTTTGCAAATCTTTTTGAAAAAGGAAATGATGGCTATAACAAAAGAACTTAATATTTAGCTCCCCAGGAAGCTTCATAAAGTCCACAATTTAGATCTCAGGTCGGCAGGATAGTTGACAGCAAAGTATTATACTTTGAGAACTATGGTTTAAAGAGGTTCATCTCATGTTGTGATTTAAATCAGGGTTTGCATTTAGACAGGCCAGGATTCCATTATTGCCTTTGTCATTTACAAGCTATGTAACCTGTAGCAAATTACTAGTGTGTCCTCTGTATAAGGGAAATAAAAGCCTGGATTTGAACCCAGAAATTTGAGTCAATGTTTATTTAGAAATAGACTTTATGAAGTGACTCTACTAGGAAGTGATTTCATTTATATGACTATTGTAAGCAAAAAAATGTCATAATAGACATGAAAGTACACATTAAAAGTGTTATA
This sequence comes from Dipodomys spectabilis, assembly GCF_019054845.1. Classification (NCBI taxonomy): domain Eukaryota; kingdom Metazoa; phylum Chordata; class Mammalia; order Rodentia; family Heteromyidae; genus Dipodomys; species Dipodomys spectabilis. Next base: position 5,846,038 of record NW_024870874.1, on the reverse strand, counting down.
AAATATAACAGTATCAACCATGTAAGTAAACAAATGGCACATGTGGTGATTAATTTCAGACCAAATGCTTGAAGGTGGCCAGTGGTAGAGCGCTTGCCTTGCATGCATGAGGCCCTGGGTTCGATTCCTCAGCACCACATAAGCAAAAAGAAAAAAAAAGCTGGAAGTGGCGTTGTGGCTCAAGTGGTAGAGTGCTAGCCTTGAGCTGAAGATCTGAAGGACAGCACCCAGGCCCAGAGTTCAGGCCCCACGACCGGACTCAAAAAAAAAAAAAAAAAAAGCTTTAATGTAGTGTTTCTCCATATATGTTATTTACCAGTTACAAGATAATGAGTACAAGATAATGAGTATATTTCTTATCAAGCATTGTAGCCTCTTCCTTTGTTTCCCCTTCCCATTCCATCCTCCGCTCTACCCCCCCCAACCCTCCTCCCCCCCCCAGATACTTAAATTTTAATCTGATCTAGGATATTAGTTTTTAAAATCAACATTCTAAGTACCCTAAAAATAATGACCAAAGTAAATAACAAAAATCAAGATACCATTGATGAAAGTAACATAAATGTTTACAATACAGGTACACCTTATAGAAAGCAAATTTTTAATTTGATCATACAAATTAATTTCCAGCTACTTCATATAAATTATATATATATATATATATATGATGTTGCTATATTTGGTATTTCATAACACTGTATCTTGTAAATGTTGAGTCAAGCTCTGTTGACTTTGTCATCATATTTATTTATCAAATAGATTTGCAAAATGTACATTGTAAAATAAATATTTATAGACTCTCCTTGCCAAAACTTAACTCATTGTGGTCAAAACGTTTCAGAGGTATCTGGATATTCCCATGTAATCGATGTACACGTGGAATCATAGAATCATAATGAAACCTTTCACCAGCAATTCCCATGCATTTACCACAGTCTCCTTAATACCCACTTTGTTTTCTAAAATTAAAACAGCTTTTAGCCATACCAGGGTGGTGATGAGCATTCCAGAAAACCAATTTAATGATGTTTAAGTGTTGTGGATACTAAAGAACTGGGATCATGGAACAACTTCTGAACCAAAGAGTATACTTGAATAGGTACCAAGATATACATAATTCTTCACCACATACTTGTACTAGGGATTGCACATTTCATGAGGGAATGAGAAAAAAAACAGTCATCCCATTGGAAAGCTAGTGTAATATGAGATATGTCATCATCTTTTAGTGAATGTAAATCAATTTGGTGCCTTAGATATACATGATATTCAGCAAAGCAAAGCATCGACCCAAGATACACTATACCCATCATCTATGAGGAGCTACAATGTTTTGCTACATTCTCCAGTCTATTAAAAAATCATTATTTTTCCTCATGGAACATTCTCCATGAGAGGAATAGAGAAATATCACTTAGCCATTTCCTTATATTTCCTGTGGAATTAAGCTGTCCTAATAATGCTTAGTCACACTTTAAAGATTAGTTCCCTAACAAACTCGATAACTAACATATCTTGTCTCAGAAACTGAGAATTCAGTGGTGAATGCATGATATGTCTTATTCACAGAGAAACATCCTTAGTTCATTCCCCAGAGGGATTAAGTTGTATGAAACTGATTGTCAGCTTTAGAAAAGTGTTCTTACAGTGTGGAGAGATGCAATCAGTTCTCTGGTGTCACTTTTAAGATCACTAATTCTTATGTCCTCTAAATCTATCTCCAAGAACTCATCACCAAATACCATCACATTAGATGTTAAAATGTCAACCTATGAATTTGGGAGAGACATATTGCTATCAAAAGAACTTCATTATGGAATATTTAGGCGCAGTTGATTTCTTTTGAGTCTGTACTGCAACCCAAGTCTCATACGGGGGCAGGATTACAGGCAAACACCACTATGCATTCTTCTTAGGATTTGTGTTATGGTTTTTGGTTTATTTGCTTTGGGTAGAACTAGGGTTTGAACTCAAGGCCTTGTGTTAGGCAGGTCCTCTACTAACTGAGGCATGTATCCAGCTCTATTTGTCCTCTTGTTTACTTTGAAAGGGGGTCGAACATTTATTCCTTGACTGTCCTGCAATGTGAACCTCTTATTTATCCTTCCCAAATAGGAGGAATGACAAGTATGTGCTGCCATACACAAATTTATATGGTAAGAGGAGATCTTAGGAACATTTTGCCTGAATCGCTTTAAACCAGCCAGATCAGATCCTCTCAATCTCTGCTTCCTGAGTAGCTGGGATTACAGGTGTGAGCTACCACATGAAGCTCTTAGTTGATTTTTTAATTCTAGAAGTAATCAAGAGAAGACATAAACAATTAAGAAATAAAATTAAGAAACTAATTAAGAGATAAAATAAGCTATAAATAAGAATAGTTATATAAGATTTTAAAACAGTTATTTCTTGAGAAACCAAAAATCACCAACTCTTGAAAAATAAGGTATTTTGTTATAAGCAGTCTATCAAATCTTCCAAATCTTACAGCCAATCACAAAAATTTTGGATTACACTTCTTTGGACATGCTACATCAAAGTTGTTTTCAGTCAGATCACATGTTACATTTTTTTGTTGTTGATGAGGCTTACATAGAAGAATGACAAGTGATATGGGAACTCAAGATGTGTGAACTTGTAGTTTTGCTGACCTAAATATTTTTTCTTCCTCTGAAAATATGGGCTAAGTACCAACTAAAATTGGAAGTGACTCCATCAGGCTCCCTGGTTATTAAGGATGTTTATTAAGTTTATCATGTACATAAATACTTGTTGATTGATTATTTAGTCTTTGGAAGAAGACATGGAATTAAGCAGCATCTAGACATTGGTAAAAGGTTTTGTTATATCTTGCAGGAAGTATTCACGAAGGATAACATGCAACAGTTCCAATACCTGTAAGATAATGCCACAGATTCAAGAAGTTTTAGCTCTTCTGATTGTGGTCAGACTTATCAATACGAAACTAACAATAATATTACTGCTATTTACATATTGGTACCACACTGGCTGGATTTGCATAATGTATTGAGGCCCTATGCTCTAGAGAGTTGAATTGTAACATATTGGTGCTTAATGAACTCTGAAAAAATTGATTTTCCACAGAGTAAATTAAGGAATGCATTATAGCTGTTAAAGCAATCTTAAGGGAAATCCGAAGCTTCCACTGCAGTACCATGCTTAGTAAGTAATAAATTACATGTTATACTTATTTGCCTTAATTCATGCTAATTTTGTCCAATTAATGTATCACAGTAATTCAGAAGCCTGTCACAGGAGAGCTAATTATTTATTGGATTTTTGTGTTCAGCTCCCTAGGAGTCTACCAGCAAACAAACTTGCCACTGTCTCTCTCTTAGGTCCACAGTGACATTCTTATGTCTTACTGTTGGGAAGTAAGATTTTTTGCCTGTGCTTCAACTCTTAAAAATGAATTATAAGGTACCTAAGTCAGGTTCTTGTTTTTAAATTAGTAAAATAGTTTGACAGTCTGCCACTCTGCCAAGATAAGATATACAGTCTTTGCTTTCAAACTGTTTTATCTTATGAGTCTGTACATTTCAGAGATCCCATTAAGAAAAGAGGCACATTAAAATACTTTTACACATTAAAAGCTTCTATTTATTATGGGTATTTCCATCTATACATTCAAAGTGAATTGGAAGAGTGAAGCAATTATCTGGATAATTCACACCAGATATCCCCACTCATTTGCTGTCACTCTCTATACATTTTAGAGCATTGGGATGAATCCTCTAGATACTGTTTGCTTTATTTGATTCCAAACTTCAAAAGTCATACAAAGCATTGTAAAAATATTGTTTGCAAAATAGAACCAAATTCATAATAAACACTGACATCAGCTCTGCAAAGATAGATTGTTAGTTTACTGTAGTACACAGTTAAATCACAACCTCCCAAATGAATTATTTATGAGACTAATTCGTGCAATTCATACCTATAAATAATGTGGCTGTTGCTAAATAATTTGCACACCATGACAAGGGATAGACATCAGAGTCAAAGAGACAGTGCTTCAACCAACTGTGGAATGTTCACTCTCTTATAGAATCCTGACAGATCCAGACTTTGGCAGAAGTATTTGTAGTGAGTAAGATTTATTTGCTCTCCTACCTTGCTCTCTCCTCTATCAGGAGTATCAGGAGAGTTCTTGTCTGCTGATAACTATCTTTGAGCCAAATGAGAACAGAATGATATCTGTTTAAATCCATTATGCAGTAATGCTTGCCAATAAGTGCTATCACAGCAATTCAGTTTAGCAATGGGTAAAGGACACCATTGTTTATATCACAGACATTAAGAAAAGGAGGTCTTTACATTTTTTTTTTTTAGTTTTATAAGGAAAAAAGTGCCACTTTGTGGTAGTTTGTTTGCCCTAACCAGTTACATATCTGAGAAGCAGTGAATATCAAGCTATAAGAGCTTCAATTATAGACCTTAGTTTGTCATTAGTGCAATGGAACCTGCCACCTGATACACCATATAACATTCCCTTACTTCCTGCGTTTTATGGTTACCCTAACCAACTACCTGACAGAAACAACTTAAGGGAGGAAAGATATATTTTGCTCATGGTTTGAGTCTATCATGCTTGAAGGGCACAGTTATTCAACCCAGGAAGCAGAATGAATATGGAAAGGAGCCAAGAAAAAAAATATGCCTTTCAATATACACAACTTCAGTGACCTATTCTCTCAGCCAGGGCCCAACTTGCACAATTTCTGCCACCTGTCAATAGCCTATTCAAAATCTGAATCCACCAATGTAGATAACTATTGAGCATACATAACGGACAAAGCCACACAGACACACCAGAAGAATGCTTTACCAATCTAGCTGTTTCTCCATCCAATCAAGTTACTGATCAAGATTAGCCACCTCACTTTCCTTTGAATCTTTAATCTTACTCAGGAGTGGAAACAAAGTTTGATTACTTATTTGCTACCTTTTCCATTTGGTTCTGATATTTCAGCCACTTTTTCTTCCTTCTTTGTTAAACTGTAACTTAGAAGGTTAGAATTAACATATTATTATTACCTGATTCCATTTATTAGAAGACATTAGTATTATGAACCACAAAAGTTCCTACTCTGTTAAATTTGACAAGCTGAAAAATAAAAATAAAACAGTTGCTTTGTTAACTGAACAGATGCTCTCCAGGGAGAATGTAGGTATTGGAATCATTGCTGTTTATTTTATTATTCCTTCTCAGATCTAAATTAGCCAACCCACACTTGCATAATATTTGGTATCAAAGCCTTGCACTCCTAAGTGTCTTTGTTTTTAAATGAATTATTTTAACTCTTGCCCTCCCCATCCATTTTGTTGTTGTTGTTGACATGTGCTTCTCAACAAATTTTACAGGACCTTGACCAAAAATCTCCAGTGCTGGCTAAATACCAACTGAATAATTGAAGTTCAGCCTCATCTACTGTGTATTTTGGATTAGATTTGTGTTATTTCTGGGTTCTTTAAAATCTTGCGACATTCATAAATTAGGGAAATCCAGATTAGAGAGTCTATATGTTGCTCATCTTGGAGATCATGAATTCTGGAATTCAGAGATTATCACTACATTTCTTCAACTTTGACAGATAACTAAGATCTTTCCTTTGTTACAGACTCCTTTGCTTCTTATGTTTTCAGTGGGTCCACCGGACCTGTAGTCTCTTTGAGGCCTGTGAGAAAGACCCGAAAGGGACATTCAGTGGTATGTAGCATGAGAAGCTGAGATGTAGGACTTCCCTGAGCCTGAGCTACTATACCTTTAAACACGTTCAGAACAAATGATCAAGAACTTTCCCATATGCTGTTTTGTTTTTCTCAAAAACACAGTGATAAGAGGCCTTGTAGGAAACAGCACAGTTTTGTTTGTTCAGCTGTCACTCAGGCCTAACAGTGCATGAAAATCATCTTGAAGGGCTTTTCCTTCCCTCCAAATGGCTAAACATCAAAAAGACTATCTCTGTTTGAGAAATGTGCCTAAGTCTTATTCTTCTTTTATCAAACTGCCCAAGCCTTGTAGAGGATCATCTGTTCTTTTTCTTGTCATTTAAATACTTAAATACTTAGAAGCCATAGATGAAGACAATCATGATAGATGTTCACTATTACTTATACTCAAGATGTCTGAGATCTACATATTCTGCACATCTAAGATGCTGAACAAGGAGAGCCACTTCCAAATGGGTTCTCTGGGAAGAACCCTAGACAATGATTCAGGTCTAAAAGTTTCATTTCTTATGGCATGATTCACAAACTTCCCATTCTTCAAAGTTTAACTTTGTGAGGAATATGAATTTATGTAGAAACAGCTGGGCCTCCTCCAAACCAGTAGCATCAACGTTGCTGTGTGCATTATTTAACTCCCAGGAGAAAAAAACAGTCAATAAGATGTAAAAAGAAAATTTAAGGAAAACTAGTTGCTCCAACAAAATCTACTTGATCTATTTAAAAATTTAAATAGTTACTAAAGAATATTAAGATACATTATATTCATAAACTAAACTATATTAAGATATATTATATTCATAAATGTCTTTGTTAAATGGCAACTCCTTTGTCTAGCTACTTAAAGATAATTATTTTTAAAAATTTAAAAATTTAAAAAAGAATATTACAAATGGCAAATCTTGCAGTGGTAGATGGCTATAATCCCAACATGCAGGAAGCTGATACAGGAGGATACCGAGTGGGTTAAATAGAGAATTCAGCACATTCTGGGATACACATGAAGACCTTGTTTCAAAAACAATCACATATGTTTCTATGTGCTAAATTTACTGTAATAAACAAGACAGACAAGGTTCATGTTCTCAGACAACTCAAAATCTAGTGGGGGGGGGGGACAATGAGTGAAAGTAAGGAAATAAAATAGGGATTGAGAGATGGAAGGAGGGTATGTCAGTTAGTAATGAATACCATACTGAAAGCAAGAGAGATGTTATGGTAATCCTAACAGCTTGTTTAGATTGTTTTTGAAAGCTACTTAGTAGAAATGACATTTGAAGTTAGATCTGGAGAGCAGGAAGGACCGCCAGTATTTCACAATATGACCAAATAATACTCTCAAGCTAAATGAATTATCTGTGCCAAAAGGCTGTGGGATTTTTTTAAAAATGAGTTGAAAGAACTAGTATAATCTGTAAATACTAAAAGATAGGCAATGTTTATTGTTGATAATTTTGACAAAATGCTATATACAATGAAAAATTATCATTATTGCAGTAGACCTCACACACTAACAGGTCACATTGGTATCATACTTCCTGGAAGCTATTAGAACAGTTGATATCCATATCATTTTTTAATTAATTAATTTATTTATTTTTGTTGTGAAAATAGAGTGCAGAGCGTTACAATTACATGGGCAAGATAACGAGTACATTTCTTATCAAGCATTGTTGCCTCCTCCTTTGTTTCTCCTTCCCATCCCTTCCCATACCCCCCTACCCGATCCTCCCCCACCACCAAAGTTGTAAAGTTCATTTTTCGACATAACTACTTGTACATTTCATTGTTGCAATGGGTTCACCTGTATCCCTATTTAAACGATTTATTTTTTCCCTTCCCCTCTACAAATTATACCAACATCAACTACAGTGAAAGCAGGGGTTATACCATGGGGAAGGGACATACAAAGCAACAAAGAAATAATCTTATAAATATGTTAGAAACAATTGCATGAAAGAAAAAAAAAATTGAATACTTATCTTGGGGTCAATTTTACCTAACATTAACTTATCTGACATTTTCTGCTTGACTCAGACATACACTGGTTATTGCAGATAAGGGAAACCATGGGACCTATGTTTCTTTGGGCCTGGCTTACTTCACTTAATATAATTTTTTCCAAGTTTTTCCATTTCCTAACAAATGGGGCAATGCCATTCTTTCTAATGGAGGCATAGAATTCCATTGTGTATATATACCACATTTTCTTGATCCATTCATCTACTGAGGAGCATCTGAGTTGGTTCCATATCTTAGCTATGGTAAATAATGCTGCAATAAATATAGTTGTGCTGGTAGCTTTAGCGTGGTCTTGTTTGTGATCATTGGGTAAATGCCCAAAAGTGGGATTGCTGGGTCACAGGGGAGCTCTATGTGGAGTCTTTTGAGGAACCTCCATACTGCTTTCCAAAGTGATTGAACAAGTTTACACTCCCATCAACAATGTAGTAAGGTTCCCTTCTGTCCACATCCCTTTCAACATCTGTTGTTATTAGAGTTCTTGATTATAGCCATTCTAACTGGGGTGAGGTGGTATCTCAATGTTGTTTTGATTTGCATTTCTTTTATGGCTAGAGAGGTTGAGCATTTCATCATGTGTCTATTGGCCATCCTTCTTTCCTCTTCAGAGAAGTTTCTCTTTAAGTCTTTAGCCCACTTATTTACTGGGCAGTTGTTTCTTTGAAGATTTGTTGTTGAGGGATGTAATTTTTTGAGTTCCAGGTATATTTTAGATATGAGACCCTTGTCCATTGTATGGCTAGTGAAGATCTTCTCCCAATCTCTGGGCTTTCTATTGATCTTGCTAGCTATGTCCTTTGCCATGCAGAAGCTCTTCAATTTTATGCAATCCCATTTGTCCAACCTTTCTTTGATTTGTTGTGTTTCTGGGTCTCTATTAAGAAAATTTCAACCTGTGCCAAGGAGACCTAGGGTTTCTCCTATTCCAGCCTGTGTTGTTTTCAGAGTGTTTGCTTTGACTCCAAGATCTTTGATCCATTTGGAGTTGATTCTGGTGCAGGGTGATATATAAGGATCTAGCTTTAGTTTTCAAAAACTCAAATGTTCATGATATTAAAAAAAGTGAACACATAAATTGTCAGCTCCTCTGGGACAGAGCAAAGGCAGTAGTCAGAGGCAAGTCTATAGCTGTGAGTCCTATATCAACAAATTGGAGAGATCTGAAACCAACAATTTAATGAGACATCTGAGCCTCCTTGAAAAAGAGCAGCAAGAAAAAACCCAATCCAGTTGATTGAAAGAAATAATTAAAATTAAATCAGAATTAAATGAATTAGAATCCAAAAAAAAAAAATAGAAAGAATCAACAAAACAAAGAGTTGGTTCTTCAAAAAAATTAACAAAATAGACAGACCCTTAGCAAATCTTTTCAGAAAAAGAAGGGAACACACCTAAATAAATAAACTCAGAGTTGAGAATGGAAACATTACCACAGAAACAACCAAGATTCAAAACATTATAAGGGAATACTTCGCAAAAGTTTATGCTAGTAAGTTTGAGAACTTGGCAGAAATGGACCTTTTCCTAGCAAATACCGACATGCCGAAATTAAATCAAGATGGGTTAAACCATCTTAACAGGCCCATATCAAGCATTGAAATAGAAACAGCAATAAGAGACCTCCCATCTAAGAAAAGCCCAGGACCAGATGGTTTTACAGTGGAATTCTACAAGGCCTTCAAAACAGAGCTCACACTAATCACATCATTTTGGGGGACTAATCCTCAACAAGTCCTTGTGGGTCCTAACCTGCTAACATTATCATCTTCTGCTAACAAGTATCATCTTCTAACAGTCAAATTCTTGATTCTAAGTCCTAGTTTTGCACCTGTCTTTCTCAAGAATCTCATCCTCCTGCCCTACTTCTGGATAGCTTGGACTTTGCTTAGTTCTTGACTTTGCTCACCCTTTATGCAGCCATTCCAAAGCAGTCCAAATACTCTCCTATCACACTTCCATGTTCAACACGCAGCAAAAAACATACATCTATACACTAGCAATAAGTCAATTATGAAATGATTATCGAGAGGATATAAACACAGTTTTTGTCAAAGCTGCACATTTGAAGAAGCTGGTAAGAATTGCTCTGTAGCAAAATCTCTAGTCTTTGGATGGCACGAAAGAACTGTAAAACTCATACACCATACAATGTGCCATCAATCATTTGGTTTTGTTTGCCCTGAATGTTTATTTGGCCTTGACCAATAAGTGTCACTGTCAAGAATGAGCTAGCAAATTGGGAGGGCCTTTCTTGGTTCTGTTCATAGGAATTTCCTATTTTATTAGATGTCAAAATTGGTAGTGGAAAAAAAATAAAAGCTCTCACTTCCAGTTACAGGAAACAAGCTGGTGCTTTTTAAAATTGTCTACCTTCTAGAATTCTGCTGAACTGCTTAACCAGATGTCCTGGGCACTAGGCCTAACTACTCAGCTAGAGATGAAGCTGAAGTACCAGGCTCAATTCCACTTCCCTGTAATGACAAAGGATAAATGGCATATTGATGATGAGTATAACCCACATCTGAGCCTATGATTTTAGAATTAAGGGTTAGGCATATTTACGCTTATATTACAGTTCTATGACCATGTGTTTTCATTTTATGAAGTTCATTGTGTGTGCCAACATCAAGACAAACTCTAAAATCCCAGCCCTTTCTTGTCAACATTGAACAAATTGACACTTTTCACACGAAAGTGCTATTTATTTCATTGTTTTCTGGCATGCAGCAATGAGCACTGGATTTTGAATCCTGTGTGTAATAATGACTTCCAACTTTATTCTCCTGTGCAGCTTTTGCTTTTGATCTAGTTGTTTTACTCAGCATCTACCTTGTTTTCCCTTTGGTATCTTACATCTAGCTGTCTAAAAGTGACTGTTTTATTTTTTTTAATTGAAAACATTGAACACATTTCAAAACCATTATAGCCTCTGTTCTTTCAGCCTTAGAATTCTTCACTTCCAGATACACATGTACCACCTTCCTTTTGATATATTCTATATGATCTTTCCTCTGTACTTAGCAATATAACTAAATATCCTTTGCACTTTTCCCTTTCTTTATAATTGTTGTAGTCCCTAAAACTATTTGGCATACTGTACATCTTCAGGGTTTTTTTTTTCTTTTTCTGAGCTTCTTTGCTCAAGGCTAGTGCTCTCCCATTTGAGCCATAGCTCTACTTCCATTTTTTTTTGTCAGTTCATTGGAAATGAAAGTCTGAAGAGCTTTCCTGCCCAGCTTGGATTTGAATTTTGACCCTCAGATAGCAGCCTATTGAATAGTTAGGATTATAGGCATGAGCCATCTATGACTGTCTCAGTTATTTATTTTTGTTAAACAATCCCCCTTGAGTGATGAAGTGTTTTAGTTATTGTGATAATTAAGCAAATTAAAATTTTCTAACCGTAGACTATAAAATGCCCCCCAGAATCAATTATACCTACCTCTTGAAATATTGTGAACATTAAGTAGATATTATGATGTATGGAAATGATTTAGTTTGATATTTGATACCTGCACATATTCCAAAAATGTTGGTGATATACTTCATTTTCTTCATCTGTAAAATGGATATACTAACATGAACAATCAGTAGCAGGTTGGAAGGTAGGCCCCAAAAGGTAAGTCCACATTCTAATTCTGGGAAGCTGCGAATATTATCTTGAAACCATAGAGTGTCATTGCAAATGAAATTAAGCTAAAGGTCTTGAGATGAAATGATCATTCTTATGTGGTGGACCCTAAATCCAATGACAACTGTTCTTATATTACGAGACTCTTAGAGTAGAAAGAAAGGAGAGGAAATACCAGGTAGAGGGTAGCATGATGTGGCAGCACCAAATCATGATATACCAACAGCCACTAAAGATGGAAGAGTCAAAGAAATATTCTCTACCAAAGCATTGAGATCTTTAACAGGTCTTTGCTGAACTTTTGGCTTTTAGCCTCCTGAACTAGGGGAGGAATTTTTTAGACATTTACATTTTTATTGTAAAGGTGATGAACAGGGTAGTTATAGTTACATAAGTAATGAGTATGTTTCTTTTTAAAACACTGGTATCCCCTCCCTCATTTTCTCCCATTTTTTAAAAACTCTAAGTTTATAATAATTTGACAAGGCAGCTTTGGCAAAATAATATACTCCATCACAGCATCACTGTGAGGCTTGAAGAAGTTAATGCTTGCTAAAATGTTAGTGTCCATACATAATACATTAAATAAAGAGCAGTTGTCATTGCAGTTACCAGCCAAAGTCTAACTCTTATAGACCTGCAGTCACAGTCCTCTGATTTAGAAGATATTGTGAAATAAAACGAAAGCTCCTATATTTAATTTCTTCAATAAAAATTTGTTTTGCTTCCATTTATCCATAATAATCCCGTTAGGAAATCTATTTCTCTGTTGTTAATTTTAACTGTATTTGTTGTTGAATGCTCTAGGATTACAGAACAAAGGCCACTATAGCAATGCGAAAATTCATTGTCTCTGGGATATTCCAAAGGAATGCATTAATGACAGTTCCAAAGTTGAATTCATCATTTCTGGGAATTTACTACTTGAAATTTCTAGTGTACCAACTCTTTTATAAGAATTGGATTTTTTTTTAAACTTAAGTGTAGTTCAACTCAGGAATATTTTAGAACAACTCTGTTTAAACTTTTGCTCATAAAGAAATGTGAGTGGTAAAATAAATCAGTAACGTCATCCCTTAAGACTGTGCAATGTCAGACCAAATGACATCAGGATGCATACCGACCATGACATTGCTCTCCATTTTTCTATACGTAGTAGTCAATGGTCTAACTATGTAGCCACAGGAATACCTGCCAAGTGAAATGATTCCAAGTATCTCTTCCATCTGCAGTCATTAGCCATGTGATGCTCTCTGTCCTATAAACTCGAATTTGGGGTAAGGCAGAAGGAGAGAGGAGCCAGAGCAATTCACTGACCTTCCAACTCTCAATGGGCCCGTATTACAGTAAAAGAGAAACTCAATCAGGGTGTTTCTCAATTTCATTATTAGAAAAAGACCACACAGAGTGAGCATCAATAAGAAAATACAACTGTGCAAACAAGATTTCTTTGGCAGAACATAGAGGTGTGAGCAGGAAGGTGAGAAGGGCATATGTGGAAGTATCCGGCTCATTTTCACTGGGACTAGATGGTAAGGCGATGACAGAAATCAAGAAAACGCTTAAAAACATTTATTATCTTTGAAGATCATTTATTACATATGCAATATGTCAGTTTGGTTATTTCTGAAAGAACAAATCAATGTATGGTAAGTGTACATAAATTATTAAGTAAAGAAATAAGGTTGTTTTTTTTTTAAGAAAAAGCATCCACTATTGAGCAATGTATTTCAAAATCCATTGGAATAAATACAGTTCCAAAGGGGTTTGTTCTTCCTTGAATATTTTAAAACAATGGATACAGAAATCTAGATTCTGAATAGACAAACTTTTTTAGAATACAAACTAGCTTTCACTCCAAATTAAAGTAGGATTTTTCTGTTGTATGAAATTCATATCTAAAAATACAAGGTACTACATATATCAATAGGAAATAGTATGGGATTATTTATTATTGGTATAGTCCAAGGATTTGTTTCCTAAGTGTGTTTTATATAAAACTCAGTGGAAGTAATGGTGGTAAATAGTGAATACCTATTTAATGTGGGCAAAATTTTGCTTCTAAAACAATAAATTAAAACTTTAGAAATCAGAGCAGATGAAAGTCATGTCTATTAAAAAAAGGTAAACATTAGCTTTGGAAGAGCAAATGGAATGTTTCTTAACAAGTTTGGCAAGATGAGTGGAAAGTATTACTCATGCATATTTTTTCTGCACAGGCATAATTTGTGAAGGGATATATTTGTGTTGGAAAAACAAGTCAGGATAGATTGTAAGCAACAGTTTAATGAAGAAACTATTCACAGATTCCCAGAAACTCTTAGACACTAAGAAAAACTGTCTCTACATACATGGTAGAGATTACCTTGAAAGCTTCTTTCAACTAAAAACATACAGATCATTACCCTTTAGATTATATTTCTGAGCATTTTTGTATGTGTTCAAGATTTTTTCCAAGCCTGAAGACTGTCATTTTCCAGCTGTAAATATACATGGATTATTAGTAGTCATTATCATTGTTTTATCAGCCGTAATTGAGACAGACTTACGTTCCAAAATCATAGAAATTCCAAATACTGAGCAGTGAATTGACTGTAGAAACATAGGAATTGATATATAAAAATATTGAGAAATAGATCTACTAATTAGAAGATGTGTACTCATTGAAAAGCTAAAAACAATCTACAAGTGTGTCACATTTAAGTGTCACATGTATTCAAGAAGGGAGAATAATTAAAAATGACTTTAGGGAAGATGAAGTAACTCAAAGGTCTTTTTGACTTAATCATATGCATGACTTTCAAGAGAATGAGAACATCTGTTTCTTTAAGTGAATAAGAAGGGTATTAGTTGTTTAAAGCATCATATGCAGTATGACCACAGCTAGAGAGAGAAAGAAAGAGAGAGAGAGAGAGAGAGTGTGTGTGTGTGTGTGTGTGTGTGTGTGTGTGTGTTGTGTGTGTGTGTGTGTGTGTAATGGCTCATGACTATAATACCAATTTTATTTCAAATTTTCCTGGACAAGAATTCATAAAACTACATCTCAACCAACAAACTAGTCATTGAGGACCTATACCTGTGACTCTAGCTACGGAAGAGACCATAGATAGTATTATCATGATCTGAGACTGGTCCCCAATCCTGCTCGAAAACACAGAAGATCCTGAATGAAAAAAGATAAAGCAAATATCATCTGACTCAAGTGACAGAATGTCTGCATGACAAATTCCAAGGCCCTGAGTTCAAAATCCAAGTACTTCAAACTGACAAAAGGGACTTAAACCAATAATCTTTATTTTCATATGACAAATCAAGAAAAGTACAGTGTTTCCCATTCTCTGGCTACAAGGAAAAATAAATCATACTTCTTAATGGAGAAGAAAAAAAAACACCATCATACTTTCCAGGAGCAACAGAATTGTTAGTTTACCACAATCACATCTCAAAGGAGGTAGAGTTCTCATCTCCAAATTAGGAATGAGTTGTCATGGCAGGAAGTAGAAAAAATCTTGAAGCAGAAGGATTAAGGTGGAGAATTTGTAGAGAAAAGGGGTGCTGATCACTAGGGAGTGACCAGTAAAAGATCAGTACTAAGGTAAAGGGCTTCAGCTTGACCTGTAAATTCTTGAATAACAGAGTACTGAGATGACTAGCGTTTAAGAAATCTACCTGATGTTGATGTATAGAATGGAAAAAAAATGATTGAGATCAGAAAAATAAGGTAAGAAGATTAATAAGTTAGAAATATACTGAAAGAATTCAGCAAGGATGAGCCAGGGTTGGGAATAAAGTGAGAGTAATAGACTGCCTCTTGGAAGTAGAAAAGTATGACTTCAATTCTGAGAGAAAAAAAATGATTTATTATTACCTTGCCCAGACTGTAAACCTTACCTACCCTGAACAAGGTCCGACCGTTGAAGGACAGTTAGCTAGAAGGTTGGTACTTGAGAGTAGAGAACAAATTAATGGATTAATGTATATCATATCTTTTTTTTGGGGGGGGGGTCTGGTCGTGGGGCCTGAACTCTGGGCTTGGGTGCTCTCCCTCAGCTCTTCAGCTCAAGGCTAGCGCTCTACCACTTGAGCCACAGTGCCACTTCTGGCTTTTTTCTTTTTGCTTTTGTGGTGCTAAGGAATCGAACCCAGGGCCTCAGGCATGCAAGGCCAGCGCTCTACCACTAAGCCACCTTCCCAGCCCCTGTATCTCATATCTCGCTGCACCTTTTCCTTCCTTGTTTTTGTTGAGTCAAAATTGAATTAATTATAGGAACAAGACTCCATCCATCTGTCAGGGTACATGTTGGTCATTTAAACTCAGGAATGGTTAAAATGTTTCCACCTACAGATATAAATAGGCAAATTATTAATTAGATTTTTTTCCTCACTATTCACTTTTGTGCACTTCAAACATTCAGATTGCCTGATGTTGAAGTAACAGTTACACTTCAAAAACATCCAATCAGGTAATGGCATGTCTTCCTTTTCCAGTACAGTTTTCCACTTTCTTCCTGTGGCTCCGAAAGTTGTCTACAGATCTATGCTGCCTGGTATCTGGACAAATTACTAACTGTGGGTCCAAAATTATCTAGCTTGAAGAAGACAAAATGTGAAACAAATGTTTTTCATGCCTGATTAGCTCATAGATTGAATTGCTTCATCCTGGCTGTGGGATTAGAATTAGAGAAATAGGTAAAAGAACTTGAATATGTTCAGTTTTTTTGTCAGTTTGTTTTCCTTGGTGTCTTTATGAAAAATAAGATCTGCCAAGTTATCTTTACCTTTGTATAAGATGCAAAGGTGAGAGGTGTGATTTTTGCCACAGTCTAAAATTATTTTCTTCTTTCTTTTTTTATTGTGAAAATACCGTAAAAAGGGGTTACAATTACATGGGCAAGATAATGATTATATTTCTTATCAAGCATTGTTGTCTTCTCCTCCATCCCTGCCCATCTCCCCACCCCCCCCCCAATCCCCTCCAAAGTTGTAAAGTTCGTTTTCCACATAACGTCTTGTATATCTCATTGTTGCAGTGGGTCCACCTGTATCCCTATTTAAACAATTTTTATGCTATTCTTTATTAAAACAAAACAAAACAAAACCTATGGCTTGACTCAAGGCCTCTCATGGCTCTAGCTTATGCTTGGCAATTCCTGGAAATAAACTGAGTGCTGAGGGTTCATGTCTTTAATACTGAACTGCTTCACAGGCTGAGATCTGAGCTTCTTGGTTCAGAACCAGGTAATAAAAAAAACCTTCAAAACATCTCCAATTAGCCAAGAAAGAGCCAGAATACAGGTATGGCTCAATTTCTGAAGAGCAAACAACAGACACCTTCATAAACATCTCTAGTCTGTTGTTGGTCAAAAGGAGAATTAATTTGTATTGTATATACAATTCAAATGTCAAACATAAAAGACTGATTCTTGGGCACCATAACTTAGAATCACAGAAATAGTTGTTACAGAATCTGGCTAAGAGTTAAGAGAAGGAAAAAAGAGACACAAAACATAATAGTTGACATTTTTGTACCTTTCATGTTTATTAAATTTCCTCAATAAGAAAGTTACATATTCTTGGAAGTGATGCTGTGACTCAAGTGGTAGAAAGCATGCCTTGAGCGGAAGGAAGTGTCCAGGCCCACAGTTCAAGCCCCACAACTGACCAAAAAAAAAAAAAAAAGAAAGTTACATAGTCATGATAACTAAAGCATATCCTTACATATTCCATATTGATTAGCAACATGACACTTGGCCTTTGATGCATATTTGATCCTGACATTTCACACCAATAAAAATAGATCCATTCCTATACCCTGCTTTGGATATCTATTTAGATTTTCAACAGCCTTATTGAGACATAATTTGCATATTATAAAATGTATCCATCCATTGAAAATATACAGTTCAATAGTTCTTAGCATAATCCATTTCCTATCAGTTAATACCCAGTAATCTCCTTTCAGTCTCCTAAGTCTCTGTACTATAGGCATTTCAAAGATATGGAATTTTACTGTATATGGTGCTTTATAACTAATTCATCATTTAATGTTATGATCAAATTCTCACCCATGTTGTAAAAATGATTTACAACTACATTCCTTTCTAAAGTCATTTAATACTGAATTTTAACAATATGCCACATTTTGTTTATCCATTTCTCAATTGATAAACATTTGAGCTGTTTCTACATAAATATAGACTATTTTGAATTTTACCTTTATTAATAAATGAAGAAGAGACAGTCTAGGTTCCTAGAACGGCAGAATGATGAAACAAAAAAAGGAAAAAAGATAGTATTCAAAGTCCTCCTATCTAAACAAAGAAGAAAATGTACTCATATTCAAATATAGGTTTCTCTCATTGTGTATCTCTAAAAATATTAGTGCCTTAATTAATTATATTGCCTGTCCTTCACAGATCTGCCATTCCTTTCCTCTCTTTAAATCTTATTTTCTCATTGGCAAATGCCTCTGCTGTTTCTCCAATGAATCAGTAGAATTTGACTTGGATTAATTTAATTGAAACTTCTATGGGGAGGCTTAAAACAAAATGTCCAGTGTTCACTACTACAAGGGAAATGGCTGGCTGTGTAACTATATGATATAATTAAGCCTTTATACAATTGCATGTAACTAAGTTTCTACCAAAACAAAACTAGAAACCCAGTAAAATTATCCACTTTACTAATTTGCTTTAATGTAGGTGAATTCTATAACTTAAATTTAACATTCCCACTCCTGGGAAGCTAAAACCTGTAGAGATTGAATGTCTTAAATCCTTAGGCCAACATAGAGTCTTTAATTGAAAAATAATTTTGTTCTTTCTTTTTGTTCAAAGGGGTAAAAAAATTAAAGTCGCTGTATTTTTTTACTTTTAGTCCTGAGAGAGGTTTCCCCATTCATGACATAATTGAAGTTTTCAAACCTAAAACACCTTTAAATCAGGAACAAATCAAGGCTAAATAGGATCCCTCCTACGTTTTTGGAGAACTGAGTTACCATGAATCTCTCAGAGGGCTCAAAGTAGGACAGCATAGTGAGAAATGAGGCTAGAAATAAGGACAGGCCACCAATGGGGAAAAAGGCTTAGGAAATACTTGCCTAAGAAAACATTCAGTGAAAGCTGGAACCTTCTAGCAAAAGTGGCCACCAATATTAGAAGTTATTTCACTTGACATATAAACAAAGGACAAGAAACAAATAAATTCTCCAAGTATTGTTTTTTGTATTTAACCTTAAGGCAGTGCAGGGTAGAGGTACAGGTCTACCTACACCCAGATCTTAGCTCCGTCTTCTACATGCATGTAACTCCAACCACTTATGTGAAGTCTAATTCTGTGAACTACAGCTGTCCATAATAATATGCCAATGTTAGGAGAATGTGTGCAACTAATATAGGCTCCTAAAGTGCTTAAAATTGTTTACTCTAATCCATTTTTCATTCTACCAGACATAGAAAAACAAACCAAAATAAAAATCCAAAGGATTCCTCATTTGGGAACTGGATATGTAAGGTTTCCCACTGAGTGAGTCGGCTGTGTTCATTCAGGTTAATCCGCACAATTGCCTCAGAACTCCTTTTCAACTCCTCTTGGTTCAAATAATTGCTCACTTTTGCACATGTAGGAATATTTATATGCATACTCTGGACAACAAATTTGCTTTGAAAGACTAATGCTTCTGTTTCCCAAGCGGTTTAGAAGCCAAAGGATGTTACACTTTATTCATAAACATTCACATACCACATGCTTGTAACAAATGCAGTAACCAAAGCCACCTGGCCAATAGATGTGGTCACAGTGATAGAAGAACAACAGTTATCACTACTTTAACACCAAAGATTTAGAAAGGTCCCTTAAACAAGTTACAAAGTTCTGACAAATGTAAACATAGTAGGCTTCCATAACTGTTATTAAGAATACCAAAATAAATTGAATAATACCACCTCATGTAATAAGTGGTATGACTTATTTAGTAACCGTTCTCTCCACTTTTTTGTGCAAATTTACAAATACCAATTTTCACTCTTTGTCTGGACAGAAACAATTACTTTACTAAAAGAAAGGAATTTCAGTAGCTTCCTTCACTGCTTTTGAGTTCGTCTCCACATGAGAATAAAATAGCTTATATCTGTAGCAGTAATGAAGATTAAATAATGCTTTTGTAGTTAATAAAACACACAGACTGATATGTAGTAAGCAAGTACTCAATAAACTAGGTACGTCCTTTCAGAAATCATTAGCCCTATTAGTATATCAAACTATAATACTACACACAAATTCTTAAAATTTAATCTTATAAATCATAAAGCCAGAGATAGAAATTATATACATAAGGAACCAATTAATGCTGGTACACATGCTGGTACACATCTGTAAACTGTATCAAAAAAAAAGGAAAATCACAAAGAATTGGTGCATTTTATCCTAGGGATATAAAATACTCCCTGTTCCTTTCTAAATGTTTTCTTTGATGGCTGGAAGTGCTGTTCAAGGAATATATCCTGATTCCGTTTTCTGCATCACCTCTGTCAGTGCTGCTGTAGCATTTTAATTTATTGAATTCTTCCTTATCATTTCTATTTCTTTCCTTCCAATTCTGTTGCTTTTTAAATATTATTTGCCTTTTTTAATATCACTTGGGACCTGATTCATACATTCTATTACTTCAAATTGTCTTCTGAAATGGATATTTTGCTATTCCTCCTTTCTGATTTCTTATATTCTGAATAAATGGTACAAGAACTAGACTTTTCAACAAGTTTTTCTGGAAATTACATGTATTCTCTACCATCTCTGAAGTTTGCTTGCGATGATTATATCTTTAACCCAGTGTGATCCATCTTACCCCTTCCAAACGTCACAAATTTTCTCTTTCTTTTCAGTAAATATGCAACTAGGATGTCAGATATTATGGTTTGAGTATGTATTTCATTTGGGAATATCATGTAAAACCAGCCAGCTTAGTTCCACAGAAGTGGGCAAGAAGGAGGAGTTGTAGACCTCTTATGATAACTCTGCTAGATGCACTCGAAGTGTTCCATGAAAGGAGAGTGTCACAAGAGGTTTTATCTTTGTTGCTGTTCTTCTTAATGTACTTACAATGTACAATGTGTTTTTTGTTTCTTTTGTATATTCTTCCCCCATGGTACAACCCCTGTTGTCACTGTATTTGATTCTGGTGCCCTGCATCTTGAATATACATTTTTCTAATTTGGGTAGGGGAAGGAAAATAACAAGAAAGATGCTGAAATAAGGATACAGGTTGACCCATTGTAACAATGAGATGGACAAGACATTATGTTGAAAACAAACTTCACAACTTTGCAGGAGGGGGATGGGAGGAGGAGGGGGAATTGGGGAGGTGAGGAGGAAAGGGATGGTAGGGGAAATATAAAGGAGGGTGTAAAAATGCTCAACATTACCTTGCTCATGTAACTGTAACCCCTCTGTACAGTATCTTTACAATAAAAATATATATTTTAAAAAAAAAGAAAAAAGAGAGTGCAGAACAATCAGCATTAATATGAACAATGTGCACAGCATAATGTGCCTTATAATTAATAATTAATTGTTGATTCTTGTATTACAGAACTTATTAGACTTTATTAATTATGTGTTACTTTTTTAGCAACATTATTAGTACATTTTAGCCACTGAATTCATTGTTTAAGTGGGAGATTTTAAGTGAAGTTCGTATCAGTGGTGATAATCATATGTAACAGTAACTCTTAAGATTTTCAATGAACTTTACAATTTGGTGTGGGGGGGAGGATCAGGAAGGGGGGCAGAGGGGAGATGGGAAGGGATGGGAAGGGGAAACAAAGGAGGAGGCAACAATGCTTGATAAGAAGTGTATTCATTATTTGCCCATGTAATTGTATCCCCTCTGTATGGTATTTTCACAGTTTTTCTCTATCCAGTTTAAAACAAAACTAATAATTATCAATATGCCAATTTGTAAAAATATTCTACTTGATTTATTATTAATGAAAGGTTAACACTAATTTAGTAGTTGACATTGTTTAATTCCTTTTTAAATTAAAAAGGATTTGTTCTCTGCTGGAATAACTAGTGTTTTATATGTTGCAATTCATGTTTATATTTTCTTTTGAAAGAGTTGTCTGATTTTGATGGAATGCAGAAAGCTAATGAGAGGTATCAAGTGTAAAATTATTTAATAGTTCTGACTGCTTCCTTCAAAAACTGAATGAAAAATTTCACACAAAAAATATCACCCCTGATAGCATAAATCACAATATAGAATTCAAATAACTAGATAAATTGAACTACGCTCTGTATTTCTTTTAGTATAAAATGGTAATAAATTACTATTATTTGAGGAATATTAGTCTAGAGAGTAATTACATCACTTTCTTTCTTTATTGATCCTATGTCATCTTGTACAAAAACAGTTGGATAAATCATTGAAGAACTTAAAAAGTGAATCTTTGACAGTTTTCTTTTAGGTAGACAGTGAGTTTTGCAAGTAACAGTTTTACTGTGATCATACCTACAATCATTTGAAGCATGTTTTTTATAAAGTAAAAGTTCCTTTGTTCCATATTCCAGTGGAATGACATAAACCTGTACACATGTGCTATGTCACAAAATATATAAATAGGAAATGAAGGCAATTTATTGCTTAGAAAAGCACGTTTGTGAAATAAAAATAGGAAATAAAAATTAACTTTTACACCTAATTTTTAATCTTGTTTTAATTAAGTAGTGTGGAGAGTTGGAAGAGAACCATTAAGCATATATAAGATGCAATAAGATTAAGAAGAAGTCATGCAAAAGGGGAGATGGAAATAAAGTGTAAAAAGAGATAATTGATAAAGGTACACAAAATTTATCTGGTAGATAACTGAAATCACAATTAATTAAAGTATGAAGTACCTGAACAAGAACATCATGACCTGCTGTACATAAAGAAAAGTATTTTATTGGCTGCTTTTATTTTTTAAATTAAGATGCACAAATGCATTTTTACATAGTCACATTATAACACTCATCAAATTAAGTAGTATATGTTCCTGGACAGTGTATATTTTACCCTAATCAAATTCAATTATGTTCCAAAGATGCTTATTCCTAAACAATAAAAATCTGCCTAAGCAATTTATACTTTGTGAGAAAATATATGAAGATATGATTCTTTACATTTCCTCTCAGAATCTGATTGTACAATATGACCTTTTGTGTAAGCTGACATTACGTATAGATATTTTTATATGTCAATTGCATGAAAATATACTTTAAGAAATTGAAAGCAGAAAGTTCTATATAATTACACCACTTATTTACATGTGTTGATGTATGTATGTATGTATGTATATGCATAGATATATTGATATATACATGCATACATAGTTCAAAGTAGACACTTTCAACTAAGGGGAAAAGGCAGAAGACCCTATAGTGTCAGAGTAGTGCCACCAAATAACAATGTAAGAGTGAAACAATAAAATTTTAACAGACAAGATGAAAATAATGAATAACTTCATTCACTACATTAGGCTTTCTCTTTACAAGTGTGGTTTATCTAAACTGCATTTCACATACCTGTGCAGTCATAAATTCCTTCATGTAGTAATATTTGCCTTCCAGCCTCAGCTTTTAGGAAATCTACCAGGACAATTCACATGAAAAATGCATGTTCCTATAAAGAAACTTTTTTAACCAAATGACTTGTTCCACTTGTTTTTTAAAGAAAAGCTAACAGGCTTTTCCAATTTTTTAATATTTCTGGTAGCAGAAAGAGGTTTTTCAGTTACTCGACAGCTACACCTTATCTCACACTGCAATCCTCTCAGGCAAAGCAATTGCATTGTGTGTCCTTTCACTGAGAGCTCACTTGGAGACAAAAGGAAGAAGAATTTGTTTCACTTGAGCTATTCCCTTTTAACATATGCTTTCCAGCTGACTAAAGTTATCTTTAAAATTGTAACAGTCAAAAGGGCATCAGCCATGACCATCAAAATGGTTACAGATTTTTTTTGTGTTGTATGTGTATGTGTGTGCATTATAATGTGCAATATAGGGACATGAAATTTATTAGAATTTATTCATTAGTGTTCTAGCATTTGTAATTTAACAGGTATCCATCTAGCCCTAAATTTCCTACAAATTAACTATATTAAAAGATACCTGATTTCAAAATATGACCACATGGGGGGGGAGGATTCTTATACTGACATTCTAAATATGAATATCTCATTGGTCTTACTGCTAAAGAACAATAGAAGACTAATTATCTCAACTATATATTAGTCCCACTGAGGAAACCCTAAGGCCCACAGTAATTTTGACACAAATGTATGCCACATGATACCTTCATTATATGCTAATGATATTTGACCAGGAAACATAATAAAAATTAAAAAATATATCAATTAGAACAATTTTATCATACTAGAAAAGAAAAGCTTCATGTTCATTGAAATTCTCCTAAGGTTTTTGTTAATTTATTTATGTCCTACACATCTGTCTCCATTTTATGGATTTCTCAAATGTACATGACAACTGAAATAACTATTGAAACATCTCCAAATGACCATTTATCATAACATATATAATGAAATCAAAATAGACAGTTAATGCCAATTGTAGAAATTCTTTGGGGCATATTTGCATACTAACATGTAGAAAGAAATACATCTTTAAGCATGTTGCATTCTTCTTTTCTATAATTCAATGAGAAAGGCATTAAAAACAGTCTTATAAAAATGCTAAATTGGACCTACTCCTAGATAGTAACTATATAATTAAGTGTAAAGTTAAGAAGTCAAGAGCAGGGAAAAAGAAAGTGGTTGGAGGACTCTGATTCCAAACACACAGTCTCAAACTCCTTCCCATAACATCAAAGCTTCTGAAGATACTAATACAACCATATGCTTCTCCAGTCAAGGGCTTGCCAGCATGAGTATTCTCTTGGCTTTAAAGACTAATTACTCTTAGCCTATTGATTGAAACTCCCTAGGACTAATGGTATCATAAAACAAAGAATTTGAGAAGTCCTAATGCTATAACTTAGAAGCTTAGCCCTGTGTTTTCCCAATGTGACTTTGGGCTTTAAGTCCAGTAAAGGGTTTTTTATCTTGTCATCACATGGGAAAATTAACCAGTTGTGTGAATAGGCATCTTGCTTCATTTCTCCATTTAACCAGAGCTAGAATATTGCTCTTTCAATTCTCTTTAAGCTGGTAAATATTCCTCAGTGAATGTATCATAGCAGATAAAGTACCTCTGGTAGATTTAAGTCCACTTCTGTTCAGTTCTATATGTTCACCAGGTACACATATCAGTTATTTTCTCACTGCTATGACAAATAACTGACAATAACAACGGAACACCAGGAAAGGTCTATTCTGGCTCATGGATTCAGAGGTTTCAATCCACAGTCACCTAGCTCCTTTGCCTTTAGTGAGACTGAACATCATGGCGGTGCGTGTATTAGAGCCTAATAGCACACCTCCTGTTGGGAAAGAAATAGAGAAGAAGGCATAGAGGACAAAATATATCCTTCAAAGGTACATCCCACATGACCTGCTTCTTCCAACTAGTCCCTGAGTCCTATCCTCTCTATCACCTGCCAATAATGCCATCACATTATGAATCTAGCACTGAATGAATCCATTGATTATGGATTAATGAGAGCTCATGATTCAGTCATTGGGGACCAAGACTTTAAGACATGAATCATTTTGGGGGAACATTTCATAGGCAAATCTTATGAATATTGCTAGTGAAAACTGTTTTTCCAAACCAAAAATTGGGAAATAACTTGAAATTATCTAGGAAAACAAAAAAGTGTTGATTGCCAAGCATGTTTGATCCAAAGGCAACAAAAAGTTGTTTCTTACTCCTTTTGGATATCCATACCACTAATTTCCCTCCAGACCTTTCTTAATCCTAATGCTAGAAATTTTACTGCAGATCAGAATAGGGAATGGCACTTCAGTCCTGGCACGGAAAATGTTTTGAAGAAGAAAGGGGAGTGGGATTCAATTCAAGAAAAGGGAAGGAGTTCAAATACACTGCATAATCTGAAAGCTTCCCATTGATTCACTGGATGTAAACACAATTACTGGTTTTGTGCAGAATTGCTTTCACATCTATAAATTGGAAATAATGTCTATTGAGCATCAAACTTCTTTATTTAAATTTAAGTTTTATTCTCAAAGTGATATACATAGGAGTTACAGTTACATAAGTAAGATAATGAATACATTTCTTTTTTAAATTAAGTTTTTTTGTGAAAATACTGTACAAAGGGGTTAAATTACATGAGAAAGGTAATGAGTATATTTCTTATCCAGCATTGTTGCCTCCTCCTTTGTTTTTTTTTTTTACCAAACTTGTTACCCCATCCCTCATTTTTCTCCCCCTTTCCTCCCCTCCAGCCCCTCCAAGTTGTACAGATCATTTCTAACATATTGTCTTGTGAATATCACTGTTGCATTGGTTCCCCTTTTGTTGGACATCACTCTTGGGAGAATACACTAAAATGAGTCTCTCTATTATTATTGTTAAAATGGAAATTCCATGCTTCCTCAAAAGTATGAGAAAAATATTTTGGTTTTCTATTTTACAAAGACTCTTACTTGTGAATTCTAAGATTTTCTACCAGGATATAAGCAGATTACTACTTTTGTAGCATATTCATTGGCAAGATGAGACCTCAGCCACAACTGTAATAGGAGACATAAGAAAAGAGAGCTAACAAGATGTTTTCACCTTTCTTAAGCTAATTTTTTAATACTTACATTTCTCAGCAGGATTGTTACATTTCCAACAGCTCTTCAAGTGCAACTACTAGCCAGGTTAAGAGTTGAAAGCCCAGTTATTATGACAGGATTTTTCTGATGGGAGCAATCAGCTATTGTTAGGAAGTGAAAGTTGAAACGATTGGATTGGTCAAATAAAAGCACTTTAGGCTGGGAAAGCAATTGAGAAAGGGCAACAGTCAAAACACTGCCAAGGTGATTCATGATGTTGGAATGTCATCTGGATTGGGTCAGAGGAAATCTTGGGAGTGCTATCATAGTTGAAAGCTCTACCTCAAATTTAGATTCTGATAACCTAGAATTTAATGGAAAGCCCCTATGTGTGGTCAAAATAGTGATGATAAAATGTCATGGAATGTTTATTATTTAGAAAATGGAATATAGAAAAGCTTGTAATGGTTCTGCTTTAAATCCTCTACTGCCAACAACTAATCTACATTATTCTAAAATTGGTTTTATTTTTGATGCATTCTTTTTTAATGCCCTAAGGCTTTCATTTGTTTTTAACTGGCAATCCCAATTGTTTTGTAGTAATAATGAGTGATTTATTTGGTGTTCTAGGAAAGTTAGTATAAAATGTAACTGTATCACTTAAGCATTGAACATTCAGCAGCTGGTGACTCAGTTAAAATGGAATTACATAGCCAGACGCCAGTAGTTCACACCTGTATTCCTAGCTACTCAGGAAGCTGAAATGTGAGGATGGTGGTTCTAAGCTAGCCTGGGCAGGAAAGTCTGTGAGATTCTTATCTCCAGTAGTCAGAAAAGGCCAGAAGTTGAGCTGTGGCTCTAGTGGTAGAGTGCTAGTCTGGAGCAAAAGGAACTCAGGGATAACCCTCAGGCCCAAAGTTGGGCTGGGATGTTGCCTAACAAGTACAATGTCCTGGGTTCAAACACTAGTACTGAAGAAAAAGCATAACAACATAAAAAATTGAGTGGGGAAAAAAGGAATAACTTTAATTTAAACCAAGTAATTCAGGTCCTTTGATTTCAGAAAAGATTGTTTGCTGGGTCCATGCTAACAAGAAAGGTAACAAAGGAGAGTGCAAAATTAGTAAGTAGTAACTTACTAATTCTATCTAATTATTATACTTAACAGCTTGCTCATAGCTTTGACAAAGATTAAGCTGGAAAATCAGGAAGACTACCTCTTAGTTTTTCCTGTCAAACTTTTTGAAGCATTGAGATTGAGCAATGCCATTCATTCATATAGTAAGTGTATATTAAATGCTTTACAAGAAACAAACCTGTGAGTAGAATGTTAAAGGGATTGAGTTGATAATTTATTCACTAAGAGTGGACTTAGCACTGTGACCAGTCTGCCTTCCTACTCCTGTTCCCCAGTGTTTTGCCTGTGTTCTTCATCAAGTGGAGAGATAGCATCTCCAAAACAGTGACATCTAGTCAGCCTGAAACATAAAGGATTTTGGCTCTCACCAGTCTCAGATGATCTGGGTATAGAAAGAGAAGGTCTAGATTATCCTGATGATGGTAAGTGCTTGATTTCAACTCAGCTGTGATTTCCACCCTACATAGGTAGGTACAGAAAATCAATGATGAGCTCCACCATTAGAAAAGGCCAGAGTGGACATGCAGCCAGCCCTGCACATAGAACAGTGTTCTAGAAAATAAAATGAGCTCCAGCATTAGCATGACACATTTCCTGGAACATGAATTTAATTCAAGAGCAACTAAGTAAAAGCTTCTTTTTTCTATTGAAACAAAATGCATGAACTTTGGAGATAAAAGTTTAAGTAGTTCCAGTAGGGATTCCAGATTCCTGAGCCCTATCATTACTCTCAGGGGCAATAGAGGTATTTGGTTGGAACACTGTACAAAGGGCATTGTTATTCTTCTCAGTCTGGAAAAGAAGTTTGTTCCTCGATTTTGAAGGTTCTTAAACATTATTTCCAAAAGTTGGATTGAATTTAATAGGCAGCACTTGACTACCAAACTTTCTAAAATGTGGCATTAAAATATTGGACTTAATTTATATTTCACTCCCTTTAATTTAGCGACCCTATTGTTTATGTATTTTAAGTATGCTGTGAGGTTTTTCTTTTTTTATTGTGAAGATAATGCACAGAGGGATTCCAGTTACATGTGTAAGGTAATAAGCACATTTCTTGTCGAGCATTGTTACTCCCTCCTTTGTTGTTATCCCACTATCCCTTCCCTCTAGGTTTTACTTTGGTTTTGCTGTTGATACTGAAGACATAGAGCCAAATAGTCCTTTAGTTAATGTCTTTTGTTTTTCCTAATTTTCAGGTTCTTTGGATTTCTGTTAGACTCTATCAGAACCCCAAGCTTGAGAGTAGCTCAGCACCTCTAATGATTTTCTGCTGTAGTGTATGAATAGCTGAGGAGGACTGTCCTGTTGAACAGGACTTTATAAGTGCTACACTGGACAGAATGTGTTTATAGAGCCAAGAGGCTTTGGGAATTCATGATCTCAACTTGCTTTGGAGGGCCTAGTGTCTAGTAACTGTGATCGTACAGTGCAGCACAGTGTGCACACTTTGGAATTTAAATTTACAGTTATTGTAGTCATTACTGCTGTATTGGGGAGAGATTTCCAAATCAGTGGTCTGCTTTCTTTCAAAGCTTGACTAAAAACTTAGTGGTATCATCCAGTATTCCCTTAAGTTGAACAAAGTGAAAATGCATACTAACAAAAAGCAGTCAAACAAAATTCAAAGTTGCTCCTAGTACAGTGAAAGAGTTTTTGGCCTCCTACATGATCTGTCTTCTACTGTTTCTCAGGACCAAAGGATCCAATCAAGAACCTCTGACTGGAATTGAAATGGGTTCTTTTATCATCTTCTGTGTGTGTGTGTGTGTGTGTGTGTGTGTGTGTGTGTGTGTGTGTGTGTGTGTGTGTGTTTGCTGCTTCTGAGGTTTGAACTCAGTGCCTGGATTCTATCCCTAAACTTTTCTATTCAAGGCTAGCATTCTACCACTTGAGCCACAGATCCACTTCAGGTTTTTGGTAGTTAATTGGAGATGTGTCCTACAGACTTTCCACTCAGGTGGGTTTGGATTTCTGCCTCCTGAATAACTAAAATTACAGGTGTAAGCCAGTGACAACCTTCTTTCATCTTGGTAATAAATTTGTAATAGTTTAATGTAGTTTTTAATTACATTAGTTAGGATTTTCAGTAGTAATGAGTACCTTTGATCATTGGGTTGAGGGGTTTTTTTGGAAATAATGTATAGCTAAAAGAAAATGTAAATGCTACTAACTATATGGGCTTAGTTTCTGAATAGTTTACCATCTTAAAAAAGTAAAAATATGTAGAGAAACAATAAATAAAATAAAATGTAATATATGTACAAACAAATGGTATTCATGGGTAACGATTACAATGCCAAAAGCCAAGAGCCATATCCTCCATGGATTTCTTCTGTAGAGTAAAACAGTATCGGCTCTATTGCATCACACAGAATGACTTTCAAACAATAGATGTTTTTAACTTTATTTAAAAACTCCTAATTCCAATTTCTCTTACTTTACAAATGTCATATATTTTGTGGTTTTTCCTTATTAATGCTATTGTTCTAAAATGAGCCCCAAAACTCCTGAGCTCAGCAAATATCTTGGTGAATATACTTTTGCTTTGGGGCAAGTACAACTTAATATTCATAACTCTTGGAATTGAAGAAGCAGAAAGTGAAAAGAATCATTGCAATTCCCAGGCTTTAAGTATTGGGGCTAAATAGCTGATGTGAACAACTTATCAGGGGATTGGCAACATTATTAAAGTATCATGTAAAAACCAAGATCACTCTGAGTTTCAAAAATCCAGGGAAAGCAAAACTCTAGTAATAGTTGACATTTCAATAAAATATGGCTAAGAAGAAAATACCTTGTATCAAGAGATCTCAGTGGGTTAGCTTTGAACAAAACAATAAAGCAAAGACACAGCAGTAGGATACAAATATATCTCCATAATAACACCTGAAATCTGAAAATCAATTAAGGACATCTTCAGATAACACAAAAATAAGTAATTTTATGAGAAGTTTAAGAGAGAATAAAATCTGTGAGATACATGTGTGTGCTAGCACTTCTGCTCACTCTTTTATTGATCTTAATTTCCATCTATCACTATTCACGTTGATCATTTAAGGCACCAACATATTTTCAAAGTCAATTGCTGTATTTCATGAAAAGTAGTGTTACATCACAAAAATAGTAGTATGCATCACAGATTATAGATTTGTGTTTCTCTGGAGAAAATTAAAATTCGTTCTTGATTTTTAAATACCAAGCAATGCCACCTGTGAACCTGTGTATTTCTGCACAGGCTCATTTATTTTTATTTCTGATAATATTTCAAGCAATGGCATTGTACTGCTTTCTCTACTACCATTTTTATTTGTTTGTTTGTTTTTTGACAGTCCTGGGGCTTGAACTTGGGGCCTGGGTGCTGACCAAAAGCCTCTTTGTGCTCAAGGCTAGCACTGTACCAGTTGAGCCACAATACCACTTCTAACTTTTCCTGAGTAGTTTATTGGAGATAAGAGTTTTGAGGACTTTTCTACCCTGGCTGGCTTTGAACCACCTCCTGAATAGCTAGGATTACAGGCACGAGTCACAGGCATCTAGTTTATCTGCTGCTTTAATAAAGTAATAATCCATTTTTTACCTTATAGATTATAGAAAAATAAGTAAGTTGACTGTTCTCTAAGTTGCTCTGCTATGAACAAAGAAATATGTTTATCAGTAACTTTAGAATTCCAAGGGACATTCATTAATAATATGCTTCCCACTATAAGGTGGAGAAATCTGGACTAAGAACAAATAGACAAACTTAACTTCAGTCTTTGAGTTCAGAGTTCAAAAGAAAAATAATGTGCCATATAAAAGGAGACATAGAGGAATTTAACTATATTGTATATAAACATTTTTAAGTTCAGAGTGATTGATTTTTGAAACTTGCAAATTAAACTAAAAATAAATAGCATAGAACTATAGAAAAAATATATGCAGAAAAAGTGATAGAAGTAAGCACATGCATCTTATTTGGAAGAATGATTAAAGGTCAGAAGAAAATTCCTAAATGAGGACTTGACTTTCTCTTCTATAGAAGATTATAATCAATTTAATAAATAAGGAGCACTGAGGAAAAATACAATAAAACAACAAAATCTGTTGGGGGCTAAATAACAAGACCATAAGAGGCAACATGTGGAGCAAAAGCATCACAGAACTAGTAAGTTAGACAGTCATAGACAATGGCATCATAGACTCAATAGAATATCAAACTCCCAGGCAAAAGAATGAAATTGTGATGCCTGTACAGAGGAAAAGGCTATTCAGAGCAGACTGATTAAGAGGGATAGTAGGAAGAGAAAACAGATTTTAAAAAATCAAATATAAGAAAAGTAATGCATCTAAATTAGAGTATTCAACAAAGACAACAGAAAGGGAAAATACTTCAAAGTATAATCAAGCAAAATAAAGAAGAATTGAATTGCAAATATTTCTACATATTTTAAGCTTTGAAGATTAAGTAAAAATATTGATCAGATAAAGTATGAATGTGTGTGCATGTCTATTTGTATATGAATAAGTGAAATATCAGATTAATTTCAGAATTCTAACAACCAAATAAATGACGTATTTGAAGACATCACAAGGCAAGGAAACAATTGCTATCAATATTCAATAAAAAGAGCACAGGGATTACTATATATCACCGAGCTATTAAACAAATATTAAGGCAACAATAAGAATTCATGTTCTAGTAAAAATAAATACCAGTAACCAAAAAAAATCAGGAATGTTCAACTTGTGAATCCTTTCTAAATAAGGGAAAGAAATAAAGGAAGTAACTTGATGCTAAAGGTCCAACTGATACTGAATTGAAGAATGAGGAGATGAAAGAGGAGTGTTAACACCCTCAAACAGTGGAGCAATAACCACAAGTCAGTAGTGTAAAGAAAGCAAGAACCTCAAAAACAAGTACTAGCCAAGCTACTAGTCAATGATAAAGGCAAGAAAAAGACCCCAAATCCTACCTCATCCATGGAGGAAATGGACCAGGCACGATTCCATTGGAGAAAAGCAAGAGTGAGCCAAAAAAGCAAAGAGAATTATTTAATGAAACCCTGTCTCAAAAGATGAATTTATTTTTTAAACTCACAAACAATAAATAATAGAAATACTAAAATCATGTTTTCCCCTAAATATTTTAAAAGAATTAAAATATTAGAAATCATAGAAAATATACATTATTGACTTGCATTATGTATATTTAATAATATATGGGAAAATTTGGGTAGCAGCAGCAAGAGAATGGGTTAACAGAGAATGAATGAGGATGAATATGATCCAAGTAGTCTATTCGCACGTATGAAAAATAGAACAATGTCCTATGAACAATCGTTATAAGAAATGTGGAGAGGTTAAGGGAGAATTAAATTTACAAAATGCTTAAGGAATTGATGCTCTGGATCATAGAAAGTAGGATAACATGAAGCCGGGCGCTGGTGGCTCACGCCTGTAATCCTAGCTACTCAGGAGGCTGAGATCTGAGGATCACAGTTCAAAGCCAGCCCGGGCAGGAGAGACTGTGAGACGCCTATCTCCAATAAACCACCAGAAAACCGGAAGTGGTGCTGTAGCTCAAGTGGTAGAGCGCTCGCCTTGAGCTGAAGAGCTGAGGGACAGCACCCAGGCCCAGAGTTCAAGCCCCACGACCGACAAAAAAAAAAAAAAGAAAGTAGGATAACATGATAAGTGACTCTATTTTATGAAAAACAAGAATTTTCATTTACAACTTCTCCAAGAAGTCATGTGCACTGTGTAGTTCAAGACAGGTAGTATCTGGTTGATCAGCAAATTAAACCAAGAAAGAAAATGTGGGACACCTCTTGAATGTTTTTCTTACCCATCAGCATAACTTTCTCCATAAGAGACACATCTTTAATGTCTTTCCTTGTATTTTTATTAATCTTGAGCAGATCATTTAGGAAGTTAATCAGGATAACACATTTTTATCTAAAGCTCAGAAATTTCACAAATTCTTTGCTCAGGGACCTTACCTCTCTTGAAGACTGTATGTACTTAACAAGGAACAAGTATCTGGAAGAATATAGCACATTTTAGGCATGACATAAATACTTCATAATTGCTTTTTAAACTAATAGGATTGACTTTAATCAGTGCTCAGAAAATGCTCATTTGTTTAAAATGATATGAGAAACAAGATTGCTCCAAACTGGCCCTGTATGTGTCTGAACTTGAACAAGTTAGTGAGGCTAATTGAATCCCTCAGGCCCCTGTTCTTTCTCCAGTTGTAAATCAGCTTCACAGGGCACTTGCATCTTTCTCCACCTGTGCCCAGCATCTTCCATACAGTATCAACTGAAGCTCATAAGAAATTGTCATTTTGATAATAATAGACCTCTTAAATCCAGGTTTTCTGGTCCAGTCTAGTATCTGAATAACAAGGTCAACCCAATGCCTGACTAAAAGAAGAGAAAACAGAAAAACCATTTTTCCCCATTTAGTATGGACCAGCAAAGTACATTTCTGTCAGTGCTCCTTAACCCCCAATGTAATTTGCTCTCTCCCTTCCCCTTCCCCTCTTCTGCCTTCCTTTCTCTGTTCTCCTCTTCTCTCCTCTACTCTCTTTCTCTCTTCCTTTCTCTCTCTGATGGAAGACTCAGGTATATCTGAACCTCTTTAAATATCTCTTGATCATAAAATACTGATTGGAGGCTTTTGTATTTTGTTATAAAAGTAGTAAGAAACCATTGAAAAGTGGCCAGGGAATAGCATGATCTGATTTGATTTAGGAATATTATTCTGATGACTGTGTATATAATAGATTAAAGAGGAACAAGAATAAATTTAGGGAGGTCAAGAAGGAAGTTACTGCTACAATCTGAAAGAGACAGTGTTGATTAGACTAGTGTGGTGGCTGTGGAAATTGGAAGAGGTAGAACAACTTGAGATATATTTTTCAAGACCTGTAGATGAATTAAATGTCAGAGGTGAGAAGATAAAGAGAGTGAAAAATAACTTTTCCTTTTTTTGTTTCTTTGAGTTATTGAATGAATGGGGTTATCTTTTATGAGGGGAGCAATGTTAAATCAAGAGGTCTCTCCTGGATCTATTATGTTTGAAATGCCTTTCAAGTGGAGACACAAAATAGAAATATACAACAGCTTTTTCAGGAACTTCGAGTTCAAATATAAATTTTATACTCATCAGCATTTAAGTAAGGTTTTAAATGTCATGTGACTACATATGTTTGCCAGAGAGTGAACTGAACAAGGATCAGGATGGGCTCAATGACACTTCAAAACTCAAAGTTTAGATAGGGAAGAGAAAACTAGAGAGAGGTGGAAATGGAAATTCAAGAAAATCTGGAGTGAATGATCAGCAAGGATGACAAGAGTGGAAGAATATTTTCAAAAATCTGGCGTAAATGATCAACAAGGATGTCAAGAGTGGAAGAATATTTGCAAAAGAAGAGAAAAAATGTTCAAATATTTTTCTAGGTCAAAACATACAAGCACCATATAAGTAAGCATTGATACAGAACTCTAAGATAATAAGTGGTGGGATCTTAAACCAGGAAGTTTGTAGTACCTGTTGTAACAGAATTCGCTATTCTGAGATGGGAAAAATTAGCATAATAAGCAGGAAGGTAGTTTTCTGACTATTGTAGAATATCCATGCAAGATATGAGATCATTAATTTAAAATAAAATCAGTCCTTTTATGATATGACTTTAGAAAAGCATAGTGACTTAAAATAGCTGGGTTAAATCAGAATTATGTTTTTGACAGCTAAGAATGAAATAAGAAGACAAGAACAAAGGTTTTTCAAGGCAACATTAAATAATGTATAATGATATTTAGATAAGAGGAAATTAAGACAAAATTAAGACAATAACCAAGATGAGTTATGAAGAAAGGCTCATATAAGTGTTTAGAGGTAATTTCAAGATCTAATATGCATCCATAGGAGTGCAAGAAAAATTCTGGGAATGACAAAATGGAGAAAGTGGGGAGCCAGATAGTTAGAAGAAGCAATCTTGCCGGGGTCTCATGCCTGTAATCCCCTCAAGTCTTGCTGCCTACCACCTGAATCAAACCTTCACCTCCAGCATTTGGAATAGTTAATTAGAGATTAAGGTGCCTTGGATTTACTGTCTAGACTGGCTATAATCCCTGGTTCTCAGAGTTCAGCCTCCTGAGGAGCTAGAATTACAGGCATGAGCCACCAGCATAAGGGTTTGAATCAATGAATGAGTATACTATCATCCTCCTACTATGACTAATGATGAAATAGGTTTCATCCCAGGGATGCAAAACTGGTTCAATATACACAAGTGAATTAATGTAATTCAACACATCAAGGGAGCAAGTACAATAACTACATGGCCATTCCAATAGATGCTGAAAAAGCATTTGACCAGAGTCTGGAGGAAGATGGCAGAGGAGAAGCTGGGGCTAAACAAGGTCTTGCATAGAAACCAGTTTTAGTGTTCCAGTGAAAAGTCCAAGGCTACAGAGTCATACCAAGTGTGCTATCATAGCACAGAGTATTTGGCCAGATAGGAATAATTAGGCTTAATTAAGGAGGCAAATTAAATAGGCTTAGTTAAGGAGGCAAATTAAATAGGCTTAGTTAAAGAGGCAAATTTGAGCATAATGAGTTTGTACATCTCATTGTTGCAACGGGTCCACCTGTATCCCTAGTTAAACGATTTGTTTTTCCCCTTCCCCTCCACAAATTATACCAACATCAAATACAGTGAAAGCAGGTGTTATACCATGGGGGAGGGACATACAAAGCAACAAAGAAATCATCTTATAAATATGTTAGAAACAATTGCATGAAAAAAAAAATTAAAAATTGTTTTCTATTTTCATCATTTTTATTTTAGTTTTTTTTTATTCCCCTTTTACTCTTTTCACTATCAGTCCTTTTTTTTTTTTCGTTTTTTTAGCTGTCCTGGGGTTGAACTATGGGCTTGGGCGCTGTCCCTGCACTCTTCAGCTCAGGGTGAGTGCTCTATCGCTTAAGCCACAGTACCACTTCTGGTTTTCTGAGTGGTTTATTGGAGATTATAATCTCACGGACTTTCCTGTCCAGGCTGGCTTTGAACCGTGATTCTCAGATCTCAGCCTCCTGAGTAGCTAGGATTACAGGCATGAGCCACCTAGCTGATTTTTTTGTTTTACTTAATTGCTCTTCTGTTCATCCCTAGATACATACGGGTCTTTGACTATTAGACCTTATCCTTCATTGTGTGCATAGTAAATTCAGATATTGATTACTCAATTCACAAACTCTCAGCCTTAACCCCATAATGTAGTATGATTTCTCTATACATATATAATTTTAAGTGTATCTTTTTTAAATTTATTTTTCATTTCTCTTTTTTCTTTATCTCTCTTCTCCTTTCCTTCTCACCTTTTCCTCTCTCTGAATTTAGGTCTTAGTTATCTTCCCTCTCTCCTTTGCCCTCCCTACATTCATCTTATCTTATTTTCTCCACACAATTCTCCCTAAACCTACTAATTTCTGGTCTGCTGACTCCTTCTTTGATCTCCTTAGTCCATTGACCCCTAGATGTTTGTTGTTGAACTAGGTTGTATCTATACTCATTTTGACTGGGTCAAACAATCTGTGCAACTATAGGGATCTGAGTTAATGCTTGCCTTAAAATAGTGTTATAACATGGACTTGGTTTTGTTTTCATACCCAAATGGACAGAACAGCCATAGAAACACAAAACAAATGGCAAGTCCAGGTATCTCAACTCTCTCTCATGATAATCAGGCAACAGAGTAGTTAATGAATAATCCATAGGAAAGCTCCCAAAATGCTCTACAAACACTACTGGTAAACATGCTAATGAAAAGATTGAAAGCCTGCAAAGGGCTCTGTGTGAGCATGATAGGGAAATGCTTGAGCATGATGAGGCTAATCAAAGATTAATACAGGAATTACATGAGCAGGATGAGAATAAACAAAGATTAATAGAGGCATTAATGGAATCCACAAACAGAAAGCTGAAGGAATCCAGGGACGCCACAAAGGGAGTGTTGAATGAAGCCCAACAGAAGGAAAGGGAGTCCAATGAAACTATAACCAGCCAACTAAGGTATTTGAGAATGAACACTGAAAACCAAATTAAGGAGGTAAAAAAGTCCACAAGATCTAAAACAAAGCTCCAGCAAAGAATTTGAAGCCAGCAAATCTGACCAATTAGAAGGAAAGGAAGTAATAAAAAAAATAGGAAGGAAGCCTTGACAGTAGGTTAAACCATGCAAAAGACTGACTCTCTGGGAGTGAAGATAACCTAGACATTATTGAGAAAGAACAGACAAATATTCAAGAGAAATCCAAGAAATATAATAGATCTATTCAACATATGGAAGCCACCACCTACAGTCCTAATTTAATGCTAATGGGTGTAGAGGAGTGTGTAGGAGACAGAAGTTGAAGATCTAGGAAATTTATTTAACAGGATCCTAACAGAGAACTTCCCAATCATGCAAAAAGATAGGCCTATTCAGACATAAGAAACCTTTAGAACTCCAAATAGACCAGACCAGAATAGGACTTCTCACCCACTGTCACATTGTAATCCTCACAAGATCACGAGAGATCAAGGATCCATAAAGCTGTCAGGGAGAAAAAAAATCAATAACCTATAAAGGGAAACCAATCAGAATCATTTCAAATTTCTCAGCAAAGTCCATGAAAGCAAGAAGATCCTGGAATGATGTATATCATGCCCTAAAGACAAACAACTATCAACCAAGAATATTGCACCCAACTAAACTCTCCACAATGGAGGGACAAATGAAAACCTTCCACAGCAAAGAAAAATTGAAACAATATATCTCCACCAAACCAGCTCTAAAAATCATACTTAAAGATGTTCTACACATAGAAAAACAACAAGAGCATGATAAAGGCCAAGAAATGACCCCAAACAGAAAATCAGAGAATCATAGGAAGAACCCAGTTGACACAGTTCCCAATAAGGTGGGTAACATGGTAAGAACTACCAACACCTCTTACTCCTAACTCTGAATAATAATGGATTTAACTCTACAGTTAATCAACGTAGTCTAGTTGAATCAAATGGCAAGATCCTTCTATCTGCTGCCTTCAAGAGACACACCTTGCCCACAAAAGCAAACATTCTGAAAGTGAAAGGCTGAAATAAAATCTACCAAGTAAACAGCCCCTATAAACAGGCAGGACTTCCAATCCTAATATCAGACAAAATAAACTTCAAATAAAAATTAACAAGAAGAGATAAATAAGGTCATTACATAATAATTAAGGTATCTCTCCTTCAGGGGGATATTACAATTCTAAATATCTATTCATCAAATAATGGAGCACCAAAATTTATTCAAGAAACACTACTTTCCCTAAAATCTCATATTGATCCGAAGATATT
The DNA here is from genome assembly GCF_019054845.1 of Dipodomys spectabilis. Lineage (NCBI taxonomy): Eukaryota > Metazoa > Chordata > Mammalia > Rodentia > Heteromyidae > Dipodomys > Dipodomys spectabilis. Next base: position 5,807,402 of record NW_024870874.1, on the reverse strand, counting down.
AATTTTGGGGGACTTTAACACAACACTCTCTCCGCTGGATAGATCAACCCAGCAAAAATTCAACAGAGAAATCTCAGAAATAAACAACTGCATAGACAAACAAGGCATAACAGACATCTACCAAATATTTCACCCAGCAGAATCAGAATACACATTCTTCTCATTAGCACACATAACTTTCTCCAAAATACACGACTTAGATCACAAAGCAAATTTGTGGAAATTCAGAAACATTAAAATTAAACCCTGTATTTTCTCAGACCACAAGAGAATAAAATTAGAATTCAACACCAAAAGCCAACAAAGGAAATCTTATAACACATGGAGGCTGAACAACACACTGTTGAATCACCAGTGGGTCATGGAAGAGATTAGAAAGGAAATTCAAATGTCCATGACATTTAACAAAATTGAACACACAACCAGCAAAGGCAGTGCTCAGAGGCAAGTTTATAGTTCTGAATTCCTACATCAACAAATTGAAGAGCTCTGAAACCAATAATTTAATGAGGCACCTGATGCTCTTTGAAAAAGAGCAGCAAGCTAAACCCCAATCCGGTAGATGGAAAGAAATAATTAAAATTAAATCAGAATTAAATAAATTAGAGTCCAAAAACGTCATAGAAAGAATCAACAAAATAAACAGTTGGTTCTTTGAAAAGATTAAAAAAATTAACAGACCCTTAGCAAATCTTATCAGCAAAAGAAGAGAACACACCCAAATAAACAAACTCAGGGATGAGAATGAAAACATTACCACAGAAACAACCAAGATTCAGAACATTATAAGGGAATACTTCTCAAAGTTTCATACTAATACATTTGAGAATCTGGAAGAAATGGATGACTTTCCAGAAAATATTGACGTGCCCAAAATAAACTGAGGTTATTTAAACCAACTTAACAGACCCATTTCAAAAATGAAAATTTAAATAGCAATCAGAGACCTCCCACCTAAGAAAAACCCAGGACTGAATTCTACAAGGCCTTCAACACAGAACTCACACCAGTACTCCTCCAATTCTTTAATGAAATTGAAAGTGAAAGGTCACTATCAGACTCTTTTTACAAAGCCATCATAACCCTCATCCCAAAACCAGGCAGAGACTCATCAAAGAAAGAGAACTATAGACCCATTTCTTTGATGAACATGGATGCAAAATTTCTCAACAAAATTTGGCCAATCGATTTCAACAATTCATCAAAACAATCATCCACTATGATCAAACAAGGTTCATTTCAGGGATGCAAAGCTAGTTCAATATACATAAATCAATTAATATAATTCATCGCATCAACAACAGCAAGGATAAGAACTACATGATTATCTCAATAGATGCAGAAAAAGCATTTGACAAGATCCAACTCCCTCTTATGATGAAAACGCTGGAGAAACTAGGAATCCATGAAACATTCCACAATATAATAAAGGCTGTGCTGGGCGTTGGTGGCTCACACCTGTAATCCTAGCTACTAAGGAGGCTATGATCTGAGGACCTCAGTTCAAAGCCAGCTTGGGTAGGAAAGTCTGTGAGACTCTTAAGTCCAATAAACCACCAGAAAACTGGAAGTGGCACTGTTGCTCAAGTGTAAGATCACTGGCCTTGAGCTGAAGACCTGAGGGAGAGCACCCAGGCCTAGAGTTCAATCCCCAAGACTGACAAAAAAAGAAAAAAGAAAAACAAGGCTGTATATGACAAGCCTACAGACAGCATTATACTAAAGCCATTTCCCCTAAAATTAGGAACAAGACAAGGATGTCCACTCCACTCCTCTTCAATTTAGTATTAGAATGTCTAGCAATAGGACAAGATGCAAACTTAAAGGAGATCCAGATAGAGAAAGATGAAGTAAAACTCTCCCTCTTTGCAGATGTATTTAAAGCACCCCATGGACTCCACTCCCAAGTTACTCGAGCTGATTCAAAATTCTGGCAAAGTAGCAGGGTATAAAATTAAACCTCAAATATCAATGGCTTTCCTGGGGGCTGGGAAGTTGGCTCAGTGGTATAGTGCTTCCCTTGCATGCATGAGGCCCTGGATTCGATTCCTCAGCACCACATAAGCAGAAAAAAAACAGAAGTGGTGCTGTGTCTTAAGTGATAGTGCACTAGCCTTGAGCTGAAGAACTGAGGGACAGTCCCAGGCCCAGAGTTCAACCCCCATGTCCGACAAAAACAAAAATAAAAAAATAAAAAAAATCAATGGCTTTCCTGTATGCCAATAATGAGAAGTGCACTGCTGCAATCAGGAAAGCAACTCCTTTTGTAATATTTGTAATAGCCCTACATATATATATATATATATATATATATATATATAATTACACACACACACACACACACACCTAGGAGTTAACTAAAGAAGTGAAGGACCTCTATGATGAAAACTTTAAAAACCTGAAAGAGGAAATTAAAGCAGAACTAAGGAAGTAGCAAAACCTCCCATGCTCCTAGATTGCAAGGATTAACATTAGTAAAATGACAAAATTGCCAATGGCTATCTACAAATTCAATGCGATACTAATCTCAACTTCATTTTCCAATGAAATAGAAGAAGCAATTTAAAAATTTATATGGAATAATAAAAGACCCAAAATAACAAAAACAATCCTTAGTCGAAAGAACAGTGCTGGAGGAATATCAATACCACATTTGAAACTGTAGTACAAAGCCATAGTAATCACACCCGCTTGGTACTGGCACTGACCTGAGGACCAATGAAATAGGACTGAAGACCCAGAAATAAATTCACAGACCTATAGCCACCTAATCTTTGAAAGTGAGCTTAAAAAAAATAGAATGGAAGAAAGACAGCCTCTTCAGTAAACGGTGCTGGCAAAACTGGTTAAACACCTGTAGAAAACTAAAGCTAGATCCTTGTATATCACACTACAACAGAATCAACTCCAAATGCATCAGAGACCTGGAAGTCAAAGCAGACACCTTGAAAACATTACAGGAAGGAATAGGAGAAACTCTAGGGCTCCTTGGCACAGGCCGAAATTTTCTTAATAAAGACCCAGAAACACAACAAATCATTATTTACCTATGGTAAATAATGCTGTAATAAACATAGTTGTGCTGGAAGCTTTAGTATGGTCTTGTTTGGGGAGAGGAAGGAAAAAACAAAATGCTTTAATAGGAATACAGGTTGACCCCTTGTAACAATGAAATGCTTAAGATGCTATGTTGAAAACGAACTTTAAAATTTCAGGCGCGTTTGTGTGAGGGGAGGATTTGGGGAAGTGTGGTGTAGAGGGAACGAGTGGTAGGGGGAAAAAAAAAGAAACTGCAGAGCTTCTGCATGACAAAGGACATAGCTAACAAGAACAATAGAAAGCCAATAGATTGGGAGAAGATATTCACTAGCAATACAATGGACAAGGGTCTCATATCTACAATATACTTAGAACTCAAAAAATTAAATCCCACAACAACAAGTGCTCAAAGAAACACCATTCCAGTTAATAATTGGGCTAAAGATTTAAAGAGACACCTCTCTGAAGAGGAAATGAGAATGGCCAATAGACACATGAAGAAATGCTCAACTTCTCTAGCTATAAAAGAAATGCAAATCAAAACAACATTGAGATTCCATCTCACCCCAGTTAGAATGGCTAAAATCAAGAACTCTAAAAACAACAGATGCTGGAGGGGATGTGGACAGAAGGGAGCCTTACTGCATTGTTGGTGGGAGTGTAAACTTGTTCAACCACTTTGGAAAGCAGTATGGAGGCTCCTCAAAAGACTCCACATACAGCTCCTCTATGACCCAGCAATCCCACTTTTGGGCATTTACCCAAATGATCACAAACAAGTCCATAGTAAAGCTACCAGCAGGAATATGTTTATTGCAGCATTATTCACCACAACTAAGATATGGAACCAACCCAGATGTCCCTCAATAGATGAATGGATCAAGATGGGAAGGGAAATAACAAAATGCTGAAACAAGTATATAGGTTGACCCATTGTAACAATGAAATGTAGAAGGCACTATGTTGAAAATGAACTTTACAACTTGGAGGGGGTTGAGGAGTTGGAGAAGTGAGGAGGGGAGGGAAGGGATGGTAGAGGAAATCAAAGGAGGGAGTAACAATGCTAGATAAGAAATGTACTTATTACCTTACTCATTTTACTCTAACCTCTCTGTACAATATCTTTACAATAAAAACTATATAAAAATGTCTCATTGTTTACATATACTACTTTGATGAATAGCAACTCCTTTGTACAACTAGTCAAAGGTAAAAATTAAATTAAAAATTCTTTCTAATGGATAAGTAAATTCTATTGTCCCTATATTTATTATACATTACATATATATGTATATCATATTTTCTTGATTCATTCATTCATTGTGAGGCATCTAGGCTGATTCTATACCTTGGCTATAGTGGGTAGGTTTGCAGTAAACATGGTTGTGCTGGTGGCTTTAGTGCATTCTTGTTTGTTATCTTTTGGGTAAATGCTCAAGTGTAGAATTGCTGGATCGTACAGCTATTCTATTTTATTTTTTGGAGGAACTTCCACCATGCTTTTCAGAATGACTGAACATGTTCGCATTCCCAACAGTTTATTAAGGCTCTCTTTTGTCTGCATCCTTGCCAGCATTTATTGTTATATGCTTTTATGATAATGTCCATTCTAACTAGAGTGAGCTTATAAACTTATAAGTAAATAATTCTGGGTATTATTCAAGTGTATGCAATTATGTCAACTGAAATACAGTAGATTCAAGGAGAACTCAAATAATGTAATTCCTTAGAAAGGCAAAATCAAAGTTCAGCAAAATAAAATACCAGGATGCCCATATTTGAAAGGGGTCTGGTAGGGTCAATAAAAAGAGGTGGACAAATAACGAGAAGAAGATGGGCAGAAGGCAGTTGAGGTGCGAGGGGGAAGAAGGGAATAAATGGGAAGGGATGGGAAGGGGAAACAAAGAAGGAGGCAACAATGCTTGGTAAGAAATGCACTCATTACCTTGCTCATAGAATTGTAACCCCTCTGTAGGGTTACACAATAAAAAAATAGAAAAATAAAAATAATAATCCAATGTATATCCTTCAGAATTAAGAAGAGTACAGGAATAAGCGGGTTGGGGAGGATAGGGAAAATGTTGAAAGGTGACATTGATCAAGATAGCTTATATTTATAAAATGTTTTATTACATGACAGTTCCTTGTCAACTACAATAAGATAATTTAAAGAAATAAAATTAGAAACACAACAAAGCAAAACAAACAATAACAAATAATAATAAAGGCAACAGAGCCAGATGCCTATAGAAAGAAAATCTTTAAAACCATGCAAATAAGTATGCCCTTATTTAAATTCTTTTTTCTGTAAGTATTTGTCACAGTAATGGAGTTTTCTAATACATCTCACATATTCCTAAAGTACGTAGAGTCTGAGAGAAAAATTAGGGCCACTGGTGAACACTTTCCATTTCAGTTACTGTAAAGTGGTGAAGGACACATTCAGTGAAGACACTAGGAAATTTTACAGATCCTCTACCTCAAATCTCAGAAGACACAGAGAAAGGTTTTAAGTGGAATGATCAGGTCAGGAATTTGTGTTCATGGCCATAGATAATAATGTGAAAGTAATAAACTGGAATATGAAGCAGGCTAAAATCAGTATTGATTATTTCCTAGAGGGAAGAGAATTAAAAACTCAAACTAACGGGGCTGGGAAGGTGGCTCAGTGGTAGAGTGCTTGCCTTGCATGCCTGAGGTCCTGGATTTGATTCCTCAGCACCACATAAGAAAAAAGAAAAAAGCTGGAAGTGGCAGCACTGTGACTTAAGTGGTAGAGGGCTAGCCTTGAGCTGACCCCCCACCGAAACAAAACAAAACAACACTCAAACTATCACCCAGAATATACTTCATGATGGTTTAGGATCCTATTTCCTTTCCCAGGAGTGTTTGGTGGTACAAGGGTGTGGAAGGAGAATTCTAACCTAGCATGGCTATAGTATATTTCCTTAGGTCTTTTTTTCTTGAGGGAAGTATGGACTTGAACTCAGGACCTCATATTTGCTTATGAGGAACTCTACCACCTAAGCTACATTTCCCAGTACCTTTTAGTTTTTGTAATATTTCAGATAAGGTCTAACATTTTTTCCTCTGGGGCCAGCCTCAGACAATAATCCACATAACTATAGTCTCCCCTTTAGCTGAGATGGTAGGCATGCCCCACCATACCCATGTTATTGATTGACATGAGATCTCCCAAACAATTTTGTCTGGACTAGCTTCAAAACAAACTACTAAGCAAATAAGGTTATGACTTCCAAACAGGGTACGATATTAGCAAAAAACGTTGAGGTAAAGTGAAAAGGTGGGAACTCTTATGAACAAATATCCACAGATTTTTTTTCCCAACTGTCTTTTTCATTGTGAGTGATATGGCATTATTATATGCAACTTTCTTCCACCGTGTTTCAAGCTTCTTTAGTGTAAGGAGAAAAAAACTCTAACAATTATTCTCTTTAAGAATGAAGGACAAATATCATGTTGTTAAGGTAACAAAAATTATATAACATTTACAGAAAATAGTTCTTTAAAAGTTACCATAACTTGGATATGAAGCCCAATGCCATTTGTTAGAAATGTATTCATTGTTATATGATTGTAATTACACTAAGAATACTCAAAAAGATTCCTACAAGAATGATTTCCTTAGAGCCTTTTAAAAATTAACAGGACAATTATTTATTACTTTATTAAGAAAAATAGTCTCAGGATTGGACAGGATTTAGTATACTTAAATTTATTTTGCAGTAACTTATGCATATGTAGAAAGTTTTTATTGAGAAAAATATGTATCTCTGTGTAGGAGACTATGAAATATTTATAGACTACAGCTATGCTTGTTCTTATTAATTGGGATTTGAATGTGGGGAAAATTGATATTTAAGATGAGTTTTATTTTTTATTGCCTGGTTAATATCACAAATATATGATACAATTTAATGATAACATTTTAATTCATAGTTCATATATTAATATTTAATGATCAATCAGTTCCTATCTACTTCTGAAAGTAATATTCTACTCATAATACTTATCTATACTAGTATTTCTTTAAAATATGTGAATTTTTTAAATATTCTCTTCTTGCCAGGACTGGCTTCATGGGCATGTCATCTATACAATAGTAACGAGTCCAAAAAACTAGATTTCTAGATCTCCAACTCATTCTCCTTACCTAGTGGTTTCAGGTTTCAAATTCAGTAGCCAGGTGGACTGAATAACTCAGACAGAACTTCTCACCAGGAGCGGGAGACAAAGCTTTTGTCCTGTAAGTAAAGCCTACAAATCAGAAATGGGTATGGGAATGAGTGTGTTGTGGAGTGGCTCCTGGCTTTTGTTTTTCTCACATCTTTTTCTCTTGCTAGTGGTTCCCAAAGCCGGAATCCTGTGCTGTAAATACACACAATTAGGTAAGTAAGCATATATATACAAACTTTGGTATGATAAGACACAAAGCGTCTTCATTAAAATAAGGACCATAAAATATCTAGTACCAATTATTTATGTATGCATATATTAAGTTGTTTAATGCTCAATTGACAAACTACAATGCTGTACCACTGTATTTGCTCCTATGCTTATTACAATACTTCGTTAACCTATATTTGCTAACCATTCCCTAGCTCTTCTACCTGATAGAAAATAAGAAATTTCTTAATATTAGAAGTGTCTACTCCTGGCTAGGAAGAAATAAAGTGAAGATCTTTCACTCAGGCATTTAATTTAACTAACAACCATGATGTCCTTTGGCTTTAGGACAACATGCTTTTGCATGGAAATAACAGCACGGGAAGCCTAATAGGCTTTCTGAATAATTCTGACATCATTATTGTTGAAATTTTTTAGTGTTTTCTCTAAATCATATGGGTAAACATCAGCTCCTATTGTGTTTTTTTTTTTTTTGTATCTCCAAAACTTGTATAGCCACATTACAGTCTTCTTTGTAAAAGGAACTGATTTATTGCAGTGTTTATCCAAATGTAGTCAAGAAAAAAAAGCCATTTGGACACAGCTGGCATTGCCTGTGAACAAATGACAAAGACCCAAGATGGAAAACCTTTCACTTCCCCATGCAGACTGACTAGAGCATAACCAAGGTTAATTTGCAAAACAGCGTGTTGTTGACCCGGATGATATATACTTCAGCACATTATTCTCCTGTTTAAATGGCAAACTGTGGAAGACTTCCTCTGTCCACCTTAGGGAAACACTCCATATAAACACAAAGTAAAATTTGAAAATTATATCAAGCTTTCTGAATACAGATTAAGAACAGAGCTGCTACAACCAGAATTTCATTTCTCTCTCTGTCTCTCTCTCTCTGTGCTTCTCTCTATTTTTTGTTCTTTTGTTTCTCTGTTGTTGTTGTTGTTGTTGTTGTTCATTTTGAAGCAGAACCCCTTACACAGTCACCTAGGCTGGCTTAATATTCTACTTGTACTCTAGGCTGGCTTCAAACTCATGATTCTCCTGTCTCAGCCTCCTGAGTGCTAGGATTGTAAGTATATTCCACAATACCTACCAATTTCTTTTTTAATGAGTCTGTATGTAATAATACATGCCTTCTACTTTTGGCTGATGTCTTGAGTCTTTCTGTAGTCATAATATAATAGACCTGGTTTTGCAAAACAATGAAGCTTGGACTTGAAAAAATATTTCCAAGCTGAAACAAAACAGAACAAATGTCTGCTGTGAATTAGGTATTTCCTTTATCTTCAGCAAAATGCGTAAGAGGTAACAAGGTCAAGGATTTATCTTTAAGGGGTTTATACTTTAATCATCTTCTCAGTCTACCAAAGGAAGCTCTATACAACAATAGAGGAGTGAGTGTGCAACGATTACAGAGTGGCCAATCAGGATGTGTGGACATGACCTCCTAGTCCAAGTCAAATTGCTACACAGCTTTGGGAATTCTGAGCACAAATACCTTGAAGCACTGTTTTCTGCTTTCAAACTCTCCAGGTCCAGGGCTCTGCTTCTTTCCCCTCATTGTACCAACATCTTATCTGGTAATCTGGCTTCAGAGTGGCAGAACCATCAGGCTAATTTTACTGTTTTTTTCCATTAGGTTTGACAACTGACCTGAGATTGCAACCATAATAAGGTATGCAACATAATCATAGATATTACATTCTTCAAGTCAATCTCCAGGAGTAGAAGGTCCATGACTTCATAGGAAGTTCTATAACACACAGTACCTTGGTATTATTTCTGTCTGAAGCAACTGACTAAAGAACCTTCTTAAAGCTGTAGCATAAGGTAAGCCTTCAGATGAATGACAGGAACAGAGAGCAAAAGATTAAGATTTTGGCACACTGCCAGACAGGTGACAAGTCTTATGATTATGATGATGATATTAGTTGAAAAGATAAGAAGGGTGGAAGGAATTAACCACAGAGAATTTTTTTCAAGACCTTTAGAGAAATCAAATCTTAAGAATAACACTGTGTATTATATTCCTGACAAAAACAGTTGGTACTTAAAGTGAATAGATCATCTTTACCAAAATTAGACCACTTTGGTTAAAAATAAAAACTATCACTGCTAGCCATTTCTGCAGACTCTCAGGCTCATTTCCACTTTTGATCTAGATAATCTACTTGTTCTTTGATTTGTAGAACTTCTCCGTTGGCAGCCACTCATGGTTCTAGACCCATTTGAGTTGATATCATGGCCCACTCTTTTCATGCAATTGCATTTGGAATTGTTATCAAGAAACCAAAGTGTCTGCACACCTTGATGCTATGAATTATCTCCAGAATTGTCTATTATAGTCCTAAGTGGACCATTAAAATTCCATCATAAGTAAGAAAGACACATTTGAAAGCAAAGTATAATTACTACATTACCATTGAGGACAATTGAACAAGGATTAGCTATATCTGAGCAATTTGTAAGACTGAGAATTTTATGTTGGTATAGAGATTCTGCTGTAGATTTTAATCTGTCACCCTTTAGAAAGATTTGGATATTTCTATTAGACCCTTATTGTTCATTGTACATTAGCAGTTGTTGATTTGAAAGATAGATATTATCTATAAATAGTTGTACAAGGAGGTGCCATTTCACAAAGAATTTTATAAAAACCATCCTCTTCATCATCATCACACTCCTTTTTTTTTACTCTCAAAAAGTTCCGAAGAATGGCAGGGCACTGGTAACTCATGACTGTAATCCTAGCTAGCTACTCAGGTGGCTGAGATCTGAGGATCCTGGGCTGAAGTCAGCCTGGTCACTAAAGTCCCTGAGAGACTCTGTTCTCCAAATAATCATTCAAAAACCAGTAATGGTGCTGGGGATCAAAGTTTTAGAGCACAATCCTTGAGCAAAACAGCCCAAGGACAAAGTTCAGGCCATGAGTTCAAGCCCCAGGACAAAAAAAAAAGTCCCAAAGAATAGGTCATCTCTTACATCTTCATCAGAGCTTGGATATATAAAGTTGGAAAAGGAGATGAAGTAGAATTCCTCAAATCAATGCTGCCAAACAAAAATATTCAATCTGAGATAATACATATCAAATTACATGACACCAAGGAATATAGCATTAACTTTTATTTGTATGGCCTACTCAGTTGATCTGTTTAAAATGAGGCCCAAATAACCTAAAATGCAGAAATGATAGTCCTCTCCTTAGGGATAGAGAATGTATTCCAAGAGACTCAGTGGATGACTGACACTCAGGTAATACTCAGCTCTATAAATGCTGTCTTTTACCATACGCATATATTACTATGATAATGTTTAATTTGTAGACATAATAAGAAGTTAACAAGCCGGGCGCCAGTGGCTCACGCCTGTAATCCTAGCTACTCAGGAGGCTGAGATCTGAGAATCATAGTTCAAAGCCAGCCCAGGCAGAAAAGTCTGTGAGACTCTTATCTCCAATAAAGCACTAGAAAACCGAAAGTGGTGCTGTGGCTCAAGTGGTAGTGCGCTCATTTAGCTGAAGAGCGCAGGGACAGCACCCAAGCACAGAGTTCAAGCCCCACGACTGACCCCCCCCCTCAAAAATTTAACAGTACTAATAAAAAGGAGAATAAATCATAATGCACTTTAGTGAAAGTTATGTGACCAGTCTTGTCCCCCCAATATCTTACTGTACCATATTCATCCTTCGACACTTGAGATATATAATGATATAATGCTGCTGTAACTGTAGATAACAAAAATAAAAGAAAGTGAATCCACAGATCAGTGATATGATCGTTTTATTCTCTTTATAGTTCTTATATCTACCTCATGTTTTGCTTCTAATATCAGATAATTTCATTATAATTGTAGAGTAATTTGTATTTTTTTGTCAACTTACCTGTAATATATTGTAAAGCTGACTCAAACAGAGACTAAATATTTCACTTCAGATACAGGGCCAAGTTTATACCATGCTGAGTTGAGGATATCAGTTAAAATATTAACCTGGCCCAGTTCCTTCATGTTGTATTTATAGATGAAGAAACAGATTTAGTGGTATTGCCTGGCACTGAAGGTAATGCTTTTACTCAAGGGCAAAAACAGACGTGAGAGCTAACCTCTCACACTTAGGAATTGTTATTCTTTCTTCTGTAACAATTTACTCCCTTTAGTAAGTTAAAAAAAAAAAAAAGTGGTTTTGAGCCTTAAGTGCACATTAGCATCACCTGGGAGGCTAATAAAATCCCAATGCCCAAGCCATACTCTCCATCAATTATTCAGAATCAATATATCTAGAATTCACTGAAAGATTCCAAAGTGCACAAAATTAAGAACTATTGTGTATATGAGTGCATGTATGTGAACATACAGGTTGATGAGAGAAAGTTCGAAGTTTCATCTTCATTTACAAGAAAATGGAGAAGCAAAACCATGTTTTGAGAAGGCTCATTTGGCAATAAGATGATTTCTGACACAGGCTGAAAGACAGGAAAGAGACCAGTTCCTTGTAAATCCCATTATAAGAGAAAAGAATGACCTGAAATCAGGTGCAACAGTGGCAAATCTTTGGGGGGATTGTGAATAGTATATAAAATGCTTGTGGAAATAGCTCTACAAGATTTGGAGACTGATTGGATGTGAACACTACAGGGGAGAAAAACTCCAGGGCCTTGACAACTGTGCCTAGCCTGATTCCAGGAGTAATTTGTTACCCCCATGTGGTAAATTAACACTTTGAATGACAGTGTACCAATTTGCAAATTACTTCTTTCAAGGCATTAATGACTGAAGAGTATAATCACCATGGCATTATTTTTATTGGCATTAGCATTAATAAATATTTCATGAGCAACCAAAAATTACAGTGCCAATATTTTGAAGAATAGATGTCCCAAAATATGAAATGTAGACCTTAGACTATTTCCAGAGCCAAAATTTCTCTAAATAAATATTTATAATAGCATAACAATTCATTTGAGTATTAGATTAATTGAGATGAATTATAATTATGCTTAATGTTAAGTAGTTTTGTTTATGTGATTATAAATTGAAGGACCTGAAAAATTGAGGAGCGGAGATTCAAGTAATAATTTAATTGTGACATTGGAGGTTTCACAGATGTTCAATGTCTCCGTTGCCTTATGCTAACTGTAGAAAATAATAGTTTTTCCACTTGATAGCAATAGTCAAAATTATATGATCTCACCTGACAGTAGGTTATCAAGTTAAACTAAGTGGATTTTGACATAGTATGGAAAAAGCACTGGATTGTGAGCCTAATGTCCTGCTTAAATCTATATTCCGCATGACACCTATTGAGGTATGAATGCTTGTTTCCTCCTCAAATACATCTGCTGAAACTCCCTAAGCTCAAGGTGCCTTTAAAAATTAGGAGGTAAGTGTTTCAGGTGATTATTGAGGTACAGTCCTTATAAACACTATTTATGTCTTCCTTCAATTGGCCAAAAGAAATCTATTTGCTTATTGTGTGAGGTAAGGACACAGCACGGAAGTGCATTTCAACAACTGCAAGGTAACAGGCTCTCACCAGACACTCAAATATGTCACTACCTTGGTCTACAATGACAGAAATGAAGTTTACCTAATTTGCGGTATTTGGTTACATCATCACAAACTTAGACTGTGTCAGAATTGTCTTAGCAAACTGAAATTGTGATGAATTGAGAAAATAATTATAGACCTGGATATAAGAAGAAAAGTGAGGATCTGTAGACATGTCCTTGAGCCTTTTATCATGCACTGCCTGAATCACAGTCTGGAGCTTTGCGATGGCAGTGAAAATCTTTCTTTCTTTCTTTTCTTTTTTTGGTCAGTCATGAGGCCTGAACTCTGGGGCTGGGTGCTGTCCCTCAGCCCTTCAGCTCAAGGCTAGCGCTCTACCACTTGAGCCACAACACCACTTCCAGCCTTTTTTGCTTATGTGGTACTGAGGAATTGAAACTTCATGCATGCAAGGCAAGCACTCTAACATTGAGCCACCTTCCCAGCCTGAAAATCCTTCTATAATATCTGTTTAAATGTTTTCAACATGAATTTTTTCACTATTTTCCAATATAGAAGGCCAGGCTTTAATATCATAGGAATAGGAATACTTAAGAGAATTTCCAAAGAAGTCTTCTGCTTTACACAAATTGTGTGATGGTATGCAATAAAGAGAGTACTTCATTTTGTTGCAGTTTCACAGATTCGTTTTTCACCATGGTTATGTAAGCATATACGTAAAATAAATTAATGATTTAGTAGGATTGAGTTGATGAAGCACAGCAATAAAGACTGCCAGGTATAAGAATGATTCAGTTTTTTATTTTAAGTCTCTCCAATGCTATAATCCCAGAGAGAAATAATCACAACAGCAAGCGTATACCACATGCCTTCACAAGCACTATGAAATCTTTGCCAAATTTTTCAAGGAATTATGAAGTGAACTAGATGAAGTAAGCTCAGCCATAAAGCACCAACAAGACATGTAATAGTGGCTGGTGAGTTCCATTTTCTAGACATGTGTCATTTCAATGAGCAAACCAGAGGACTACATAAAATGCAAATGCAAGTGATTAAGGTTTAGCACTGAGACCACTGCTCCAAAAAATATTCTTTTGAAAATTAAAAGCAGAAACAGAAAACTATAAAATTCTTAAGAGCATAAAACAGCTTTTTCTTAATGGCGAAGTTATTTAGCAGGAATAATGGAAAGAAATGAAGTCATTCAACATGCAGTAAACATATAATTTGACAAATATTCACTGCACTCCTACTATTTGTTTACATACTAGGGAAAATAGACACAGTTAACATAGTAAATCAAACAGAATACTAGAATGGATTGTGTGATTGATATAAAGAGGAAATAGGGTAAAGATTGAGGTTTTGATTATGTTGAAAAGGGGAATAGAAGAGTTATAGTAAGCTTCATCTAGAAATTCATGGGTGACATACCACTTGAAAGTATCAGGGCATTTTCGCAGGGATAATGAAGTACTGTACATTCCAGGCAGAAGGAACAGCTAGAGTCTAGGTTTTGAGTTGAGAGTGAAGAACAGCCAGGGAAGAGTGAGTATGGCATGGATGCAGTCCTGAGCAGGATGACAAGGAGAAGCACAGCAACCCTAAGAGCAGGATGTGAGGTCGGTATGAGTAGACATGGATTCCAGTCACAACTGGAGGCCATCTTGGAAAGCATTTCAGTTTTATGTGACAATGGCTGTATTGTTAGAGTCACACTTTCATACTGAGAATAGACTAGAGGTGTGGAAAGCTAACCCTGTAAGGAGCTATGACAATATTAAAATAAGAGAGAGGTCAGGATGACTCCTGTAGAAATGTGCTCTAAAATTATTACCCATGATGGGAAAAGCTGCAGATTTATTACCCATACTTGCCAATCCAGACTGACTCATATCAATGTGCATATAAAACGTTGTGGGGTTGAGAAGAGAAAGTTCTACAAACCTAGAAATTTTGCTCTTTCCTTTTGAATTAGCTCCATCAAAAATCCATTCTTTTTTTTTTTTACTTCAAATATTTCCTTTCTCCTCCGAATCTAAAGCCATATTGCTGTTTCCTTCCTCTAACCTGAACAGTAATTTCCCACCTCCAAATACCTGCCAATTTCTATGGAGTTGCATGCTGTTCCTCCAAATCACTGTTTTTCAAATGTTTGCTGTCACCACCCAATTTAATTATCTAAGTCATGAGTCTACAAGTCTGTCAGCCACTCTGGCCTGAAACCAAAAGCCTTGCTGATTCATAGCTCTTTATCCAATCTCTCTTGGCAGCCTTTGAAAGGTTTTCACAATTCCTGCAAAACATCTCTTGTATGAGTTATGTCTTTTCTTTCCTGTGTCTATCACTTTTAATAGAGGAAACCTTATCCCTACACTACTAGAACAGGTTCCCAAGGGCCACTCCACCCACCCAACACTTCTTTCTACTTAAGCCTCATAAATACTATTCCATTAGCATGCAAAACAACACTTCAAAGGTCTACAACATATATATATATATATATGTATATATATATATATGTTTGTATGTGTTAGCATCTAAAGAAATGGTATTGCTAAGTCTGGAAATATTGTTCAAAAGAGTAAAAGAAGTCAATAGCTTTAACCATATGAAAATTAAAATTATATCAATAACACAGTGGTTTGAAAGCTAGACAAACCAGGAAGAATAAATGAAACATTTTTCTTAAATAAATAAATTTCTATGCTTCCATAGTCACGTTGGAAATGTTGTTTTGGGTGATTACATTCATTGTCAGTGAGGTGTTGATTAGAGGTCAAATAAATGCAACCTTTTTGTAAAGCAATCTTGTAATACTTATTAAGAGGTTATAAAAGATCCCATTAGCAATGTAATTGAAGTTTTGTTCATTTTGTTAAGGAAAGATGAGTGATGTGTTTACCAAAAGTATTTTGAAAGAATTAGTTATTAAATAGAATTAGAATTAGAAATTACCTAAACTCTCAATAATTCAGCCTTTTTTTTTTTACTTAAAAACATAGTATATCAAGTGATTGGTTATTGTATAGACATGAAACATATAGTTTCACATGCAGTTTTTGGATATTAAAAGGCACACACTTAGTAATTATTTTAAAATTTTATAAAGTATACAATCAAAAATAGAATGTATTAGATTCCTATTGCTTGATGCTACAATATATTACACAATTATTTAAGCAACACTAATTTATCATCCTATCATTCTCTGACTCAAAATTCTGAAGTGAGTCTCATTTAGTAAAGATCAGGGTGATATGAGAATCATGTTCCCTCTGGAAGATCTAAAGCATATGGATCTTTGGACTTCTTTCCTGCTTGATGATGCCTACAAACTGGCTTTATAGCTCCATGCATCTTCAAAGGCAACAATGGTTGATGAAACTTATCATATGTTAATACTCTCAATATTGATTGCTATTTCTGGTGATTACAGTAGATGCATTAAGGTAATCCAGGCTAACCACATTAATTGCAGTTCAACTGATCACAAACAATGCCACATGAATTCTTAATTTCACCTTGCCATGTAATATGAAAACAATAAATAACCCAACATATTCCCAAGTTTCAGGGACTATGACATGGATGTATTTAAGATGCAATAATTCACATATTACAATATGTTTTAAGTGCTTAGTAACTATAAGTACTTGAACAGTTATGAGATGATTGAAGGAAAGTTATAAAATAACCGTAGCTAAATCAAGGGGTGTTTCAGTCTCAAAATCAAGTATGTATTTTTTCTTATCACCTCTTGAACTTTTAAATGCTATGTAAGGGGGCATAAATCAGGAAGAGACAGGGAAGAAAAACTTCTAGTGGCATTTTTTTTATTTCTATTACATCCTTGGTTTTCAATGTAAATTTTTCCCAGTCATTTAATAACTTGGAAATGACCCTTCACTTCCTTTCTCTTTTTTCCCCTCTCCTCTCTTACCCCTCCCCAGGTGTACATATTTGCAATTGTAATCTCCTCTTGATAGATTGATATAACAGATGGATTGATAACAATCAATGTTCTTCTCATGACCTCACAGTTGCCAGGTCAGAGGTGTGGTGCTGACATTGCTGATGTGTTTCACAGCCATAACATTTGTTTATGCACTAAGATAGTCAAGATGTAGCTGGCAGTAGCCACTAAATTCTGAAGGTCCTCACTTTTGTCTGCTGTTAATTTCTTCTATAATTTTCTTTTTTCCTCTTCTGTACTTTAAACACAGTAAATCATTGCATCTTTATATTTCCTTCCATCTATTTTTCTCTTCTTTTTTCTGAGCAAACAAGCTTTCTAAAGTCTATTTTTCACCAATTTCAGTTGCCTCGGCTTCCTTCCAGTACTGCTATTGGTTACTGGTAACCAATAACTTCCATGGAGCTAAATCAAGTGGAGTGGTTTTAATCTTTAACATACGTAGCCGTTCAACTGTGTCAGAAACGAAAATTTTGATTGTAGTTAATTTTAATTTAATGATGTTATATTACTAGAGGTACAATACCAGACATCATATTTCTGCCTCGGCCCATGAAAGGAAGTTTTCAAATGTTAACAAGCCTATGCATAATATTAATAGATTGTAACTATCAGTTCAAGAGTTTTTATTTATTTAAATAATTAATTAGTCAAGAACCTACTAAAATGATAGTGGTCTTCTAAAGATTAAAAGGGTTAGAAAAGGTAATTTGCTTTCTTCTTCATCATTCGAAGAGCTGGGCACAGAAAAGTAATGCTGGTGTTCTTGACCTAGATTTTAGACTAGGTCAATAAATTGTAAGTTCCATTCACACAACTCAAAATCCAAAGGTTGATTGACTTTATGCTTAATATATATATATATGTATTATATGTATATATTACATATATATAATGTATTTTTTCTGTTCCCAAAATTTAAGATGTAGGAATGAAGAACTTTCCCTCCTAATGACTTCTAAGATAGAAATCCTCATGATACATAATAGATCCATAAATCAATGGTATTAATTTTTGTGTGTGTTGTGTCTGGGGCTTGAATTTAGGGACTAAATCTGGGCTTTTTGCTCAAGGCTAGTAATCTACCACTCAAGCAACAGCTCCATTTCTGGCTTTCGATGATCCATTGGAGGTACATGTCTCAGGGAACTTCTGGCTGGGCTGGTTTCATTCTCAACTACCAAATCCTCAGATCTCAGCTTCCTAAATAACTAGGATCACAGGCATGACAGACCAGCTCCAGGCCCAATGTCCTTTCTTTGGATAGTTCCATGATATGGGTAAGTTAGTAGTATGAATTCTAAATCTCCAGTTATTCTAATGAAAACTATGGCCTATAAGGGAAACCATCTGACCTATGTTTCTTTGGGCCTGGATTACTTCACTCAATACAATTTTTTCCAAGTCTTTCCATTTCCTAGCAAATGGGGCAATGTCATTCTTTCTGATGGAGGCATAGAATTCCATTGTGTATGTATACCACATTTTCTTGATCCATTCATCTACTGAGGGGCATCTGGGCTGGTTCCATATTTTAGTTATGGAAAATAATGTTGCAATAAACAGTTGTGTTGGTAGCTTTAGTAAGGTCTTGTTTGTGATCATTCGGGTAAATGCCCAAAAGTGGGATTGATAAGAAATGTACTCATTACCTTGCCCATGTAATTGTAACCCCTCTGTATGGTATTTTCACAATAAAAAATTAAAAATAAAAAAAACAAAAAAATAAAAAAAGAAAACTATGGCCTACTATTTAAAGTTCCTGAAATACTCTAAAAATATTTCATGTTTCAATTTTCTGTTTTCACCATTTATACTCCCACTACATGTCTTCTCACATATAATTTATCTTATTTTGCAAAACCAAAATAAATTACTTGATACACAGAGATTATTCTTACTCAGTGATAGTTTCTTCGTATGTGCCCTATGTTTGTCATGAATCTTTTCATTTAAATTTTACATAATTTTATAACATCCATGTGTCATTCACCATTTACATAATAAAGAAATTAAACCTGAGGACAGGCATTTTGCTGTATGCCTTTAATCTTAGCTATACTCCTTGCAAAAGTATGGAACCCTAAATTCAAATTCTTGTACTACCAAAAACAGAAAAAGAAATTCACTCTCAGTTTAAGTAACATTTTCTTTATTGTATAACCAGAAAGTCACACTTTAATATAATGGAATATATAGTTATATAAAATGACATGAGGAAATTCTAAAAAGTTGATCTGATTAGAAAAAAATAGGCAAGTCAATACGCAATATCATTTGTTAAAATTAAAACCTATGTGCAAAAAATGCAACAAGAAATCTTTAGCACATATGCAGAATGTTGAGGGGGGAAGGAGAATTGTGTGCATCTGTAAAATAAGTAATAAGACACAAGATAAGACTTGTTTGTGTCCATTATAAATAGTCTATGACTAGAAAAGAAAGTAACATTCTAATGTTTAATTTTAATTGTAAGCTCAAAACTTCTTTATGTATATTACTGATTGAAAACACAAGTCATCAAAAATTGAGATTTTTCGTAATATTCCCAAATGTTCCAGTAGGGAGTAGGGAGAGCCACATTTGTATTAGAGTTATCTACTATGTCTTTGTTAACAGCCATATCAAAATCTCAAAACTTTTTCAGCATATTTCTTAGATCTTTTATAAATTTAATTTTTTGTCAAGTTGCTTATGTAATGTAATGAGTACATTTCTTGTCGAAATTATTACCTCCTCCTTCATTTATCTCCCACTTTCCCTCCCTCCAAGTGCTCCACGCCCCCCAAGTTATAAAGTTTATTTCCAACAAATTGTCTTGTATCACTGTTGCACTGGTTCACCCTTTGTCTTTGTCTCACCATTTTGTCGTTTCCCCCTCCCTTTCCTTAATCAGATAAACATATATACAAGAACAAGGGGTACCAAAATCAAATACAGTGACAACAGAGGATAAACCAAAAGACAAAAAGTAAAAGAAAAAAAGAAAGTAAAAAGAAACAACTTCACACAGTACATTAAAAACAACTTGCAAAATCATATCTGTATCTTTATATCTGCATCATTTTGTTCTAGACATATGAGCCAGAAACTTTACTAAAATTCTTTAATG
Source organism: Dipodomys spectabilis (assembly GCF_019054845.1). NCBI lineage: Eukaryota > Metazoa > Chordata > Mammalia > Rodentia > Heteromyidae > Dipodomys > Dipodomys spectabilis. Next base: position 5,787,342 of record NW_024870874.1, on the reverse strand, counting down.
AGTATAAAATATTCCTGATAATTATGAAGTACAAAGTAGATGGACTTCATGAAGTCTGATTATTTACCATCAATGCTTATCATGGCTTGTCTTGAATTTAATCCTTATGTCTAAAACAATAAATTTATGGTGGTACATGCAGACTGTTTTAATTATGTAACCTCAACCTATCATTCTGGGAAGGAAAAGTAAACAAAGATTAAACTGTAGCACGAAAAAGCTGATAGTAGAATAATATGATATGCCAGATATTTCAACTGCATTAAAATATTCATCAATGTGTTTCTCAAGATTTTACTTTCTTTGATGTTTATCTGAATATATATTTCCCACTAAAATTGCTAGCATAAGAAAACAGTTAAAATGTGATACCTAGTTCTGAAAACAACCCAACATTCCTTTCTTTTGTTGTTGTTGACTGACTAAATCTGGTTCTAATACTAAGTGGAATTTCCAAACATGACCCTAGGGCAAGAGAGAAAGCAAACATCAACGTTTTTCCCAAGGTATTAAATCTATCAGAAGGAAGTTCTAGTATTTCCTTAAACACACACAATACAAAATGAATCAAAATATGATGTCATGCTTTACTGAAGTATTTATTTTCATTACAATTCACACAGTCCTTCAAGGTCAAAATGACACTGGTCTTACTAGAAAATATGGGATTTGAGTTACAGCAATCATTTTTCACAGTTTAGAAAACAAACCACAAATTTTCATGGATTTGGGACACAATTCTAGGCTCTAGATGGTCTCAAAATTCAAATATAAGTGACACTATTTCTTTGCCAAAAGCTTCCTTGGGAAAAAAAGTTACCTTTTGTGGTTATGTTGAAAAAAAAAAAATGCAAAGACTAGTAGAGCCTCTTCTTTTTTCTTTAAAAGTGGTGAAAGCCTTTCTATTTTATTTTTTTTTCCAGTAGTACGATTCCCTGACATCCCCTTACTCTGCCATTCTACTAAATTTCCCCTCACATCTTTTCTGCGGCCCCCTCCCACATACACAGGACAGAAGAGGAACAAGTGGCCAAGGAAATGATGAGAGTGAGGCAGGGGGAAGACAGCAGCGTGTTTAACATCACAAGATCAGAGGGAGCCCAGAAGCAGAACCTAGAAAAATTCTTTCACAGCATGCAATATAGAACAAAAATCCCCAGAAAACTCGAATACTACTATTATTATGTTTCAAAACAAGAAAGCTAAGAAAGGTGACAAAAGGACTCAAGAAAGGAGCATAGATACTTTCAGTCACCTGTGTGTCAAGTGAAAAGTTTTCATCAGAACCCTTTCATTCTTTCTTTGATTTACAAGCCCAATCAAGACAACAATATGTCCTTGAACCAAAATGAATTTTCCATCACAGACTATCACTCTGGGTGATAAACAAAGCTTTTAAAGACAAAAACTCGCTCTGTAGGTGGCCTTCACTCACACCAAGAAAGCTTTTGATTAAAATAAAAATGTATGTAGGAGCAAAGTTGAATGAAGTCCTATATAACATGTTTTATTTCATTTGGAAGAAATAAACATGAAAATGAGACCTCTTTAAGACCTCTACAAGGGTAGGAAAACTGATCAAAACAAAGAAAGATTGAGAGGGAGGGAGGGAAAAAGAGAGAAAGAAAGAGAGAGAAACAATTCCCTTCAACGACTTCAAGATTTTTAATTGAAGTTCTAAGCTTCTCCTAAATAATTATCTTCTCTAGGACTCCCCAATTGGCCCAACATGGAAACATCTGTCTGTTTATCAGACTTAGTTTAAGAAAGCTGAGAAGCAAATTTGAGTTGAAGGAAACTGACTTCTGATCTAATGGCTAGCTATTTTGAGATTGCCTTTTCAGATGGAAAGATGAAAACCAGGGCAAATACAGTAAAAGGAATCATGAAACAGGTGAGAACTGGAAGAACAATAAAAGGAAGACATTGAGGCTGATTTCACCATGAAGAAAAGAAGTTCCAATGGAAAGGAATTTCTTTTGGCTCATATAACTACAGACAGCTGTAATAAAAATGGAATCTCTTGTTGCCAAGTAAGAATGGAAATATGGAAACATTAGTTCTTGGGCAAGTCACAAAGCAAAACAAGCGTAATTGTTGTAAATTTAATCACCTATGGGAGTATGCTGGTGGTTACTTAGGCTATCATAAACTTTTCTGCTGACATTTCTCACAAAGAAAGGTCATAGACACAATCACTATACCATAAATGCTTTTCATACTTTGGAGGTGAAATTTCTCTGGTAGAAATTTAGAATGGAGGACACCGTTGGTAAAACCACCATTTAATTTTTCAGAGTACCAGGTTACTTCATGGGGGTAGAGAATCCTGTTAAACCTTTACTTCACGTTTTCCTAACACACATCTTAAATTTGGTGACATTTGGTTGAATGTGGTTAGTTGTTTTTTCTATGAAAATGGAAACATGAGTTATACATGAATCAGCATTTTTAATGTGCCATAATGTTCTCCTGGCTGCAGAATTGATGATTTGTACAGCAAAGATATTGCTATGTAGAAAACACTGAAGAGGAAGTAATAAACAGTTTGTCTTCAAAAATGTGTATATGTTAAAAATTACCTTTTAAATTTTGTAATAGAAATTTGTATCTATTTTTCTTAATAATTTTGTTTTTGTGATTTTAGTTGTAATTATTTAACTTTTTGTTAATTATCATTGGTCAATCCTTTGCTTAATGTCTTCCATTGCTTTTAACCTAAAAAGTTAACAAAGATTTACTTATATAAATGGCAGTGACCTGACCAGGTCAAGAGCAAAATGCTCAAACACTTACTTTTAGGTTCATTTCATGTTCTTAAAAAAAAACAAAAAACTAAGAACTCCAAAACTGTCTGTTGATATTTATTATCTCTATTCATAATGCACCTATTATTAGTTTAAACCAGAAAACAATTATAATTAACTCAGTCAAAATAGCACTAAGAAATTCATCATATAGTAACACAAATAAGTTTTGGTGGAAAAATAGCATTTTATTAACAAAAATGTTCAAGAAGCGGGGTGCTGTTGGCTCCCAGTTGTAATCCAAGCTACTCAGGAGGCAGAGATTTGATCATCTTGGTTTGAAGCCAATCCAGGCAGGACAGTCCATGAGACTGTTACCTCCAATTAAGTAACAAATAATGATGAAAATGGAACTGTGACACAAAGGGTAGAGTACTACCCTTAAGCAAAAAAAGCTCAGGAACATTGCTTAGGCACTGAGTTCAAACCTCTCCTCTCTGTCCCCTCCCCAAAGTTCAAGAAGTAAAGTTTCATTGGTTTCCATCTTTGCAAACACAGTCTGCCTTAGACATTAATTTAATACCTGCCTCTGTAGTCAGTTTGTTGAAATATGGTGTTTGGTTTGGATTAGAGAAAGAAACACAGCTCCATGTGGGTATATTGATAGAAAAAGAGAGATGGTTGTAATAGCCTTTTCAAACAATGCATTTTTCACTGATGCTCTATCCAGAAAATAATGCATTTTCCTGCCCTCTCTTCTTTTTTTATTAATTGCTCTTTCCTTTTTCCTTTCTTTTTTTTCTTTTTTCTGTACTGACATTTTGAATAATTCTTGAACCACGATGTTCCAACATTTTTGGTTCCAGTTCAATTTTAGAAAAGATGTCATAATTTTTGCCAAAGCCAGCCTTTATCTGTGATCTTTCTACTTATCCATCCCAAGTTGTTAATAGACACGTGTCACTATGTCTGGCCTTTTCTTTGAAATAGGTTCTCACTAGTCAAGTCTTAAACCATGATTTTCCTGTCTACTCCCTACATTGTTGGGATTTATGGGTGCTATGCAATGAATGAATCCAGTCTTACATTTTTTTTAATGATTAATTGTGGATAGGAAATTGAAAGTATAAGTTAAACTTTTTGTGCTGTTGTTTTAATATACACTGACCTACCTTATACTTTGAGCTTTTACCATTACATCATTTTTAACATTGTTCAGTAACATATAGCAAGCTTGCTTCTAGAAAGGAGATCCAACTGAAGCAGTAGAATGCTTGCCTCACAAGCACAAAACTGTAAGTTCAAACTCTGATACCATTAAAAGAAAAAAAAATCTTGTCTCTTAAAGTGACACAGATCTTTCAAATGTTAACATATTTTATTATAAAATATTTCCTAGATTGCATTAATTGCTATCATTGCTGATTGTATTTTGAAAGAGATTTTGAGTAATAGATAGAAGTTTTTTAGAATCAAAGTTTCACTTGAAAACTCAATATTTATTATTTTTAATAAATGTTTACAGCTGTTTTTCTTGAAGTGACAGATCGACTTAAGAATTTTTTAAATGTCTGCCAAATACCCAAGTCTAAATAATCATAATAATTTATCTATTATTAATTACTTGAAGGGAAACTGGTAAACCGTGAAAAATTATAGTTCATTCTATCAACTCTTTCACAGGAGACAGTCAGTCCATGGCAGCATATAAAAGTGGTCTTCCAGTTTTGCCATGCAGAAGGTGTTACTACTAAGGTCTCTGCTTCCCCAAAGATATTCTTTGTGAAAATGGCGTTTTCTTTTTAAAATCATGCTAAGATAGTGAGTTTGGTTATCACCACTTTGCCTGGAATTAAAGAGAAAATATGTGAATTACCATTACTTTAGTACCAGAAATCTATAAATATCAACATGAAAAAAAATGTAAATAACATCTTAGACTTGCTCTTGGAGGCCCACTGAAGGATTTCTAAGGACTCTCAAGAATTTCTATACTGTATTTCTAAAACTTTCATTTTAGTGAGCTTTTCTGATAGGATTCCTGAGAAGTAAATGCAATTTCTCCACTCCTGTCTTCCACTGTTTTATTTAACAGAAAACATTGACTCAAAAGCTTAAAATATGATGTTGAAAAGATTTCTCCTTTCTCCAGCCAACTACCAACAACAAAAAAACTCTGACCATCACTCCTCAAAATTGTAATGACCAAGAAAAAAGAGTAGGAGACTAAAGCAAGGTGATACATTGACTTAGATCACTGACTGCATTAAGGACATTAATGAAAAAAAATTGACAGCAATCTGAATACAGAATGAATTATTTAATGTTAATATCCAAATGTTGGTTACTTAAATTTGACAAATAAACTACCAGAGAAGATGCTCACAATGAATGAAACTTGATGAGATTTACATAAGAACTTTCACTACTATTTTGACACCATTTGAAGTTTGTGGGAAGAAAAATTCAAGGCAGATTAGGCTACCCTTGGTTCAAAATCCTTTTGTTACTTTTCTTACTCTAAGTTAAAGCTAAACTTCTTTAACATTCCTGCATCAATGGTCCAAGTACAAATGATCCATTATCTTTTCCTGATGGTATTTCCCTAGTTCAGTTTGCTCTAGCCAGGAAGGATTCTGGAGTCTTTTTTGTAATATATAAGGCACATCTGTACCTCAGGGCTTTTGCACTTTCTTTTCCTTCTGTCTGGAGCTTTATTTCCTCATGTGAAAAAACAAACAAAACAACAGTTTATTCTCTTCCTGTAGGTGCACCACATATGATAGAAAGGTCGTTGGCCATCCTACCATAAATGATTCAGTAGTTATCCACTCTGGGAGTATTTGTTCCATTCATTCCAATTCATTCATTCATTCTTTCTTTCTTTTTTTTTTGCTGGTGGTGGGACCTGAACTCTGGGCCTGGGCGCTATCCCTCAGCTCTTCAGCAAAAGGCTGCCACTTGAGCCACAGCGCCAGCCTTTTCTGCTTATGTGGTGCTGAGGAATCCAACCCAGGGTCTCATGCATGCCAGGCAAGCACTCTACCACTGAGTCACCTTCCTAGACCTCCAATTCATTCTTTAACACTATCATCTAACAAACGTCCATTCATTATCTCTCTATTCTGGAATGCAGTCTTCTTGAAAACAGGAAGTTTTTCAACATCATATAATTTGTAATATTATGTCCTTGATTGGTTTTATGTGTGTTTAACATTGTTCTGTGCTATATAGCAAGCTTTTTGTAAATGTTTTTTTTCTTAGCAAGACAAAATAAATTAAAAAAACTTATGTTTAAACTGTGTCTTGGGATGCACTGGTTAGAAAAATCCAACAGTCATCTTCTCCACATTTTAAGCTTTAGAAAGATTAGAAAAAAATTGCCAAAATGACAGAATGGGGAAAGGTAGCTACACTAACTTTAGTAATACTAGTATGAAATAGCAACTCAAATGTTGTATTTCATAAAATTTATTTCTGGTATATATTGTCAAAAATGTTAGGTAGAAATAGTTGTTATCATAATAGATATTATCTTCAAAGGTTATTATTTTTATCTATGTGCAGATTTCAGTAACAGACCTGGAAGAAACTATATTTTATTTTTCTTTAACATACAGATTTATATGAAGGGTGTATTTTTGATGCTTATCCAATTACTTTTCCTTCCTGAAAATTTAAATATATATACATATATATATATTTCTTACTTTAATTCATATTGCAAGGTAAGTGACAATCTAAGTTAAAAGAACACAACATTAAAAAAGAAAGTCCTTCAAGGTCTGATTGCATTGCCCTTCACTAATTATATCTAACAATTTATTCAAACTTTGATACCTTTGTAACTATAATTTATAAATAACAATAGTAAATTAAAGGCTGTGCTGCTGTATTTTGAGTTACCGTATTTCTTAAAAGAAAAATGGTTTTCTTTATATGTTCTCAGAAAAAATTTTATTGAATCACATACTATATCAAAATGATATTTTTTTAAAACTTGAAATCCACAGAATGTTATGATTGACCTGAAATAATATGATGTCCAATTTTTAGTACTGGCAGAACTGGCATTCTTAAACTGATCTTCCTCTATTCCCTATCCCTCCTGCCCCACTGCTCAGCACCCAGAAAGCTGAGTCTGAATTCTGGATAATTATGACTTAGTGGACCTGACAATAATATTTGATATATGGCAAGGATCTAAATGTTTTGAAGTTACCAAGTTATTAGGGCATGAAAGAGAGTTCTGAGATTGGAAATACAATCAATACTTTCATAAAAGAAATACATTTGCTGCCTAAATAGAAGCAAAGAACTCCATTGATTTAATACCAGTTCCAAATTCTGAAGTTTAAGTGTGACTCTATTGCCTTGTGAAAGAATTACATGTTATGCATTTTAACAGTTATGTTTAAATTTGCTTTTATTATGACACCTTTTTTTCTAGACAAGGTAACTCTTAATATTCATTCTTGGAGGTCCTCCTCTACTCCACACAACCAATGTTAAAAAAAAAAAAACCAATTTGGAAGGGAGAGAAGGAGAAGGAGGACAAGAAAAAGGAGAAGATAGAGGGAGGAGAAAGATTTGATGTCAAAAAATCTAAATGATTCTGAGAAGACTGAAACAAATCCACAAAACTGGCCATGAAGATGAAGTTCTGTGGGGGTTCTGTCTTCAAGATGGTGGTCAGAGTAACAAAATTCATTTACTGTGATAGAATGAAGATTCTATGCAATGTTAGGGCCTTACTTGAATTAAACTTAGTTCTCTAAAATATCTACCCTATTCTCGGCCCTTGCATTTTGGAAGGTAGAAGAAAAGATCTATTTTGAGTCACTTCGGACCATGATGACACACACATGGTCAGGCAGAAGGAGAGACATTCATATTTGCAGCCACACCCAAACCCAACTCAAGATACTGGCTTTCTCCCACTCCAAGTCTTACTGGAATGTCAGTATATTAAGTCTCCTGAGATACACAGGGTAGCTCTGTGCTTACCTTCCAGCATAATAAACATCATCACTTCCTGCAGGGAAAAAGTAAAGCACCACTTTATTTCTCCCAATAGAAAAGGGTTGAGTTCCTTAAGTGCACAACTTATCATTTTGTATAGGTAAGCATCATGGGATATCCTATGGGAAAGAGTGCTCAGGGAACTGATAAGAATGCTGATATTTTGCTATTAAAGTTAGCAACTAAGCTTTGTCTCTGAGCTAGACTTTGGGCTTCTACTAACATCCACGGAATCTTGGAAGGATTACCTTTAATTTTCAGAGTCAAGTCTCACACTCTTCATAGTTAATCACTTTGCTGATACTGCTAAAGAAAAATGTATCAAAACTATGTATGTATGTATGTATGTATGTACGTGTAGCACATATATATGAATATATACATATACACCAGAATATACACAATATAAACCAAGTTTAAACAATACAACAAACAAAAAGAATGTTAATATTTAAAGAAGCCTATCTAAATTTGCACTAAACATTTATACATGATTATCCATTGGAAAAGAAAAATGGTTAGACATTTGGGTTAGGATTAGAGCAACAACCAGAGAAGAATTCAAGCAATTGACTCAGAGTCCATTCAGACTCAGTTGGTGGAGGCTAACCTCCTTGCCCACTGGACTTCCATATAAATAAAATCATATGTGCCAAAAGAAACCTTTTTCCTGAAATTCTCCCCGCTTGATGATTCTGAGTATAAGATTATTCATAGCAAACACACCCAAGATCTATGGATTTATAGACATGAGCCCTTGGAGAATGTGTTATAAATTGTAAAGATCTCTTAGGTGTAATGAGATGGAGAAGTCTCATAATTTATGTGCTTCCGACTTTGTAAAGCAATCCTCTGAGTCCTGATTTGAAGGTCTCAAATATGATTCTGGGTCAGAGATAAGGTATGTCATATAGGAAGAAAGACCCAGAAAGCTACATAGGTATTCCAGAAACCTCTGTGCTTCTTGACTGTGAGAATCTTGAAAAGTACTTACACAGCTTGAGACTGAGTATGATGCATGGTTTCTGTGAGTCATTTTGACAATATGATGCTTATTTTATAATACCCTATTCTCACCTTCTCCACCCAACCATTGTATTTTGATTGTTCTTGACAACACCCTCAAATTTTATAATAAACCTTTTTCTTCGTATCTCTTCTATCTCGCCTAATTAAAACTATTTCTTTTTATAGTTTTTCTTGGCTTGTATTTCAATGTTTCTTAATAGGCATTTTCTCCCTTTATAACAACTCTTCACTTAATAAGCATTTACTTTAGCCTAGAGTATTTTCAAATGGCTCTTTTTCATACATACCACACACCAAGCAATGTGCTGTTATCTCTGTTTTACCTGTTTATGAAGGAGGACAACAAAGGAAGTTGCTTAGAGAAGACATTCAGTGATTTACAGAGGCCTCTGCAATTCTTAAGATTCCAAAGACTGAGCACTTGCTGCTTTATCTGCCTTATCCTTTGAATATTAAATATTGATTTCCCCCAAATTGTTTGTTCCACTCTTAATGTTGCCTCAAATTTGTATTTCATCAGCTTTTCTGAATCAAGAGCCTTTTTTGAGAGTTTGATGAAAACTGTGGACTTATGCCCTAGAAAATTCCAAAGAGAAATGAATACAAACAGATATTATACTTCCCATAGATTTACACTGAAGTCTAGACATATCAGAAGTTAGTGATCTGCACACGCTAGTGATGTAGTGAAGTCTAACAGCTTCAGCTAATATTGACTCACACATTCACTATGCCCTCTCTATGATCATCTGTGTACAAGGTGCACAGTTCCACGGGGGCTTCTGTGAATTGACCAAAATCAGCAGTCAACAACCACTCACTAGATTTCCACATCATGGGTGCCAGCTCAAATTACCGTGAGAACTAGTTTGGCTAGATTATGGTGAAGGTTGAATAGATAGGACGTTAATACCTTTGGAAAGTAAGTCAAGGGTGTGGAAATTCATAGATTAATAGTTTTACCTTGTTCCTTCAGGCACGTATTTGTAAGAAGCATGTTGTAGCTTTCTTTGCAGGACCTCGTGGAATTGACGAAATGGGGCCTCACTGTCCCGGTTGCCAGCCTCAGTGAAGCTTTAAAAGCATTTTTCCTCTTTGTCTATTTCTCTCTCCCTGTTCACTTGAGTCCTGTTTTCAGAATTGCCTCCCAAGCGCCCACCCTGTGTGTAAGTTCTTACTTCAGAGTCTTTGTGAGGGCAACACTGCCCAAGCTAACACAACTTCCAAATTTCAGATTTGCTTTCCTGTCCTGACCTTATTTTCCCTGCTTGAGATTTTATCCTGCTTATGAGGCTAACTACAAATTGTAACTTCCATCTTGCATGGCACCTGTGTTCTTAACACATTGCATTCATCTTATGCTCCTTATGCTGGCTAAGAGCATCATGAAGGAGATAATTGTCTTTCATGTCACTTTTTATTTTTTCCCTCTTGTTTTCACATCCTAATACGAAGTCTCATCATTTTCTTAATCTTCTCAATGTCTTGTTCAACCTTTACCTCTTTTTTCTAAATTTATTCTGATAGCCTTGCTGGCCTGGGTAGCTTTGTAGCATTAATAGTCTTAGTGGTCTTGGTGACCTCAATGGCTTCAGTAGCCTTGAGTTCTAGACAATCATTTCTCTCTACATAGTTACATCCATATTTGGCTACATTTTCTCTCTTCTCTCCTCACTTCTAGTATCTTCTACCCTATTTGTGTAAACTACATCTTTGAAGCATAAATCAGTAACTGCTAATCCCTGCTTTAAATTATTTCACATATAATTTTTAAAAAGTCATACTTGGTATAACATTAAAAAGCAAAAAGAGAAAGCAAAATTTTTGGTTTTTACCAGAGATTTTTCCATCCATCTTGCATCCTGCCCCTCTTGTGCAAGGTAGGTTTTCAGCTGCATGGGGTATTCTCTGACGTTAGAATGCCCTCAGCTCTTCACGAGAACCAGGATTTGTTCCTTCTGCCAACATGTCCTCCTTCATCTCTCTTGCCTATCTTAAATCATCTTTTAGTACATGACTGATCACATTCCCATCATGATTCTTGTTTTTCCCAAGGCTCCATTTTCTTAAGACTTGTAAAATTTTCACAGTTTTTTCTCAGTGGTTTCACAATGTCTTTTTTTTAATTACGTTTTTTATTGTGAAAATACTGTACAATGGAGTTACAGTTACACGAGCAAGGTAATGAGTACATTTCTTATCCAGCATTGTTGCCTCCTCCTTTGTTTTTCCCCTACCATCCCTTCCCTCCCACCTCCTCACCCCCCCTTCCCTTCCCCCCACCACATTCCACGCTTAAATTGTAAAGTTCGTTTTTCAACAGAGTGTCTTGTACATGTCCTCATTTCCTTCAGTCTACTGTGTGCTCCTTAAGTGCCAGAGACAATTCTTATTTATCTTGTCTTCCCAGTGTCTAGAAGGAAGTGGTCACTGTGGAGGTGAGAGGGAAGGGATGGTAGGGAAAAACAAAGGAGTGGGTAATAATGCTCAATAGGAAATGTACTCATTACCTTACGCATGTAACTGTAACCCCTCTGTACAACATTTTTACAATAAAAATGTACAAAAAAGTGTCAAACAGACATAGATGGTTCTGAAAATGTCAAAAGGATAACAAATAATAGATATTGAACCAAAACAGAAAAGGAGGATGATGGACTGAAGAGGGATCATCTTTGTAAATAGACAATAATAGAAGTCCAAAAGAAAACAAAAACAAAAGTAAAGATAGATGAGTAGAAATGGGGCCCAAATAGAAAAGTAAATGCAGACATTCTAAGAAAAAAAAATGTCCATGGATAGATTTCAAAGACAAGGCTAATAGAGATGATTGCAGACAGACATTCAATTTCAGAGATGTCACTAGAGCTAACAAAAAGAATGCTCCAGGAGTGATTTGTGCTAAGTTTGAAAAGGGCTGTATCTATTAAACTGTTAAATGTTCAAGAGTAATTTAGCTCAACATTTCAAATTATTCTTTAGAAATTATTGTGCACATAAAGGTAACATGTACACAGCAATGTTAAGTGATTTAAAGGCTATTTTTGAAATAACTATCAACTCCCTTTTGAGAGTGTCTGTGCCCTGGGATTCTAGCTCATGAAGAATGTCAGCTATCAATTTCTGAGTTTCTCATATTTTACCTGATTGAAAAGCCAGAGGTGGAGCCTCATGAGGAGTAGAATTAGGCTGCCAGAAAAATCTTTGAAACTTTCACAAATAAAAAACTCAACATTCTTTATTACACAAGGAACTTCAGAGGAAATCATTTTGATTTATAGTGTTAATACCTTTTACCAGATGACAGTAGACAAATAGGAAAGATTTGAAATGTTTTCCTATTTTAATATAGAAGATATGTTGAAGAGATATTACACATATTATGATTTCCAAGTTTTCTGAATTCATAGGTAAAGAATTTCTCCCATAATTTTAATAAAAAGAACATTTCTCCTACATGTGTGGTGTTGTTCTGTTATTTTGCAGTGACATGATAGTCTGAATGTCACAAATAATGTTTAATGAGTCCTTTTTATTTACACACTATCAATGATCACTGCAAATATGTGCTTATTACCATATAATTATGTTTATCACTCTGCGATATTTTCTATTTACCTGGGTTATTTTGTCACTTATTTCTCCTCTTGGAATTAATCAAGAAAAAAGTGTATATATATATATATATATATATATGTATATGTATATATATGTATATGTATACACACATATCGCTATACACATATACACACATATGTACACACATATATAGCTTGTTAGAATGATAGGAAAACTATTTTAGTTGATTTGGAAGCAACTAGAAGACACATGATGCCAACTAGCAAAATGATACATATTTAATTTTTTAACTAGGAGAATGCTATTGACATGTAATATTAACTTGGAAAATAATTGCATGAGACACAGCATGGCACTCACACTTGTAATCCCAGATACCTTGGTGGCAGCGATGGGAATCTCATGGTTTCAGGCCAACCTGGACAAAATAATAAGTGAGATTCCCATCTCAAAATAAAATGTACATAGTGATATGTGTTGTTATCTCAGTTACAAAGGAAGCATTGTAGATCAGGTCTTGGCAATAAAAAGTTCTAGATCCTACCTGAAAAATAATTAAATTGTGAAGATCCAATGGCTATGCGGAAACCTGAAATCTGAAGAGTCTCAGTTTGAAAACAGCCTAGGTAGGAAAGTTTTCTAGATTCCACTTCCAAAAGAAATCAACCAAAAGCCAGGTTGGAGGAGTGGCTCAAATTGTACAGTGCCACAATGCCAGCAATGCCAAAGCTTGAGTTCAGATCCCTCTACTACCAAAAAACAAAAAGAAAGAAAAAGATTGAAATAATAAAGCAGTGACCTGTCAGTCCAATCCCTAGTATTGCCTACCTCCCAAAAGAAAGAAAGAAAGAAAAAATGATCGTATTGTTTCTTCTTCCTTGATGAAGTCTAATATAGGTTTTAACATTTTTGTAAGAATTTACACACACACACACACACACACACACACACACACCTATACCAGTTTCTCTTATTACCTAAGAGTTTCTAGACCATAAACTATTCCTGAGAATTGATTCCACACTTTCTCAAATATGACTTTTCATAAGCTGAGTCCTTTAAAAAATACAACATTTCATATATTTCTCAGACTACATGTCAAATCAGTCTCATGCAAACATAATACTCTTACCACTTTCTCAGTGCATGGTGTTGAGAGGGAAAAAATTTAATATATCTGTGAGACATCTACATTAATGCAATGGTGGAATATTGAAACTGCTTTTATCTACCACATTGCTCAAATGAAAACGGCAGCTAATTTTTATGGTAGTTAAACTGTGAACCTTGTTCACAATCTTGCCTATGTGCGTGTGCCCCTTTGGTGTTATTAAGGCAGTCGTCTTTATTCTGCATCTTAGACTTTAAAAGTTGCTATGGATATAAGAGTCCATCATGTGGTCATGTCTATACCGGAAAATCTTTCCAAAGTGTGGAGCAAATTCTTGATAGAATTCACAGGCCTTTCAAGAAATTATAGTAACATCACCTAGCATTTCTAAGGCATATGATAGAGGAATCTAGTTAGACTCCTAGAGACACTGGAAATGGATTTGTCTATAATTCTTAGGCAACTTTTGATCATCTGCCTGTTGTTTGAATCTCCTGCTGTTTTTGTCTACCTCATAATAACTTCATACTTTACATTCCAAGAGAGTAGATTTTCCTTAGTTGAGCCAAAACTGTTATTCAATATTATAAGACAAATATTGCAAACAGAGTTAGGCTAAATCTTTCACAATAACTTACTGTACACATGAAAAAAGGCTTCAGATAAGCAACTTATGTGAATGTTTGAGTGGCTTGAAATGGTATTATGCATTAAATATTGTTATGCTTTTGTGTAATCAAGTGTGGAAAATGCTTGCTTTGATGCTGATAAATTCTTTGTATCATTCTGCTCCCATCCCCGTCAACTATATATTTTCTTTAGCTGTCCTGATTATATGAATAGCATTCACTACCAGAATGTTCCTCACCGAGTAACTTGAACTCCTATGTACCTAACCACAATTCCAGTAATGACATGATCCCGAGGGGATTTGAAACTCTACCTCACAAATTTATTTCTGTTTTTCAACCTATATTCAAAGCAACACTTTGGCATTGTAATGTGATTCTTGACAGGGCTAAGGTAAATTCATCATGCTAAACTGAAATGTTTCTGGCAGATGTCTACATAGTAGCAATCACATTGTGTGTACTGTAATATATGACAACCACGGTGCTACTTCCAGTTGTAAAACATGTGTAATACCTTATTAATACAAAGCAGAAATGTAATTATGCAATGTATTACACCACCATATTTTTTCATTTAGACAAACAGTTGCAGACAGTTTGCCAACTGACAAATAATGGGGAATTTTAAGTGGATATGGGAAAAATTAGGGCCTTTTTATTAAGAAAGATATTTAGTCATTTTGTTATTTTTCAAAATCCAATACTTGTTGCAATTTAAGAAAGTACAAAAGTGAAATGTTTTCCTTTATTAAATTTTAGCTGTGCTCTCCATGGAAAAAAAGCATTTGTCCCAGGTGAATGCTCCTTAGAAAAGAAATGATTAAAAATGCCACCACTAAGCACTGAAATATTTTAAGTAGATTATTGTTGTAATAACCTGTGTCTAAATATCTATACCAAGTCTATATGTTATTATAATTTATCATGTTGAGACCTAGGAACCTAAGAATTATTTTGCTTAAGTAATTTGTGTTTGTGTATGTATGTGAGTGTGTGTGTGTGTGTGT
The DNA here is from genome assembly GCF_019054845.1 of Dipodomys spectabilis. NCBI lineage: Eukaryota > Metazoa > Chordata > Mammalia > Rodentia > Heteromyidae > Dipodomys > Dipodomys spectabilis. The sequence continues at coordinate 5,772,215 of NW_024870874.1, read as the reverse complement.
GTGTGTGTGTGTGTGTGTGTGTGTGTGTGTGTGTGTGTAGGTACAGGGCCTTAAACTGGGCTTGAATGCTCTCTTTTAGTTTTTTCTACTCAAGAATGCTATAATTTGAGCCACAACTCTACCTCTGGCTATTTTTTGCTAGTTCATTGAGGGTAAAAGTCTCACTGACTTTCTGCTCCTAGATGACTTTAAACACAATTCTCAGCATCCAGCCTCCTGAGTAGATAGGATTAGAGGCAGAAGCCACCACCACCTAGTTTAAAAGAATTGTAATCCAAATGAATGGCATACTTTTATATTCAGAAAGAGAGAGAGAGTGCCTGTCAAGATCACTCAAAACAAAATAAAACATAAAGCCAAGTCAGCATACAAAAACCTTTTTTGGATCTGCAAACTTGGATTTCCATGTTATTTTGGGGAGAAACACATTACCTTGTCTCCTATACTTTCAACCATTATTTCAAAATAAACATTCATATGAACAGAGTAAATAAAAGCCTTCAGCTCCTACATGATGAGCCAATTGCCAGATGCAAAATGAACTTCTGCCTGGGAATGGGCACTGAGATTCCTTTCACATAATAGCCTCACCAGAAAAGACCAAAAGATCCCAAGTTCCTGGCTTTTGTTTTAGTGGCTTCTTTCTCCCTTGGCGTTTTCTAGGTGAATTGAATGTTCACATTTAGTGGCTTCTCTTCTCCCTTAGCGTTTTCTAGGTGAATTGAATGTTCACATTTAGTGGCTTCTCTTCTCCCTTCGCGTTTTCTAGGCGAATTGAATGTTCACATTTAGTGACTTCTCTTCTCCCTTGGCGTTTTCTAGGTGAATTGAATGTTTATATTTTAATGTAATCTTTTTATTTTTATTTTCTTGTTTATGGGGCTTGAACTCAAGGAGAACATTGGTTTGTCCCAGAGCTTTTGTGTTCAAGGCTATCTACCAATTTGAGCCACAGATCCATTCCTTGTTTGAGGAGAGTTGATGGGAAATATGCGTCTTATGGTCTTTCCTATCTGGGCAGGAGGGCTGGCTTTGAATGGCCATCCTCAGATCTCAAGCTACCAGTGCCCAGTTAATGTAAACAATTTCATTCCTTCAATCTTTTCTAATTTAATGTGAAAACTAAATAGCTAAAGCAGGTTTATACTATTATATGGAACTAAAGAAATATAATATGCACAGAACTCAAAGCAAATTAGGGAACCTTTCTAGTCCAGTAAATGCCCTCCCAGACTAACACAAAACTTGGAACACTCACAGTTGAGATCTTGAGCCAAGTTGTGCAAAAAGACAAAGATAGACAAGAATGCAATCTTGGAAAATGAACTCACTAATTTTAGAGCTGCTGGAGGCCCATCAAAGAGACTTGAGTCATAGAATCCCTAAGACTTATGACAGCAAGGCTAGGTTTAGTAATTCACTTAACCAATTGATTAGCAACTAGGAAATACTTAGAAACTTCTTGTTGATTTTAAAAAGATCAAACCAGAGGGTGTATTTTTTCTCTCAATTATTACAACTTCTCATTCAGTGTGTTGTGCTTGGAAAGAGTATGTGTTTGATTCTGCACATTATTTCAGTGACTCAGGCTATATTCTTTATGTATTCACCTATTAACCAACAGTCATGTGCTTACAGTCATATATCTTACTCTACTGGCCCTCAAAATATTTCTTATCCTTGTCATTTTGCACTTTGTCTTCCTTTCATGTCTTATTGTTCTGAAAAGATTTATTTAATGCTCACATACGTATGAATACTGAGCATTATTAACAAACCCACTTACCTGGAGAAGACTACAGTTGTCTTCAAGAAATTAGTTTACATCTGTTCCTGCAACTAGTACTTTTGTTCAGACCTCCACAAATCAACATATAATCTTTAAACTACTCCTATGCATTGACTCTAGCCCAGCATCCATACTGCTGTCCCAACAAATATGCCACCAAAGTCTAATTTGACCTCATTATATCTTTGATTAAAAGCCTCAGAAGTTTCATATTTTCTCCAAGAGAGAGTACAGACATCTTCAGAGGCAATTGAGGTGCCGTTCCATTGGCCTTAGCAATACTTCCTCTCATGACCCCATTCTCCACCCTTTCAGCATTATTGCAACTTGAGAATATACCGAGGGTTGCTGACTTTCTCCAAATCCCAATTTGACTGTTTTCTGTTTTCTCCTCTGAGGAACATTTTGATTCTGAAGGGGCTTTAGTGTTCTCATTCCTCTACTGTCAACGCAACTATGATTGTCTATAAAATGATATATTCTCTCTCTCTTTCTCTCTTTCTCTCTCTCTCCTTCCCTCTCTCTCTCTCTTTCTCTCTCTGTCCCCTTCTCCCTCGTGAGAAAATATTGAATACCATGACAGTATCTCAAGGTCTGACCCCTAAAGGTACCAATAAATACTTCTTGGCTAACTGGGTAACTCAGGCACAAATTAAAATGCTTAAACTCTACCAATTTGGTATTGAACTACTCCCTAAGACTTGATACTGGACACTATTTACCTTATTAGTGTTTGTCATTGAAAAATCAATAGAGGTCATATTAACTTGTCTTTTTAATTTATTATCAGTTACAAATATGTAGAATTCCCCCAAATGGACATTTCTGTGGGACTAATTTCCAAGGTAGAATTTTTGTTGTGAGTCAGCTAATAATATTGGTGTTGAATCATTTCAAGTTGTAGAAAACAAAAGAAAAATCTACAGCTATGGCTATTCTTATAGTTTTCTTTTGTAAGCTGAAACACGGACTTTGTTCATTCATAGTAATGAGACCTTCTCTGCTTCTTTAATGTCATAGTGCTATGGGAAATCATGGAGGATGGTAATCACTGAAATGAACTTTTCTTTTCCTTTTTTGTTGGCTGTGGGGCTTGAACGCTGGGTCTGAGTGCTGTCCCTCAGCTCTTCAGCTTAAGGCTTGCGCTCTACCACTTGAGCCACCCCACCACTTCCGGTTTTCTGGTGGTTTATTGGAGATAAGAGTCTCATGGACTTTCCTGCCCGGGCTGGCTTTGAACTGCAATGCTCAGATCTCAGCCTCCTGAGTAGCTAGAATTACAGGCGTGAGCCACCGATGCCCAGCTTGAAATGAACTTTTAGAGGAAGCTTGTGTAGAGTCCAGTAGTTCTTTCTCTGGTATAATTGACTAACTTCCCATGTTAAAGACACACAAACATTCAAGAGAACCCAGTCTTACATTATTTTGATAAATTTTACAAACGCATAATGACAAGATTGGATTGAGACATGTACATTTGCATACACATAGACACACACAAACACACACACACACACACACACACACAAACTCATTCTCCCTTACTACCTTCTTTGTCAGAATACTGGTAGCAAACAGATGGCTTACTCAAAGGGCTTGGAAATCAAGGAGGGAGTCTGAGATATTGAGAACTACCAAGAATGGGAAACAATTGTGCCCCATACCTGAGGTACTGTGGGGAGAAAGCTATAGAAATGAGAGAAGAATCCCTTCATAGGAACCACATATGAAGATAATTAAGTAAACTGACAAATCACTGCCTAATATGAAGGGGCCAAAGACCAGGATAGTAACTAATAACTTGGCTCTCTCCTTGCTTCTTCTGATTTCTTACCAGTGTCAGTCATCAAGTGAAGCCCTCTGAAAAACAGTAAATGAATCTCAAACCTGAGGCTAATAGCAAATCTAGAGGAGGAAGTGGAGAATGACTGATGCAGTCTTCTGAAGGACATTGAACTCATCTAACTAAAAAAAAAAGGATATCTGTTGTATGTAGGTATAAGAGTAACATTTTGTAGGTTGATTGAGTTTGGGGGTCAATAAATGTAATGACAAGTAATAAATGTAGCTGTGACTTTTTGTCTTCTTATAAATTCGAACCATTCAAGACAGGAAAAATGGGAGAAAATGAATGAGGCAGGCAAGATCCGATTTCCACGTCTCCATTCGATCTTCCAGTTGAACAATTGTTACTAAAACTAGATATTATATAAGTAAGATGTCATAGGGAAAACTATCTAAATAAAAGATTTAAGAACAGAAATTGTGTATCAGGTCATCATAGTAACTAACGATTCTATTTAATTGAGCAAACTTATGTAAATTGTCCTAGGTTGCTTGTTTTTTTTAATTTGTAAAATGGAAGTTAAAATGTATATCCTAAAAGAGTCACAGTGTTTATAAAGATCAAATAAAAAATGGAAAGAGTTTCCTTTTGAAAGTTAAACAAGCTCTACAAATGTCAGGCCCTATCACTTTTGGATGGTATCTTATGAAGCTGGTCCCTGGATATATGCTCGCCAATCATCACATCCTCTCTTTCTGACTATCTTTCCTCTACACATGGAGCACTTCACTCAACTCCAACTTAAACATCACATACAAAGGAAAGATAAGCAGGAAGAAAATCCGAAGGCATTGGCAATACCGTTGCATGTTAAAAAGAAAGAAGTAGATTCACGTTGAACTTCGTTTTCGTGGTGCATAACTCCTCTTTCCATAGGTCTTATTAACTTCAAAGGGAGCTCCGTGCATGTAAATGATTATATTTATTGGATGCGCCAACTCCTTCTTATCCTCCAGGCACAATTAGAAATATCATAGAAAAATGAATGTCAGAGACTTGGATCCATATTTGATATTCTATGGAAAGTTTCCCATAGTTACAGACATTAAAAATCCTGCCCAATCGTCTGGTTATGAATTTATAGTATTTCTTCTTCTATATCCTTGGAATTATTTTTCTCTGGTTTTAGAACATTCTTCTTACATTAAAGGGGAAAAATTCTCTTTAGATCCAGATAAACTTGTGATAAAAAGCATAGCAGTAGTACAACTTGGTATAGTAATAAAAATTTAGACTGCAAAGCTCCTGTCTTTCAAGGAACTTTTAGTGCTTCCCAGAGAATAGCACATTAATACTTACAGGAACTCTGCTTCTACTTCAAGTACACTCTGGGAGCTGCTGTTAGTGTCTAGAAACTAGGCTCCAAGATGTTCATTTTAATATTATAGTCACTAAACTACACTGTAATTTCAGTGATCAGTGTAAATCTGGGCTATTACTAATATTCACATTAAATAGTTGGATGGTTCCAGTTGAAATCTCTCCACTCTCATTTACACCAATGGAAGGTGTATGAAGCTCTGTGCTTTTTATACAAAGTTGTTTGTTCACTTTAAATTCAATAGATATAAGCCTCCTGGTGGAAATGTCTCTAGTGCTGAGTATGACAAGAAATTTTATGGCCTCACTTTGTGCTATCAGTAAATATAAAGACCTTGGAAGTGCTACAGATACAGTCTCAGCTACATCCTGTGTTTGTACAAATCCACCTAAGAGGACACACCATGTTTGTAAAGTGACAAATGTGGGGGAAAAATCCTCTAACATTAAGTACATAGTACTATTTTGAAAGATAAGAGGCTACACCTAAACAATAACAACAAATAAACCCCATTTGTTTGGGTTTATTTGGGACAAGTATATTTATTTGGGAAATATATCCACATGTAATGGGTGGTCTGAAAGATACAAATGCTTTTTGAATAATGTTTTGATAAGCAATGAATTACAAAAGATTCATTCCAACTAGTCTTATAGACAAATAAAAGCTATCAAAGTACTTCACATCCTTTTTGGATTATTTTCCAGCAATAAATAAGCAAGGGCAGTCTAACTTTAGCAAATATTTATAGAGCTAAACAATCCAAAGTCCATATAACAATCAAATTTCTGGTGAAAATGTGTGTAAGTAGGTTTATTTTGAAAGGAAAAGTCCTACTCCCAGTGTCATAACCAATTAAATTCTCCAGGTAATGACCCCATTTGCATAGTGAGTAGAACCCACAAGTGGGAATTTTAATGGGTACACCACTTGAGTAGAGTAATTGAGAGTGACACAATTTGAACTAGTTTTGTGCTTACCCCACTGAAAATTCTACTCATATTATTTTTAATGTCAAGCTACAAGTCAAATTTCAAGATGATGGATTTGTTCTTTTTTAAGCACCGAGTTTGAATAAAAGAAATGCTTTAATTCTGTTATGCATTGCATATCTTTAACTACTCTGTAGTTCTTGTTTCTCACGGTTGCTTCATTTCCTTCAGTGATTGGAATTTAATTTTATTCATTAATTTGTGAATAATTAGATAAAAATAATAACCTCGGCAGCTAAATTGCTTTTGGATTACAATTTAATGTACTTTTTTTTTTTTTTACCAGAATATGTTTTATAGTGAAGCTGGCATAATAGTTTACTAAAATGTAATTGTGTAAATATGCCCCATGATTACTTCTGATGATCTAATAAAATGTAATACAGTGTATATACTTGAAGTATTTCATTCTTCCTTCAGCTCTACACCAATAAAACAGTTTCTACTGAGTTGTGCTCTGAAGGTGTTACTTTTAAAGGATAGTCTCCTTATCTTTCAGCCACTATTCATGTCCTTGAAAGAATTGTGCATTCTGGTTGAAAGGATCATATGACGTCCACATTAAATTATATAATAAAGGTGATTTTAAAACTCTAAGAGTCAGTCACATCTGATAGACTGTGCTTTCTAGGTTTTGAGGTGACATTTCAAAACTTCTTTTGTTTCACTTTAAGATTGCTTTCGATCCTGTTTGTAGGTGTTTGACACATCTCTGCCACATCTGTAATTGGCATAGCATCCAGCCGACAGGCTCTGTACATCTTTACACTGCAACCTACCAAGTTAAGAAATGTATTGCTTCAATATAAAACAGCAGGCTGTTTTTAGACATAGTTACTAGTGCACAAGCTTTAATATGGCTTGGCTTCATCCTATAATGAGATCTTTTGGTTCCCTGCTCAACAGGCTTTTATTCCTTTGCAAAAGGCTATGAACTATGTCAAGTGGATCAGCTGCTTTTGTACACCCTCTTTCTTGGCTTTGGAATGTAATTCCTTTGCTTCTACCCCTTTATGCATCAGACAGAACTTAAGAACCTTTTCCATTTTTTTTCAAGTTAAACTTAGAATTTGTTTGAATTTGCTTTTCACCATTTTCTTAATAATTACATTCTCAACTAAACCTCACAAAAGAATTGCCTGGAAGTGAACACCTAATTACAGTGCTACATTTTGTCTTTAACGCATTTATCTCTACCCCCTGTCAGTAATGGATCAAAGGGTGGTTTTTTTTCCAAAATGATTTCTTCTCAGTCCTGACCACTACCTTCATGACTCTTTAGGGCTTACTAAATGGGATGAAGTGAAGTGAAGGATATAGGATGTTAATAATGGGCAAACAAATAAATAATATTACTAGAACTACTAGCTATAGTTTGATTGGGAGGCAGGAAATGACTTATGTTGACCCCTGACGGTTTGAGCACTTTTGCTGTGGGCCTTGTGGCAAATATCACGCATTGTCCCAGCCACACGAACACGGTGATCTGAATTTCTACTTGCTGAGACTCTACATTCTGGGCTCTGATTGGTTATAGCTTCGCTTACAGGACTTTTCATCTCTAGATTGTCTGTTGATTTAATTAAAATTTGAGCATCTATGCAATATTTTGAGTTTACTTTTAAAGTAAAAGAGGTATCGTTGTTCACTAGGGATATGACATGGAAAATACATAATGGGTTTTGTCACCAATGATACATTTTTGCAAATATCGCTCTCCATATGAAGATGGCATCACACTCTGTTCCATTTTAATGAAGACCTCTAAAAATAATATTAAACGCCCATGTAAACAGTAGGAGTCTCTCTGTTGGATCTAACACACTTCTCATAGGAGAAGTGACATACTTCTTCCCTGGGTTGATTCTTCTTGAGGGTTAGGTGACTTCCCTGAGGTTTCTTTTCTTTTCTTTTTTTTTTTTTTTTTTGGGTCCGGTCGTGGGACCTGAACTCTGGGCCTGGGCGCTGTCCCTCAGCTCTTCAGCTCAAGGCTAGTACTCTACCACTTGAGCCACAGCACCACTTTGGGCTTTTTTCTTTTTGTTTATGTGGTGCTGAGAAATCGAACCCAGGGCCTCACGCATGCAAGGCAAGCGCTCTACCACTGAGCCACCTTCCCAGCCCCTCCCTGAGGTTTCTTATACCAAATCAAGCACAGAAAAAGCACTTCTTTAGTCTAAGTTCATTGCTTCTAGGGTCACACAGAAACAAAGGGCTAAATACTCAACCTTTGCAAAAGAGCAATAATTTCAACCCTACCAATACATCAGCCATTGTTTCACACAAAACTGATGTGCCTGACTGCGTTAGGTATAAAGGGAGAGAAAAATGCTATTTGATAAAATGTATTTTGTCTCGCAGACAAAATAAAGCAATCTTTATGCCCACAAATAAGAAGAAATTAGAAGAGGCATATAAGTCCTGAATAACTTGAAAACTAATCTTTAGAGTAAGTAAAATATTCATCAGGAAGATGGAAAAAGCTTATAGTTAACCATCATTCAAGAAGGCAAGCCACAACATCCCTGGGGCTCCAGATTAAGTTATTGGAATCTGTGATATTTGATGTTTATAACATTAGAATCTAGGGCATTGATAGAACAAAGAAAATGAGTGACTGTGTAAATCTTCTTAGATAACAATGACTGTTCAGGTGGAAAAAATGAATACAACTGATACACTGTCAGAACACAAGAACAAAATTAACACAGGTGTGGTGACTCACACCTGTAATTCTAGCTACCATGGAAACTCAGACCTAGAAATCATGGTTTCAGGCCAGTTTGAGAAAAACCTGAAGAAAAATGTGTAAGACTGTATTTCAACAGGAGAATCTGGGTGTGATAGTACACAACTGTCATTCCATTACAGTGGGAAGTAAGACACAGGAAGATCCAAGTTTAGGCACAGGTATGGGCAAAAATCAAATCCTGTCTTAAAATAACCAGTGCCTAAAAAAGGCTGGAGGCATGGCTCAGAGGTGAGTTCCTGTCCTGAATGCCTGAGTTCAAAGTTCAGCACTACCAAAACACTACTACTTTTAGAAACAAAAATCTTCTCCTAAATACTTAAATTGTCTTTCTTTAAAAACTAAACTCTAAATATTTCCAAATATTGCGCCACTAAAAATCCTATACGTGATTGCTTGTGATGTTTTGCTTGAAAGTCATTAAACCTAAGTTAATAAATCTCTGAGTAATTTTTGTTTACTGTTTGACCTCAGAATAGGTAAAATAGAGTAAATATCCCAGAGTAAATAAAATCAAACCACTAACCCTGTACAAAACTTGTATTTTGACACACTGTGAGTTTTTACAAGAGCACTATATTTTGATATCATGACTTGTGTTAGCCAATGTTCTGTATCTTTAAAGTCCATATGTGGCCATGTGTCAAATGATTTACATAGGAAACAAGGAAGTCTTCAGAAAGGGATATAACAGGCAAAATCTTAGTTATAGTAGAAGTCATTCAAATATAAAGTCACATAGCACTTAAGTATGAAAGTAGGCTAAAGTACAATAAAGAAGTCATTGTTTAATTTTACAATATTCAGGATAATACAGGTCCAGTTTAAAAATATTTAAGATTAATTTTCCACATTTAAAAAGAGACCAAATACCTAGCTCAATTACAGTGCTGAATAAGGATAATATAATTCAACAAAACATTGTAAATACAGAAATTCTAAAACATATTGAGTATCTTTTCACATTTGCCTACTCTGCTACTCCTGATTCCTTCTTCTATTTCCTTCTGAATTATACAAAATGCTTCACGGAATGACTGCCTGGAATAGACAACTGAGGGGAAAAAACAAACACAGAAGTCAGAAAACATAACTGGTCTCCAGGACATCCTCTGCTACAGAGAAACACTTCAAATGTGTTAATATGTTCATTACAAGTAGTAGCAGGATACATTTAAAAGTCAAGAGAGATCACTTGGTTGAAAAATGGTATAGGATTAAAAGTCAAATATTCTAAGAATTCCAGATCACTAAGAGGCTTACATTATAAACAGATGCGATTCTTACTCTAATGTGCAAGCTTAAGTTAACTCATGATAGATAGAATTATATTCAAATTTTTATATCTAATATAATAATTAAAACTCTAGGGAAAAATGAGGGAAACAGCTACATTTTAACATCCTAACAATGTAAAAGTTGTGTGTATGCAAATAGCACTAAAAGTTTCGAGAGTTTGCTGTTTTTCTTTCTTTTTTCAAACCTTTTAAATAAATAACATAATTCAAAACTAGGCTTTGTCTCAAAGGAAAACTATAGGTAACATTGTCATGACACAGGATTAAAGAAAATGTCTAGCTCTCTTAAAAGCCTAGATTTGCTAAAGGCTTCCTAAAATGTGCTGTTAATGTTGTTATTATCTACTTGATATTCAGTTAAATAAAACTAGTAATAAGTACGACTCACAATGTATACTTTCAAAACTTCTAAAAGGGTCATATTGAAGTAAACTAAAGTACAATTTTGGGAATGTTCAACCTCAGGAGAATGCATAGTTTGAAAGTATTCTGCCTTCCAATTGAGTGACACAATATCTATTACTCCAATTACTATATATATATGTATACTATATTATATATATGCAAAACATATATATATATGTATATAAATCTTATAACTGACATACTTCTTCATACTTGGGGATCTTGATAACCTGCCACATAGGCCAAGTTTGACAGAGAATTATAACACTAAAATTTGGTCACAGCAGGGAATTTGTGAGCTTCTCTGCACTAAAATCCCAGGTTTTCTGCACTAGAAATCAATGTGCTTATGATATATAGCACTGGGTAAGAAACAATCCAAAATATACAATCCACACCCTTCTCCCAAAACACCTACATTTTACAAAACAAAAGAAAGCCTTTGAAAAGTTGAAATCAGGATACCTGCGTTTCGGTATTTTAAAAAATCCAATTTAGTTTGTCAAAAGTTTGTGAGGACTATATGTTAATTAGGTAGTATGTTTTCATAAAAAATATAGCATAATATTTATGTTGTATTGTTACAACTAAAAGGCAAGTTTACAAAGACATGTTTCTTTTAACTATAAAGAACACACAGTTCAGACTGTCCATGAGAAGACAAGCTTAAACCTAAATAACTTATTCTAGTAGCAGATCAAGTAGCCATCCTAAGAGGTTGCCTAGAATGCCACATCTTGTTCAAGCCTTGTTTTGTATTCTGGTAATTCTCTTGGTTTTTTTCCTATGGTGTTTTACGTTTCTCCTATTACAATGTTCATTTCAGTATGCCTTATGAGATAGTTCATTGTCTGCTGCAGTGCATACTGCTGAGAACTATAGATGGGAAAGAGATGCTGTCCCTTACATGGCCTGGGCAACACCGCACCCAAAGCAGACATTCAACATCTGCTGAACAAGTGCTTCCCAGCGATGGTGTGTCTGTTTGCCAAAGTTTGCTGAAAATAAAGAATGCTTAGTTTTAGCTTCTAATAGATAAGTAACGAAAAATAAATGGTTGGGATTAAATACTCACTAAGAAATAATATATTTGGAGTACATGGCTCCTGAAAAAGCGTAGATGAAACAGAAATATCAACAGAAAAAGAGGAGCCATTTAACATGTCCCTTGGTTAATACAAGCTAGTTAGCTTTTCACATATTAAACCATATGGATTTGTGAGGGGAGGGAAGGCTTTCAGAGACTACTTAATATAATGACTGCACAGTGCAAATACTGAATTGCTTCATGAGAATTTCTCCCCCTTTAAAGGAAAAAAAATTAAACATTCTCCAGTTTGAACACAAACGAAGGATAAATACTTATGAAGGGAAACAAATTCCACAGCATTCCATACAGATTTCCAGACAGTCTGATGATTCACAACAGGCATCCATGATGCCACAGTCCATGTCACAAGGACAGTTACAGTCGTCCCCCATCTCATCGCCACAGCAACAGCAGCAGGCTTCCGAGGTGCAGATCCCACAAGAAGCTTGTCCCAGGACAATATTGCAGAGGGTCAGGAATTCACAGAACAAGCATGCCAGGATACAGTGGACACAACAGTCTTCGTTTTCAGTTAGAAGGGGAACACATAGTGGAAAAAAAGGAACACAAGACATACACGTCATCAATAGACTGAATTGAACGGAGTTATAATGCAAATGACATACAGACCTAGACTTTGTAAGCTCAAGACAGGAAATCTTTAGAAGCACATATAGCATTCTAGTTTGGTGTACATGCCTGAACACAACTGTGTTCTGACATAATATGCAATGACCCTTCATCCTGGGTACTACTTTTCCATGCTTCTGATCCATTGCTCTTATGTCCCATTTCTCTTTTGGCTACTGGGTAAAAACAATGCCATGACATTCATTAAATAGAAATGTCATTCACTTGCTCAAAAATCGGAAGTACTGTGTGTAGTATGGCATACTTAATTTAATACTCAAGCTAGAATCTATGAAACTGGATCCCACAAATTTTATTTTGTAATTGACCCCATTTCTTAATTTCGAATTTTTTAAATTACAAATCAATTTTTTTTTGACGATCTTGGGGCTTGAACTCTGGGCCTGAGCACTGTCCCTCAGCTCTTCAGCTCAAGGCGAGCGCTCTACCACTTGAGCTACCGTACCACTTACGGTTTTCTGAGTGTTTATTGGAGATAAGAGTTTCACGGGACTTTCTTGCCTGGGCTAGCTTTGAACCGTGATCCTCAGATCTCAGCCTCCTGAGTAGTTAGGATTACAAGCATGAGCCACCAGCGCCTGGCACAAATCAATTTTTTTAAAAAGTGAGGCCCTCTTGTTGGGCCCAAACCTTGTTAGAATAATTCTGCCATTTCTAACAGAGATAGCAAATTTGACAAATGAAACAGTACCTTGACTTTACTACCTCCTTTGGTGGCAAAGGTGTATTTTACACCTTTCCTGGTAACTTGCTCAACAATGCTCACCCAATTTTATAAATCAATTAAAAATAAAGTTGATCTATCAAACAAATCATCATATAATAACTTTACAAAAAATGTGCTTAATTTCTTAACTCTTTAACATTTTGGTCTAGTGTAGGTGTTGCTCAAAAATTTAAACACAAAAAGTAAAATCTTCTTAGTCAGATGTAATGACAAAAGCCTTCAATTCTACCCAACTGGGAGACAGATACCTGGGCTAAGGTCGTTGGCCAGCCCAAGCCAAAAAGAAGGAAAAAGTTTCCTCTAGATCCTGTCTTTCTCAATGGCTGGGTGTAGTGGTAAAAACCTGCAATCACTTCACAGAGAGGTGTAATTAGTGGGTGTGGTGACATGTCTATCGTCCCAATAACACGAAAAAGCACAAATGAGAAGATCACAGTCCAAGCGGACTCAGGTATAAAGCAAGATCTTATATCAAAAATAACCAATACAAAAAGGGCCAGAGGAATGGATGAATTCACAAAGTACCTGTCTGGCAAATATGGGGCCCTGAGTTCAAACCCCATTACTACAAAAACAAAAATCTTTTTTTAAGACCAATGTTTGGGATATTAATTCAAAATCTGAAAGATTTGTGTTTTCCTCCCACAAAATTATTTCTGTTTTATTTTGTAGGTTGTTTCTTCTGTGTTTTGTATAATGAGGGTTTGAACTAGATGGTGTGCTTTGTATAATGAGGGTTTGAATTAGATGGTGCTACTTCCTACAAAAGCAACAAAGACACACCAATCCTATCTTTCACCTACTATCCTATGCCCTTTCAGTTCTGATATGACACTAAAATTATACGCTTCAATGGAATTTCAGCAAACTATATGAAACCAAAGAATAAGGGAATGGCCCTTCACAAAACCTTCTCATTGCTGAGTAGTTTGGCTGCAGTAAGGAAGATTGCTTCTCCCTTTACAATGTCATGTCATTCTGTGGGTTAGATGTGCCTGGGCAATTCTTCCAGCATCCCTATTACAAATGCTTTAGGTAAGGGAACAGAATACCACCAACTTCAACTTTGCAAGCCAACTCTAACCACCTCCAAATCACTAACCCCTAACACTTCAAACATCCCCAGCTCTACCCTTGAGGAGAATTCATAGCTTTAAAACAAAGAAATAGGAATGTGAAAACAGCTTTTCTCTATGTGTTATTGGTAATAAGAGAAAATTCAGAAGGGAAACTCCAGGATTGTTTTTGTAGAAGTAAAGGGCAAAAATACTCCCACCAATCTTTCCTTTCACTCACTTCGGTGCCAAAATTATTCTTGCACATAATGCTTTGTGCAACAACTGGAAAAGGATCATGAAATTGTGAAACTCTGAATCTCTTCAGCTTCTTCTAATGTTGATTTCTAATAGTAGCCATCATCTTGAAAGAATTGTCCATGGCAAAAAGTGCTAAGCTTCCAGAGAGCATTGATAGGTTTCCTTCTGTCTACATAAATTTTCAAACTATTATTTCTTGGATATTTGTATTTCTCTGTTCAGTTGAGATTTTCCAAGAATATATTAATGTGAGTATTTGAAAACCATTTGAAAAATTACAATGAGCGACTTTACTTTTAGGAAAATAGAGTTTGGAAGCAAGTGTGGTGGTGTATACCTGTAATCCTAACTCAGGGGAGGGTGAGGCAGGAAGATGGAGAACTTGAGATCAGCATGAGCTACATAGGAGTTCAAGGCCAATCTGGGCTACTTAATAAGAAAGTGATGTCAAAATATGAAAAGATAAATATAGAAAATAAAGAGCACCATGGAAAAGGAAGAAAGAAAGGGAAGAAGGAGAGGGTTTAATTGGAAGTACTTTAGCTCTCTGCAATGTATCTTCAAATAAGTATGTATAATAACTGATTCCAAGAATATTTCACTATAGCTATAACTTTCTACGCATTGCAAGAGAACTTAAATCAAATGTTAGGAGAGGGAATCTATAAATATGTATTGACAATGAAGTATCTGTAGCTGAGTATTCTTAAAACACTTTAGCTGAGTATTCTTAAAACACCAGCTGAGTATTCTTTAAAAAATAAAAAATAGGGGCTGGAAAGGTGGCTCAGTGGTAGAGCACTTACTTAGCAAGCATGAGGCCCTGGGTTCAATTCCTCAGCACCACATAAGCAAAAAAGCCAGAAGTGGCGCTGTGGCTCAAGTGGTAGAGTGCTAGCCTTGAGCTGAAGAGCTGAGGGACAGCGCCCAGGACCAGAGTTCAGCTGAAGAGCTGAGGGACAGCGCCCAGGACCAGAGTTCAGGCCCCACTACTGGACCCCCCCAAAAAATAGCAATTTAGTAGACAGATTCTTTATATACTAATAAGAAATTATACTATACATAAAACTATTTAATGACTTCATATAAAGAAGTAAATTTCTTGCTCCATTCAACCTTAGAAAGACCTGTATGTTCATTGCTAAACAATCTATCAGATTAGAAAAGATACTATATAGATTCTTATTGAATCATATGCCTTTCTAGATGTCATATGTTTGAGATTTATTTCTTTTAATTCATGTCATTGTAGTTCACTCTTTTTCCTGTTTAATTACCTTGTGTTAATTGATTTCTCCATTACAGTATCTATGACTATTTTGGTTAAGTCCAGTGTTTTCACTATTCTAAACACTGGTATTTTAAACTATTTTGTTCATACCTATTAGAACATACATCTTAGATAACAATGAGGATCATCAGGTCGCAAAAAATATGTGTTTAATCTTACTGGATATTAACAGATTTGCTTCAAAGTAAATGTTCACCTTCAGACATGAAGTTGTTCATTGCTCCATAACCATCAGCCTTTGAAACTATCACAAACTTTAATGTATGCTAATAAGTTGAGTGAATGTAGGATGGCATCTCATAGTGGTTTCACTTTGTATTTCCTTGTTTAATAAGAAAAATGCATTTACTTCAATGACATTGTTTCATGTCTGATGGATATTAAATTACCTCTTGGTTTTTAAAATGGGTGTTTGGTGTTTTTATATTGTCCGTTCATTGTTCTATTGAGTTGTTTCATGTTTCTTATTGATTAGTAGAAGTACTTTGTATTTTCAAGATAGCAGTCCTTTGTCAAGTATGACTGTCTTCTCTCACTATGTGTGTGGCCGTGGTTAAAATAAAATAGTGTCAGAAATATTTTAACTCTTAGAGCTTGAGTTTGAATCAATGAAGGGAAATCCAAATCAAATCTTGTATTTTGCCAAAGATATGAGATTGCAAGGCCTGGAATGTGAAGTAGTGTCAAGACAGATTTAAGGAATCAATCGAAAAAAGGAAAAGGCATTAAAAGATTTGGCAGGAGAATGAAATAAAAAGTATTAGTGTTGAATCAACAAGAGAGCTCAGTCCTAGATAGGAAGAAGGAAAACAATCAACTCAGGAGAGATTCTGAATGGAATTGATGTGTAATCATGAGTCCTCATGACAAAGAGCAACAGACGTGGGAGTACTGTGGGAGTGACAACTCATCTCTGCTCTCTGGGTATATTCATCTGCCAATTCATGCCTTTACTAGGCATGACAGGTGTCTTACGGGAATTAAAAGCGCTAAGCAAGAAATGAATTTCCTCAAACTCTTTTTACCCAAAAAAATGTACCTACTAATTACCTTGTTCTTATTTTATATTTGGTAAGCAAAAGTTCTTTATTCTGAATCAAATGTTCCTTGTCTAACCTATCTTGTACAACATAAACTGATGTCTGTAGCTCACAGGTAAGAGTGTTTGCTTAAGAGAGTGTAAGCATTAGTGAAGGAGAAGTATTTATTTGCTGCTTTAGAAATTAACAATTTTTTTAGCTCAGATATTTATCCTACTTTCAGCTAAAAATAAGTATATAAAAACTGTCTTTGTACTAAACACTAAAAATACTATTTTTTTTAATCTTAGTACTATTTCTAGAAAGGAGTACTAGTTTTTTCCTTACTTCACCAATGAAGAAGAATGACCTTTAGAAAACATGGAGGAGGTTCTCCCAAGGTCATAGAAGCTGTGAGAGGCTGAGGACGGATGTGGCATTTCTCATAGCTTGAACTCTTCATTGGAGGAAGATCAGCTCAGTGGCGGATTTGAAATTCACTGTTAATTTGTTTCCATCACTATTCTGTGTTTAGTCCATATAGGTTTAGTTTTAATGAAGCCAAGATAGTAAATGGTAAGCTTGAACATACAAAAAAAAGTTAAATCATCACTGAGCAGCAAAACTGATAAACTACAGGTCAGGATGTGAATAGTCAGCCTAAAGAGAAAAGAGGTCTCCATGAGATAAATCTGCAAATCTCAAACACAGAAGTTAAGGTCCACAGTTAGAACAGAAGAAGTGTAGACATGAGGAGATAGGCATTCAAATGGAAAACTTAAGAAAATGGCAGGAACCACAACAGTTAAGTTTTACATGAAAATATTGAAATGTACGGTAAAATACATACTTCTAAAAGCACAGCTAATCCATAATTTACTAGAAAAGAACTTTGGGGAAGGAGGAATAACTGGAATCTACTTACAAATACCTGAAGCCATATTAATGATTATACAGATATGAGAGTAGATACGTTCAAAAATGCATTTTCTGTACTTAATAAACAAACAAATAAATAAATAATTGATCCCCAAATTCTATCAAACAATTACATATTCTGATATTTAGTCTTTGACAATTTTTTTTTTTGCAAAACTGCATTCCAGTTGTGACTCAAGATGATGAAGTCTGATATTAACTAAGTGAAACTCCTTGATATAGTTCTTATATATCGTCACCACTTCCAAGGGAATCAAGAGTCATAAAAGGTAGGGTTGGGTGAACTTGTTCAACCACTTTGGAAAGCTGTATGGAGGTTCCTCAAAAGAGACCCAGAAATCCCACTTTTGGGCCTTTACCCAACGAACACAAACAAGGACATACTAAAGCTACCAGCACAACTAGGTTTATAGCAGCATTATTCACCATAGCTAAGATTTGGAACCAACCCAGATGCCCATCAGTGGATGAATGGATCAAAAAACTGTGATACACACAGACACAGACACACACACACACAGACACACACACACACACACACACACACACACACTGTAATGTGCCTCCACCAGAAAGAATGACACCACCCCATTTGTTAGGAAATAGAAAGACTTGGAAAAAATTATATTAAGTGCAGTAAGCCAGGCCCAAAGAAACACAGGTCCCCTGGTTTCCTTTATTTCAATAACTAGTATACATCTAGAATAATCTTACTAGACAAGCAGAAAAGGTCAAAAGCTATATACAGAAGAGCATAAAGATGATGCCAAGTGATGCCAGTGAACCCCAAGATACGAACACAAGAGGTTTTATATTTGTCGTTGTTGTTTTTCATATACTACATGATTTTATTGTTTCTGTTGTATGTTCAACCCCTGTTGTCACTGTATTTGATTCTGGTGCCCTGCATCTTGTATATACATTTTTCTAATTTGGGGAGAGGATGGGAAATAACAAAATTCTGAAACAAGGATACCCATTGTAACAATGAGATGTACAAGACACTATGTTGAAAATGAACTTTACAACTTGGGAGAGGAGGGAGGAATTGGGGAGGTGGGGAAAAAGGGATGGTAGAGGAAAAACAAAGGAGGGGTAACAATGCTAGATAGGAAATGTACTCATTACCTTACTCATGTAACTGGAACCTCTCTGTACAATATCTTTACCAAAAAAAAATTAAAAAATATATACATATGTAATTGTGCCTTAGTGGTAGAACACTTGCCTAGTATGCATGGAGCCCTGAGTTCAATTCCTCAGTACCACATAAATGGAAAAGCCTGAAGTAGCACTGTGACTCAAGAAGTAGAATGCTAGCCTTGAACAAAAGAAGCTCAGGGACATGCCCAAGGCCTGAGTTCAAGCCCCAGGATTGGCTGAAAAAAAAAGTCATAAAAGACAATAGAATGCTAATTTTATTTGGAGCAAAAAGTGGTTATAAGAACTACAAACTTGTTGGGAAGGTGGCTCAGTGGTCCAAACTTGTTGGGAATGTGGCTCAGTAGTACAGTGCTTGTCTTGCATGCAAGGCCCTGGGTTCGATTCCTAAGCACCATATAAGCAGAAAAAGCCCAAAGTGGTGCTGTGACTCAAGTGCTAGAGCGCTAGCCTTGAGCTGAAGAGCTGAGTGACAGCACCCAGGCCCAGAGTTCAGGCCCCATGACCAATTGGAAAAAAAAAAAAAAAAAGGGACTACAAACTCAGCTGGGAAGGATGATGTATGCCTATAATCCTAGGATTTGGAAGGTTGAGAAGGTTTGAGATTTCAAAGCCAGTTTGGGTATCCTAACAAGACCCTGTCTCAACCACTAACAAAGAAAACAAAGACTCCAACTCAAAAGATCTGAGTAGAGAAACAACTTCTTTAAAAAGTTGAGCCTCCTGTATGCATGTGGTTCACAGTTAGAAATAACTCTCTTTTCCCCTGTCCTTGAGGTTTTCAGTTTTACGGTTTTATTCAGTCATGATTTGCAGTTTTTGCCAAAACCATTTAACCTTTGAGAAGCCAACTGGGTTCTGGGAAAGATGCCTGTCCTAAACTGGGCCAAGGAAGAATTGTGCAATTCAGTGTACTGAGCAAAGAACACAGCAAAAAACTGGTGGCTACTGTAAATTTAGGAAAAACAAAGCAACATATCAGCAGCCAAGTAGCTAAAAATAAAGCCCCAAAAGAAATCTTTCACACAGCAGTTGATTTAATGAGTGAATAAAACAAATAAAATGTATGATTATGATTTTCTGCAAACTCATGCCCAAAGAAAAATCTCTGAGGCCTATAAAAGGTCAGGTCTGTACTCCTTCTTGCAGGAGAGCTGAAGTGCTCCTCACTCCCCACCACTAAGGCTAACAACTGAAACCAATTTAAACAGCATCTTCAGTGGCTGGTGAAAATAGCTGACTGACTGATCTAAGAAGTTTTGCTTTGCTTAAAATGAAACACAAGGCTAACTTTCATAAGAACAGTCAGTTTACAAAGAAATTATGTCAAACTGATTTGTCCAAAATCAGAAAGGTAGATTTTTTTTTAGGAAGAGGAGCTCTGATGAAGGTTTATATAAATATATTTATACCATAAACTCAGCTCTACTATCAGCAAATCTTTTTTTTTTATTTCTTTGGGTTCCTTTGCTTAAGATGTGGTAAGACAGGTACTCTGAATTTCTTGGAACAAAGGTACCAATCAGTTGAAGCAGAATACAGGGAAAGACAGAGAACAATGAATTCTGAGAATAACCTGTAACCCCATTTTTTTTTTTAGTACATGTAGGTGACTTATCATGATAGATCTTTAATAGTTTCCTATGATTTCTAATGCTTGAAAGTACTTTCTTAACTGCGTAATCAACACATAAAATATATCCTGAGTAACAGAGGCCCACTAGCATTTATCAGGCTAACCATATATCATAAGCAACTATGGATTAATAATTGAGCAGAGCTATATACAATAAGTATTTTAGAAAGCCCTTTTCTGATCAGATCAGTCTCTGTGATTTACCATTGAAGGTACAGTACAACCAGAGGTTTTCTCCAGTCTCTGCCTTGCTAAGAACCACATGTACCCAGTGGTGGGGGTGACACTGTTCATTGTTCAGGAGCCAATTGAATGAAGTGTCCTTTGGGTACTTTACTGTGTTTATTGCTTCTCAATGAAGAATCTATGCGCAGGCTAGAAGAAGGCTTTAGTAATGCAAAAATCACAAGTCAAGGCAGCTGAGTAGCTATCTAGCCTTTGTGAAAATCCAGCTGTCAGGGATGGAACACAGATATCTACAGGGAGTTCTGCTCCTCAAGTCTGTATTGGGGTGGGAAAGATTTACTTATGCTGCCTTATTAGCTCAGCTCCAAGTAGTTTCATGTCTCAAACACAGGGGACAGACAGCATTTCTGGCCAACAGCCTAAGACTGACCTGCTGCCTGAATAAACTGGCCTGAAGCACATCTCCTACACAGTTTTCTGGCATGTGGCTATCTCAAGAGGCTATACTCCTTAGCCAGAGCATGGTCAACATTTTCCTAATGGAGAAGAAAATGAGGTAGGTCAGGAGGTAAAAAGCAAGTAAGAAGAGCAGTATTTTCCACTGTAACATAAAGATGATACTTTGAGAAACTGAGCAATAATCTTTACTATTATTTTTCCTCTCAACAGATTTGAAGACCTTGGTGGGGAGTAGTCAGTCTGCCCACGCTCCATGAAAGGATTTCTCGGTAATTTTCCTACCACATGGCCAAATCCTGGAATCCATCTCTACCCTTTGGGAAGCACCCTGTACTTTAAATTACAGCAAGCAGATAGCCCAGACATTTTGCTTCTCATCTTTATCCTGTTTCTTTGATTTGAGGTTAATGCATATTCCAAACTCTACGAGAGATGTGATCCAGGATTTAGTCATTGTTTCACTATAACGTGGGTTCAAGAAGTCTTATGTAAAGACAGGAATAGGAAAGAAAAATCTAGGCAGGGAACACAGACATCAGAAGAATTTGGGTTTCCCAGAAGAGTAAAACAAAAATCTGAAGAGGAACAGAGTTCAATTATAAGAGGAGTTTCTTTAAAACATTTCACGTGTAAAGTTTGTGTTTGGACAGAGAGAAGACAAAGAGCCTAGGAAGGCTACAAAAATACATACACATACACACATATTTGTTTAATGAATCTTTACTGCATTTTAAGACAGTAAATTTGATCTGAAGAACATTACTATCCTCATAATGTTATACAGAAAATGAAAAATATATATCCATATATATAATGCTTAGGATATGTCCAAAAATTTAACAAGGAAGTGCTTGCTAACTATTAGCACTGTTGTGGCAGTGATAATGACAGAACATTGTTTTTTGTGAGATGACATCTCTCCTCTTACCTACGCTCCATTCACCCTGAGTGCTACACCATCATGAGTCTATTCTTGATGTGAAGAAGGCTTAGAAAAGCTCAGCTCTTCATTTGAACACATGAAAAGAAAGCAAGAACCAAGGAGCAGCTCAAAGCGACAGAAACTGCAGAATAGAGAAACAGAAATCTGCTCGGAAAGAATTAATAATCTAGTCTCTGGCTGCAGCAGATATGAGAGTATATTTCTTTTTGTATTTCATTATTATCTATTTATTTTCTTCAGAAGCTAGCAAGCAAAAACAGAAGAAGATCACTTTCCTTGAACCTATTCAATGCTATTTTATGTTGGCCAGTTGAACTATTTATGATACAAGTATATAAATAACAAGATGGAACATCATTCTGATTTAATAAAATCGACGTATGATTGTAAAAGTATTTTCTTAAAAAGTCATTGTCCACCAGGGTTCCCAAGCTGTCAAAAATTCCCTCTTTATTTTATTTTCCCAACTGTGTTTATTCCACAATTCACACTCGGACTTCACCTCTTTGTATTTGTTCTTGATTTAAATATTGTGCAAGATATATTATGGAACCAGGTTAAAAGAAATCATACTATGACTATGATCCACCTATAAAAAAATAAATCTGTAAAAGATTTCAATGACCATGATGATAAGTAATCTAACACCCTGCTATATCCGATGCTGTTATTCATGAGCATCAGCCTATTACAGAGATGAATAGGTTGTCCAGGGCATCTCTGACAGGAAGTCACCAATGTAGAGTGGAATAAACAAACATACAGAGGAGAGGAGGCTGGAGTCAGTACTAAGGCTCAAGATCCCACAACACAACAGGCACAACACTCCAGGCTTTTGATAGACCATGCCTCAGCAGGAGTCCAAAGTGCACCTTTGCCATCCAAAAGGCTGAAAGGTCCCCAGCAAGACTATTCCTACAGGCCCCAGGCAGCAACCTTAGCAGGAGGCATGGTTTCCCACAGGCAGGAGAGGCCTCATCTACAGAAGGCCCAGATGCATTTCCCCCAGCACTGAGAGAAGACACAGGCTCCAACCAAAGAGGCACAGCAGTCTAACACACACACCAGCCAAGATGAAGAGCAGCAAGCAGAGTAAAGTGCTACAGTGAAACTAGACACCAAAGCTAGTTTCAAAGCAGTGCACAGGAGGTAAATCCTATTATTTATGGAATTAATTTGTGAATCAATGACGGCATTATTACTCTTTCCATAGCCCTCCTTTTCCACCCATGCTATCTGTTATTGCCATGTGTATTTTTTTCAAGGCATTATCACAGATGAATAAGACAGCATGACATTGGAAATGATAAGGAATACTTATCTCCACTTTAATTTAGTGTACAAATAATTCTGAAGCCAAAACATAATCTATGAATGTGTTGTTTGCGAATACTCTAAAAGTGACAAACGTAGACAAATTCAGTTTCCTCACACAGTAACAATTTGGTATCCTTGTATATTACTTTAAATTGTGGAAAGGAAGATACAAATAAAAACTGTCTTGCTGAGCAACTTCCTAGTCCTTTGCATTTCACTCAGGCCATACACACCCTCCCCTCCCCACCCCCCATCTGAGTTTTTCCTGAGTCACAGCTCATTACCTACTATTACTGTCTGGGCAGGAGAATGCCAGTACTACAAAAAGAAATCTGTAAGTGTCTGGGGATGCTACTGCTGTTTGTATTTGGTTTAAATGAGACTATTAGCAACAGGAAAATAATATACTTGGGGGCACAAAGAAACAAAGGTGTTTCATAATGATTGCTCTTCTATCATCACGAGTAGTACAGCCAGCCAAGTATTCTCCTATTTATAAGGACTGTGATACTGGAAAATTCAAACTGGCTTTCTAGTCATGGCTCTGTGACTAATTGGCTGAGTAATCCTGAGAAAGTCATTTCACTCCATGCTGATAGGCAGAGTGGAGGGGAAAATGGTCTCAGACTTTTTTTAACATTAAAAGTGTGGGATGATACAGTATACTATTATTTATGGCCTTTAGGTTTTTATGTCTAGTTACAGGTCTTTGCCTGGAAGAGTAGCATTATGGGCACAATACAGAAAATAAGTTGAGTATAAGTTGGAGAAGCCTGCAGGAGTAGCTGGTCCTCATGCACCAGGAGGCCAGACAGCCTTGAGGCAGAGGCTTAATGTGGCCCAAAAGATTGGTTTGATATAAAGAATTGGAAGTAGTCAAAAAGAAAAAAGAAAGAAAGAAAGAAAAAGCAACTGTGCACTCTGTTCCCCAAAAGACAGAAGAGTTGTACTATTAACAGCAGAAGGCCTTCTGAAGGTGCTGAGGAAACAGGATGTGGGGGAAAATAAATTATTAAATAATTTTCATTTGCAACTAGCACAGAAACCCAGATGTAAAGCCTTGATGGTTAAATATTTACTCAATAAAAACTTCAGTGAGTTTGGCCCCATGACAGAAACTGCACTAAGTGCACGGGCAAATCTCAAGAAAGAGAACGTGTAGTTAAAGAAAATTATAGCTGTAATACAATGTGGTAAGTGCTATGTTCAGACACAACCAGAGTGCTGGAGGAGTAAGTAATGGTCAAGTAAAAGAGTGTTGGGTTAAGTGCTTCCTAAGCATTATCATATCATCTGAGCAAACTTCTCATGCATTTTAGGTGTACTACTGACTCATTTTAAAGTTTGGGAAGCTGAAGGATAAAAAGTTTACATAACTGGTTCAAGGTATAATTCTATAAAAAGGAAGATACAAGATTCAAATTAGAGCCAAGTGACTCAAAAGGCTGTTATCCCCAGGATATGTTGTCTTACTAGGTATAGTGACTCATGCCTGTAACCATATCTCCTTTGGAACAAAGGTCAGGAGGATAGAGGTTCGAGGCAAAAAGAAGGGCAAGGAGAAAATAGTGAAAAATTCAATGTTTAGCCTAGAAAGTGAGGGAAGGAATAGTTTGGGAAGGATGGGTGGGACTGATGAAAGGAGTAACACACATTGTATTCCTAAACTGCTATGTTGAATAGCAATTCATTTATACACCTACCAAAAATAATCATGTTTTGTTTTTTAAAACAGTTAGCCTTGCCTGAACAAATCAAAGCTGGACACAGTGGCCTGTCATCTCAATACTCAGAAATAGAAGGATTGTGGCCAGAGGTCTGGCCATAAATGTGAGACTGTGTCTGAAAAATAGAGCAAAAAAAAAAAAGAGAGTGTAACTAGCAAGTACAAGACCCAATGTCCAAACCCCAGTAATGGTTCCCCACTAAAAAGATACATTATCTATCTCTATTTGTATTGTGTTCAGTTTTAGTTTTGATTTGGTAGTCTTTTATTTTCCAGGTACTGTTGTTAAGTACTTGATAAATATTTGCTCAATAAACTCCTAGAACAATTTTATAAGGTAAATGCTCCTATTAACTCCATCTGTAGATGAGAAAATGGAGTTACAAATGAGATTATTTATTACCTAATTAACAATTATAGCATAGATCTTTGAAGGGTGGGAAGAAAATATTCCTGTTAATATGGAGAGAAAGAAGCAGTGGGTCAAGGTGATAACTGAGTTAGGGAAGAGAATGGAAAGAAGAGGGAAGAGAAGGGGAGGAGAGGGGAGGGGAGAGTGGGGAAAGAAAAGGAAGAGAAGGGAAGGGGAAGGACAGAGAGGAGAGGGGAGAGAGAGAAGGCGAGGGAGGGAAGGGGTAAGGAGGGAGGGAAGAAGAGGGGGGAGGGGAGGGAAGGAAAGAGGAGAGACAGGAGGGGATGGGAGGGAGGGAAGGGAAAAAGAAAAGGAAAGTTGTTGCAGCTAATGGAAGAAACAATAATATGAAAACAGTGGTAAGAATCTGATAGTTTTAGAATATAATGGCTCAATATTGTAGAGTCTGGAGAAAGAAAGCAGAACAACTTCAGTTGTACAGGTCAGAAGCTAGGAGGCAGGGACAGCTCAGGGTAACAACAGTGTAGGGAGAACGGGGTTAAGCTATGAGGGAAATAAGGGCGTAGGGTGAGCATGAACTGAAAGACATTGGTGGAGGCAGTGATGAGAAGAAAAGGGCCAAATGTGGCTCCCTGGTTTATCGAGTTATTTACCGGTGAAAGAAATGTACGGGGAAAATGGTGTAAAATTGATCATGAGAAATGATCCATTCATGTTGCCCTGAGATATGGTAAATGTGCAGATAGTCACAGATGTTCAATACAGAGCTAGAGCTGGCCTGGAGCTTGGAAAACAGGGAGATCTGGGCTCGGGAGGCATTATGCAGCTGCCCAGGGAGATGGTGAAGGAAAGAGAGGCCATGAAATGGCATGCTAGCGGAAAGCACTGAGGAGGGAGAGGTGACAGGAGATGAGGAGTTAAAGGAACAGGAACTGGAAAAGGGAAGCACCAGGGAAAGAAAACGAAACAAAGTCTTTCAAAGGGGTTTCTGTTGGGTACTCCGGCCAGAGCAAATTCAATGATGTGGTACGAGTAAAAGCGAATAGCCAAGAGATGAGGAGTGACTGAAAATGGATGCAGCTGGGACCAGAAAAGGATGGTATCCTTTCAAGAAATCAGTCAAAGGAACAAGAAACCCAGGGGAAAACTACAGAGGGTTGCACAATCCAGAAAGAAGTACACACGTACACACTCCCACACTCTCTTATACTCAGACACATTTAGGGCGAAGAGAGGTGCATATGTTCACAGCTCTCTGGAAGAGGGTGCGATCAGAACCAGGCAAGGTTTCTCAGCTAAGTGAGTGGATGGCGGGCTGCTCCGTTAACAGGAAGTGCACTGCCACAGGAAGACAGACATTTCCTCCTTCTAAATGGAGGTGAAGACAAGCTCAGGTTTTTATAGCACAAGGTAGAGAGATCCTGAAGAGAAGTTGGTGGCCTCCTCTGACCCTGGAGAGTGAAGCAAAGTTGCTTTCTTTAAGAAGTACCTTATTAAGAAGCTTCTTAAGGGCAGCAGAATAAAACAATCTTTGGAGAAAGGAGTCAGCAGGTCAGCTTGTCTTCCAATTCATAGGACCCAGAAAAGTCAATACTACAGAGTGAGTGTGCTAAAACCATGTGTTGGGTGAATCTAAGATATAGGAAGTTTTACTGAAGAATTGTGCCCTCTTGAGATCCGTGTGTATTGAAAGCATTTTTATAGCAGCCCAGATTTCTTCAAACACGTCACTCCCTAGTATACATGTATTTACGGCTCTGAAAGCAGACACACCTGGGTTAGGAGTAGGTTAGGAATTTTACCAAGAGATCCAGATCTGGATAAGAATGTGTATAAATATATGTATTATGCACTCAATTTTAAATAGATGAAGATTATGATGATGATAGATATGATTAAATGGTAGCTAGATGGATGATAGATAGAAAGATAGATAGATAGATAGATAGATAGATAGATAGATAGATAGACAGACAGAATTATAGGAGGTATGCATCTTTCTTTTCCATGGGGATTTTCAATTGGGGTTTAAGAACCAATAGACGTAAAGGTAGTTCTAAAAGTGTATTTTTTCAGAGCAACAGAAAAATAATAATCAAAGGTATGGAATTATAATTAAAAAATAAGACTTTCTCAGCCTCTAGTACACTGGCTTGGAGCTTCACCAACAGCTGTGACATGACACAATTCATTTGTACAGCCTACTGTGATGATGGCTTGCCATTTTAGTTGAACTTTGGTTTCTCTTCACTCCACAGAGCATCCTTCCTACGAAGTATCTACTATTGTTATTGAATGGTTCATTCAAAACATCTACACTTCGCTTTTGCCAAAATGCAATTTCTTCATCACTCACTGAGTATAATTATTAGGAAAAAAATTCAACTTATACTGTCAACTTTAAATTATGTTATGCTTTGGGGATATTGTTACTCAGGAGGCCTAGCCCCTCCAGCTTGATTTCCCAAGAGAAGTTAGAGAAAAAATTAAGGCAGGTTTCATATGTTTTTGGAAAACGTGTGTATGAATACACTTTTTAATCTTTTCTCTCAGTTATCTTCAGATTTTCCCATCCACCTCTCAGATTCCTCAGTTTTCTAAGGGGCAACTACTACTTACTTGTATGACTATTTTCTACTTCAAAATGGGGAACAGGATTAATTTCCCTGAACAAACTAATTTACAGCTACTCTATTTTATTCTTTTCATTGTCTCCTACAGCCTTTTCAGAGGATGCCTACTACTTTCCTTCCATCTTCCCTTGGGTCCAGTATATAGGGGGAAGGAAGCAAGTACAAATTAGTAGGGCCCATGCTTGCATGAAGGCCTCAGGCCTTCTAAGTTGCAAACCAATTCAAGTCCCATGGGAATATTGCCCTGAGTCCCCGGGGGGAGGTAAGGGGAAAGTGTCACCACATTGTTGACTTCCAAAGGTTTCTTCTATTTTCTCTTGTATTTATTTATAGAGAGTTAAATAAAGATAACTTAAGTTGTGTCATACAAAAACCACAGCCCATTCTCTGCCTTCTGTATTCTGGCCTTGTTGACTATGAAAGGATAAAAATATGGCTTTAAAACCTTTAAAAAAAAAGTTGTTTGGGAATTTACTATTTAGGGTAGATTTTTAAAGATGAAAGCTTATTTATGTCCATTATTTTTTATTTCAATTTAATGTGAGCCAAAAAAAAAAAAAAAAACAGGAGAGAATAACCTGTTTTCTGTGTTGAGGAAATTGCACAGAAACGTAAACTTAGAAAAAACACTGTGTTGTAAAAGATTTTCTTTTTCTTTTCTTTTCTTCTTTCTTTTTTTGGTCAGTTTTGGGGCTTGAACTCTGGGCCTGGGTGCTATCCCTCAGGTTGTCAGCTCAAGGCTAGCACTCTACCACTTGAGCCACAGCACCATTTCTGGTTTTCTGGTGGTTTATTGGAGATAAGAGTCTCACAGACTTTCCTGCCTGGGCTGGCTTTGAACCTTGATCCTCAGATCTCAGCCTCCTAAGAAGCTAGGATTACAGGCATGAGACTCCAGTGCTTGCCTCTATTTTTCACTATAAAGAATGTTTAAGATGAAAACAGGTTATAGCAGGTGTTTCTGAATTTATTTTGTGTTATGAAAATGAAAGTATTGTAATATGATATAAAATAGCAAAATGTTA
This sequence comes from Dipodomys spectabilis, assembly GCF_019054845.1. NCBI lineage: Eukaryota > Metazoa > Chordata > Mammalia > Rodentia > Heteromyidae > Dipodomys > Dipodomys spectabilis. The sequence continues at coordinate 5,743,323 of NW_024870874.1, read as the reverse complement.
TATAAAATATTTAAAATGCTGCTGGCTTACATTTCTAATCTTGGCTACTCAGGAAGATGAGCTCTGAAGATTGTGATTTGAAGCCAGCTCTGGCAGGAAAATCCGTAAGACTCTTATCTCCAATTAATCACAGGAAAAGCTAGAAGTGGAGCTGTGACTCAAGTGGTAGGGTAGTCTTGCATAAAAAGGAGCTCAGGGACAGGGCCTAGTCCCAGAGTTCAAGCCTCAGGACTGGCATAAATAAATAAATAAATTTTACCTAAGTATTGTCTGAGAAAAATAGTGATTTAATTTTAAATCTAGACATTACTATATTTGAGTTGATTATTTTTTCTTATCCACATGATACAGTCCCTACTAACCAAGGCTTAGTATCCTTGATCAGTTTCCCGGTATATTCAATTTAAATTTCTCCCTCTTCTCTCCCTCTCTCTCCCCCTCTCCTTTTCCCATTATGCATATATGTGTATATATATCATATTGCCCATGAGCTTCCCTGCATCTTATTCTCACATTCTACAAGTTGCTAATCATATAATATATGTATATATTAAAAAAGCTCCTCATAACTATACTAAGACTTCACATAATATGTAAATATCTTTATAAAGGGTAAAAGCATTTCTAAGAAATTACTGTTTCTTTGTGTGGATCAAGCAAAGCAATTGGAAATTCAGGTTTAAAAAAAACTATAGCTAAATAATCAAATTTCATCTTGAAAAAAATCATTGCTGATAATCTTGACTTATTAGATGGAGGTTTTTAAAGGTCTTTATTTTCAGCTATGTGCCTATCCTCACAAAGATCTAAGATCTAAGAATGAAACTCTGAAACATACACTAGAATACAATGACAGAAACTGCCATCCTGCATCACTACCATTCTGATTCCTATGGATAATAAATTTTAATTAGCTAAAATGGTGCAAAAATTTCATCTGAAACAGATAAATAGAAGGGAGATACAGAAAGTAAGAATAAAAAAGGAATGAAGGAAAGATGAATTAGAAAGGACAGACAAACGGAGACACAGAAAGTATTCTGGAGTGGCAATAGAAACCAGACTACTTAGACTGAATTTGGGGGACAAATCTCTTGATATGGACACATGCCTCTTCCTCAAGCACAAAGCAAACACTCTGTTTGACACAGATGGCCTGTTCTGCTTCCTGTTACTTTGGAATCTTTATGAAAAAGTCCATGTTCAAAGTTCATTGAAGTTGGAGTTAATCAAACTCCTAAAATTAAAATTCTTAATTCCTCAATATTTTAGGGTCTATAGAGCCAGGAAATCAATAGATTTTTTTTTGAGAATATAGAAATGAAGGAACTCATAAAAAGAGGAATTGAAAAAATGTAGTAATAAAATATTGTGGTAAAAAACAGGAAATTTATCAGGGCACCAAAGATAAGAAAAAAAAAAAAAGAAAAAAAGAATGAAGAATACAGTATCATAAAGAAAAGTTCCAATTAGACAAAGGAACATGAATATAATCCAGCAATTTTAAATGTATTCTTTCTGCAAGACTGTCTATAGGCAGATACACTGTTTTTGGACATGAATTCAAGTGTGGACTGCACATGTCTTTTAATGATGTTGTTGTTGTTGACGATGATGATGATGATGATGATGATGATGATGATGATGTTTTTGCTGCTCCTGGGGCTTCAATTCAGGGCACTCATCAAACTCTAGCACTCAAAGCTAGCACTCTATCACTTGAACCACACCTCAAATTCTGATTTTCAATAGTTAATTGAACATTCAAGTCTTGTGGATTTGTCTGCTCTATCTGGCTTTGAGCATCAACAACCAGATTTCAGCCTCCTGAGTGGCTAGGATACAGGTATGAACCACTATCACCTATCTACACATATGTACTTCTCTCTAGTTCAACAGCTGATTGAAATATACTTAACTGCGGAACCTACAAAAATGGAATTCATTTTTTAAAAGGTAAAATGCTTTAGTTAAGATGGCATATTTGGGTCAAAATAAAACATAAAATCTAAAGAAAATGATTTACTCAACTTTGAAAATGAGATAAGTTTACTATAGGTAATACTCTCAAATTTCTAATGACTAAAATTGCATTCATAGCTGGGTGTAACCCAGTGATAGAGTACTTTTCTAAGATGTGTTAGCTCCTGAGTTTGATACTTAGCACCATGCCTAAAGAAAGAAAAACAAAGCAAAACAAAACAAAACCCAAAACATATATTCAATGAACAATAGTCTGATACTATTTTCTTCTGAGTATTTTCTTCATACACTACAAGTCACTCATTAGTCATCACTTAGTGTTTGTCAGAAGACTCAAAATATCCTGTGCATCCTGTCTTTTCCCCAAAAACATCCTTCTTTGAATTGTGGTACTATGAGGTGTCTAGTGACATTATGATACTCAGGAAGACGTTTCCTGACATAGTTCTGAAATGAATGACAATGTTTAATATATTTAAATTTGTTCCAAATGAAGGTCTAGGCAGAAAGATACCCAGATTATAAACCTATGATGAAAAATCCTAGCAGTCATCTGAAAGATCTCCAGTTAATTTATGTATGTAATTTATGTATGTAAGGCAGTACAAGATGAAGGCATTGTAAAAATAAAATAAAATGTTATCAGAACAAGGCTGCTTTCTTAGAATGACATGAAATCTGAGGGAGATGACAAGACACATACACACACTTACACACACATACACCCATCCCCTCTCACCTACCTAATTTCATCATTCTGTGTTGTTTACATCTTTCTTTACTTGTTCATTACCATCTTCATTCTGTGAAGTCATTCCATTTCTAAAACATTATCCTTTTTCCCTCTGAGCCCTTTCACTCTGCTCTTAAAGAAACCCCAAGATATGTAATCTTCAGTTTTTTTCATCATCCTGTCTAAAGCATACTTGAATCAGATCCTGTCCCTTTCACAGAACAAAAGTATGAATGTCACCAATGACCTCCACGTGTCCATTGATCAGTCACTGCTCATTTATCTTATCAGGCTCCTCAGTTGTACATAGACCACACCCTCCATTTGAAGACACTTCCTTCATGTAGCTCTCTTGGTTCCTTTTTGATCACTGCCCACTTCCCCTGGTTCTTCTTCATTTGCTGATTTCCACATAATAAAGTGTCTCAGTTCTTGGAATATTCTGTGTTTGATCTACTTTCTGGATAGTAGTTCTTAGCCCTGCACTCACTCACATAAGAATTACATGGGGAGCTTCCAATAGATACTGATTCCCTGGATATACTCTGTTCCAGATGAATCATAACCCCACAGCAAAGCTTCACAGTTACACTTTCCTTCTAACTCCATTTGCCCTGAAGCTATTACTTCAAGTACCCAGATGTCTGGGTGGAACCCCCCCACCACCACCACCAAAAAAGACTCCAGTTACTATATAGTATTTAGCCCGACAATTTCCAAAACATATCTTAGGCAGTAGACCTTTCCTCTCAACTCAAGCCTCTCCTGCCCTACTGGATATTCCATATCATCATTTACATCAAATCCAACATGTTCAAAACCAAATTTAATCTTCTTCCAAGAACTAACCCCAGTCTACACACATTTCTCACACTTTCTTTATCTTACTTAATGGAAATTGCACTCTTTCTCAGACTCAAATACTGGGAGTCATTCTTATTTTCCTCCCAGGTCCTGGGCATTGTCCCTGAACTCTTCTGCTCAACTTTGAGCCACAGTGCCACCTCTGGTTTTCTGGTGGCTAATTGGAGAAAAGAGTCTCAGGACTTACCTGCCAGGGCTGGCTTCAAACTGCCACCTTCAGGTCTCAATGTCTGAGCAGCTAGGATTACAGGAGCAAGCAACCAGCACTTGGCTCTGAGAGTCATTCTTAGTCTGTCTCTCTTATTGAAATCCTATTCTTCAGCAAAACCTGTTCTTTCTTCAATATCCACCCATATGCAACAGTATCTCCACCACAGCTATCTTGATCCAATCCCATCAGTTCCTGTCTGAATCATTTCAGTGATGATCTGGTCCGTATCTATGATCTGATGTATCTATGTTAGTGGATCTGAAGATGTTAGTGGATCTGAGGATGCTTGTTTTGGTAGAATCACCAAAGCTGAATTTGTTCTTCTAATATGTTCTTATACTGATAAATTCCTCTTTCAGGAAAGAAAAGACCTCGCCCTTGATTACTGAGTTTATGATGTCACAACATATTTGAAGACAAAGAGCAAAGAGCAAAAAAAAAACAAAAACAAAAACAAAAAAACCCCACCATTATTGGTAAAGAAAAGCCAAGGAAAGATAAAAGGTATGGTTACATCTAATAATGAATGTTCTAACATTATAGTTGGGTAGTGGCTCAAATTCACCTTGGGAAAAGTGCTCCTTTTGATTGTAATGCCTGAAACATTTTGTCATTCTTATTGCTACATTCTTTTATCAACTGTGCCTAGATACTACAAAGTTGGCTCACTAAACATTAATCATTGAAGTCTGGATTTTCTTATAAGATGGACTTTGCCACATGCTCCTTTCAAAACATGTGTTCGTTTTTGAGATACACATATATTTGTGCCCAAAGAAGTCATTTTCACAGAATAAGTGTCTTTTTAAAAGGCTTCCTTGTTTAGTCCCAGAGCATGCTAATCAGCTTAGGCATGCAGGCAAGGTCAGAAGAACAGAGCAATTCTATTTTTTTTTTCCTTTTTACTAAATGTTGTAGCTTGTGCGACAGTGTAAGGCTTGAAACTAGAATAGTGTTTATGTGATTTTAATCAAGCTATTCATTAGCACAGTGTTTGTCTCTGATTCCTGGCTGCTCTTTCTCACAGGCCTTGTTTTCTCTCATCCATCCTGGCTTTCCTCTACTCTACTGGCAGCATGGAAAGCAAGGTGATGTTTTAAAACGGTAAGTTAGATAATGTCATCTGCCAAATGTATACTACAAATTTCCTATCTTAAAAATTAAAATCCTAGAAATCCTTATATTAGGCTTTCAATGATCTGTTTCATTCTCAGAAATGTTTGATTTTGAATAAGATTGAGAATATACAGTCCTGTTAGTTATTTCAAGTGTAGTAACATGGTGTTGGGATATTGGTATATTTCAAAAAAAAAGTATTAGGAGGAAAAAAAAATCTTTTATCAGCTTCTCAAAGAACCCCATGAAGCCAAAAAATGACCAGAATCATTGTACATAGGACTATCACAATTAATCATACTTCTAGTTATTATAAGTTATGTTTTGACCTTTTCAAGTCTTCTAAGATTAGTCAACCATACAACATGTACAAAGCACAGCCACTGAGTTGAACAATTCTACAAGTGCTTATTCAATTCTCTTTAATAATGGAGGTGCATTTACTTAGTTCTCTCAGTACATTACACTCAAAAGCTAAACTCTAAAGAAACTGGACTGGATAGTCAAAAGTCAGGTCTCATAATTACCTTCTTATAGCTCCAAACTTTTCCTTTCTCCTGGATGTTTTCCATTCAAATATGAACACAATCAATTTTTCCCATCTTGAAACAAAACATTATAAACCACACAAAAGAAGCTTTTGGATCTCCCTTTCTGCCCAAGATTTCAACTTACCTACAAGTGTTCTATTCAATATGTTTGCTCACATTTGATAACTAACATCTCTCTGGATTCTCTAAGATAAAGAAAAATGCCTTAAATAATTTCACTGAGTAATATCCACAGTATTATCATTAGACTCCACAGAATTATTTCAGAACTCATCTTACTTTCTGGTCAACAATACCCAGTGCATTTTGGTAGGTCTTCCATTTCTTAAAGTCTTCCTTCCTTGGCCTTCCTGGCACCAACATTTCCAATTTGTTTCATCTTTCTCACTGTTTCCTCTCAGCCATATAATCTTTCTTTTTTTTTTTTTAAATTTAATTTAATTTTATTTGTGAACATACTGTACAGAGGAGTTACCGTTACATGTCAGCCATATAATCTTTCCCTTTTCTCTAGAGTACCCGGTGAGTGTAGTCTTTGTCTAACTATCTGATATAATCTCTGGAGTAATCTGAACTTTTCATTGTCTTGTCTCCCTGCCACGAAGTTGAGCCACACTCATATCTCACCAAACTGGCTGGCCTCCAGTTCCTAGCCATTTGATCTTTAGTTTCTCTGAAATTTACTTAGGAAAACTCCAGATCCATTCTTTTTTTTTTTTTTTTTTTTTGGGGGGGGGGTTCCAGTCGTGGGGCTGAACTCTGCGCCTGGGTGCTGTCCCTCAGCTCATCAGCTCAAGGCTAGCGCTCTACCACTTGAGCCACAGCGCCACTTCTGGCTTTTTTCTTTTTGCTTATGTGGTGCTGAGGAATCAAACCCAGGGCCTCAGGCATGCAAGGCAAGCGCTCTACCACTGAGCCACTTTCCCAGCCCCTCCAGATCCATTCTTTAAAGTAGCTTTTCCATAAGAACAAGTCAACAATAAGTATGCTTGGTCCTAAACCTTTTCTCAAAACCCAACAGTGTTATTCCCAAAGGCATTTGTAATTGTGTATTATGATTTCAAATGACAAGCTGTTAAAAACAAACATTAAGATTACAAATTTGGCTATTTCTCTTGGCATTCTGATTTCTAGTCATTTTCCCAACAAACTAAACTACAAAATTAATGATAGTCCTGTTCAGAATGCTTATCTATCTGTATTCTAATTCTATACAGAATTAGGACCTGGACCAGGACCCTCATTCAGTCTGGAACTCCTAAAGCCAAGACAGTCTTTAGAGTTTCCATGGCCCATGGCACAATCTTTTATGCTGAAGGTGTTTGATCTGATAAAACAAAACAAATACACCACACTAAAACCCTTTCCATTTTCTATCCCCAAATACAATGAAAAACGGTGGTGTGTTATGGGATCACAAGTTTTCTCAATACTTTCCATTTTACTTTTTTCGAATAGTCTCTTCATCCTAGCACCCCACCCTCCAAAGCTTCCTGGCCAATTTATCTGTATCTTCATTGTTTTGTTTCCTCCCCACCCATTCCCTAAGTGAATGCTAAGTGACTTTAAATGACTAGATCAGGGCCTGAGACAACCTGGCTACAAAAATCACACAATTTCAGGAGTTGAAGTGAACCCACAGTGACAGCTACTATGTATTCTTCAAAATGGACAAGAAAGGAGTTATTATAAAAAAAAAAGAACTCTGAGTTTTGAGGGATATTTTGAATGTCTCTATGTTTCAAGTACATATTTCAGAACTTTTTACAATCTTTCCTTGGCTCTTAATCACCTGGATAGGTATCAGAGTACAAATTCCATAGTTAATTTATTTTCCTGAATTTGAGAAAATGAACTTAAGTACTCACTTTTGACCATGAAAAAATACCTACTACTTGTAAATACTTCGGATAATTGCTTCAAATTTAAGATAACTGATTGAATATTTGAAATAAAAAATGAGCAATAACTTTTATGTGCAAAATGCTTTATCTTTTATCCCCTTTGTTTACATCAATTTATTTACACAATACATTTCTACATAAACATAATTTGTTGTATTTTCGTTGTTCTGGCTAAAAAGCAAACTTGTTGAAATTCTATTGTCCAAAGACTGGCAAATATTGCATAAGGGACAACCTTAATTTTTTCTCTCACACCATTATTCTGACATAGACTTAAAGAAACAGAACATAACAAAACAAACATTTTCTAGGCAATTACATATTTTGAGAACTGGAGTGGCAGATTTTGCCAAAGTCATTGTTTCTGGAAGCTCCGATTATAACAATGTGGTCATAATTATGAAGTACTGTCATTATCCTTCCACTAAGATGCTACTACTTCTACAGTTATAGGCAAAACTGGGGGAAAAAAATAAACACAAGATTTTACAATGTAATTGAAGCTAAGAACAAAGTACTCAAAAAACAATTAATTTTTCATAAAGCTCCTTCAGCCATGAATTTCTTACTGTATCCTCAGCTCCCTAACCTGTCTCCAATTTATCTCTTAGGTACTTATCTAGGCATTGCCTCTTCTAGGAAGCAAACTTCCTTAACCCCACTTTAAGAATGATGATCATAACAGCAGTTAAAACTTAACTGGCCAGGTGCCAGTGGCTCACACCTGTAATCCTAGTTACTTAGGAGGTTGAGTAGTTCAAAGCCAGCCCAGGCAGGAAAGTCCATGAGGCTCTTATCTCCACTGAACCACCAGAAAACCAGAAGTGGTGCTGTGGCTCAAGGGGTAGAGTGCTAGCCTTGAGCTGAGGGACAGCACCCAGGCCAGAGTTCAAGCCCCACAACTGACTAAAAATAAAATAAGACTGAGTACCAATCACTAAGCAATATCAAATCTTTTTCTTAATAATCCTAAGTAATGGAGACTAATAAAATACCCATTTTAAAGATAAGACATAGAAATATAAAAACGTTAAGTGACCTGCCAAGAGAAATTAGTATTAATGCCAACATGTGAAGTCATGTTGACTGATCCCAAGGTCTTGTTCTAGTGACTGGACCACTCTGTTGCTATGTGATTAAAGATGATCAGACCCCTAGTGACCCAACGTTCTTCAATGACTGTAGTCTTCAGCATTTAGGTTCATTGCTATGCTAAAACTGGATGCATCATTTTCTATAAATACTAAATCCAGAAGATCAAATGTGAAGCAAGCATAAGAAATGAACTATCAAATATTCCTGAAAAGTGGAAAATCTCATTAAGCATATTTTTGTTGAAGCCTAATTTTTACAAAATATTATAGCTATATACAATATAGCTATAACTGGCGAACCTAAAATACATTAGGAGTTACCACTCCTATGATAAGAAAAGTGTCTTAGAGTATAATGAAAACCCTTGGCAATTTGAATATTATATGATACTAAATTATACCATAATTATTTCAAAGGTCAAGAATCTTACACATTTAGTTTTAAAACTCTCCACCTGGGTGATGCAATCAGATATTTTAAGTATGTATGAAAATATTTAATTATACAAAATAAGTGGAAATCTACTAATTTAATAAGCTTAAAAGTAAAATGTTCAATATTTTTCCCATGAGTACTTTCTTTCCTCTTCTGTAAAAAAAAAGAACTCTTTAAAAGAATCTTTTTTGAGTGAATATGAGCATTTTATTTTTCAGTATTATTTTGAGTTTTCAGTGTTAGTTTCGAGGAAAGGCAAGATCAAGTGGTTTGGAATAAAGCCGTGTATCACTTGCTAACTCATGGGTCATTCTGTGGAACTATTATGCTGAGCACCACTGACAATTTCTAAACAAAAGACAGACTCAGACCCATTTAAGCATTTTCAAGAATTCACAGCCAAGTGGGAAGAAAACCAAATGTAGAGCAGCACCGGCGTGAGAGTTTAAAATCTCCAGAGGAGGAAAACCTTTGACCCTTAATAAATCAAATAGAATAAAAGTCAGGTCCATGGACTATGGAGCTAGAATGTCTGCCTCTGACTCTCAACTTTGCATTGTTGCTTTAAGTGACTTCACTGAATCCCTGTAGGCCCCCATTTCCTCCTTTACCTTTATAATTAAGTAAAGAATTGTTTGGAAATTGAAGTAAATCTACATGAGTGAAGCAAGTGGAATAGATCCTGTTACATAGAAAGCATGCTAGCTACACAAATGAACCCAGCACTAAGGCCTTAGGTTCACAGGGACAAGTCATACTAAAATAGCTGACCAATGCATACTCTCAGTTATGCAGCTGGTGCAATCCTTACCTGCATATAAACAATGGCTTCATACTAACAGTTTTCCACACCTGCTCAACGCAGTCTTCAGCTTAACCTCTTCTTGTCTGTCTATTATTTTGAATATTATGGAAGTACTGATCAATTGTGTCAGAATCCTACAGTTAACAATAGCTTTATCAAACAGTCTATTAATAAACCACGGTATAACCCCTGTTTTCACTGTATTTGATGTTGGTATAATTTGGGGAGGGGACAGGAAAAACAAAGTATTTAACTAAGAATGCAGGTGGACCCATTGCAACAATGAAATGTACAAGATGCTATGTCAAAAAAACGAACTTTACAACTTTGGCTGGTGAGGGGGTGGGGCGGGGGCAGGGCGATATGGGAGAGCAGGGATGGTAAGGAGAAGCAAAGGAGGAGGCAACAATGCTTGATAAGAAATATACTCGTTACCTTGCTCATGTAATTGTAACCCCTCTGTATTTCACAATAAAAAAAGTATTAATAAAAATAAAATTAAAATAAAGTAAAAAAATGAAAATAAAAAAATCACTACCGAATACTGACATGTTTAATCCATTATCAGAAACACAAAGATTCCCTTCAAGTTGTCAATATTATTTACACAAAAGAGAAAAAAAAACACAATCACAAAATCCATGTAACCAAAGGTAACACCTATTACCAAACTGGCTGTGGTTTGCTGCTTTTGAAGTTCTTAACTATTATTTGTGATTTGTTGGTTTATTTGCTGTAACAAGAGCAGGAGCAGAAAATGAAAACTCAAAAAAATGTGAAATAAAAAAATAAAAACTGAGAAAACTAGCAAAAAGAAAAAAAAGAATTCTCCATTGTTACTGCTTTACAAAAGAGAGATAGAGAAAGATTTCTACTCATTTTTATTTAAGCAACAAATCAAGACCAGTCTGGTACCATTAAATTCACTTAAACTATTTCTGCCAGTCCTCCTGTTCTGCTCAGAGTATTTTGGATCTCTGGTATCTGTGAAACAAGGGATCCAATATTCTGCACAGCAAGAGGCCTATTCTGAGAGAGAAAAACCATTGCTAAAGAGAGTCACAAAATCTCCAGGCCAAAAGTAACCTTAAAAATCATCTAATCAGCCATTTATTTTATAGAAAAATCAGTCATTATAGAAAAACTAAGTGAAACCACGCATTCCCTCTAGTTGGTAATCTTTTTCCTTTTAATTTGTCATTTTTGTAAATTTGCCTATTTGGTACAGAACATTACCCAAGAATAAATGTAACTGTAAAACAAAATCCAGAGAAATACACGCTTAATATCAATAGTGATTAGGGCCATCTAACTTTGTGAAAGTATGAAATAGGACAACAGAATTTTGATCCAACATTTAGTAACCATAACAGGAACCTACATTTGGCAAAATTCTATAGCCTACAGCTATCGGAGTTTGGGCAATTTATTTAGCACTTTTATTTGTATTTTGATTTCCTCATGCTCCCAACTTAATTTGAAATGTTATTTTGTGGTAAGAGTGAATTTCAAGGGACTCTACTTATCCAGCTCTCTGTGATCAGATGGTAAGTAGGAATTGGGGGTGGGAGTGAAAAGAAGAAAAAGAAGACAGGAGAAAGAGAGTAAGGGTCTTCAAGGGGATTGGGAAGGAAAGAAGAACAGAGCTATATTTCATTTCTACATTGTTGATTAACCTCCTCCTTCAAATTACATATGAAGCCCCTTCTTATATTAGAAATAAATTCAGATACGATACTTTAAGCAAGCAGTAATAAAAAATTCCATAAGCTATTTCAAGTTGGACTAATATGCAAATGTTACCATTCTTAAACACTAATGTAAGTAAATATCAAATGGAAAATAAGAGGTTAGAATAGAATAACTAAATTCAAATGTATAAAACAAGGAGATTTCAATTGCATTCAATTATTTCACCCAATCACCTAGAAGTGAAGATCCTCCAAAGAAAATTGCACTGGCTTCTGAGCTCCTTGGAGAGCCGGTTTAGTTAACAGCCTACCTACACTTCAGAGATGACCATGCAGCTTACATGTCAAACTCATTTTAAAATGTCAATCATGTCCTTTTCAATCTAATTAGTTTGGAAAGTAGTGTCACTGACCTGGAACTATGCAGACCATTTATTATCATATCTTTTGATCAACCTAACACTTTGCTTCAGTTGAGTTTAAGACACCTGTAGCCAAAATGTATTATCCTTTCTCCTGCTCATTACTGTTAACTCTCAGTACAATTTCCTATTTACAACTCAATTTAGTTCTATGAACAGACATGACCAACTTCACAGAGGGACCCCACAGAATTTCCTTTATTTAATGTTTTAGGGCAATTAAAATAAAAACGGAGAGAAACTAATATGTGTGTGTGTGTGTGTGTGTGTGTGTGTGTGTGTGTGTGTGTGTGTGTGTATAAATATATAACATGCCAAATGTATTCATAAATATATATGACACACATAGCAAATATTCATAAATATATATGACACACATAGCAAATGCACATAAAATATTCAGAATTTTAATAAAAACTAACAGCAGAAAAGAGGAAGAGTATAGGACTGCAGATATGCTGAGAGAAATAGATAGGTAGGGATTTTTTTTTAAAATATGATACAGTGAACTATATAAAAAAGTGTATGTAAACTGTGTGCTGGTAACTCATGCCTATACTCCTAGATCCTCAGGAATTTCCAGGACAGAAATAGATTTGGGTGGAATGATGGCAAAAAGATGATGGTTAGCAAGCAACAGAAACCTTCAACTCCATTCTTTAGAAAGGTCAGGAAAATTACCCTTTTTTTTTTGGTCAGTCATGGGGCCTGAAATCTGGGCCTGGGCACTGTCCCTCAGCTCTTCAGCTCTAGCTAGGCTAGCGCTCTACCACTTGAGCCTCAGTGCGACTTCTGTTTTTTTTCGGCCTAAGTGGTGCTGAAGATTCGAACCCAGAGCCTCACGCATGTGAGGCAAGCACTCTACCACTGAGCCACCTTCCCAGCCCTACCCAATCTTTTTTATCACTCCAGTTTCACATATCAAGAAGACAAAAATCTAAGTAAGTAATCTTATTTCTTCCATATAGAACCACATATTGCATCAGGGACAGAATAATACACATCCTTAGACATGCCGCCAAAATAGCATATTCATATCTTTAATGTGGCATTTTTAAAAAGCGTGGAAGTTATATTTAAAGTAATGACTAGTCATTCTGGAAGATGATCATCTAAAAGCAGGGTGTCAGCTGCCAGATCTTTTCTATCCTGTACTTTGCTTTGGAGAAGAAGCATTTTACCAAGAAAATTCTTTTTGTCAAAAGGAAAAAGCAAAAATGTTCAACCTTGTTTGCTTTATCAAATTATTACTAGTGAATGCTATTTAACATCAGGTTAAACAAAATATGCGTATACTTTACACTTACCTTCAGGTGAAGAGCCTGTCTTTTGGGAAAAGACAGCATTTACTTTACTCTTCTTACTGACATCATTGTTTACAGACAAGCTGGACTGTATTTTTCTATGCATTTTCTGAGAAACAGGAGCTGAAAGTTTGCGATGATCTGTGGAGGAATGTTTGGTCCCATGGTGAATTCCATTTCCATTACTCAGATTTGCATGGCCTCCATTCTTTATCTTGCCTGTTTCTTCCTCACTGGGTTCCTGAACTGAAGTCTGTGGCTCAGGCAGACGCTGGGGTTGGGCTAAATTTAAAAACAGGAAAATTGCATCTAATTAAGAAGAAATTTGTATTTTAAAGTAATGAAAATATATTCAATAATAAAGATGTGATTTACTCATGACACTAAAATTGATGATACAAAAGACAGAAGAGAGAGAGACACATACACACATATTCAGAGAGAACACACCTATAAGAAAATTAGGGGAAAGTACAAAACACTGCCATAATGAAATGGATAAAAGAAGTACAAATTAGTGTACTAAAGTATAATCAAGAGTAACTGGGGAAATTTTAAGGAAGAAAGAGTGAACGGACTTGACTTAGTAGATATGAAACCTTACATAAAATGGCCATCACTAAAGCAATACGAAACTTGATAGGCATAGGCATATAAACCAATGGGACAGTAGATTCTTAAATACATAGTTGTGTGCACAGACACGTGTGTATCTCACACAAACAATTTCAGATACATTAAGTGCTTATATGGAATGTATAACTTTTTAAAGTGAAAATATATAACGAATATTAATGTATATAATATATGATGAATATTAATCAGTTTTGTGCTGTCACATGTTTCTGGACACATTCACAAATTTTGGTAAAGAGCTAAAGTCCTTTGTGGCTTGGGACAGGTTATATGAGCTATTCTGCCAAAGAAATGTCCACCTTGTTTTCACAGAGACCAGTCCAAGATGTCCACCACAACAGAGAAGTGAAGCCACTCAGCACAGTCAGTAGATAAGTATTTGTTGGCCTTGGAAATGGGGCACAGCTCTGATGTCTACTTCCTGGCAGACAAATGACCTAATAAATGTGCCTAATAAAGTAGGGTATTATGAGAAAATCCTACTGAATGGATGGGTGTGATCCTTGGTTGTGGGACTTCAGAAACCTCTACATGTTGCAAAGAAATTTATTTTTTTATTTAAATTCACAAAAATAGACCCTGGGTTTACTAACTAAAATTTTCATTTCCATTTCCATCAGTCTCCCACCTCCCCAACCAAAGAAAACAACTTTATATCAGTTAAGTAAAGAGACTATTAAAATCAACATTTTCTCTGACTGTATAGATTTTAAGCAAAGCTTTCTACCAAAAAAAGACAACAACAAAAAATATTTACTGTGAAAATTTTACTGCTTTATAACTTCTTAGAATGTCAAAATCTAAAGCTGCTATTTTAGTTAGTTTATGATTACCAACTACTAAAAGTTGTAAATTACACATGGCTGTTAAGAATTCATTGACATTCTAAGTATTGCATGCAAAGCTGTCTCACTTGTGCATGGTGCAAACAAATGTTTAATATAGAGAGGGGGGTAATTATCATCTGGGAAGCAGCTAAGACTTGGAGGGAGCTTTGGTAAAAAGAGATAGACAGTAATATTTGAGTAAATCTTAAGCACACTATTTACTTCAGTTCTCATTTACCTACTCTATATGAAGAAAATCATCTTCTCATATCAAAATATTCTATTCATGGGCATGGTTGAAGACAGAGAACAGATTCCTTTTTGTTGTATGCTTGTTGTTGTTCCATGCTTTCATGGAAGCCTGCTAGCATTAATACCTGATTTATAAAACTAATCCTCATAGTTTTCCAAGTCTAAAGGGATAAAAGGAAATAATTGTCTAGAAAGCGTATCAAAACCTTTTATTCTAAAATTCAGATGAAAAAGAAACAGAAAAGATTCCTTCCCTATTTAGCAGTTATGTATACCTTTTCTTTAAAAAACATTTTTATGTTATTATAAAGGTGATGTACAGAGACATTACAGTTTCATAAGCTAGGTAAAGAGTACATTTCTTTTTGTACAATGTCATCCCTTCCCTAGCTCTCTCCATACCTTTTTCATGACCCAGAGCTTCAATCAAGATGTTTAAAAGAGGAGAACTATTTCTCATGGGTGCACAACATTTGATCTAGAGGTTAGTTATCTGCTACTCCTATAAATTCTTGTATCAACTAGAATTGACACTCTAGTGACTGCTATTGAAATTAGAGCTAGTTATGCATATGTATTTAAAAGACACCAAAGAAGACAGTTAGACCTATTGCGGTGGTCTTTTCAGACCACTTCTAATAATCTCTCCAAATGAATTAAATATTTTAGGGTCATGGTTTCTCTAAACAAATAATGCAAGCAATCTGAGAATTTGCTTAAGTCTGAATGTCTTTGACCAATGAGAGAAAGACTATCTTATAAATCTAAAATGTCACAATTGAAGATAGATTTAGAATTATTGTGAAATACTTAAATATTCTCAATAAATAAAGGTAATGAAAAGACAAGTGTGTGTTGTCACAAAATTCTTAAAATGACAGGTGTGACCTTTATCACTATTAAAATTGACTTGTTTCAAATTACTGAACGTGGGTGGAGTAGTAGTATAACATGGTCTTCACATTTCAGACTTCATAATTTGGGGAGGGAAAGGGAAAAAACAAAATGTTTAAATAGGGATACAGGTTGACCCATTGAACAATGAGATGTACAAGACACTATGTTGAAAAATGAACTTTACAAGTTAGGTAGGAGGGGAGTGTAGTTGTGGAGGTGGGAGGGAAGGAATGGTAGGAAAAAAACAAAGGAGGAGGCAACAATGCTTGATAGGAAATGTACTCATTACCTTGCTCGTGTAACTGTAACCCCTCTCTCTGTACAGTATTTTTACAATAAAAAACTTATTAAAAACATTTCAAAATCGTATCTATTTCCATTGGCAGACAAACAATAGTACACTATATTTTTTGTTTCTCTAGCACCTAATTATATTTCACTATTTTTTATTATAGCTAAATAATCGAGTATGACCTCTTCACTTTGGTGTGCTTTAACATTAAAACAATTTTTCATTGAATGACTTTGCCAGATGGGTTTAGTAAGACAATCCAAAACAGGATAAGATGTAGATATATTAGTTATCTCAATAGACATCAAATTTGACTTTGTTGATCATTTTTCCTAATTTAATCTTTTGCTAAAGTTCTAATTAAAACCAAGTAGGAAACATGATTTTATTTTCAAATAAAGAACAAAAATAGCTAATGGATTAAACCACAACTACTTGGTTGAACGCAGATTTATTTCCCCTTATTGTATAGAAGTTGTGTATGACTTTAAAAAAAAGCACGCTAATATGGGAACAATACAATACTTCTTAAAACACAAGTGATGCCTAGGGACCCGCGCTATTCCTTTAATGATCCACTGCTCTCATTCAGCTGTCTTTCTTTTTTCAAATCTTTACATATGTGACAGCTCTCAAAAGTAGACCATAGACCATCTGGCATTTTCAGAGGTGCAACTTGTGCAAATTCAGCTCTATTGGGAGCACACTGCTATCTTCTGCCTGAGTTATAAAGGGACAATAGAATGTAGAACTTATGAGTTGTTTTGAATTATTCATTTTTTGCCTGTATATTCAAGAAATTTTACAAACTCTGCATTTTGTCCTACATAATCACATGCGTTAAAGGTACAAAGAAACTTTTTGACACCTCTTTTCTACAGAAAGCTGGCATTTTGTTTGATATGTGAACATTCAGCATCTGTTATATCACTCTAAACAGAATGGGTACTTCTACAAAAGACCCCATTTTAAATTTGCTCTATACAAGCGAAAAATGTATTCCTGATATTCAGTAACGAATGCAGTACAAATCAAAATTTCAAATACCAGTTAGAAGAGCACTCAGCATCTTCAAGCTGAATAGCACTGGTCATCTGCTTACCATATGTGTAAAGATTTTACAAAAATCATTTTGCACACAATGCAGCATGACTGTAATTTTAATATCTATGATGAACAGTTACAAATGTCTCAAGAAATACTGTGCATCCTAGGTTCAAATATTTTCAATCAGGAAAGAAACTAATAGAATTAGTTCTAGTGATTTTTCAATAATAATAATAATAAAATATGGGAGTAACTGAGTCAATAGCATGAATTTCTTTTGATAATCTTTTAGAAATAAGTAGGTGATATTGTAGCTAGTAATTGTATGTGAAACTTCAGTTCTGGAGTAGCAATAGAAAGCAATATTTTCTTATAGCATACAATCTATTAGCATGTCAAACCATTTTCAGTCAATGGTCTCTTTGCACAAGTCAGATCTAATAAAATTACAAAATAATCCTAATACAATTTAGTAAATTTAACTCGTTAATGTTCACATTGAAAATAAAATCTAAAGTCTTGGTTAACTCCTAAAGACATTAATTTTAAACACAGGAGATGAAGAAAAAGCTAAACTAACTTTTCCATGGACAGAAACAAATTTTTATTAGTGCAATACTGCCCCAGCGTCCCTGTGGGACAGACACACACATACACACACATATAAACACTCCAAAGCACATACCTGCACACAGAAGAATATTAAATATTACATATTGAATGTACATAAACCATTCAATATTAAATATGGCATATATTAAAATATGCAACCATAGAGAAGGATAGTTTTAAAAAAGATAAAGTATAACTCATATGCTAAAACTATCTTAGGTTAATAAGCTATATAATGGGAATTTAGACTAAAATAATTTAAAATTCATGTGATAACATTCCTTTTTTCATCATCTGGACTCAGAGCTTTCTCGATAGTCAGACTGTGGTAAAATCTGTGTTCTAATAAACAATAGCCTAGACCCTTGCATTTTTCTATGTTCTTTTCCTTCATTCCCCTCCAAGGGTCTTCTGATTGTGTATTTATTTCTTGATCTTCTGTATGCTTCTCAACACATCTATTTCCCAACTTCATTTTATGTAACGTACCTGAGGAAATATTTTTTTGAATTCTGAAACTTTGAATAAATAAAAAAAAAAAAACCTCCATTTAAGGATCCCTATCAAAGATTGTAACTCAAAGGATGGAAACTTCCAGAATGAAGGGTACTGTGTCATGATTAGAGCACACCAAACAAAACTTGATATCCATCCAGTTTCTATTATTGCAAATAAACCATTTGGTGTCACTGGGAAGTTTACTATCCAAAATGAATAATAAGAGTTGTTTTGAAATGTAATTTCTTTTTATGTTTAATCATATTTGAAAAAAATACATAGTCACATTTAAATAAAACCTGGAGAGAAAAACTGCTAGCTTCCCCACTGAACTTATTTTTTCCCCATTGTTTAATGCAGGGTTCATTTTCCAACCGGCCTTTGCAGATGGGTTTTTGCCATGTGTCCATGTTATTCCCGAAGGAATAACAGCAGAACTGTTTCTCCACTTCTGGCTGAGCCTTAGGTCTTGGGTGTGCCCTCTCTATACTTTCCTTTAATTGTGGTTGGTAGCAACCAGCTTTGATTATCACTGAGGGAAATATTTTACAGGATGTTAGAGAAACCAAAGAGAAGGGATCTGCATGCAACAGAGAGTAGAACCTCTTACTGGCATAAAATTTTCATCTCTTTCTGTTATATATGACATTAGCTTCAATACTATTGAAACCACAGAAACAATGCTAAGATTCAATCTGAAGTAGTAATAACTTTTCTCAACCACTATTCACAGTGAGTATAGGCATAATATGATGTCAGCTACCAATAACAATGACTTTGAGACACCAAATTTTACAAGAAAGAAATATTGCATGATGGTTATATTAATAAACCATCTGTCAGTAGCAGTAGAAAGATGACCAACAAACATACATCCTAACTACAGGCCTTAGAAAGCAAGCAGTGTTTAAGATTCTGAAGCTAAATTGTGCAATTGTGGCTTACATTTGCAATCCTAGTCATTGAGGAGGCTGAAACCTAGAGGATCATAGTTCAAGTCAGCCCAGACAGAAAGTCCATGACATCTTTACAATAATCACAAAACAGCTGGATTAGAAGCATGGCTCAAGCAAGTAGAAGAGTGCAGCTATGTGCCAAGCAACCAAGCAAAGTGATTGCAAGGCCCCGAGTTCAAACTTTAGGACTGGCAAAAAAGTAAATAAAGTTATAATAAAGTGCTAAAGTAAATAATGATAATAACTTATCTGAATATATCAGAGGTACAATAATAGTATTTCATAGTTTCATAGGAAAAATAGGCATGTCTTACTATGTGTATAACATTAAATAAATACAAACATATACAAATATACATATAAAGATTGGGATGACTAATTTTCCTAAGAAACTACCTGCTACCATTATTGTGCCTCTGTAATAAGTGTATATATATGACATATAGTACAAATATATATGTATATATATGCATGTGTATATATATATAAGTATATTTATATGGTCAACAGGACAGAGTGTCCATTTCCCAGTCATATTGGCTTTCCATCCTGTCAGCTCCTCAAAGCCTTGAGTATGCTGTGAATATATCATGAAACTCTTGGTCACATTACAAGCAGATGTTTGAAGTCTGTTACTATTACTATGTTATATTTTTGCAAACAGAAATTTTTCTCTGAATTCTCTAAACAATAGCCAGGTTATAGAATACTTATACTTTTATTTCCACATCATCAGTTAGTATTATTTGCGATTATATTCATACCTCACTATAAAATTTACAACAAAAGATTTTGTTAAATATTACTTGTTTTGTGTTTTTTTATTGTAAAGGTAATGTACAGAGGGGTTATACTTACGAAGGTCAGTTAATGAGCACCTTTCTTTTGGAACACTGTCACCTCTTTCCTAGTTTTCTCCCAGTTTCTTTTTTTTTTTTTTTTACCCTCCAGATGCCCTTCCCCCACAAATTGTATAGTTCATTTCCAACATAGTGTCGAGTGAATATCACTGCTAAATTAGTTCACCCTTTCTCTCAACATTTCTGTGCTTCCCCTTACCCTCCCCCAAACAGATAAACTTAGATACAAGACACAAAAGTACAACGATCAAAAACAGTGACAGAAAATGGCAGGGAAACCCACAAAAAAAAAAATCTCTTGTTTCCATTTCTTGGAGTTCATTTCAATAAGAATCATTTTATATGATCACATGTGCATAGCTATTGAACTTTTGTGATTTTCTCCTGTGAATATCCTCCTTTGGTCTGCGTGAATGTTTAGAGTCCTGTTTAATTGATCATATCCAAGTGTATTTTTTTTTACTATCCATTGTGTTTATTTGTAGATCTGTAGGCACATTGTAATTACCACAAATGAGGGAAAACATGCAACCTATACTTTTTTGTGTCTGGCTTACTTCGCTCAACACAACTTTTTCCAAGTCTTTCCATTTTCTTATGAATGGGGCG
Source organism: Dipodomys spectabilis (assembly GCF_019054845.1). NCBI lineage: Eukaryota > Metazoa > Chordata > Mammalia > Rodentia > Heteromyidae > Dipodomys > Dipodomys spectabilis. Next base: position 5,722,723 of record NW_024870874.1, on the reverse strand, counting down.
ATATCATTCTTTCTGATGGAAGCATAGAATTCCAATATGTATATTTACACCCCATTTTCTTGTTCCATCCACTGAAGGGCATGTGGATGAGGGGCATCTGGGTTATGTTTCCTGTTGTACATAACTATTTTAAAAGTACCTGATAGTGGTGCCGGGCGCTGGTGGCTCACACCTGTAATCCTAGCAACTCAGGAGGCTGAGATCTGAGAATTGCGGTTCAAAGCCAGCCTGGGCAGGAAAGTCCGTGAGACTCTTATCTCCAATAAACCACTAGAAAACCGGAAGTGATGTTGTGGCTCAAGTGGTAGAGCACTTGCCTTGAGCTAAAGGGCGCAAGGACAGCGCTCAAGCCCAGAGTTCAAGCCCCACGACCAACAAAAAAAAAAAAAAAAAACTAACAAAAAAAAAAAACGTACCTGATAGTTTATCTTCATGGGATAGCACATACTCAAGTATCACCTTTTAAATAACATTTCAGAAGTATTTCATTTAACTAACTTCAGTGCATATAAACATTAAGCACGGTACACTACAGTAATAGATGATAAGAAGAATGGATATTCATTAAGGTTAATGAGAAATAAGAAAACATATACTGAAACCTTCACATATTTTGAACTGAAAATGCTTTTGACAATGAATAGAGCATTCAAAGACCAGGAAGCATGAAAGGAGACCTTCCATTAGGAAGCAAGCAGCACTTTTAGGTTTCAACTTAAAAGACACATTGGCTTCTGGACAGATCATGAATTAATATAGGTCTTAGAGACAGCCCTGTCTTTGGGTCCCTTTAGCCTTCTCTGTGTGACACAGACTTTTGGATAAGTCAAAGATGTAAGTCAAAAAGCTTGATTCTAAGTGTTCTTATTGAGGATCAAACCTGCATGAGGAGTAGCTAGTTGAAATGAAAAGATAGTTTTATAAAATGAACAATGAGAACAATGAGAAAACTTTGTTACTGCCCACCAATAGTAACCAATATTAAATAATAGTGAAATAATTGGTTCAAGTTCTAATCAGTTCTTGGAATGTAAAGTACATGCATATTATTAAGGATAGAACTTTTTGATATTCTACATCAATTTGCTCACTGATTGTTATAATACATTTATAACTGACAATGTTTATAGCAATAAAATAACTCCAATTTTCCAAAGCAGAGGTAAATAGAAAAAGGTAGCATCTTTATTGATAGATGTTTTAACTTGCATCCAACAGATGTTGATACCAATATGAATATAAATGTGTTATTGTGAAAGTCCAAAATAGTGCACCTCTCTGTATAAATAAAATTCCAAAGGTCACTCAAGCCAGAGTGCAAGCATTGTGAGTAGAGGAAAAGGTAGCATTCATTTCTCTAGTTGGTTACAAGGATTTACATTCAGAGGAAATAAGGCCCCACTCTGGAGCTCTGTACTCAAAGACAGCCATGATGGACACTGACGAAGGAAACCTTACAAAAAATCCTGCAGTAAACAAATCTGCTGGCCACAGAACATAGGCCAACTTGAGGGAAGAAACTAAGCAACCAGCACTTAGGATAGGCCTTGATCATATCATCTTCCCTATCATCCAGTCAGGAAAAGACTATGTCTCAGGCCAGTACTGTACTTTGGTTTACACTAAGGCTCTTCCATTCCTCCTTCACCAGTCATCAAGTACGTTTAAGCTACAAGTTGAAGAATTAGAAGGAGCTACATTTAAATTTGATTTAGGGAAGATTATTTCAGAGAAATAATCCACCATCACTTGGATGTCTGGGAATAAGACGCAAGTTCTATATGGATTATTTGGATATGATTTGATTTGTGTCTCACAGTGAAAGACATATGTATGTTTGTGGGTGGGGGAGGGAATCTCATTAAGTATAAACAACATAGACTCATGTGCTTGGAAATAAAAAAAAGTATTGTTTACACCTGCATAAAACAATCCAAGTCAGTCAAAATCAGGACCAGAGCAGATATTCATGCTGTGTCTCAACATCATCCCTTTCTCTTCATAACAAAATAAGTATTAATGAGAATAGGAGTTCACTGATACAAACTCTTGAAAAAATAAACTGTCTTGAATTACATACTTTTTTTTATCAGAAATCTTGACAACTTTGGATATTTATTGTGTTTTTATATAACAGAAAGTTCCTTAAGAATAAAATTCCACATTCTTAGAATAAAGTCCCCCAATCAGGCATATACATACTGACAAAGAGCCTTGTATGATATTCAGCACCCAGTGGACACCCACTGAAAATTAACTGATGATGATGAATTATACTAGCTTTTAAGCTGTCAATTGATCCCAGCATATCACCACCATCCTGAATAAATCAAGCAACAGTTTGGTACTCAGCACCATTAGAAACTTCACCCGTCACCTTCATGAGCCTAGGGAATTGCTGTAAAAGCATAATAGGAGGATGGCAGAAATGTGGCATGAATTCAAGAAATTCTATTAGAACAAGGGAATTTGGGTTTCAAGTACAGATATCAAAAGATGTATATAGCACAACATATCCGAAAGGCTAGTTAAGTTGCCTTTCTAAAAACAGAATAAAAGAAGTCACTGCCAGACTGTATGCCTATAAAGGTTTTGTTTCTTTCCTAATATGAAAATAAGCTCAATATATAGTAAAACTGGACTCTTCTTGAAATTAGGAGTATAGAAAGGCTTAAAGGAACTTCCAGTCAGGAAACAGGTAACAAACAAACTTGTTGGCATCCTGAGCTAAGTTTCTTTTCCTTTTACCAATAAAAACCAGTAAGTGCATCAAAATAACTTTGGTTGTAAGCTGCGTGCACAAAAGAATTACAGCTATTTGTGATTGAACACTCTGGCATAATATACTAAGGATAAAAAACATCACAGGGAATACATTAACAAACCTTGTTATTAAAGACCTGGACCTTGAGGATTATTATCTAGAATAATCAGAAATCCAAAGATAAGGCAGCTCTAACACTACTAATTTCCTAGCTTAATCTCATTAGATACAAGGTCTGCGAAACACAGAAATAAACTGTATGTAAACCATATCACCCACTAAGACATCAGAGCAAGCCCAAGACCAGAAAAACCTCCCTTAAGACCAACTCATCACTGTAGTACCAGAAAGACCACTGGCACTCACAAAACCTTCCATATTTGGGGCGAGGGAAAGGATTTACTTTAAAATATAAAGCACTGAACTTTATCCTTGACAGTTGAAGAAGTAACTTTGTTACAAAAATTAAAGAATGTATCTTGCTAAAACTGATTTACTAAATTTGCTTTAAAAAGTTGCTCTCACTTTTGAAATTCTGTAACTTTGTCAAATGTATGTATTGCCATAAATCTCATACTAATTTCAATCATATTACAAGAATATTGATCTATATTCTAACAACAATCATTACAGAAACCAGAAATAAGTAGAACTAATAAACACTTGAGACAGCAAAATATGTTAGTATTGGAAAATAAATAGTGAATGGAAGAATGAACTATGTACAGAACTGTGTACGCTGCAATCTTTTGACAAATACTTATTGTGCATCTACTATACAGTTCTAAGACGAGTTAAATAGAGGTTAAGAAAAAGACATTAAATGTGGTAATAAATAAAATATACAATGAGAATACTGCCAAAAAGAAAAGGAACTACTGTTTACAATATTTTTCCCCAAAAAGAACTGAAAATATTTTAATATGGGTAGCTACAAATGACAGAGATCTGAAGGCCAAGGGCTTCACAAAGAGGAGGACTAATAGTTTCATGATATAGTCATAGCATATTCAAGGCTTTCAGGAGCTCACAGGATGCAAAGCTAATATGACTGGGAAATGGACACTCTGTCCTGTGGACCACACACACACACACACACACACACACACACACACACACACACACACACACACACACACACACACACGTATTTTGTCAGTCACAGGGCTTGAAGTTGCAGCCTGGGCACTGTCCCTGAGCTCTTTTGCACAAGGCTAATACTCTACCAATTTGAGACACAGGGCCATTTCCTGTTATCCGCTGATTAATTGGAGATAAGAGTCTCATGGACTTTCCTGCCCTGACTGATTCTGAACAGTAATCCTTAGTTCTCAGCCTCCTGAGTAGGTGTGATTACAGGCATGTACACAGTAGTTCCTTTTCTTTTTGGCTTTCAGGAAGTGATATAAAGTCATCAAGTCTATGCAAAGTGTAAAGTACAGCAACAATTTGGAATACTAGGAAACATTTATAGAAATCTTATACTTTAATTACTTTTCAAGAAAGAAAGACATACATCTGTTCTCTGAAATAGATCAATCTATATGTACTGAAATTCACTATGGTTGTTATACTAAACAGGATAGCAAGAATGATTTGATGTTCTTTAATAATGAAATGAAAAACTGTAAGAGAACTGTGATTCTGTGCTTAAGAATCTGTTAAGATTTTACTTACACAGTTATAAATTATTTCTAACTTCTACATATGAAAGAAAACATGAATTCTTTGTCTCTTTAAGCCTGATTTACTTAACATAATTTTTCCCAGGTTGATCTATCTGTTTGTAAATGATGGAATATCATTCTTCCTAATGGATGAGTAAAATTCCAATGTGTGTGTATATATGTCACCTTTCCCTGACTTTCTATTAGTTCATTGAGGGGCATCTGGGTTCTGCCATACCTTGGCTATGGTGAAGAGTACAACAATGAACATGGTCGTATGGTTGTACAAGTGCAAAAGTGAACAAAAAGTTGTATAAAAGTGTTCACAAATGTATTACCAAATATGGTATTTGCAAGAATTCAAACAGTGTAATTCCGTAGAAAAAATAACACATAGTCTAACAAAATGCATATCAAAATACTGGCACTTTCAAGGTGTTGGGGGGGAGGTCAAAGGAAGTGGAATATATGAATGAAGAAAAGACCAGGGAAGAATGCAATAACAACATTCAAAGCATATTCTATGAAATTAAGAAAATTGAGGGGGGTTAGCATTTTGAGGAAGGGAAAAGATGATAAAAAAAATTGGTGACATTCATCAAGATTCATTGTATTTATTTGCTGATTTGTTGAATGGTAACTCCTTTGTACAACAACTTAAAGATGATACAAGTATGAATTTTTTTAAAAAAAAATCCTTCAGATTTTAGAAATGAGGTTATTATTCTGGTTTGTATTGAGCTTCATATTTTATCCTAATTCCATGAAGCAGGTAATTTCCCTTTTTTTGGGGAGGGGGGTCCGGTCATGGGGCCTGAACTCTGGGCCTCGCCACTGTCCCTCAGCTCTTCAGCTCAAGGCTAGTGCTGTACCACTTGAGCCACTTCCGGCTTTTTTCTTTTTGCTTATGTGGTACTGAGGAATCGAACCCAGGACCTCATGCATGCAAGGCAAGCACTCTACTACTGAGCCATCTTCCCAGCCCATGAAGCAGGTAATTTTCTAACAGTAGTTTTCAACTTTTATCAAACTCCACAGTTTATTTGAATGATGCATTTAGTAATATCTTTTGTGATTTGAAAAACATATGCTTCTCCTGGGATTCTTGTGTCTGTTGCCCTGGAGAGCCATAATTCTCATATTGGACCACAAGTGTCTAAATTGCCAACAAAGAATGATTTTTATCAGAAAATCAAATTCCCAGAGAAGAACTAAGAACAATTTGAGAGTGAACTGAGTAAGTTCCTGTACCTAGGGCCTTGAAAATGCATATTAATTTCTACTTTCCATTAATATGGCTCTTCAAATCCCACATTGTGGTTTACAAATTGTAAGAGTTATTACATATTCTCAATGATAATTAAAGAATTGAAGTCCTGGATCTGTCAGGATTTCTAAGAATACCCAGGTACTCATAGATAAATTCTTATCTCTTTCAATCTCCATTTATCGACAGAGAAAATGATGTTCAACAGTTATTCTGAAGCACCCTCCTTTCTTCAATATTTTAAGAGCACAGGTCTACGGTTCATTGTCCACTTGCAAGCAAACAATGTGCAAATGACATAGTTTCAAGAAAACAATGGGAAAAGAATCAATGTAAGGACCCACTTCAGTCAATTGGGCATTGTAGTTCAGTCTATGTCATCTAAATAATACTTAGATGCTGATTTAATATCAACACAATTATAAAGGTTTTCTTTTTTTCCTGGAGAAAACTTAGGTAGATGCAACTTAGGTAGAAATACTTGTAGCAAGCAAGATTAACCTACAGAAGTACTAGTAATTAATAGTTTTCTATGTCTTGCTAAGAGGTATTAGCAGAATAAGTCCTATACTTTCCATGATCACCCAGACGTCAGGAGCTCAGGGTAGCTATTAGTGACGATGGAAACCAGCAGGTGGTGAGATTAAATCTCTTCCCTTTTTAAATTTTCCAACTGGAAAACTACTGCACAAAAGAGGATATGAAAATAAACACTTTCTTTATCTGGTTCATTGCATGTGGTTCCTGACCATCAATGCCTACAAGGGGAAGGTGATTAGGGCTATGTACATTGTAATAGAAGAGAAGGAAAGACATTCTTAGGCTTCAGGTAATTCTTTCACGTAGTGCTATAGGATGCACTGCTTGCTCTGCCCTTTGTTGGCTCCTTGCTGCCTAAAGGTGTGCGTGATGGTTGGAAGAGGAGGCCTGATAGTCTAACCTTAGCCTAGTTCGAAGTTTACTCCAGCTTCCAAGAACCCTGAAACAACTAAAGGCTGAGACCTCTGGGAATCATACTGACACACATTCTGGCTTCTTAGTATCAGTTATAATTTTTCTCTAACATTTTGCAGAAAGTTTTTAATATTTTTGATCCACCACTGTTCCCTCAGCTGTTTCTTTTGTCCTTAAGTGTATGTTTCAAAAACAATATCATGAATTTACTGTCATTTGGATATAATTTCTTAAAATGAAAGGATATATCGGTTTGGCCTACATGTTAAACAAAATGGGTTTTATTTCTTCAAAAATACAAAATTTGTCAAAATCTAATCCTTAGTAAATCTACTGGTTGCTACATAAGCACTTAGTTGTTGGTGCATATGTGTTTATTTTTCTCTGATTGAACTATTCCATAATTTGTGACATTTTGAGTGGGAAACTAATCTTATAGAAGTCTTCAGTGCAGAACTAATTTTTTAACACTTCGCAGTATTTCTGTTCAGTACATTTATGTGGGATTTTAGGATCATTTGAAAGAGGTTTTAGTATGCCTCGGGTGGATATTCAGTGAGAGAGAGGACACCAGGCTAATGCTCCACTTATCTCTCTGTATTTCTGCTTTAAGCATCATCAGATATGCCTGAAAATGCAGGAGAGCTTCTGTCCTTACTGTGGAATAGCTCAAGATGTCCTTAGACTTCTTCCTTTAAACCAGTGATTGGTCATTCTCATCATTACTTACAATTAGCGACCACTTAGATTTTGACGATTAAATATTTACATTTAGTTACATGGTTGACCCTCTCCAATTCTAAAAGGTAATGATGGAAGAGATTTACTTCAAGAATATTTCAAAGATGCTGAAGTTGAAGCTGAGAGACAATGTCTCTTATAACAACTGGCCTTCATTCTGGATCAGACTGGAAATCCCAGGACTCCATACACCTCGACTCCTATACATTCACTCTCTTGCTAGTTTATGGTATTACTTGCTGCCTGCCTCCTCATCATATCTCATTCCTACCAATAAAGTCAAGCTTTCAGCCATTATTTCATTTTTACATTTCCTCTAGATGTTTGTGATTATTATTATTATTATTATTATGTCTATTTAGAATTGGGAGTCAGAAAATTACTCATACATCATGTGTACCTTCCCTATATTATAAAATCCCATACTGCATCTTTGTCTGTCTTCAATGACACCTACAGTTTTCTCCAAGTCCCCATTCATAATTACTAACAATATGGAGGATTTCAGCAGATCATTCCCAAGGCTTAATATCTTAGGTAAGACAGTCTTCAGGAAGGCTTATAGACTAAATCTTCTGAATAAAGAATCTTCAATGTGACATTTCCAAAAGGAATATATATATAATATATATATATATTATATATATATTTGTGTGTGTGCCAAAACTGTATGATAGGAATATGTTCAAGATCAAGATGTACATGGTAAGAAGCGTTTCTCCCAAAGAGACTCTCCACAAATGCCATCAAGTTGTTATGAACCTCCAACTAGCAAAAGAATGTTACTGTTCCTTTAGTTAAAAAAAAAAATCTTTAAATGACTTAAAATTATCTTTGCCCTTCCCTCAAAGAAATACTATTCTAGGATTATAAACTAGCCATTTTTCAACTCACTGTAATTTAGTGTTTCACATACTAAAATAGACACTACATTGAGTCATTATTACTGACCAAGGTATAATCGTACCTATGCTTTAGCCAGAGCTACAAGTTCTAATTCTCAGAGCTTAGCTAGCCAAATTTATTTTGAGTCCTAAAATGTAGTGTTAGGACTTCTACTGGCTTTTAGCTAAACAAAACAAAACAAAACAAAAACCTGTGGCAAATAAACACTCCCACAAGTACATTGTTAGTGCACATTAAGTATGTTCTGTAAACTGTACCATTTAGAAAATGGTCATCAGAAAAAAAAAAAAACTAACTAATTGAAGACTTCTTCCCAAGGAGTAGTCTCCAAACCCTTCATTTTCTTCAGGCTTCTTGAGGACAAGGAAATATTCACAAACCCAAGGTGTATCAAAGCTTGCAAACCTGAGAAAGATGAAGACTTATTCCTCAGGAAGAAAATTCTTAAACATATTTAAGAAAATGATGATAATTAGCCCCAGTTTAAAAGTGTAGACATCAAAAGAGATATGCAACAAATGATTAAGCCAAGTATTTAGTTTTTGCATCTTAAAGTAAAGACTGTGAAGTATATTCACATATAGTCTTTTATCATTTGCATTGTGTAACCTAACTCATTTCCACAGTAGAACTGAGACCTTTGAAGGAACTTATCCCAGTTAAAAATTATCAAATGAATGAACAGTAATAATTTAGAATAGTTATTCCTGGTAACAAAACAGGTCCTTCTACAGAGGCCATTTCTCACATTTACTTAATAAAATAAACATCTTATAACCTGTACCCTCCAACTCTCCCTCAATATGTTTATTGTACAATTTTAAGTTTTCTACTCTGTGAATGCTGATTTTTCTTGTTCAGTGTTTTACAAAAGAATAAAACTTGATAATTAAATGTCCAAGCCCTATTTAATTCTTTAATATTGTGATACAGATTACTCCTATACAAGCAGATGATTATTACTGGTTTACTGATGACAAACAATAGTGCCAAAAGTTACACAGAAGTAATATTTTTCCCACTAGACCTATAAATACTTGCTATTATCCTCATTTTTGTAACTGTTCTAAATAAGCAAATTACAAACTTTTATATAATAAGAATGGTTTAAAAGTGCCCCTAATAAATCTTTGCAGTCTTATGCTATATTTCCATACCATTGAAAGAAATAGCTGATATTGCACAAAGTTTTGAAATACACTGTTCTCCAAAGTATATGCTTCATCAGCAATTTATTTTAACATCCACATCTCCCTCTCAAAGGGAATTGAAACTAATTATGTATTGTCCCAAATGCTTAGATACCACTGATATCATACGAATTCATATATTATTCAAAAGCAGATCATTTTTAACTTATTAATATCACTCAGGTAAACTGTATCTCTATTATAAGAGCCTTTGCTTTACTTCAAGAACACACTCTAGCTGTAATAGTTAGGGTATTATTCTTTCCAATAGAACTACAAACACTTGATTAAAAGGCCGCTTAGTCCAGACATTTTTAACTGAAAGAGAAATCTGACTCCAATTCAACAGAGTATCAAAGGAAGATGAAAGAAGCAGGTATGTGTAATTCTTCAGAAAAATAGATAAAATAATTTTCATCCTTAAAGATTTTACTCCTCTATAAGATAAACTTTGATTATTTTTCTTTAATACATCAAGGATATGCAGATAGTCAAATAATTCCTTATGATTAAATTACAAAGATTCTGAAGTCCTTTTGTTGCTCCATTTAACAAGCTTCCAAGTACAAATTAAGTACTTCTTTTCCAGTATTATCAAACCTTATATAAAATTGCTACAACTCTTGAGAAAACAACTTTCCCAAAGGAGTAAGGAATGACATTAGAAGCCAATAAACCTCTCCTAGGTATGCTAAAAATGAAAATGTTAGTTTTATGGCTCTGGGCAAGATGATGGACTTCACAGCTCAGTCTTATCTAGGTATTAGTACATATCCTATATGCCTAATAAAATTACTGATAGGCCAAATTTGGATAATCTAAATGAGGAAAGCATCATTATTGTAAAAAGCTGTAAAACTAACATTGTTAATATTACATACAAAAATACCCATTAGCATGTATGATCTGGATGATTTTAGTGATACATGACAGTAATCACAGCTGCTCAGGACATAGAAGCAGGAAGATCAGAGGTTGAAGAACAGCTTGAACAAAAGAGGAGAGGGAGAAGCCCAATCACAAAACCAAACTACAAAACAAAATTGTTAGATACATGGCTGTAGAAGGGGAAAATTCACTCCTTAGAATTAAATGGAATCAATCCACATTTTATGGCAAATTACAACGGCTGTCAATCTCCCACAGAGAAGCAACATCCTGGGAAAGTAAAGATTTTTTCATTTATTCAACAAGTAATACAGAAGTAGTGAGACCAAATCGTATGCATAACCCTGAGCTAAAAGCTCAGAAATCTTCTTACTGAGTGAGACACCCATCCTGACCTTGAAAAGCCCTCAGTTTAGTGATAGAAAATAGACACTAGTGGTCTGTAATTTTAATTCAATGACTCAATACAGGTAAACACTACCCTGATGAGAAGGAATTCGTACAGGCATTGCATACTGGCTGGAGATAAAGAAGGCAACACAAATGAAGCTGAAAGAAAGCAAGTGCAACTGAAATAATTCACCCATGACAACATTACTGAAAGAAAGTAGTCAATATAAAACAAACTTTATCTTATTCTTAAGCTTAATCATTCAAAATTATTTGCTGAAAGTTTTCAGTAGTACTGGAAGTATGCTAATTACTGCAGATATATTTTAAAGCTTGGAAACATTAGACATGTAGTGGAGACATTAGACATGGAATTGCCAAAGTATCTTACAAATATGGCAATGGCTAAAGAAAGAATTCCATATGAAACAGGAAACATGTTTTGTTTTGTTTTTTTTCCACGTAGGTGCTTGGTTAATTGGAGATAAGAGTCTCAAGGATTTTCCAGATGGCACTGTCTTCAAACCATGATTCTCAGATGTCAGCCTCCTGAGTAGCTAGGATTATAGGTGTATGCCTGGTGCCCAATAGGAAATCTGTTTTTGATAGGTCAATTCCCAAAGGCTTCAGAACTGACAGGTCAGAAAAAGGCCTGATGTAAAAGCCTCCATTTAAAACAGAACTCATAGTTGTCAGAATGAAAGAAAGGAAGCCAGTGTATCTATATAGATAGTAAGGGGGAAAAGAGTAGTAGCAAGAAAAGAAATTTCTAGCTGTAAACATATGTTATCCAATGCTATAGAAAGAAATATAGATAGAAATGAGGCTCCTGGACTAATTTGGAAGAGTGATTTATCAATGCCAAGACTATTGGAGTAGCAACTATTTAACCTTTTCACAACTTAGAACATGAATGGTCAGGCATAAGCCATGTAGATCAGATAAAACCATGTAGATTAGATAAAGCCATGTAGATTAGCTAAAACCAAAAACCTCCAAGAAAAGAAGAACTAGAATATAATCTAAGTCCTGATGAAAGAGAAAATATCATTAAATTACCAAAAGAGAAAGGAAGGAAGAGAAGAGAAGAGAAGAGAAAAGAAAAGAAAAGAAATTAAAGTTAGAAATCAATTGGAAGTTGAGAAGAGAAACAGGAATAACAACTGAAATTAGGTAACACATATTTGTGCAAGAGTTAATCACAACAGCTGTTGGAGTCTCATGCCTATAATCCTAGCTATTCAGGTGGGTGAGATCTGAAGACGACTGTTCAAAGCCAGTCCAGGAGGAAAGCTCATGATACTCTTATCTCCAATTAACCACCAGAAAAATAGAAGTTGCACTGTAGCTCAAAATGATATAGTGCTAGCCTTCAGCAAATGAGTTCAGGGACAGCATCCAGGCCCTGGAGTCAAGCTCCACAGATTAAACCTTCATAAAAATTACTTTCTTCCTCTATGATCCTCAGTCCTCGAAGCCTAGTGTAAGAACTATTAATGTAGTGTCAGGATTAGTCACCTGTATTTGACATATGGTGGTAGAATTTGGGGGCAAAATGAGAAATCTTGGTAAATTCCAGGTGACTATAAACAAAAAACAAGAAAAATTAAGGAGATGAGGTGTTACAAAAAAATGAAAATAGCTAATAGATTAGGCATCATTATTTTTAGGTAAAGAGCAAGGAGAAATCAGAAAACAAATTTCTGATTTTGAAATCTTAGTTGAAACACATTTGGTGAAAATAAAGAGCAAAGCATGTCCATAGTGCATTTGTAAACATATACAGTTCATAAAGAAGTTAAGAATTGGTGTTTCTTGGCATGGTGGTAAAGACTTTGTAATCCCAGACACTCAGAAGGTAGAGGTAAGATTAGTCTGAAGCCAGTCTTAACAAGATTCTATCTCAAAAACAAACCAAGTGTCTTGGTACATGAATGGAAGCCCATTTGTTGGGAATATGAAATAGAACACTCATAGACAAACCACCCCATCTGAAAAGGAAACTAGTAGCAAAAAGACTGGAGCATGTTCCTGACTTCTATCCATAGCCCACACCCTCTAAAAAAATAAAATACGATATTCATTCAACGAAATCAAGAGAAACTGTATGGCAGTCAAACCCTTCGAAGTTGTGAATTAAGAAATTAATATAAGTTACTAGCTAGGGACCACATTGGTCAAGTCCTAAGTAGAACAGAAGGCATGGACAGTCCTGTTCATACTACATCCAATCATGGACTAAGCGTCTGCTATCTGTTCCACGGTAACATGGGAATCCTTCACAACACTTGTCGGGAAACAGATGTCATCCAGTTTCAGATTAAGTGCACTGAAATAATAAAATTTTGTAGCCTGAAATTGTTCAATTAGTTTTTTTAGTTCTTACAGCAAAAGTATTATTCAAATCCTTTTTTAAAAAGATTTTGGTTTTAATGACTATAAAATTTTTATTTCAATGGAACATAATCCCTGAGATTCAAATAAGTCCTAAAATTTAAAGAGAATTAAAAGGTAAGACATGTACACTTAAGTAAAAATACTAGTGGCTTTGCTCTGTTTCTTTAAAAAGTGTAGAGGCATAAAAAATCAACTCCTTTAACTTGACTAAAATAATGAAAACCTACATATGTAGTAATATAAGCTTGATTCTGAACTTTCAATAGTAAATGAATACATACAGAATTACTAGATTTCATAAGACCTGGAAATGTACTGGATATGGGAGAAATGAAGATGTAAGAATCTGATGCACAGGAATAGTAAGAGAAAGGTAATTACCCATAGTGTATTGCTAGTGGATGTGCTGTTGTTGCTCACTTTTGTGACTATGATACCAGCACTATAATGCTTAAGACAACCTACAAAGACAGGTACTATTAGTATACTCACAGCTTTTTTTTATAACTACAAAGGAGAAGCATAGCATCTGACAGTGATCTGTATAATCACATTATATCACACTGTCATGAACCAATAATTCATGACAATTTGAGATGTGGGAATCTTTATTCTTTCTTTGTTTTTCCAATCCAAGTTCTCACAAGTTCTCAAAAGCAATGGAAAATGTATTTAAGTAAATAATGCTCCAGAGCAGAACAAATTTCTCCACCCACTCTCTTCTGTGTTACACTTAATGAAATTTTCACCCTCTAATATCACCATTTGAGTGTCTTAAAACATGTTTCCCTCTACTTTTGTGTATCTTGTTGCCAAACCCAAGGAACCAGGAAAGAACAGTAGTCTTTGATGGAAAACTGGAGTGTATATTTACCACCATCTCCCTCCCTCTGACCCACCTTCACCCTGTGCCCTGAGCCAGCAATGAAGCTAGAAGTAAGTTACACTCCTATTGGCTGCAGGTTAAATTGTCTACATCTCTCAGAAGATTATAAAGTTCAACTGCAGACACCATACCTGTATGGTTCATCACCCAACATAACACAGTGCCCATGAACTATCAGCACTCCATCTTATTCAGCTTTTAAGTTATATTTTAATTTCCAGTCCCTATCATTAAATATAACAATATATCCTTAAAAAAATTATATGGATAATTTTGCAGTGGTCAAATTCAGGAAGTGTGAGGTTTTAGAACTAAAATTATCTAGATCATAATATCTGTGGTCTTGATCACCAAGTGTATTTATTTTTTCAGTGGTTAGAATGTTTTAGTTGATCTCTAAGCTAGTTCTCAGGCTTCAGCTCCTCCTAAACGCTTGAAGAATTCCCTAGTGGAAAAGAAGTAAGTGTGGTAGCCTCCATCAGCCCTCCTAAACCACTATCTTATTCTCCCCCAAAGAAAGATGAAGAGTTTAGGAATATCAGGAAGAAATTGATAACCTATGATGAAAAAAAAACAAAGTAATAATGACAAGAATCAAATCAAATACCCTGCTTTATCATAAGAAAAAAAGAGTAAGAAAGGCAGAATAACAATAGAGCAGCAATGAAAATGGTGTGTTTTACACTAAACAAAGCACTTTAAAAGCAAAAGGATTCAGAGGGAAAAAAAACAACAAAAAACAAGAACAAACAAAGAAAAAAGCAACAAGATCATTTGTTTGGGGGGAAGAAAAAGAAGTATACAGAAATATACATAAAAACTTCTACTTCAGCCGATTGCCACTGGCTCATGCTTGTAATCTTAGCTATCCAGGGGGCTGAAATCTAAGGATCATACTTTGAAGCCAGCCAAGGCAGAAAAGTCCTGATGAGACTCTTATCTCCAATTAGCCACTAGAACACTGGAAGTAGAGCTGTGGCTCAAAGTGGTAGAACACAAGCCCTGAATTCATGCCTCATGACTGATACAACATACACACAACAACAACAACACACACACACACACACACACACACACACACACACACACACACTTCTGTTTCCATAAGCACAAAGCAATCTCTCTCTTTTTTACCTTCTGCAAATTGGTCTACATACATGTTGTCATTTCACAACTCAAAAAAAGTGCCATTTGGAGCCCAGGACATTGCAGATGTGATTATCAAGGGTCTCAGCAAAACTTTCCCAACGTACCCCAATCCTTCTAAACATGAAATTCCATGAAAATATGGTGAGAAAGGGAAACAAAATATTGATGCTTATACTTGGGCTCAAAGGTAATAATAACCTAAAAGCCACTCATTAAGCACTTACCCACTTAGCTCTGTCCTAATTAAACATGTAATATGCATTTTCTTACAGAGTCCACTTGCAAAATGAAAAATGAGAATTCACAGTGTTTAGAGTTGACACTAGTAGCAATGATATAGCCCAAGTCTGAACATCTATAGTTTGGTTCGGTTGGCTACCCACCCCATGACCTTTAAATGCTCAAAACAAAAGATGGACAGTTGTTCTTTACAATGAGCATGGATTCAAGAACTCTTCAGAAAAATTGCATCAGGTAACTTGATTTCCAGCCAAAACCAAAAACCTAATTGCTTCCATTAGCCAGAGATATAAAAAAATGACTAATGGTTAATGATGATCCAACCAATCTTGAGCCCAAAGTGTTTGATGGTAAAGTAATTGATGGCTGAAGATTCTATTCTTCAAAAGTGTTAGCACTAGAGCTTCAACATCATTAGGTCTACACATTGAAAATCAGAAAATTTTTTCAAAAGCCAAATGTAAAAAGAAAAGATAATTAATGAGGTTTAAGTACTGGAATCAAATGATCCAAATAAGGGCTATAACACATCAATGAGAATGAAATATTAGCGAAAGAAAATCCCAGATCACCTAAAACAAAAGGGATAACAAAACCTACATCAACCAGTTATCTGGGAGCCTGTTTATAGCCCCTTTGATAGACAGCGAATGCTACAGAAACCAAATAATATTTGCTAACAAGTACATTCACTCCAGGAAGGCACAGAAAAAATTAAATCTAAACCTCCCTGTGCTCTTTCCCTGAAATTAAAGCTCTGAGTATATAAATAGCGTACCTGAGTATATGCTTTTCTTTAAGTGTTTTATATAAAGGCATTATTCTTTGAAGTGGTACAATGATATATTCACTAAAGGGTGATCAGTGCTAAGTTGGCAAAGACTAGGAAAAATAATAATAGAGTTTCTAATAATAGTCTGTTGATATGGAGAGGAAATTCAAATGGTGCCAAAAACCAGCTTTCAAGTAGTAATAAGATGAGCAAAAAGGCTGGTTCAGGGAAAGAGGAAAAGTGGGCAAGTGTGAATGAGAAAGAGAGACAGAAAGAGACAAGCAGCTTGCATTCTGTTGCCAATTAAGTGCTTATTATTATGAGAGCTAAAAACTCTTCAGAATGAATAAATGGGTTAAATAGAATGGGGATTACCATTTAAGTAGAGCATTCTAACTTTGCTTCAGATCCTGGGAATTCTATAAAATCACAAAGGAGAGAATTAGATGAACAAAATAGTTTAATTTAATGGGAAATTTATTTCAGAAGAGGAGCTAAGGAAAATTTCTGGAGTTAAGTAATAACATTTAGAATTAGGAGACGTTTATGTAAAAGGAATGTCCAAGGATAAAGTTAAGTAATAAGAATTTTCAGAAAGACCTAGAAAAATCTGAGATAGAGACCTGAGGCACTTTACAAAGAGGAACAAAGAAAAATGTAAGCTCTTTATAGGAAATAATTAGGATAGAAAAATTTGACCTAGATTAAAGCAAAATATTACATATTACTGAGTACAGGCACAGGATCACATACACACACACACACACACACACACATGCATGAACGCACGCACTCACGCACGCATGCACGCACGCACACACTTCTTATACTCCTTGCTACCTTTAGGCTCCAGAGACTGAGATCAAAACTTTATTTCTGATCCTTTTCTAATCTAATTAAAACATGAAATGTTGCCTATTGTCCGTTATCACTTTATGCATATTATAGGTTAAATAGAAAAATTAATATTAATTGAGGGTGTCACTTCATGGTAATATTTATTTTACTAAGTCATAGGAACAATGATTATTAAAGCAAAGCATTATAAAAGGCACCACTTAAAATTATATGCAGTGCTGCAAAACACTAAAAGAAAAAGCCCAATCCTTAGCTAGTGCTATCATGAAAAGAAGTTTTATGAACTCTCACATTCGATCTCTATTTCAGAAATTGAATTATGTTACAAAATATTTTCTCAGAATATGAAAGGCTAATTAAATTGTAAATAGAATTTAAAAAATTTTAAATCAAACCAAAGAAAGAAAATTTCCAATTATGAAATTTCCTCGGCAAACATCTATTGTGTTTTAAATTCTTTATTAATTTGATTTGAATCCTTTACCCAACCTAAGTGGCTACAATTTTTTTCTTTTAAATTTAAATTTCATAATGAAGAGAA
This sequence comes from Dipodomys spectabilis, assembly GCF_019054845.1. Classification (NCBI taxonomy): domain Eukaryota; kingdom Metazoa; phylum Chordata; class Mammalia; order Rodentia; family Heteromyidae; genus Dipodomys; species Dipodomys spectabilis. The sequence goes on along the minus strand of NW_024870874.1, from coordinate 5,705,113 downwards.
GAGCAATGTACATTCCCTCACCAGATTGTACATGGCCTATTTATTAATGATGTGTCATTCCATATGGATTTCTTCTCTTTTATTTATTACTACAAGAAAGGATTGTCTTTAATAACTTAGCAACTCTGGGTTAACCAACTTGAAATGCAAACCTCAACAGTCACAGTACTGCAGGTCTGCCACATACAATGGTTCTAGAAGGACCAGGAAAGACAGACTTTTGTGAGGAGCATGCACCAACTGTGACCCACAAATAGGTAATCCACTGAGGTTGGGGTTAAGGTTCATGGAATAATTTGGAAATTATTCTCAGTTTGGACAGCATTTATAAAGCCTGAGAATACAGCCTTTAATTAGAACTCAACTTCCAAAGCAGCCAGTCCCTTGAAGTTCCAGAGCTCAGTTCTCAGCAAAGTAAAAACAGCCCCATCATATGGATAGCTAAGGCCCCTATAAATTATTCCTTAAATGTACAACCAAGAAGGTAGTAGGCATCAAAGACCCAGTAGCCACTGTCAAGAGCAAATAAAGAAGCCAGCTTTGACAGAGTTACTCTCCACTTCTGGGCCATGCAGTCAAGCTGTCCCATGGAAGTTTGGAAAAAAAGAGTGGGTTGTGCTGTAGAAAATATTTCCATACCCCAGCCAACCTCCTTTTAGTGATGATCTCTCCATCCAGCCAACCTCACACGACAGTGGGAACACTACCATCAATTCCATGAGAGCCAGCTGTCTGCCTCATCCATGGTGCTCAGAAAGCCACACAGGAATCCTGGAACAGAAGCTAAGCTCTAGGCCTGACTCATCACAGATGTTCCCCATCTCTTCCATAGAGCTCTGAGCCATTCTGTCTTGCCAAGGCCTGCCTTTTGTTATTACTGAGGATTTATGTTCCCCCCTTCCTCCCTCAATGTGCTCAATGCTGAAATAAAAAGAAAACACAAGGCCTCCTAACTTCAGTTTTAAGAGAACTAGACATTGTACATTGCAGAAATAGCCAAGGACTCTGTAGGGAAGACTAAAGAAGGAAAGTCAGGCGCCATACAGTTCGGTGTCAGGGAGCTAGATTAGAAGTCCATACCATAATAACAAACTTTCTAATGTTATCTAGAATTGAGTCAGGTTTAATGATGATATAAAGTATTGTACTTCTACTCATCTCACTCTTTTTTTTTTCCAGTAGTTCCAATCAAATCACCTTTGTCTAGAAAAGTGTGGTCAGAAAAAGAAGAGTTTAAGAATTTGTAAACCAAATGCCAAGTCAGATGCTCTCACAAATACATGGAAATGCTTACCAGCTCATGTTTCCTGCCTGAGTGTCATTGGCCTATTAACTATGGTATAACCACTCATCAGTCAGTGTTCCCAGCAGTCCTCTCAGAGGTGCTGAGAAATCTCCCTATTTCTCCATTCTTTCAGGGCACATTAGCAGGAAACTAAATATTTGTTTCCAAATACTCCAGTGTCTCGTGGCACAGACTACACCATTATCTCAAAAAAGAAAATTATTTCCTGCAATAGTTTTGATCGGTGTCCACTTAAGCAGTAAAGACAACAGAGTGATTCATTTGAAATCCATTCTCTTAAGCTTCACCAAACAGCATATACAGACTTAACACATTAGCCCAAACCTCCATACTTTTATGCAACGGGGATTGTACTTTTGTTTTGTTTTGGTTTTTTTTTTTTGCTCTAAGATATCTTATATACATTTGCCTTGTGTGGGATTTGGGGGAAAAACATTAGGGAAATAAATCAATTAACTAAAAGACAAACTTACAATTCTGTTATAGCAAGGGGTAGGGTGAGGGAGAGAGCTAGAGAAAGAGTAAAAGGCAGATAGAGAGCACAGTCATGTTTCCCAACAGTTGCAGTTAATACTGTTTTTCTCTTCTAGTGTTCATAAATTCTGGTTACTAAGACTCACAGATAATATGCCCCAGTATCTCCAAACCTTGTTTTACAACAGGAGAGTCACTATTTAGATAAAAGGTAGTCAATATATTTCAGGATAAATGTTTGCTTGAAAGGATACTTATTTGATTCTTTGTGAGGGGAATCTATATAAATATTGCTGTTTACTAATTTCTGAGTTTAATTTCCATCTTTCCTGTTCTCTTCTCTGAGACAAAAAGTATAGAAAAAAATCAAGCTGATTCCAAAATTGAGCTGGAACACATTCATTTATATGGCTCTTGTTTAAAAACTGGACGTGCCTTTCAATACTGTCTTGATTGTTATTATTTGTTATCTGATGAATCAGATGCATCCTCTTTTTTAACTCAGTTTCATTTTTAGCGAGGCACAGAAAGAAGTTAAACATTATTGACAAGAAAGGAATGGTTCAAGTTTCAAAGTGTAATATCTAGCCCAAGAAAAGGTCTATATTATAAAGTCCTGTGACATGCTGAATTAACTTTAAAGAAAACAACACCTGATTCTCAGAATTGGTTCTCCTCTATCTACTCAGTAAAACTTAGATTAAGCCCTGAGATGTAGTCACCCCGAGTAAGAACTTCAAGTTCCAGCTACAACTCCAGCTATTAGAAAGGTAGAGATAGGAGGATCATAATTTGAGGCCAGCCCAGGAGGAGGTGGAGAGTATGAGACCCTACCTGAAAAATGGCTAAAGTAAAAAAGACTGAGGGAATGGCTCAAATCAAAAGTGCTTGCCTAGCAGGCAAGGCCCTGAGTTTAAATGCCACTATGAAAGATTTACTCTTATGCTCTTCCACAAGTGTGGCATATTGCTGATTTTACCTCTGCATTTGCTGAATGGGATACCTCACTATTCTAGTTCATCTTGACTCCAATTCAGGGAACATAGGGATGGGAACATAAGCTCCAGAGAGTCTCAAGCAGAAACGCACACAGATTCAGCATTCCAAACAGCACATCCAAAGTACACATAGCCATCTTGGAGCATAACAAAACAATACTGATGCAATCTTAGGAGAGAAAAAGTACCAAAACAAATATGAAAATGATCACAAGATACTAACTGTAAAAACAGATTTAAAAGCTCTTAAATAGGAAAATAAGAACAGTAAGAGCATAATCAAGTCATAATTTATTGTCCTGATGCTCCAAACTACTTTCTTTTTCTTTTTTGGTCATTTGTAGGGCTTAAACTCTGAACCTGGGCTGAGCTGTCCCTGAGCTCTTCAGCTCAAGAATAGTGTTCTACCACTGAACCACAGCACCACTTCCAGTTTTCTGGTGGTTAATTGAAGATAACAGGCTCATAGACTTTTCTGCCTGGCTGGCTTTGCACTGAGATGCTCAGATCTCAGCTTCCTGAGTAGCTAGGATTACAGGAATGAGCCACCGGTGCCTGGCTCCAAACTTCTTTTTAAGTGTTAAAGTGTACATTTACTTAGAGTTGTCTGATTTCCACTGAGTGGATTTCCACTCCAGAAGGAGCTAGATTTGGACTGAATAACCCTGAGAATCAAGTCCCAAACTTACAGGGCAATCTTCCTTTCTAAAATACATAAATAAATAAATAATTAAATGTATAGGTGTTGACAAACAGCAGTATTTATAGCCTAGTTTTAGCAATGCAATTTAAAGTACCAATGAAAGTACTTTCTGGTAAACTCTGCTAATTTACAGAATTGTACAGACATGTACATAGCATGATTGAGAGTGCATAATGGTATGCATATGGTGAGAGCACATGAACATAATCAAATCCCCAAAACACTCAAAGTTTCTCTGAAGAGAAATACTTACTTCTGATGAGTTCACCATCTGAAGAATTTCCCCAAATGGACTGCTCTTGCATCTCTCCATGTGTGAAGCAGCTTTTGGTAGCTTGATTGATATCTTTCTCAGTATTTTCTTTATTACATTTTTCTAAATATAAAAAGAATATACACTCATCATCGTTGAATGTTACATGTTTTTCTCTAATTTTAGTTTGCAAATTTTTCTAAAGCTTCTAAATATGTCCTAACTAAAGGAAAGAGAAAAAGGAAGGAAGGAAGGAAGGAAGACAGGCAGGCAGGCAGGGAGGCAGGCAAGCAGGCAGGCAGGCAGGGAGGCAGGCAGGCAGGCAGGCAGGGAAGCAGGGAGGCAGGCAGGCAGGGAGGCAGGGAGGCAGGGAGGCAGGGAGGCAGGGAGGGAGGAAGGGAGGGAGGAAGGAAGGAAGGAAGAGAGGAAGGAAGGAAGGGAAGAAGAAGGCAGGCTCTGGAAAATAGGAATATTGTGTGATTTCTAAAACTATAGAAGTATTTTCAAAGTACAAATTAGGAAAACATTCAAGAACTTTATGGAGAAACTCCAAAAGCAGATACTTGGGCAAACATTCCAAACCCATGTTCTTAGGGAAAACATTTGGGAGATAAGAATTTATAAGCTTGATTAGATATATAATGTGAAATATCTCAAAGTCCAAGTGAGAAAAGTACATAGGTAATTAAAAAACAAGATTAGTAAGTAAAAGTAGGCATTGAAATTTTATGTAATCAGTGCCTAAGCAAAGTATTAGAAGGAGTAATAAATTTGTGCACACCATGTCAATGAACTTGGAAAGCTATGTAAAATAACAGATGTGTGGGCTCCATCACCAGTAATTCAATTGGGGGAGCAACTGATTCCACTGCACTGAATAACTGGTGAATAAACATCCAAAGAAGAGAATAGAAAAAGGGGAAATAAGAGGGAAACAAAGTTAATTTACAAATTGAGGTGAGTTTAATTAATTGAATAACAAGATGAGCAAAGAAACAAACCAGAGGTCTGTATAAGGAAGATAAAGATGACAGAATTGTTAGTATGGATTAGACTAGGACAAACTGGAGATCAGAAGAATAATTTATTTATTATAAATAAGTACTTGCACACACATATACACATATAATACACAGTAGATGTTTAAGTATTGTACTAGGTGATGGGGACATAATGGATTATGAGACACCAGCCAGGCCTTCATGGAGCTTATAGTCTAGTTGATGAGTTGCTAAGTTCAATGTACTTAAATTTGCAATCCAGAATAAAAGGTCATCTTTATAAACTAGATTGATGAAGCTACAAGAGAGAGTATATTAATGAGCTACAAGAGTAAGAATATTAAGAGAAAAGTACCAAGAAGTAGCTGTACAATTCGGGAGGAGTTAGAGAAGTAGGGTGATGTCAAGCCATAGAAGCAAAAAAAGGAAAGATATTCAAACAGAAGTTGTTAGTCACCCGTGTTAAGTTTTCCAGTGCAAGGAAAAAATTTCTACACATGTAAAAATTTCTCATGCATCATGGGGATTTCACAATTGAAAAGTTCTGCCATGAAACACATTTCAGCACATGAAAATAGATGAACATGACCTGAGAACAAAATACAGAACCCAAGATCTCAAAAAAAAAGAATCTTGAAATCTAAGTATTTTTACAAAGAAAAGCCATAGTCAAACACTAGTAAAAATAAATTAAAGCATACTAAATGAATATGTTCTAGATTTATGTAAATTTACACAAAATTTTCATAGGGACAAATGTGCTCTTCGTGATATGTGCTAGCTTCAATTAAAATCTTTACTCTTTTAAACGACTCCAGAAATTTTTCTACTGCTACAGTCTTATCAACAAGAGATTTTTATACATGCTCACTAGTACACATGAACTAGCTCATCAGCAGAGTCCTACAAACTCACTGCTACTGTTATGTAGCTGACTGCCGCCAGGTGTCATGCTAGTAGCCTTGATTCAATTAGTAACTTTAATTGAAGCTGAATGAAATTAATTATATAATTTTGAGCTGTTCAAGTTTAATTCCATTAAAATTAATTCATGAAACCAAGGCATTATGAAGCATTGCTGACTAAAAGAAACTGGGTATGAATAAAGCCTCTAGACACACTTGACTCATATTTGAATCATGTCCAATATTCAAGTGCTAAACACAAACCCTCTCAACTCTGTACTGAGCAAATGAAAATACCATGTGGTCCATACACACAATTTACAATTACATAATCCACTGGTAAGGGGAAAATAAGGTTCTTGAGACACGGAATTTTTATTAAGGGGATATCAGAATCACACTTTATTGTATGTTTCCTTATCTTGAAAATCCTAGAATTGGAAGGTCCCATTGTCCCTCTGATGTAAAAAAAAAAGGGGGGGGAAGTATCATTCTGTCTCATTCTAATCAGAAAATAATAAAGTGTATAGAATTACTATTTCATCGCAATCATCAGTTTATCCAACTTTGCTTCCTTTGAAAACTAAACATTTTGGCTTGGAAAGTTGATCTCTGGCTTTTGCTATGATACCCAGCCCAAACCAAGGCTTAGAAAAAGATGCCAACTTAAAAAAAAAAAAAAAAAAAAAAAACAAACCTAAGCTGGGCGCCAGTGGCTCACGCCTGTAATCCTAGCTACTCAGGAGGGTGAAATCTGAAGATTGCAGTTCAAAGCCAGCTGGGGCAGGAAAGTGGCTCAAGTGGTAGAGCGTTTGCCTTGAGCTGAAGAGCTGAGGGACAGCGCCCAGGCCCAGAGTTCAAGCCCCACCACTGACCAAAAAAATATAGTAATAAAAAAATATATAAATAAATAAACCTACTTGCTAAATTTCTATTTATATAAATAAAGCTGTGACCCACTTGAATACTATGAATTTCTACTATATGTATATTATTTTATCAGTGCTCCTTTGTAACATTTAATATGTTGCAGTATCTCAGTTTAATGCAATACCCACATGGTCACCTTAGAAATGATGCGTATTTACATACATCACTAAAGAAATGCACTGAAGAGAAAACAGGATTTTACTGAGAAGCAGTTACAAGATGATAAGACATCCAAGCACACAACCAACCTGGCTACAACTTTCAATTAATTGAGTCAACCACAACTCATTGAGCTGATATCATCTAAAGCAGATTTCTGTCTCAATAACATAGGTTTACTGTGTCACTTGTGAACTGAGAAACAGAGAGCTCAGTCTTGACTTCAACAATTCAATTCCTGATATACACAGTTTTGTTCCTGCAGTTCAGATACTATCTGTGCCTAAAGGACTTATTTCATGGGCAATCATGAGGATTCAGTAATAAATGAAAACATTTTGTACCTGGCTACATGATTTCTACATATTGAAGCAACAAATTCTCCTTGAGACTGTAACAACGTTCGTTTAAAAGGAACCTACCGCATCTCAAAGTTGTTGTTCTTCTAAGTCAGTGTTCTCTACTTCAGCTCTGGCTCAGAAGCACTTGGCAAGCTCATTATATTTGAAGATAAGCAGGTCCAAATCTCAAGGAGAGGACCCAATTCAGATGACACTAAGGGTGATATCACATTGGCCACATTGGAAGGGCCCTGTAGGATAAAGGCTCTTCTCCTACACCACATAATTTTGTGTGTGTGCCAGTCCTGGGGCTTGAGCTCAGGGCCTGGGCCCTGTCCCCAAGCTTTTTCACTCAGGGCTAGTGCTTTACCAGTTGAGCCACAACTCTACTTCTGTCTTTTGTGGTGGTAAATTGGAGATAAGAGTCTCATGAGCTGGCTTCCAACTGTGATCCTCAGATCACAGCCTCTTGAGTTGCTAGAATTATAGGCATGAGACACTGGCGTTGGGCTATATACACTAATATTTCAAAAAAAAACTTACAAAAGTCTACTAAATATCAAGATACTTATCTTGCTATTCATCTTCTTGTCAGGTAAGTCGAGGTAATCAGAAAATAAACTTTATCTAGTCATCTAATTAATACAGATGCATTTTGTTCTGTTTCCACATCAAAATAACTATGAGAATACAATCCCTGATTTGTTTATAATATTAATTAGTTCTGGTAATTGATGGGATAAAAAGTATGTTCTGATATTAAAATAAAAATTGAAAGCATTTTATAAATAGCACTTTACCAAAGGATAGTCATACCTTCCCCCAAAAGACTAGCTCTCCAACATTCCACTGTACTTAGAATAGAAAGAAAAGTAAAGGAGAATCTTTGGATAAGAAAATGAATTAGGTCCTGGCAAAAAAATATTTCATCCGGGGATGCCAAACACACATACATGAAATAATCAAGCAACTCAACAAACAGAGTATAATAAAATATTCCCTGAGTCATAATTCTGGCTCAAAGACTGACCAGCTGTGTGAGCAGGTCAGAGCCTCATTCTCCTCATCTTTGTTGGGAAGGAAGGTTATTGAACTACCTCAAATTGTGCAGCTCTGACTTTTCACAGAAATAAACAATAGAGCCCCAATCTCCTATACACTTTGAGTGGTGCTTGCTTAGAATGGAGTAGAACAAATCATAGAAAGGCTTTTGTAAGGTATTGGATTTGAGATCATTCTCAAAGAAAGTGACAACTATGAATTAAGGCAGAGAAAAAGTCAAAGGGAAAAAAATAAAGGTTCTAAATGATCAGTTTAAATACAATATGTCCCACTCAGAAATGATTTATCTATCTTACATGATCGATGACCTCTATTTTTTGTATTTTTTTAGAAAAAGAGTGCTTATGATGAGAAGTACTCAGATCTTGAGAATGACAACGATTCAAGTAAACAGATTTTCCATTTAATTTCAGATTCTATAGTATTTAGCTGGCATTATTCAAATTTAAAACATTTAGAGAGTTACATATTTCAGATTGTTGGAGAATCAAATAAAAGAATGGTTATTGGGCTGGGAAGGTGGCTCAATGGCAGAAGGATTGTCTGGCATGCATGAGGCCCTGGGTTCGATTCCTCAGCACCACCTAGGTAGAAAAACCTGGAAGTGGTGCTGTGGCTCAAAAGTGGTAGAGTGCTAGCCTTGAGCTTAAGAGCTGAGGGACAGCACCCAGGCCCAGAGTTCAGGACCCACAAATGACCAAAAAAAAAAAAGAATGGTTGTTAATGCAAGAATAACCTAAGAACATGAAGTAAGTCAAATAATCACTTAAGTGAAATATTATATAAGCCATTTAATAGTCACTCAATTGGTACACAGGTACACAGGTGTTAGGTATGTTTTAAATAAATAAAAGATAAAAATGCTAACTTTGGATGAAAGAACAAACTTGATGAACTTCTGTTAATTACTACCCTTTCTTGGCAGGTCTACAGTTCAGATAGATGAATCCTTTCAGATGAGCGTATTCAGTCCTTTAGGGTGTAGGGAGGCAGAAATATTACCCTCAGAATGGTATCCTGCACTAGAGAAGTACCCATAAGTCGTTATGTATGGGACCACCACTAATGATATGGATTCTGGGAGAATTAATCTTTGTCAGATTCTTCATCTTTCAAATGGGATATCAACTGTACCCACGTCATGTAATAGATGCAAACATAAATGGAATCATACCAAGAAGGAAGCTTCTTCCTCCCTGTAAGCACTACCTGTTTCACAGCAAGTAGCTCATTGCTACTATTACAGTGTTATTACAATAAGCATCCTCAAAAACTTGCTTTAAGTATGCCACAGGAAGGCAAGGAAACATCCATTTTTTAATCCTTATATGAAAACCACACAAGAATTTTCTTCCAGAATGAATAAGGAAAAGCAATGATTTCTCTATCTAGATGTATTGTTTTTTTATTCTCCTGCAGACAACACAATTCTAGTAGGGAAATAAATTTATTACTGTAATTGAATAATGGGGTACAATATGACAGACTATAGGTGTATATTCTGCTTTTACCCCAAACTTGGGTCTCCCAGACTGCCTATATTTTCCATTATTCTATATTAATCTTTTCTTTAAATGTACTCTTCTAAGCCATCTCAAGTATCCTACCGAAGAAGGCAAAGGTATGTATAAACTCACAAACCAACCATCAATATATTTCTTACCTGTCATTCCTATTTTATTTGATTACTTAGTGAAAGACTATATAATGAAAGCCCTTGGCAGAAATCTTTATGAAACCTCATAAAAGTCATTGTAAATATATTAATTAAGTAAGCATCTCTCCTGGTACTTCAATTTTGGGACTTTTGCAGGTTAAGCCTCATACATTTCAATTAAGTATTTGTTGATAAATATGATAATTATCATCTATAATATGTATATATACAGATACTACGCAAAAATCTTTACTCACAATCTCTTTTACCTATAAGCACAATTATATTAAATAACTTTATTTTTATTCTTCCTTTCAAAAAATCAGCATTATTACAGACTATTTATAGGTCTTCTTTTTTATAAACCCTCAAGTAATCGGAGTCTAAAATCTCTAGAAAAAGTTAAAAAGAAATCTGTGTCTGTATTTTCCCAGAGGCTCAGAACAATGTGGAAATTCTACAAATGCTCCCCAAATGTAACCTTTTCAAAACTAAAGATAAGGCAGCTTTCAGGAAGACCTAAGGCTCTGGATTTCATTTCTTCACTGATCCAAGAAAAAAAAAGGAGGAAAAAAAAAACCCTCAAGCCTAATGACCTTTAAGGAACAATCCAAAGCTAAGTTACTTTGCCTAGCTAGTATTCTAAAAGGGATGGAAATCTCATTGTCCAAAAATCATATTAAGATAACAGAAGTGTTTTAACAGATGATTGAGCATATGCATAAAATTTTATAATTTTGTAAACACAGGAATCTTATTGTGTAATCACAGATATAAATGTCAACTGAGTGAATTAAATGCTTAAATCAACTTTTTAAATCAATTCACTGTTATTAGTATTCTAAAAAATGCTAAGACTTGCAAGCAAAACTAAGAAGCATTCCTTCAAAGGAGCTTTAAATTTAGAAGCTTAAGGAAGGCAAAAAGAACAAAAATAAGTGACAAAACTAACATTGCCTTAATCAGAGTTCAGAGTTTTGGTGTGTTTGGAAGAGAAAGATTTATACACAGAAAATTTAAAAAGAGCATCAAAATAACATAGTATTCAATTAAATATGAAAGTGTGAAGAGCAGGCACAAAATACAGCAATAGTTTTAGTAAACCAGCCTTCTAAATAAGTTAGAAGCACATCAGAAAGTCTGAACTTTCTACTTTAAGTAGAGTTAGATAGCAACAATCTAGTTCAGGAAACAAGAGCATATTTCCTCACCCATGTTTATGTGTAGTGCCTTTTCATTGAAAGCTGTAATTAACTATTCTAAAATCATATTTTCAGAATGGCTGCCTGTGAGGCACCAAAACTCTTAAAACTCTTACCTCCTTAAATTAAAGCACAATTATGTTTTCTCAACCAATAGGAATATTTGTAAGAGCCATGCACAATAGGTTCATAGAATTTGGAGCGAGGATCTTAAAAGTTCAGTGGATAATCATATAACAATAATTTGAATAAGAATATTCAACACTTAACAGGGGAAAGTGTAGGACAAAAGACATGAATACTTCATAAGTAATAAACAAACTTAGAAGAAGTAGATTACTTGAATTATTCAGACCTTCCTCACATATGGCTAACATTTGCTTCTGTAAAATTTTCACCAATTTTATATTTTGCTCTTTGTAAATCAAAGAAACCAAGAGAATAAACCAAAGCCTCCCCATCCTATCTATATGACAGTGTTGTATCAAAAAGTATCTCATGACCTTGTATCTTCTTTATGCCAAATACCATCAGTTTAGTCAATGGCTTTTCAAATACTTTACATTCTACTTGTTCTTATAGCCAGAATAGTGTTGTTAATCTTACCTAGAGAGGTATCTACTACAGAAGAGTTTGTCTAACTTACTGCTGAAATCCAGAGACTCTAAATCTATATTAGTTCTCTTAATTAGCAGTACAATCTCCACTATTAAATACACACATACACACACACAGGAAGACTACCAATATCCACTCCTCACCAGCATGACATATTATGACTACATATTACTTGTACAAAATAGTAGATCTCATTGTGATATTTTCGTATATGCATATAATGAACTTAAAATGTCCAGTTTTAAACATGTTTCTGTTAATTCTCAGACAGTGTTTTGCTCAAGGACCTTTCTGTGTCTGGTTTTCTGGTTAAGCAATGAACCCTTTTTTGGCACTATTACAAGAATGTGGACCAGTGGAAATCAACAATGAGCCTAAGGGGGTTGTTTAATCTGTAGAGTCATTTCAAAATAATGGAGTGTGACACTGAAGTAAATAAATAAGGGAAGACAATGGATAATTTCAAATATTGGAAAAGGCAGTATTTGATGAGGTACACAATGCTGAGGGAATTAGAAGTATGTTAGAATTTATTTTTTAACTTCAGAACGATGGATATATATTTAATTTGAAGTCATAAGGTATGTCCTCTGATAATGCTCGCAAATGTCCAAACCAGGAGATTCTCATATAACTCCCAACCTCAGCCTTGCACGTTTTCAACTTTCTCCTCTGGAATGCTGCATTCATTGGATTCTTCTTCAAACCCATCAGCTCTGCTATCTTTGTCATCCTTTAACTTCCACAGTTTCAGTTGCCTTAGGAGAAGCACTTGTAGATTTATTACCCTGGGTACAATATGGGCATGCCATTTTGATACACTCAAACACAATATTTCCCCAATGCATTACTAGTTTTCTTCATTCCCTTCTTGTTACTTTAACTGCAGTCTGTGTCTCAGTCAACAGGAGTGACAGAATCAACTCTTCATTTCCACCTTATTTCACCTGGCTCAACATTAATTAATGACCAGATCTTATTAGCTATAATGTCCCAATTTCTCACAAATCCATACTTCATTTTTGCCCCTTCCTCAGTCCCAGTCCCAGAGTCTCTTTCCTTTCCAATTATAATTACTTTCCTATCAGAAATATTGAATACTATTACTCCTTAGACCAGGAATCACAAATCACTTTACATATTGATCAACAATTGTACAGTGATGTCTTACACGTAATACTTTAATATGGTCAGCTACTATACTTTTCCCATGACTGATAATTTTATCTCACTGAGGAATAATCAGTAAAACCATCTAAAACAATCAAAATCTGTGCATGGTTTGTAAGTGATAAAATAAATAAGAACATACTCTATTGATCTTGACACCTCAAGATCCAAAACTGGTCTACCATGAAGAGAACAGAAAGACAGGATCCTAGTACTCTGAAACTTGGCTGTAGAGTATTGTCACCGGCTCCACCACAAGCTGCTTTATTTTTAGTGCTCAAATCTTTACACACACACACACACACACACACACACATATTATTATCTGTCGCCTGATACCACTAGTCACTATCAAACTAATGCCCCCCCCTCAATCTAACTTTTTCTTGCCATCCTCAGATTCTATCTCATCTTCTAAAAATGTATTAGTTTCACAATTAAACCGGAGAACAACTGGCTATCAACTGGCCTGTCACATGTTCTTGTCAGGAACTGGTATTTAAATGAGGGACTGTATTTGTTTGAGTAGACATTAACTTCTCATCTTCTCTCAACTAGTGTGCAAATCCCTTGTGGACACAACTACGTATTATACATTCTTAATCTTCACAGGGACTTGTCCATGAGTGCCTCACAAAATGTATTTGTGGACAGGGTTTATCTCTTTCAAATGTCAATACCAAAATAGACATGTTAGCATCAAAGTGAGTTTCAAGTTTTATTCCTTAGATCATGAAAAACATTAGCATAAAAGCACATGTACGTGAATCATCTCTTTTGAGATCATGTGGGTACAGCTCGGAAAACAGAAGTAGACTGAAAGCATAAACCACAAACAAAATTAAATTCATGTTAAAATAACCTGCTTAGTTCCTGCTTAGTGAGCCCTAAGTGATCAGAACTAGAATCTATAAAACAGAGATCATAACTCAATTTCAAACTTGAAGGTTAAAAAGATTTCTTCCTCCAGAATATGTATATTGTTAAAAGATAATAATGTGTAACCATGTTAAAAGAAGATATCCAGGGTTTAAGTAATGTAGCCAGACAGAGAGTGGAGATGGGGAGAGGGAAAGACAGAAAGGAGGAGGAGAGAGAAAGAGAGAGAGAGATCTGAAAAATCACTTCAAATACATCGTTCTTACTAGGGTTAAAAGGTTGTACTATCTTCAGCTACTCCAATGAATCCATATCATTAACCTCTCCAAAAATCTAAAATACAGACAAAAAGTCCAGAAGCAGTTACTTTTCTTCTTAATAAAAACTGAATAGAAACATTTTAGCAACAAAAACATAAAAAAGCACTCGATTTTTCCTCTGCCTTTGTGCAGAACACTTACATTATCTCACAAACATGGTTAGATTGAATTAGAGCGATATTCTGCCATTTGGTTGTTATTGTTCTAAATAATTTTCCATTTACAAATGGCATGTTAGACTATCTCAATTTATGTTTCCTTATTTTCCTCAGTCTTTTATTTCTATGAAAATATAATTCAGTAAAAATAATTGCACTCTGTTATATTAAGTTTTCTTTCCATGAAATCACCTCAACCAGATCCAGGAAATAAGTTTCAAAGAAACAGGAAAAGCACTACACACCCAAAATTCCACAGCTTCCCTCGCAGCCCTGTGAAGGTCACTGGATCATATATAGATTAAATCCTTGTACATGGACTGACCAAGCAAAGCAAATAAGCACAAGCTTTGCTCAGCAAAAGACTTAGCCCGCCAATTGCATTTCTGGTTTCTTTGGCTGGCCTACCAGCCTGGAAACATGGTCAATTAATACAAACAGTCTCCCACATATGAGTGATTCTAGTCCCTTGCCTTTCCATTGCTTTAACCCTGACAACTTCCAATCCTATGACAATTCCAAAATCCATTTTCTTGGCTTCTCTTCCCAAGCCCCCACATGCTTCTTTCTGAGCAAGACAATCAACACTGCTGATCCATGCCCACTACATATCATGCCATTCATTCTTCACTAAGCCCTCTGTGGTGCTGAGCAGCTCTTTTGTTTACCCCAGACTAACTCCCTCTTGAACTTTTCTCTTCCAAAACTTTCTACACGTCTCCAATTTCTTGACTCATCCTAACCTCCCTTGCTTTTAGCAATTATCACTATTCTCTTGACAACATCTAGGCCTAGTGTGTGTGTGTGTGTGTGTGTGTGTGTCTCTCTCTCTCTCTCTTACTTTTCACACCAAATTTACTCTAAGATTATCTGTAACCTACCTTTTCATCTTTCCTCTACCTCTGATTGGAAACTTTCCCAACCCCAGCAAGAATGTTTTATGTTACAAATATACACTGCACCACCACTCTATCCTGGGTCTTGTCATCTTTGATTTCTCTAACCTCTTGCTTCCTTCCCATTAAGGTGGGGTGCAAAAACTCAGTCTACTGATCAAAGAGAAGTCTTCTACATACCTGTTTTTCCTTTAACAAATGCTCTTCTAATTTTCCATAACTACCCAATATCCAGGAAACACTTTGCACTTGTGTATTGGATTCTTTGGCTACTCCCCACTAAAGGGTAGACATTCTCCAATATGTGGTCCTCAGTCCTCTCTCTCTCTCACCTTTGTGCCCATCTATCTACTCCCTTGTGATGAACCCTTGGTCTGTGAGGCTGATGATCGCCCCCTCTTAGTTACAGATTCCTGAGTCCAGTTGCTGGCTATCAAGGCTAGGGATAACCTTCCTGGGGTCAACTTAATCAAAGCAGACTCAAATAGTTCCTGCTATATTTTTCCATCTACAATGCAAACCCATGAGGAAACCTTCCATTCCTATTTTCCACCATCTCCCATCTTAAATATTTTACCCAATAATAAAAGCTTGGCTCATCAAGACGTAAACAATGTGTTTGATCTCAAGGAATGCAAAGATGAGTATGTAAAAATTGATGTATGCTCTCTTTTTAAATTTTATTTCTTCCATTTCCCTCCCACTGGTACTACTCTTCTTCTTCTACTCTGTTCCAGGCTACTATAATCACCTTCTGAGTAAGTGCTATCTTCACTTGTCACTTTCTCCAAAATCATCCTGCGACTAGACTTATTCTAAAAACATCAAGTCCTGTACTTCCTTTTCTCAAGAATCTTCAAAAAATCTGGGCAATGATGACCTGTATCCTAGCTACTCAGCAGGATGTAATCAAAAGATCACCCAGGCCAACCTGGGGAAAAAATGTCCAAGAGACTCTATTTCCAAAATAATCAGCAAAAAGCCATAATGGAGTCATGACTCAAGTAGTAGAGGGCCAACAGTGAGCAAATCAGGCAAATGAGAGTGTAAGGCATTAAACTGAAGCCCCACTGGACACACACACTCTCTCTCTCTCTCTCTCTCTCTCTCTCTCTCTCTCTCTCTCTCTCTCTCTCTCTCTCTCCCTCTCTTCCAAGAACTTACCACTTACTAAAAAGAAAATTACTCATGCTGTGTAGTAGGAGAATTTCGGGCATCCTGAAACTAAATTTGATAAGATGAGATGTTTTCCCTCTCCTTGTTTCTGCCATACCTCCATTATAGGACCAATTTTCTTAATATGCCAGCTACCAGCCCAGCTCAAACCATGCTAAACCTTAGATATTTTCTCACAGTTCTCAAGTTATTCAGTTCAACCTCCCCAGATGTATCTTTATCCTATTATTATGTATTCTTCTCTAATCATGCATTATGTATCCTTCTTATTCTTACCTATCTTCTTTTATTCTTTCTGTTCTCATTCTTCCCTCGCTATGCTGCTTTTCCCCCCCTTCCTCTATTTTTCATGTTTCATCTTTCCCTTACTCATCTGATTCTTTTCTCAGGAAAGGGAAAGTGCATATGCCTAGTTGATAAGCCTTCCACTACTAAAACTAAACTGATCAAATGAACTAATGTTCATTTATCATTTCACTCTTAAAATTATAAGTTTTTAAGGTGCTTAAAAATATTCCCAAATTCCCTTCCATATACAGACAGTCTCCTTATATTTTTCTAATTAAGCCTGTCCTTCCTCAAGTAACTATGTTCAAAAAAGTATTTCAAACCAGCTTCTATTCAGTTTAATTTCATTTATTTATATGTAGCTGTCAGTATTGGAATACTATGTTCTCTGGGATTTATCATTATAAGCATGAAATTTTTAGTAAAATTTAATTCTAAACAACCTTTTGAGATTTATTATGGAACTAAATGAGATTTATCACTGTTTCTATGAGAAAGTATAAACTAGTCTAAAAATCCAACTTTCAGATGAACAAAATTCATGTAAAAATTGGGGGACTTTTCTCTTTGTTCTGCTCCAAGCTTGAGTCTCTATAAAGAGGTTCAAGATAGCAGGACAACACTATCCACTGAAGTAATGAAAGAAAGGACAAGAAATTCTATTTATTTATAATTTCATGCTCTTTAGCTTTTACTTTTGTATTTCTCTTAGTGTTCAAAATACATTTTATTGTAGTCCATATAGTTTGAAAAGAAACTTTTTTTGAGTTTGAATTCTCAGAAAGACTTTTAAGATAAACTGGGGTTATGTGATAAAACACTTGGACAGCATCAATAGAGAGTTCACATGGAGCAATATGATCTGAATTTTGGAAGTTGTAAAACAAGCAGTTTCATAGCTTTTGGAAAATTTTTCCTTCCCACTATCTTTCCCTATCCCCAAAGAGTTGTTCTTTACTTACCTATCAATCAATATAATAAACCTTTATACAGATAATAACTAATAAGTCTCAACCAGAATACAGGAGCACCTCATAGGCAGATTGTTTGGTATTAACAGAGAATCTGATTCTATAAGTCTAGAGGGAAGCCCAATTATCAGTGGCCTGGGAGACTGGCAGGGTTTTTCTAGCTGGGCATTAATGACATTTGGGGCCAGATCATTCTTCGTTGCAGGGTTGTGCTAGCTAGCTATGCACTCTAGGATGCTCAACTGTAACCCTGGCCTCTTTAACTGCATGCTGATAGCACCACACACCCCCATTAGGACCTCTACAGATATGCTCCGGACATGCCAAATGTCCTGGAGGGCAAAATCATCCCCCCAGGGAAGACCAAGGAGAAAAGCTGTCCAAAGATGGTACATTTTGAGAAACATTATCGTTAAAAAGCTAAAACCATATGATAAAAGGAGATGCGTACAGATAGGCACTTTCTATAGTCTATTCTATAAACTGAAATAAACAGGCTTCCTAGAAAGGAAATCTGATTAGCTCCTATAAACTCCTGACGACTCAGCTAAGCTTCTAAGTCAAAGCTCTTCTTATGTAATTTCAACTTGAAGATCCTCTCCCTCGCTTCTATTTTAGATTATTTTTAATTAACTTCACTGGCATTTTGCATCCTGCTATGAAAAGTCCGCCTAATAGTCTCAGAGGACTCTCCCAAGAGAGAAGAGTGCATTAAATCACACATTATCACATTAAAGAATATTCCAGCACTCGGAGTCCAATGTTCTACATCTTGGCAAACTCAACAGCGTGGGGGTTGGGATGGAAAGAGGCTCAAGTGGTTCACAATATCCAAAGCTTATTAACTTCAATGCTTCTGGTCTGTATGAAAAATCTGTATTGATTTTCTGCTTCAGCATCCTTTATCACAATGACACATATTTTACAGTTGTACTTCTATCTGGTTTCTTGCTACTGACTGCATGTGTGGGACCTTGGTCAAGTCACTTAAATTCTTTGGATGTCCTTTCCCTCATCTCAGAAATGAGCAGGTTGGGCTGAATTATTTCTACAAACCCTGCTAGTTACAAATCACAAACTTATGAATAAAGCACTTAATTTTAAAAAGGCTCTTTAAATTACATGGGTTTTTGGAACTATTTAACCAAAGATGAAATGTTGCTGCACACACAAAGAATTTTTAAAGGCTTAATCAAACAATAAAAGAAAGAGAGAAATTACAACTAGAGGTTATAGACATTATATATACACATACATAGTATACTTAAATATTATATAATATATAATTCTATGTATTATAAATAAGACCCATTGTCTCCTAAAAGAGAGATAAATATAAAAATAATTATGTTCCAAACTGGCCCTCATCTACTAAGGTGTGATACAGGATCTTCCTGGGAGAAGTTCCAGTATTTCAGAAGTTACACATAAACAGAGAAATGCTTTTTAATCAATGGTTTATATTTTATTTTCAACAGAAATGACAACAAATCAGCTGCTGACAACCAGATCCAGCCTACAAGGTGTGGTTGTTTTGTTTGGCTTGGAGAAATAAGGTATGTAATTACTTGCCAACTTTTAAAAATGGAGATGACACATCCAACTTCTAGATTTCCAGTAGCTCCTGAAATATCAGAAGGTATTTATCCACATGCCACTAATTAGGTAGAAATTAGCACAACCTCATGGCCAATGAGCTCTCCAGGTCCCTGAAATCTCATGGTTCTTATTGTCTAACCCTGCACCCATTCACTCTTATAGCCTGGAACATGTTAGCTCTGTCCCTGCACTGGAACAATTTTCAAAATACACAGGATAAACGTCTAAAGCTCTGTAATGTTTTCAAAGCAAGAGTAAAACTTGTAGAGTCACATCAGAAAGGTGGAAGTTTATAAGAAACAGAGCTATGCTCTTAATAGAGAAAAGGCTTACTAACACTTAATGCTGAAAATTAGAATGGGCTACCTTATAGGCTTCCAAATGCTACCTAAAAGCCTATGAAGTAGAATCTGATGTTTGATAGTGAGTTCAAACTGCGGAGGATTGCTAAAGTTACTTCTAATTTTTAAAAAAGTACACCTTGAATAAAATATAGAAGATATTTCATTGCAATGTATTAGTATATGTGCAGGTTATATTCCTCTATGTACATAGTGTACACATACATTTGATTTTACAAGGGAAGACTTGTTCCTATCCTTGTTTTTCATGAAATGGTATTTTCTGTTAACTTACATAAACATTAGGTTTTCTCACTGGCTTTTAATGTATAGAGTTTAAACTCAGGGAATAGAGCTTCGTAGGCAGGCACTCCACCACTTGAGCCATGCCTCTAGCACTTTTTTTGTTTTAAGAAAGGGTGTAGTGCTTTGCCTGAGTCAACCTCAGTCTGCAATCCTCCTACTTATGCCCCTTGTGTAGTTGAGACAATGATGCACACCACCATGCTTTGCTTGTCTTGCCTGGGCTGGCCTTGGTTGTAACTTCTTGATCTCTGCCTTCCAAATATTTTTGTCCTTTAGAAAGGAGAGAAACCAAGAATAGAACTAGAGCATAAAATAACTTGAGGAAGGATTTAAAAGTAGATAGCTTTCAAAAACAGCTTCTTCAAAAATGTCTTTACCAATAAAACCAAAACAATGCTGGGAACCTGCACCTTGAAGTTATTTCCTTGTCTGTTTACTCTAATTTTTTTTCCTTAAATACATTTCATGAAATCTACTCATTTGAAGAACAATATGTTAACAAGATACTAGGGATTTTCTTTTTTAAAAAATTATCCATGTAGAATTTATATATATATATATATATATATATATATATATATATCCATGTAGAATCCATCTAGAATTTAAGCCAGCTCTCTTTAGATAAAAAAGTTTAAATCCAGTTAAACTAATAAGTATTTTTTTAAAAGCAATGGAGCTAATATTTAGGTGTGATGCATTCCAATCATGGCTACATTTAAGATGTGTGTGTGTGTGTGTGTGTGTGTGTGTGTGTGTGTGTGTGTGTGTGTGTGGTGTACAACAAATGTTCTACTTCAGGTCCTTTCAATACCTGCATCTTAATGTTAGATCAGGTGATGCCAGGCAGTTCTTCATTATACAGGTGTAATACCACTGCAAATTCTTCCTGTTGATTTTAAAAGTGAATACACTGTTAAAGTCAGAGATTGCACATATTAACTTTTTCCAAATCACCATGTTTTCCTTGGGTATTGGATGTTGATATTTGACATAAGCATTGTCAACCCAACAACAGTGATTAACAGCTCAAGTGGGAACATAAACAGCGCATGGATGTGTTGCTGTCTGCTGTCGGCATGCCTAATGACAAGCAAATGATTGTGTTGACAATACAATGTGTAGAACATGGGCCGCTTCTGGGAAAACATATGTTTATCATTCCAGTTCTCAGCTTTTCTGCAACTAATCATTTTTATTTTCTCTGTTTAGAGAAAAAAAAATGAGTCACTCTTTCCAAGCGAAATGATAAACGTAATTCAATTTAACAGCCCAGGATGCCAGAACATTTTAATTTAACCATGGATGTTTTTGCTTTTATCTACTGTGACTTGAACATTAACTTCTTTTCCTTTTTTCCTGCTTAAATAGAGAAAGAGAGAGAGAGAGAGAGAAACCCCCCAAGAAGCTCATTACATTATTATGGAGAATAGTTATCAGATATGCATAAAAATCAAGAGTATACAGTAGCATCTTAAGCCCAGCAAAATTATTTGAGGCCTCTCAGAACTCTCTACATCAGAGCCACTGTCCCACCGTCCCAAGAAGAAATGACAGGTGGTAAGTGCCTTGCTCTGTCACCAATGAAAGCCTGAAATACATCACCTTCAAGAGCAAACGGACACTTCAAAAGCTGGTTAGACAAAGTTTTCCCAGAAACAAGAGCATTCTTTGGGAATAATGCAAAGCGAATTCGTTGTTGGAACGCGTTTCTTGGACCACACCTGATTTCCAATCGGTTATTGAAAACACAATACACGAGCCATCCCGAAGTTACTGGTCTCAGAACCTAGTTTATGCGGGGGGGGGGGGGGGGGTGGAATCACAGAACTCCCACAAACAACCACAGGAAAGAGGAAAAGGAGAGTGCTCCTCCTCCCTGCTCAGACATCGCCCCAGTCCTGTATCCGCGGACCACACAGAAACCCAGGCATCCCAGATCCACACCTCTCAAGTCAGAAAGGCACATGCTCCAGGAAGCAGCAGCCTCCTGGCCCTCCTGTTCCTCCAGAAGCAAAGGAAGGGGAAGGTGCCGGGACCCGCCGAGCCCGCCCTCCTATCCGGTTGTTGATCTGGGGCAGGAATCCTGGGCAAACTTACTGGAGTAGATCGCCCCAGTGTGCAGAAAGTTCTCAACTTCAGGATCGAGAATGCATGCGTGACCCCGGCCCCCCCAACCCAAAACCACCACCCCCGCCAGCAAACAGTACCGTGGGGAGCAAATTTGGCCACTTATGGAAGTAGCTTGCCAAGTGCCAAGCCGCGCAACTCACCCGGGGCCGGGGAACCCAGCCGGCCGCCGCCCGCCCCGGCCGGGGCAGCGAGGGCTTCGCCCGCGCCGGACATGGGCCGCTCCGCCGAGCCCGCGCCGCCCCGCAGCCCGCTCGCCGCCCCGCGGGGCGCACACGAGGACGGCCTCCTAGGTCTCGGGTGCTGGGAACTCGCTGCTTCTAACGGGGGGGGGGGGAGAGAAGGGGGGCGAGGGGGAGGGAAGAGAGGAAACATGAAATAAAAACGGTGGGGTTCTTTGGACGGGAGCGCGCCACACACCCCCACCCCACCCCGCGGACACTTCCTCCCCTCCGCTTCCCTCCCGCAAACTCCACCCCGGGGAAGTTTTGATTTGAAACCAGCCAGGAAAACTGAGAGGAGTTGCGAGTTGACAATGACAAGTTCCCGGAGAGGGTGGGCGGGAGGAGTCCCCAGTGGGACGGGGTAAGAGGAGAGACAGGGTTGGGGGGAGGGGTGTGGGGGGGGAATCACCACTTACCTCGGCATCCCTTCCTCCCGCGAGGGCGCGCCAAGCCCCCTCGGGGCCTCCTCCTCTTCTGCCCCCAGAAAGTTAGCGAGGCTCGGGCCAGGGCCGCATCGCGCGCGCTCCGGGCGCCTGACGACAGCGGCGGCCGCCCCGGCGCGTCCCTCCCGCCTCCCCCGGGGCTCAGCCCAGACGTCGTCGCGGTGGCGGCAACCGCGGCGGTGGCTCTGCCTGCGCGCGCTCCGCCCCCTCTTTCAAGCCCGCTGGCTCGGGCCTGCCGGGCTCCCGGGGACGGGGACGACCCTAGGCCACCCTCCCCGCCTCTGCCTCTCCTTCCCCCTTCCACCACTCCGGCCAGGCTCACACACTTCTCCCTCTGTTCCTCCTTTTCATCACATCCGGATGGGGAGGTCTCGAACTCTTGGCAGGCGGCCGCGCGGCTGGGGGGCGGCGCGACCCAGACTGTCTGGGGTCAGGAGGCCAAAGCTTCATGCAAGGAGCTGGCCTGGAGCTGGAAAAAGAGGGCCAAAGGACCTGGTTCCTGGCTGATCAGATGTCAGAAAGTTCTCCCAACTCCTGTTCCAATCCAACCTCCCCCCCACCTCCCCAGATCCATGAGGAAGCTGTAAGGAATAGCCCTGAAAAGCAGAAACTTTCAGGGTGGCCAAAGAAAAATATAATAATAATAAGTAATACAGCATCTACATTTGTCATGCGAATGTATGCATTGGAAGCCTTGACCCTAGATTCTCCTCTGTCTTATTTTTCAGTTCTTTGTTTATTTCAGTCCAACAAGATCAGGTAAAACCAGTTGCAGGAATCCACTGGAGGCGTCAGCTGAGCCAAGTTCACACCCTTGCCCCTGCCCATGGGATGCCCAGCACAGGTCTGACCTGTTGCCAGCCTAGTGCCACAATGGACCAATGGT
Source organism: Dipodomys spectabilis (assembly GCF_019054845.1). NCBI lineage: Eukaryota > Metazoa > Chordata > Mammalia > Rodentia > Heteromyidae > Dipodomys > Dipodomys spectabilis. The sequence goes on along the minus strand of NW_024870874.1, from coordinate 5,681,717 downwards.
ATCCTCAGGGGAGAAACAGTTGTCCTAGTGTAGGAACTAAGGCATTGATGTGCTCTCTGCTTATAAACGAGACATTCTGATCGTGGCTTACACTGATGAGCTAAGAACAAGGGTAAAGTCACATTTAGGTAGAAAATCATTTAATACACCTCCATAACTTTTTGCTATTTCCTTGTCAGTGAGATGCACAATTCAGTTGAAATCTCAAAGGAACTCATCCCTGGACTCTAAAATAATGGAAAAGTGGCAGCAACCAACAGGCATGTGCAGTAGCACATGTCTGTCATCAGGCAAACTGCACAAGACCCAGTCTGATAATGTAAACAAAAGAGGCTAGAAGCATGACTCAAGCGGTGGAGCTCCTGCCAAGTGCCAATACTATTTAAAAAAAACTAGAATAACTTTACAAAAAAAAAGCAATACAATCAAACTTGATATTCATTATCATGAATAAAACCATCCTTTGCAAGAATCTGAGGACAGGCATCTAGACCAAGATAAATTGCTCACTTACTCTTAAGGAATTCCCTAAACATAATAAATAAATAACTTTTAGGGATTTCAGAAATGATAAAAGTGACTTTACAAACCTAAAAACTTGGGGCTGGAAGATGGCTCAGTGGTAGAGCTCTTGCCTCGCATGCATGAGGCCCTGGGTTCGATTCCTCAGCACCACATAAGAAAAAAGCCAGAAGTGGCGCTATGGCTCAAGTGGTAGAGCACTAGCCTTGAGCTGAAGAGCTGAGGGACAGCGCCAAGGCCCAGAGTTCAGGCCCCACGACCGGACCGCAAAACAACAACAACAACAAAAAAAAACTTAAAAGCTTGTAAAGTGTTCCAGACTATTTGGAATACTTGTTGGAGGTAGACGAAGTCTGAGGATAGCTGCTTGTTACCATTAGCAAAACTATAGGAAGTTTCACTGTCTATGGTAGCTTAGGCTCTACTCAAAGTAGCTGATTAGAAAGTAAAACTTGTGGGAAATTTTTTCATCTCTTTCCTATAAATCTTGAGCTTTGTTTTGTTCATTCTCTCACACTGATGCTAAAGTCTAAAAATATCAAGAAGTTCCATCACCAGCTTACTTTTATGAATTTATAGAATGATTGTACACAGGGTTTTCAATGTCTACTTACCTCGTGAGATGACAAGGTTTACATTTAAAGTTTTGGCTTCAAGATTTCAAGTTCAATAGTCTTGAATTAAATGGAAACATTTTACTCTAGTGACAGGGTAATAAAATTCAAATAAAAATATTAGAAACAAAGGAAAGCCTGGTGTTGTAGAGGCAACAAGTTGGTCAAATACTGCATTTTGTTCTTGAACTCAGTCAACCTTTCTATACCTTGGTTGCCTCCCAAAGTAAACATGGTAAGAGAAATTCTTCTCAGTTTCTTTGTAAAGAATCTTTGTGAAGAGTTAACTATTTCATTCATCTGTAGCATTTGGAAGAAATGTATGTACAACGTCCTCAGATTATTAAGTATTAATCTTATGAGAAGAGATAAGAACAGTGCTTATTGACAGCAGGCGCTGGTGGCTCAAACCTGGAATCCTCTCTACTCAGGAGGCTGAGATGTTCAAAGCCAGCCTGGGCAGGAAAGTCCATGAAGCTCTTATCTCCAATAAACCACCAGAAAACCGGAAGTAGTGCTGTGGCTCAAGTGGTAGAGCACTAGCCTTGAGCTGAAGAGCTGAGGGACAACACCCACGCCTAGAGTTCAAGCCCTACAACCAACCAAAAAAAAAAAAAAAAATAGTGCTTATTGGATGATAAGACTGGTAGGAAGAAGGAAAATGGAAAGATAATGGCTAATGGGTGGAAAAGTGCAATTGTATAGAAGCAATCACTCCTAGGGTTCTATATCACAGTAAAGTAACTATGGTTAATAACAATTCATTATACATTTAAAATGGTAAGTAAAGAGATTTTGAATGTTCCCAACATAAAGAAATGATCAATACTTGAGATGATGGATCCACCCATTTGAGTTTGAGATCTTGTAAGCATGTCACACTCTACCACATAAAAATTTTAAATAATGATGCTAAATGAAAGTAAAAAAATACATTTTACAATATTAACTTTTACTAATATGATACAGTAGAAACATTTTGATGGATACATTGAGTATCATATAATTACAATATAATAAAAGTCACATCAACATATGCAGTAACCATGCCATATTCTTTATACAAAATATTCCCATAAATTCTTACATCAGCTTTATAAGTAAATTGCTAAACAGAGTTCAGGTTTGTCTTATACCAAGACTACTGTGCTTCTGTACTTAAACTCAGGTCACCTGGATCTGCTGATCTGGAGGGAAACTCAATAGCAGGAGCCTACACTTAACTCCTGGAGGGAAACTCAATACAATGGGTCACACATGCCAGAAGTCAGGTGTGAGTTCCTGTGAGCTTCCCACACTGACCTTTTCTCCATCCCTAACTGCTTTTACTCATTCTAACTGATCACCTAGTTTGGTTAGCACTTCAGAGGACACATCTCATTCTTTCATTCAATATGAGTTGAAAGTTTACCTGCAATCTGTTAAAATCCCAGACAGGATTTTTTCTACAGGTGTAGAAAGTTAAGTATAGGCGTTAGGAAGTGTGGGTGTCTAGATCGTGAGATTGCTGCCCTTTCAAAAATAAGAGTTGGGGCAGGGAAGGTGGTAGAGTGCTTGCCTTGCATGCATGAGGCCCTGGGTTGAATTCCTCAGCACCACATAAGCAGAAAAAGCTGGAAGTGGCACTGTGGCTCTAGTGGTAGGTAAAGGGCTATACTTGAGCTGAAGAGCTGAGGGACAGCGCGCAGGCCCAGAGTTCAGGGCCCATAACCAGCAAAAGAAAGAGAGAGAGAGAGAGGGAGAGAGAGAGAGAGTTTGCCTTTTCTTTCTAAGAAAAAATATGCCTTCCTGAGTACCCACTTAATTAATTAATTAAATAATTAACCAGTTAATTAATTATTGGCACTCTGGGGGATTAAAGTCAGGGTTTAACACTTGCTAGGACAACTCTCTGCTAACTGAGCCACATCTTCAGCCCCTTTTTGTATTAGCCATTTTATTTTATTTTATTTCATTGTCCTAGTGATATACAGAGGGGTTATAATTACATAAGCAAGGTAATGACTAAATTTCTTGTCAAACATTATTACTCCCATCCTTGTTTTCTCCTACTTTTCCCTCCCCTCTGACTCCCAAATAATGTCCTGGTATGATATGAAGAAAAAGGCATCTTGGAAAGCTTTCAGGAGCCCAAATGTAACTCCTAGTGTGTCAGAACTCAGATTCATGGAATACTGGTTCCAGGGGTCCTGATAGAGGACACATGACCTTACCGGCAGAAGCAGAATAGCCCCAGTGGCAGACAAACCCAAGCTCTTATTTGTACATTTTGGATATTAATTCTTTATCCATTTAATAATTGGCAAAGATTTGCCCTCATTCTATAGGTTATCTTGTGATTTCTGTAATTATTTTTTATGTGCAGAAACTTTTTAGTTTGAAACAGTCCCATTGCTGAGTCCCATTTTGAAGTTTGATTTTGAAAGTTTTGTCTACAATTGTATCTTCCAGTGTTTTCCATGTGCTTTCACTTTTAATTTACATTTTGAGGGAACATTACAAGCTATAGTGCATATTAGTCCACTTGTGCATAATATGCATTAGTACTTCATATACATCTGTCACCAGTTTTGTTTTGAAGTGATTTAAATGTTTTAAATCATTTATAGTACGTTCAGTCATTCTCAATATCAAAGATCATTTTGATAGAGAATATGTACACTTCAGTTATGCAGAAAAAATCATTTAATAATCCCTAAACCGAGGAACCTGGAAACTAGAAAATATATCCCAATATCTCAAATAACTTTCATGACCTTACAGTATGCTACTGAAAAAAATCACTGACTTTCTCAACTCTCACTTTTGTTTCCTTTGTGGTGATGACAAAGCACTAAATGTACTCTCTTTTCTATTGTTTCAACTCATAGTATATTAGAAGAAAAGTTAGGATTCAGGGGCTTTGAGTGGAAGACATTAGCTAAGGGAGATATTAGGTCAGTAAAAATGACAGCAGGAGAAATGACAGCTGACAGACAAGAGAAGTACAGAGAAATAAACATGTCATAACAACACCTTTGTGAATTCAGCTCAGTGATAGAATTGACACAGTGTTTTTATCCAGGGCCTAAATCATTAAGGAAAGAGTTGGTTATGTGAGATTGCAGTAGTCTGCTTTCACATTTACATCTTGGGGGAAAAAGATTTCTTCAAAAATGTTTTAATAAAAAGCTACCATTTAAAAAGAGTAATTTCTACAAAATTATACTTCGTTGCTGCAACAGATATTAGCAATTCTAATTGAGGGCTACATTATTCCAACAACGTTGTTTTACCTGTTACTGTGATCTTAGAAGAAAGACCAAATGGACAGGTGTCTGGAGTCTCATTCTTCAATAGAACACTGAGTTCTTTTTTTCTATAACATATTGGTCCTGCACTTAAAATTTTAACTTGCAAACTGGTTCTGTCACTTTTTAAACTACTGAACATAACCCATCTTGTCTAATTCCTTGTTTTGACATATGAACAAATGCAGTCGTAAAAGTCATTATTCCATTCAAACATACCAGTTGAGTATGTGCTCTACATAGAAAACCACACTACAGGTGCTAACGTTTAGTCTTCTGGGAGCACACAGTATGCCAAGCGGGTAGCAGGAGAATAAGCAAAGTAGGAAAGGGACAATCATATCATGTGGTCCTACGGAAGCTCACAGGATGTGGTACCTGAACTGCTCAGATGTGGGTGGGGAAAGGTAGTGAATGATTCAGAAAGAAGATAATACCAAGCTGAGTGTTGCAGATGAGTAAATTATTTCTCCTCAAAGAGGTCAGGGAACTCCAGATAGAGGAAATACCATGCAAAAGCATAGAACTGTGGAAGCTCCAGAAAAGTTATATGACTAAGCAAAAGTGGTTTTGTAGCCAGGTTCCAGTGGCTTACACTTATAATCCTAGCTACTTAGGGGATTGAGTTCTGAGGGTCAAAATTCAAAATCAGATGGACAGGATTTTCACTGAGACTTGTATCTCCAATTAACTACCAGAAAGCAAGAAATGGAGCTTTGGCATAAATAGTAGTGTTAAACTTGAACAAAATAGCTCAGGGACAAAGCCCAGATCCTGAGTTCAAGCCCCAGGATACACACACACACACACACACACACACACACACACACACACACACACACACATTTTTGTGGTTTCATGAGTTAATGACAAAGACTAACTAAGAGCCTAAGTTCCTCAATGTGCAGGCTTCTTGTTCCAGATCTTTTTGAGACACTTGTAAATGAATCCATTATTCCTAAGTAATGGTAAAGCATGGGCATAGGTGATACTATGTTTAGGAATTCTAGGAGTTTTCTGTGGAGAGTGTGTGACCAAAGAATCCTATACAAAATCTCCTGTTGCTAAATTAATTTGTCCTTCCTGTGCAAGCATTCAGTCAGGGCCCCTTTAGCTGGCCTAGGGCAGTGGCCTTCAGGATCTTTCCTTGTTGTCATTGTACTTCATCGGTTGCACTTTGAAGGAAGAGAATACATGAGATCATACAATGACACGTGTCAAATAAGAACAGACTACATAGATATAAATGAAAATGGGCAAAACTGATACAGGAGACAATAAGCAGACTTTTGCAGCATATATAGGAACTAAACAATATATACCAGGAGAATGTGAGTTGTAGGAAAGAAGTAAATACACAAGGCCTAAGAAAATGTTGGCTGGTATGCTGTCTGTAATTGGTAATAATATGAGCATGATTATCATGATAACATTTTTAAAATTAGATAACAGATAAAAGTGTTCTTGCTTTTATAACCCCTAAACTCAGTTAGATTTTAGATAAGCTGGATTTTATGTCTAACATTTAAATCAGTACCTGTATTTCTCCAAATTTTGAGTTATGAAATAAGTGCTAATTTTTTTAAATGCAAGTTTGTAAGTACACTATATTGTTCACTTCCTGAAAGCTTTAAAACACTCACTGGGAGGGGAGAGCAAGGTTTTCATGAATATTTTTAATCATTTTTTTCACTGTTCCTCTGGACATCTCCTTTTCTGTCCCTCATCCACTTGGAGCCTGTCCTTCAAGGCTTACTTGTTAAAGTATTCATCCTCAATTCATATTCAGATCTGGGATTTGGGGGAAATCGGGTCATAGGGACTATGATGTAATCAGTGAATAATCTATGGATTCATAATTTAATAGTATTATTAGGTTGTGGTAGACACTGGGAGGTAGGGCACAGCGAATGTAGGCCCCTGGAGGGGGTGACTTCACAATGTATTGCTTGTCTTCAAACTCTCCTCTCTTCTCCTTTCCTTTTCTCTCTTATTCCTCTCCCTCTCTCCTTCAATATGGGTTCCTACTAAAAGACATTTTCATCACAAAATTACTTTGAGTTAAGCAACTTAAGCATACCTGAGTCATTCTGTTTCCCAGACATCTTAACTTTAACCTAGGACTCACCAAGATGTTTTGTGTCTTCCTCTGAGTCCTTTGTGAATTCACACGCTTGCTTTTTCATATCTTCCACACTATCAGCACATTCCAAGCACTCATTACTCCATGCTTGGAATTGTTTCCATAGTTCACAGGGTTCTCAGGCTCTAATTTTCTGTTTTACAAATAAGTATAGACAGCAAATATGGGTTCCGTTTTCCTGAAACCTCAAAAATTATGTCTTTTTTTTAGTATTTTCTGTTTATCAACTTAATAAAGATAAAATTCAAAACCTATCAGTCTCTCCAATCTCTAATTTCAGTCAAGTTTGTCACCTTTGTTTTTGTTCTTTCTTTTTTGTGTACGTTTTTATTGTAAAAATACTGTACAGAGGGGTTACAGTTACATGAGCAAGGTAATGAGTACATTTCCAATTGAACATTATTGCTTCCTCCTTTTTTTTTCCCCTTCCATCCCTTCCCTCCCACCTCCACTACTACCCCCCCCCCCAAAGTTGTAAAGTTCGTTTTCAACATAGTAGCTTGTACATCTCATTGTTACAATGGGTCAACCTGTATCCCTATTTAAGAATTTTTTTCCCTTCTGCTCCCCCAAACCCTAGCCTTTTCTCTGGCTCTCCAGGCTAACTTCTGAGTGGTGTCTAGACTTATGCTGCACCTCTCCTTAATAATCCTTTTTTCTATCTATCTTACCAAAATCTGAGTTTCCTATTTTTGCCAATTGTAGCACATATAGAAGTTTTTACTTGCTGAATCAGATTCCTGAGCAAGGTTGCTATATATAGATACTAAGGTTTACTTTGTGGCCACAGTGGTCATGAAATACTTTACTGAACATTAAGAATAGATATAGGTACCTGTATATAGATTGACAAAACTTAGCAAAAAAAAAAAAAAAAAAGTAGTGGCACAATTACTTCTCTTTTTATTAAAAAAAGAGGCAGTTTGGAAAGGTGGGAAAAAAGGAAAAGATTCTCTTTTAAGTTATATTGGTTCAAATTCTGTTTCTGTCACTCATTTTATACCACCCTTGTCTGGCTTACTCCATATGACTGATTTCATTTTCTCCTCATAGGGTGGTTGGAAGTATTACTTAGCACTCCGTCAATGTAAACTGCACACAGTCAATCCATCATGGTAAAACAAAATTGTTCCAATGATATCAGCCATACCAGCAGTACTGGTCAACAGAGGATTTCAGGACATGAAAGGAAGAAATGAGTTGTTGAATAAAGGACTTAGGAGATCAAAAGAGAAAGGATCAGGACCAGGCAGTACACACAAAGTCATTTGATGCAGTGATCATCAGGAGAATATGCTGGTCCATTCTATTGGGTTCTTTATTAGAGCAACTTTACTGTCTCCCATCAAAAGATGAGTTCTTTGAACACAACACCATATAGGGAATCAAAAATACTGTCATAGTAACTAGGGTATCAATGACTGGGACCCAATTTTTGATAAATAATGGACAGAAATTTCCCAACATAATGTCAAAATCCTCCTTAATAAAAACCTCCTAATAATTTTATATTAGGATCTGCTTTACGACAGGGAAACTAGGATGTTGAGAAAATAGATTATTTGCTCAGCTGAAACTGTATCCTATATATTAGATTTCAGCTTCCAACTTCTACACAGATGTTCTTCTAACTTAAAATTGGACAGAAACAATATTGAATTTATCTTTCTCTTGTTTTTGTTTTTTCTGTTTACTTTATTTATTCAAACAGTAATACCACAAGGTGTATGCCAATAACTCATTTCTGAAATCCTAGCTGCTCAGAGGTTGAGACCTAAGGATTGTAGTTCAAAACCAGCCTGGGCAGGAAAGTCTGTGAGATTCTTATCTTCAGTTAACTATGGAAAAAACAGAAGTAGAGCTGTGGCTCAAGTGGTGGAGCACTAGCCTTGGGCACAAAAGCTCAGGTACAAAACCCAGGTCCTGAGTTCTAGCCCCAGGACTGGCACATATACATAATCCTCTTTCTCTACCATCTTCTCTTCCTGCTCCTCCTCCTCCTCATCTCAACTTTTTTCACCTCTGGATCACTAGTTTCCTCTCTTAGGCACTTGCTGCATGATGCCTCTAGCTGCCTCATAATGGGTAAAGCAGAGAAGACAAGGTAAACTTGGAAGCAAAATAAATGTAATCTTTCCTTTAGGTAGCATTGTTCAGCAAGCATAGTGGAGCACATTTAGGCTGGTTTCGAAGAGTTATGTTTTATTGTCTTCAAGGTTCTTTAAAAATACTCCCATCAGACTTCTGGGGTATTTTATTCTATGTATGAGTATAATAATTGAACATGTGATTAGTGTAGACAGTGAAAAGGATTCAAGTAACGAAATGTGGAAGAGTTCTGGATAGGAGGAAACTATAAAATGGCATAGTGTAAAATACATGGGTTTAGTGACACTATAAATCATTGCTTATAGTAGTTAACTTTCTTAGCTAACTCTACCAGTAAGCATGTAAGTTGTACGCTTCAGTTTCAAGGGTATGAGCAACAAGTGATACTGTGCTTTTAACAGATTTTGAGTAATAATTAAGAAATTAGTGATAAATAAGTATCCTGTGGCTCTTGCATCTTTATACGTCTCTGTGTTAGGTTTCTAAGGATGGATAACCTGTAACTACCATTTAGGCTCTTACCTGACAAGTAGAGAGTGGTGCCACTGAATTAGAAGATAAAACATGCAATGTGTCTCCATAGACACATTAGTTGGAAATATATGATAAAAAGAGTTTTCTGTGGAAGAGAATCTAAATGTTTAATAGTAGAATACTAGGGAATGTCTGAGTGTCAGGATGGGTTAAGAAGGGGATGAGAAGCTGTATTAGTTTAGAGATGGCAAGCTTGTTTGATTCACCTTCAGAGGTTTTTGACACATGTTTAATACCAAATAATTTAGCATTACAAGAATTGAATTTTGTGTTAACTCTGAGAGCTCTTCAAGGTAAAATTCTCAGTCAAAGAAATGAAAAGTAAATAACACATATATATGGAAATATAAATTCATAAATATTTAACAAATGAAACATACCCAAACAGTTAGCAACACTTTTGAGATCATCTTAGGGAAAGTGAATACAAGATGAAGTTGGAGTAAAAAGCCAATGTTGCTGTTCTATCCTATGCTCTTTTTACAATATTAAATCTTTCATATTGAGTATATTCTCTTATGATTTGCATAATTATAGGAGTTTGTAACCAGCAGCAAATTTTAGTTATACGACTATCTCCTTATATATTTATCTGTGGATATATACAAATATGGAAATTCACTTTATAAAGGTCCTAACATTTTATAAAGCGTAATTCCTCCAAGGAATATGCAGATGAGTAAGTACTTTAAAAACTTTCTTTATAATCTGTACTTTCTACATATTTTGGATGTCACCAATTTCCTAGTGCAGTGTTCTATACATAATGATGATTCCTGATTGACTAATGAAGACTAAAAATGAAAAAGAACTAAAGTGTATGTCTCGGTATTAGTGCATTAAAATAGATAGATGTTATAAAGTAGAAAGAAACTCCTTAATTCAAATATTTAATTAGTAGTTAATTATTAAGCATTTCTTCTTGGTCAACGTTCACTGAAGGCACTCAAAGCTAAGTGGTGAACAAGACTAAGTACCTATCCACATGGCATGTGCACCTATAATAGTGAAGATCCAAGGTAACATGATATGTGATTGCATGTGGTATGTTTGATCAGGCCCACTGTGGGTCCAAGATGAGGTAGGTAGAACTCAGAAGTCAATGTCACACCCCCACCCCCACATTTTATCACCATCCCCATGGACCCCATTAAATTAAAGGCAGAAATTTGTTTCTAGACTTCTAGGTCTTAACTAATTCCTCATGACGCAAGTGTCTCATTGATCACTGAGAAGTAGGAGCTGTGAGAGAAAGGGAGGTAAAGAGGAAATACACTCAACCCAATGGTCTCTCCCTGATCTTGTAGGATATCTGTTTTGATGTGTTGCTGTGGCCCTCAATATAAAGAAAATCCTATTCTTGTCAAGAATATTAAAGGAAGTTGGATCAGCATTTGTGCTCCCAGAATCAGCATTTGAACTCTAATCAGCATTTGTTCCCCTCAGGCTTAGAATTTATCAAGAGAGAATGCATTGCTATCACCTCTGATTTTTATTACATTTTTATCAGACTTCAAATAAAATATATTTAATTAGGCAAGGCTATTGTGATTTCCTCCATGTTGAGGATCAAACCCAGGGCCCCACATAGGTAGACTAGGCAAGCACTCTACCAGTAAACTGCATCCCAGTAAGGCAACGTCAGTGTTTTAGAATCCAATATTTTTTTTAATCAAAAGTTATGACTGTGATCTTTAATGTTCTCTATATTAACATATTTGTAAATGATCAATTGACTATTTTAGTACATATTGAACTTCCTTGAACTACCAAAGGACACATTTCTAAGTTTAATGGCTTTTATTTATGTTGACCATTACCTTGTAAATTAGTCTCAGAGAAAGTATCTGAGCAATGAACTCATGAGACACATAACAATTGGTGATATGCTCCTTAGTGAGAACTATGAAAAGTGGGCATAATGCTGTGTCTTTTTTTTTTTTTTTGTCAGTTGTGGGGCCTGAACTCTGGGCCTGGGCGCTGTCCCTCAGCTCTTCAGCTCAAGGCTAGTGCTCTACCACTAGAGCCACGGAGCCGCTTCCAGCTTTTTCTGCTTATGTGGTGCTGAGGAATCCAAACCAGGGCCTCATGCATGCAACATTCTACCACTCTAACACGGAACCACCTTCCAGCCCTGTGTCTTCATTTTTAATGGCAATATTGCTATTTTCTGTAAAAGGGAAAGACATGATCTAAAAGTCCAAATTCTGGGGGCTACCTATAAGCATTCATATTTAGTAGGTAAGAAAATAAAACTTTGTTTTATTTTTTTAAATTATGATCTAGGTGATATACAGAGGAGTTACAGTTATACAAGTAAGCTAGTGATTACATTTCTTGGGTAAGAACATAAGTAAGGTAGTGATTACATTTCTGGTCAAACTTGTTACCACTTCTCTCATTTTTCTCCCTCTTTCTCTCCCCTCCACATTTCCAACGTACTGTCTAGTGAATATTGCTATTGCATAGGTTCCTTTTTTGTCTTTGTCTCACCATTTTGTTGTTCCCTTCCCTTTCTTGGTTCAGATAAATGTATAAATAATACCCAGGGAACTGAAATCTAACTCAGTGACCAACTCTAGTAAGTGTTTTGAAATAACTTGTGGAGGTAGGCTGCTATTTTACTGTTAGTATTTTGTTTATCTTTCTGGCCTGCTTTTTCCTTAACATAGCTCCTTTTTTTCAGCCACAATCTAAATGTGATTCGTGCTCTTTTCTCTTCCCCACTCCACTTCTTTTTTGGGACCTCGTGATTGTTAAGCAGACACTCTGTCACATTGAGCTAAAGCTCCAACCCCCTTTTTTGCTCAGTTAATTTTAAGGTAGGGTTTGGCTTTTATTCTCAATCCAGCCGGGGATGAGATCCTCCATTAAAAAAAAAAATTTTGGTAATGCTAAAAACAGAGAGGTTATGATTACATACGTCAGGCAAAGAATACATTTCCTTTTGGACAATGTCACCCCTTTCCTCTCTCTCAGTATTTCCCTCCCATCCCACCCATGAGTTGTACAGTTCATTTTCAACATAGTGTCCAGTGAGTAGCATTGCTGCATTTGTTCACCCTTTGTCCCTCCATTTCTGTGCTCCCCTTTTACCCCCAAAGACATACAGACAAACAAGACATAAAGAAAAGAAAAATAGCAAAAAAAGACAAGTGGGGAACATCTCTTGTTTTCATTTCCTGGAGTTCATTTTGTTAACATTATTTTGTATCAGGTCCATTACCTGTGTTTCCCTATGTCTCTGCAAATAGCAGGCAGATACCTCTGTTCCCACGTTGTGCTTCCCTCTAGCAGGAATAACAGGCATGCACCATCTCACCCAGCCATTGGTCAAGGTGGAGTTTCATGGAGGTTTTTGTTTTGGTTGTGTGTGTGTGTGTGTGAGTGTGTGTGTGTGTTTGTTGTTGGTAGTGGAGCCTGAACTCTGGGCCTGGGTGCTGTCCCTCAGCTCTTCAGCTCAAGGCTAGCTCGCTACCCCTTGAGCCACAACGCCACTTCCGGCTTTTTTTTTCTGCTTATGTGGTGCTGAGGCATCCAACTCAGGGCCTCATGCATGAGAAGCAAGCACTCTACCACTGAACCATCTTCCCAGCCCAGTTTCATGGAGTTTTAAGCCTGAGCTGGCCTCACACCTCAGTCTTCTGAGTCTGTCTTCCAAGAATTTGTTGTGTTTCTACACCAAATTTTGACATTTTCAAAATTCTCACTCAATTCCTCAACATGATAATTCATGTTAATAATGAACTAAATGCATGCTCTATATAATATATTGTTAGACTTATAAATAGAAAGATGATACTCATTTGCAATAAACTATCAACTAAGGCATAGGAAGTTTTTTTTCCTTAAACTACTGATAATTCCAAAAACTACACTTACTTAAAGACTTGGCAGGTAAATTAGCAAGAGCTATAATCTCTAAGAACCCTCAATAATGAAATGGAAAACATCCAACTATTTTGTGGTAATATAGGTAATAGAAACTTTAGATTTACCATAAAGAATTTTAGAACTTGAATCAAAAATTTAAGAAAATGTTTCATTTCCTTTTACAGGGACCATGAAGTAAAATAACTTAGGTATCTATGAGGGAATAAATGTAAATATCAAGAGTTTATGAAAAAATGATTCTGAAAATTTCTTTTCCTTCCTAATAGAATTAATCTAGTCCATATTTTTACATAGAAATAACTATTCTGCTCTATTTTGATATCTACAAATAGCATTTATGAACTGGAATTTAATTTCTAAATATCTAGTAAAAGAATCTTGCTCATTCCACTGTATGCATTATTAAATAGATAGTAACCACTAAAATGAGTAATATTTAAAGTGAATGGTAGTAGTACAAAGAGAAAAGACCACATAAACTGTTCTAGAATCTTCTAGACAGTAGAAGATTCCATGTTGACAAATTTTCTGAGGCAAGATCAGAGACAGAAACATAAAACTGGGCATTGACTCATCTTATGGGCATTTATTACTAAGGACTCTGAAATACAGAAGCATACAATGAAGATCCAACTTAATTTGCCCATAGTAAAGATACTGTACAAAGAGGTTACAGATACATGAATAAGGTAATGAGTACATTTCCTAACGAGCATTGTTACTCCTTCCTTTGTTTTTCCCCTACCAGTCTTTCCCTCCCGACCTCCCCAACTTCCCCTTCCCCACTCCCCAAAGCTGTAAAGTTCATTTTCAACATAGTGTCTTGTACAACTCACTGTTACAATGGGTTAAAGCCCAGATTTTTTTCCCATAGAATCCAGCCATCTCAAATATGATTAAATGTTCAAGTACACACCCCAATATACACCACAGAAATTCTTTATAGTTCTCTCATGTGCACATGACTACAGCTGCACTAGTGAGCAACAAGAACTTGAAATGAGCCTTTTCCATCCAGATGTTTTAACTTCATGTAGAAACTGACTATTAACACTAGGATTGAATAAAGGCATGACTTTAAAAAGTGAAGGTCAATTTTAAATTGTGTTTATTTCCTTTCATTTTTGTCTCATTTCATTTTCTTCCGTATTATTTTATGACAAGAAAATGAAACAAAAGGAAGAGGAAGTTTACACATATTTTATTTTAAGTTACAGTTTATATGAGCATCAAACATGACTGTTTTATTTAATTCTTTGGGTTGATACCTTTTCTGGTTTCCTGAAATATAATACCCATTAATCCCTGTTTGCAGACACCTTGAAATATTTATTGAATAATACAATACAGATTCTAAAACATAATCTTCTTTTATGAATACTGGCACAATTTCACCCAGCTCTGTGGAAGATTTAAGAAAAATGGCAGGGCAAGATCAGACATTGTTTACATCTCACCTCCAGCAAGATATAACTTTACTCTTGGCTGACCTTTAAGCAAAAGCAATGGTTATGTAACCATGTAAGCTAAAAACTAAACAGGAAAAGGTAAGCAAGGGGTCACAGAACCAGGAATGAACTACAAACTTAGTCTATTTGTTAAACTTTGATTTTTATCATGTTGCTGAAAGAAACACTGATGTTTCCCAAATGGAAAAAAAAAATGAGAGCAATATTTTATCTTTGGAATCCGAATGTATACATAAATATTTCAGTATTTTAAAGAAGTTATTGGGAAGTCTACTGTGAAATTCATTGTGATATTTTGCAATAGTAAACAGTATTACTTATTGACACAGTGAAATTTTTCAATATACTACATTCTGCCTTTATGTAAATAATGCTTTAAATTAATGTCCATGGATATTGTTGTTCCTACAATCTATCTTCTTAGGTTGTTCTGAAATTAAACATTTTGCCTTTGGAAAATTATAAGAGTAGCCACATAAAGGGACAAATGTTTAAAGCCTTTACTTGTTAAAGGCTGTTAAAAAAAACCTTCTCATTGAAGTATATAAATCAGGCTATATGATAAATGCTTTAGAAAAAAAAAATTGTGCCAAGGAGAAAAAAAATCAAAATAAAAGAAAGAGAAGAATCTAAAAATAGTTTCAGATTTTGGAAGATCTTGTTTTAGCAACGTGTGTGTGTGTGTGTGTGTGTGTGTGTGTGTGTATCTTTTGCAAAAATAAAGCTCCATTTTGATGTCCTCATGATGAGTGTCATTATATTTTTGATAGAACTGGACAGTCATGTGGCATGTTTTTATTTTTCTAGGTAATAGAGTTACTAGTTTATCTGTAAGTCTTTAAAAATCATTTAATCTTAAAGGTCATTTAAAAAAAACAGTGATGCTAGCTATAACATAAATTACTATTGAAGATATATGAGAAAACATGAGATCGTGAGAGACAAATTTGCACTAAAATGATAGGAGTTGAATAACATTGTAGGTGCTATATATATACAGAGGAACAAGATTTAGATTGCTTAGAGTCCAGTTGGAAAGGTACAAACAGAAGATAAATAGTAGACAAGTTAGTGCAATTGGAATCATGTCCATGTATCCACTAGCAGAAGTACTTACGGGTGCCTTGGGTGATGAAAGGGTCAGTGGACAAAATTTATTGCCTGTAAGAGAGTAACAATGGGTGAGTAGGACACAATCCATTGGAAAAAGTGAAAGTGGTTTAATAAGACTCAAGCAGTTGATATAGTAAGTCTGAAGAAGGAAATGAATCTATAAGAGTTCTGAAGCCATCTTCAGGAGTGGAAAGAATAGAAGAAATAGAATTCCATTTTTTTGATCCATTCATCACTGAGGGGCATCTGAGTTGATTCCATATCTTGGCTATGGTAAATAATGTTTCAATGAACATAGTTGTACTGGTAGCTTTAGCTTTAGTGTGGCCTTGTTTTTGTTCATTTGGGTAAATGACCAGGAGAGGGATTGCTGGGTCATAGGGGAGTTCTATGTTTAGCCTTTTGAGAAATCTCCATACTGCTTTCCAGAGTGGCTGAACAAGTTTACATTCCTACCAACAGTGTAGTAGTATTCCATCAGAAAGAATGGCATTGCTCCATTCTTAAGAAGATGGAAAGACTTGGAAAAAAATGTATTAAGTAAGCCAGACCCAAAGAAAACTAGGTTCCATGATTTCCTTCATTTGTAGTAGTTAGTGTATGTTTAGAATAGTCCTAGTAGAGGACTATAATATGTCAATAGCTATGCACATATGACCTTGTAAAATGCTAATCAAAATGAATACAAGATATATATATATATATACATACAAAAGGTTTAATTTTTGTGTATGTACTGTATGCAGTTATTTTTTTCTCTAACCCCCTTTGGTTTAACACCTGTCATCACTGTTTTTTATTTCAATGCCCTTTGTTTTGTATATAAGTTTATCTGATTTGGGGATAGGAAGGGGAATCAAAGAAATGGTGAGACAAAGGACAAAAGTTGAACCAATGCAACAACAACACTCACAAGCCACTGTGTTGGAACAACCTGCCAGGGAGTGATGTAAGGGGCGGGGGTAAGCAGGACAAAAGGAGGGAGGGAGGGAGGAGCAATGTTTGAGAATAATTGTTGTAATTTCTTCACTTATGAAACTGTAGCCTCTCTGTACATCATCTTTACAATAATAAATAAATAAATAAATAAAACAAATAGATCAAGAACAGTATTAAAGGGTTTAACTGGGAGAAAGGATAACACACAATCTTATTATCTCTTTGGGATGACCTCTCTTGTTGCATTGGAGAATAAATGAGAGACTAAATGTCTAAAACCTAGCATGAGATTAGGGCAGGTTAGAGCACCTGTGGTGCTAATCCATGTGGGATGTCCCAATAACACAGAGGACAGAAGACAGGAGTTGAGTTGGGAGCTCTTCATGAGGCTTGAATTGAAAGTCCCTCAAAGGAAAACTAGATTGATGTGACATTTGTTGAAATAGGAACTTATGGAGAGAGGCAATGTTGAAGTTATAGACATACTATACCTTTCTTGAAAAATCTGGCAAGGTGTGACAAATAAACAGTTAGATACATGAAAAGTCTGATTCGATCAATGTATAAATTAAGTAATTTTCATTGCAATCCATTTAAAAACACGCTTGATGCATCTCAATGAACATTGCCATCCCATTTTTTTTTAATAAAAGCAACAGTATTATAATGAGGAAAATAAATTATATGCCCAAATATTCTTTTCAGAGAAGAATTAATCAATGGAAGTTTTATTATTTTTAACCAAAGAAAGGACTATAGAAAGATTTCACCAAGCACGAGCAATGTAAGGGGGTTGCATCCAGAATCTGTCTTTTACTCAAGGTGAATGACCTGACAGGCTGTTTAATGCCATGTCTCTGTTTTGTTTTCATTTGTGAAGTCAGTGGTCTTGATAAGACCACTCAGCTTTTACAGTATGGGAAGGTGACTTGTGTTTAAAAACTAGCTATAACTATCTATTTCCTGGAGAGGAAAAAAATCCATAAATTACAGTTCAGGTTATTTGTCAGTGATGTAGTTTAAAAATTCTTTGGCAGATAGGATTAAAGTGTGAGAATTGATCCCGAACTCCAGCTGAGGGGCCTGTGAAATTATAAAGATAATATGTTCAGTACAACGTCTCCTGCTGCCCAATTTAAAGGTGCTGGGTAGGAGGTCAGCAGAAAGAGAAGGCAGTTGGATAGCAGTATTTGAAAAATTTTAAATAAATGTTTTGTAAGAGACTAAAGTATTATGTAAAGGAATGAATATTTTCTTCTAAGCAGAATCTTTGTGCAGTCATTTGATTTATGAATGAGAGAATTCACTTAGATGGTTGAAGCTTCTGGTCTATCCAATTTTAAACAGACCGCTATTATCTATGGTATAATTTTTAATGCCTTTTCTTATAATATTTTAATGACTAATAAGTAAGGCTTCATCTTTTTTCTTCCTCCAGTTTCTGCAACAAAATGATCTGTGATCTCATAATGCTAACATATAGAAATTTCTTTACAATTTTCTACAAAGATACTTAATACTTTTGTATCATATTTGATACTCAGAGGAGTCTTGAACCTATTATAGATTCAAAGGATGTTGAGGATAAACTGAATGTGTGAATCCAAACAAAATAAGAAATAAGAGATGTCTGTGATTTGCTTTAGAACAAACCTGGTATCCAGATTTCAGATAATTAACTATATCCTCAAAACCAAAGTTATTTGGCTGCTTTATTCCAGGCAGTTTTAGGTAGTTACAAGAATTCATAGATTGTAGCAAAATAAAATTATTTTCGATCTTGTAGGAAGAGTGAGAGAATCACTAACATGAAGGAAAATGAGAAAAAAATCTATAAACAGAAAGATATAAGATGCATGAGATGGTTTCCAGTTGTTAAAATTAAACTCAAAATATGCTTGGCTTGTAATATCAAAGGAAGCTGTATCTAATTATAAGGTTGACAGTATCCATGAGGAAAAAAAAAACTGAAACACTAGTTCAGAAATCCATCACATTTTTATTTGCAGTCTGAGAGTAAGAGAGGTATTCCTTTAAAAAGGAATGGCCAGTAAGTTCACATTATTATTGGAGACATAGGAGGGAGTTTAATGATGTCCTTACAGAGGAAAAGTAGTACAGTGATTATGGTCTAAGATGAATCTTGGGCATGGAAAAGAATTTTTTTTTCAAAATACAGATATAACTCGCAAGCTAGTAAAAGTTTAATTTCCTGAGAATATCACTATTACTTCTTATTTATTAAAATATAGAATGAAGCAAACAGTATGATTTGCAAAGTTTCTATGGCATATTTTGTTTTATAGTTTACAAAACAGGCCAAAAGTTAGTATCTTATAAAACTGAATCATGATCAAGTAGAAAAACCACTGGCCAAGGAGGCAAAGCCTAAGTTTGAATCTGACCTGTCTAATTTCTGATAAGATGTCTTTACAGAAGTAAGTCATGGAAACCCTGAATGAGACCAATTTAGAGTGTTTTTCTGAAAACCATGCAAAAAATTGCACTTAAAAATTGTTTCCATACATTACATGAATATCCTTTCCTTATATTATCTGAAAGGTCTTTTTAATATGTTTTTCAATGACAGCATTCTTAGCAAGGATTTTGATATATGTATGTATGTATGTATGTATGTATACATATATATATATATATATGTATAAATATTTGGCCTGTCAATCTCTTCTTACAAGAACACTAGTCATAATAGATTGCGGCTTGCCCTAATAATATCATTATAACTCAATTACTTTATAAAATACCTTATCATAGTCTCACTAAGATATGGAAGGTTAAGACTTTAACATATGAAGTTTTTCTAGATATATAGCAAAGTTAAGGTCGTAACACCAATATTATGTACATATACAGAATAATACCATGTATTATCAGACTAAATATTTTTATAATAAATGCTTACAATATTGTTGTTAATATATGCCAATAATAACATTATATTTAGTAATGCATTATCTTAAAATGTCTGAGGAATATTAATTTGTGTTTATGATACAGTTGACCTAAAAGACAGCTGCATAAAAAAATTGTTCCTAAATGACTAGTCTCAATCATCACCCAACTATCTTTATTTGCCAGGAGCAATCTATTGTTTATTGCTAGGAGCTGAGACTCAAAAGCGAAAAAATGTACAGAACCCACAGACTTAATATTTAATTGCAGAAACAGTATGGATGCTTGAAAAAGAAAGAAAAATAAATAACAATACCGTTTTGTATGTTCCAAATTCCAAATAGAAGATTATTTGTCTTCCTGGGTTCAAGGAAGCTCTGTGTTGCTTTCTAAAGAATTTAAAGAGAAAACTAACATTATTTAAAGATGCAGATAATTAGCAGACTAACATTTCAGATAGAGAAATATTTATGTATTTTTGAAGCTCTGTGGTATCAAATGGAATATTCTTCCTTTGCTTCTCAATAAGGGAGAAATGGAATATCTTTCCCAATTATTTGAGAGTTTCCTTTCGATTGTAGTATTGCCATAGTAAGGAAATGATCAATAGCTTCAGGAATATTTTCCTACTTAGTTGATCTGAATTGAGTAAATACACTGTGATTACCCAAAGACAAGGAAGAGCTGAGCTTTCTCACTGTTTGAATACACATTAATATTTTTATTTACTGACATGGAGATTTGGGCGTTATTCAATTCCTTATGTCATTGTCAATAGTATAAAGCAAGGAGAAGACAAGTTGAGTTGTTTCATGTGTTGAACTGTTAGCTGAAATCTCTGATAGAGTAGATGAAAAAATGCAAATAATGCTGGTTGCAGTGGTCAAAATAATAAAAATAAAACACTTAAATTTGGAGAAAAAATTCAGCACTGAAGTTAATTCAGTTTCTCACTGCCATTTCACTATAGAAAATGTAGATTGTATGTGTGTGTGTGTGTGTGTGTGTGTGTGTGTGTGTGTGAGTGTGTGTGTGCATGTAGAATCTGAAGGTTAAACCCATTTGTTTAAAGAAGTATTTCATACAAATGTTAAAGTGTCCAAGATCTAGTATCTAAGAGTCTGGACACAAACCCTGAGCCTACAAGCTACATATGCCTTAATAAATTTATTTTTCTTTATAACATAATTTACTCATGTGTAAATGGAATGCTGTGGTTTGCACGTAGGCGCTTCTCCTTAAATTTATTTGCTGTAATTAGTGATAGTATAGGAAGTGGATCCTGCAGAGAGTGATGTAGTCATGGGTAGAGTCCTCATGAGTAAGATTACTGATCTTAGACAAGATCTGATCTTGTCTCTGGCCCTTCTCTCCATTCCAGAAGGGAAGCCACCACATCAAGAGGTCAACTGTAAAGCAGCAAGTGAATCCTTACCAGTGACAGAATCTTTGGTAACCTTGTTTATCAGATGCCAAACCTCCTGGCACCTTCAACTCTGACTTCCTGCATCCTAGAAATGAGAGAAATAAAATTCCATTACCATACCTTGCTAAGTCTTAGTTGTTTGTCATAGCAGCACAAATGGCCTAAGAGAGGGGTTGGCAGGGGTTAAACAATGCCTGAGGAAAATGCATAGCACAAAGTTGATAATCAGTGATAGCTGTTGTTGGTAGCCAATGACTTAGAATAAGCTGTCTCTTAAACTCACCAGTAGATTAGAATCGTCAAAGGATTTTTTAAATTTTAAAATTGTTATTATAACGGTGATGTACAGAGGGGATGCAGTTATGTAAGTCAGGTAGTGAATACATTTCTTTTTGGACAATTTTTTAATTCTAATATAAGGACTTTACCTTGAGAAATCTTTATTAAATTGATCTCAGAAGGCCAGATGAGTTTTAAAGTTCCCTAAGTAATTCTAATTTGTGGATAGAATTGGAAAGTTTGATCCCAATAGCCCATGTGGATGTATAGTATCCTATCACTCTATCAGTTAATTTGCATTTTATTTCGATGATTAGGTTTTCACTAAATTTTCCTTGAAACATTTTTAATATTCTTATTTTTATTATTGTCAAGGTGATGTACAGAGGGGTTACAGTTACATAAGTAAGGTAATGAGTACATTTCTTGCTGAACTTGTTATCCCCTCCCTCATTTTTCCCCACTTTCCCTCCTTCCAATCACCCTCCAAGTTGTACACATCATTTCCAACAGATCATCTTGTGAGTATCACTGTTGCAGTGGTTCACCTTTGTCCTTTGTCTCACCATTTTGTTGTTCCCCTTCCCTTTCTTAATTCAGATAAACGTATAAACAATGCACAGGGTACCAAAATCAAATACAGTGACAACAGGGGATAAACCATAATGGGAAGAACACACAAAAGAAACGAGAAAGACATACTACATTAAAAACAACAACAAAGGAAAACCTCTTATGTACATATCATGGAGTTCATTTCATTTATTATCATTTTATATGATACATTGCTATTGAGATATTCTGCCCATCTACTAGAGATTATCCTAGATGTATACAAAATATTGCAAATAAGGGAAACCATGGGACCTATGTTTCTTTTGGTCTGGCTTATTTCATTTAATATGATTTTTTCCAAACCTTTCCATTTCCTTCCAAATGAGGGGTGTCATTCTTTCTGATGGAAGCATAGAATTTCATTATATAATATATATATATATATATATATATATGTATATGGCATTTTTTTCATCCAAAACTTTTTTAAGGAAAGCTTTCTTGATGAGCATTTAACTTCCTTTTCGACCACAGACTAGCAACTTATCACCATTACCCACATTAGCTTTAATTTTAATTAATAACCACATAATTAATGTGATTAATACAGAATTATAACCTCATATGCCAGAGACATGTTAGATACAACACAGGTGTTGGAATTCTATTTTGTAAAAAAAGGAAGGCCTGTTTAAATTGCATAATCTGGGTTGGAAACCAGATTTGTGTGACCCTGTGTGTCATTTTCAAATTTTACTTAAGTTGTGAAATAAGAATTAACTTTAGCCTTAACCTCCATAATCATCCATTTTGAGATGTTGGTCCCAGATCTATTAAAATTAGTTTTGAAGTTGTGCCTCAAATTTCTGTAGAAATGGAAGTTTATTGTATGTCTAACATTTTATGCCTTCCATCCTAGCAGGGTCTATAACCTCCCAAGGTTCTACTCCTTACTAAAAACCAGACAAGTTTAAGCAGCATGTGCCTGGGATAGAAGCAGGGACTCATAGTCTCAGGTTTCTTGTGAAATCTAAATGTTGTGAAGTGTTAGGATCTGAACATTAAGACTTATTGAGGGTAAGTGAGGGTTTATTGAAAGGATGCTCTGACCCAGAGTGACCAGGACCTTGTAAGGCTTCCTCTAGGACATGCAGAACAAAGTGGGTAGGAACTGGCACTTATGGCTGCAAATCAATAAGGAGGTCAAAGAACTGCACCTCTGTGTTCACTAGAAATGTTGCATCAGCAGGCAAGAGAGTACAATTTGAAAGGCAGGTCATGCTCTACTTCAGGTTTGAAGAAGAAACAAATTATAGCCAAGATTTATTAAGCAAACCTGTACTTCTTTGTGACTAAAAGGATTTCTCCTGTTTTTCTCTACAGCAACCTTAGCCACACACCAAAAACAAGTGTCAATGATGGAGTTCAGGGTCAAGAAGAATTTGGCAAGCTAATAGCATATTGTTCTAGTTTGTAGTACCTTTGTATAAGCTGATTCTCCAATTTTCAAATATAATTTTTTCACTACTTCATATAGAAGATCTAATGCATTATTTTTTTATTTCACAAAAATATATCCTACATTTTGATAAAGTTCTAGATATGCAACTGTCAAATTGCTTCGAATATTAGCAGAGACCAACAATTAACAAAATAGACCAAGTAACAGTATGAATCAGGTATAAAAAGAAATATTCTTTTAATTAGTAATTGTTATTTGCAGATAAAGATAGGAATCCTGGTGCCAATGGCTCACACCTCATCCTAGCTTAATCAGGAGGCTGAGATCTCAGGATTGAAGTCACTCCAGGCAGGAAAGTCTCTTACCTCTTACTAACTAAAAAAAAGAGTCAGAAGAGGAACTGTGGTTCAAGTTGTAGATTCTAGCCTTGAGTAAAAAAGCTCAGGGACAATATCCAGCCTGCGAGTTTAAGCCCCAGTACCAACGTGCATGCACGTGAGCGCGTGCATACACACACACACACACACACCTCCTAGGAAGCACTGAGTAACTTCTTTGGTACCTTTCTCTAGTTAGTAGCATATACAACATTTGGAATTAGGCTAAACTGGCTCAACCACATATATGACTTTCCACTACACTGAGCACTCTAGAGTCAGAAGTAACTGAATGTAGCTATTAGTTATTAACAAAAGTGGGAGCTTAGTAAGAATTATTTCCATATACAGTTTGATTCAGTAAACATATTGAGATATCAGTTAGTTAACTGGATTTTGTTCTGGAGTTTAGTTTTGGAAGATTCATTTGTTTATTAACCTGATATTTTGGGCATAGTCTCTTCATTGACATTGTCTCAAAATACAAGGCTAAGTCTTTGAACATGGCTGACAAACTTCATGTCCTCTGGTATAATTTAGGTATAAAATATACCCAAAGCCTCATACACTGAATGCTTGGTCTCCACCTGGTGGTATTATGAAGTGATAACTGGATCATGAAGATGCTATCCATATCAGTAGATGAATCTATTGACTTTTGAACCTCTAGTCAGGTCTAGTTGGAGGAAGTAGTCACTAGAGGTTTGTTCTCTCCTTCCTACCTTTCTGCTCTCCCTTTTTCTTTCTGCATAAAGTGGGCAGCTTTATTTTTCCTTGGCTTTCTACAATGCTGTTTCTGTCTTTCCATCTGCCTGAAAACAATGGGCCATCCAAGCATGAACTGAAAGCTCTGAAATTGGGAGCCACAATACACCTTTCCACTTTAAGTTGATTTTCTTAGGTATTTTGTCATAGCAACTGAATGTTAACTAATACATTCTCAAGCAGTAGATATATTGGCAAAACATTCATGAAAAAAAACAAACACCAAGATAAATGCAATACAAATTCAAAATAGTAATTCAAAATAAGGGGTAGCATTGCCAAAAACACATCGTATTCATAGACTGCTTTGTTGAATGACAATTATTTTGTACAACTACTTAAAGATGACAAAATAAATAAAAATAGACATTTTTTAAAAATCATAAAAAGGAATAGGGAGTTGAATGTTTCAGAATATACCCATATTCAGGTCACATTATTCAGGCTAGATCCATGAATGTGAATGATGTCATCCCATCTGACAGAGGTAAATTTAAAGAAAAAGGTGTTCAAGATGTCTTTATTCTAGGTGTTTATGATCAAGTACACAGCAAGCTTGATGGTAGATTAGAGAACAATATGTATAACTTTCCTGGAAAAGTATGTTTAACATTATAAAAGTCTCTTACATAAAATTCAGCACAAATAGGTATTGACCAAATGTTAACCTTTTTATCTCCCATTGAGATTTAACAAATGTTTTTTTAACAAATATGAGGGGGGAAAACAGTTGAATTTTTATTGTACATTCTTAAATCAGAAGAGAAACTTCCACTAATTAGATATATAAGGAACACTTTGACAAACTCCTTTTCTCTCGGCTTTTAGTATGGAAAATTGTGCTTGATTTTGCTACTAATCTCTATTTCTTGTATCTTTCTGTTCCATTGTTGTTTCAGTGTCATAAGCTATTTCAAATTATTTTTCCAAGTCTTGACAAATAGTTCTTATTAAAAATGCTCATTCAGTGCATTATTTTTGTTTCTGGTATTTAGAGAGGAAGTATGTAGTGTTTGATGTGGGAAAATTGTGCTAGTTTTGTGTTTTTCTGCATAATACTCATTTTTACCACCAGTATCTTGGTAGAACTATGGCAAAATACTTTTAGATAAAAATCACCTTAACTCTTTCTGTGATATTACCACTAGACAGTCTTGTGTTTTATCAGAAAGTATATAACCTATAGTTCCATGTTATTAGTGAAAGCTTATGGAAAGAGAAAGCAGTATGCATCTTGAATAAACCTAAAATATAAACTATCTTTAAACACATGTATAGCACACATTAAGAGCCTGCACTTTGGACTTAGACACACTGAGTTTGTTTTGCACTTACTAATTGCAGGGATGGGGTGTTTCAGTCTCTCTGAGTCTCATCTCTACCATGTGAGAAATGACACCTACCTCACGGTATTCTTCTGAGGATGAAATCATTGTACAAGACACATAGCAGCTATCCAAAATAGAATTATTTGAATTAATACCAATTTTGCTGTTTACTTTAATGTGCTGGCATTCACTATTAAGGAGAAATGGCTCATCTAAAATTAATAATTTTGACAAGGATTATTGTACATCAACTTCCATATTTCTTAGTGTCCTTCAAGCTCATACTAATGCAAGCAGGTATAGGACATGCCAGAATAGAGTCCAACCAAACCCAATGATAAAAATAGAGAGAGGAAGACTAGGAAGCTAAACATAAGAGAAAGGACAAGGAGTGGTATGAAAATATAGGAATGAAAAATAAGCCTTCCACTTTAAGAGAGAGGAGGGTGTGTTATTTACTAAGGAGATGAATCTGTGCCAAGAACCTAAGCATCTTAAACTTGTACGGGCACATGACCATTCAAGGGGAAGTGGCAGCATTTGTTAGGAGGTCAGCCAGATGGGTAGGCTAGTATAGGCCTGACTAGGCAGTGGTGGGAGCAGGGCATCTCCCACCAAGAGAATTATGTGTGAGAAAAGTAGACTCAGTCATTGCAGGGACTCAGATAGTTAAGCAGAAATCCAGGTTTCAAGTCAAGGTTCCAATGACATCCTAGGTTCAGATGTCATCATGTAATATTTTCTCTTTTTCCTCCATGAAAGGACTAAACCTGTCTAGTATAAAGATCAATGCCCTCTACCACAAAAACAAAAGTGTTCACAAAAGGGAGAAAGCCTGATAGCTCACCATGTGGTACAAGATCTAGAGACACAAGGTAAAAAATTTAAAAGCATCAAGAGTGCATCTCATGTAAGATAATGTGACACAGTTTTACTCATTTAAGATTTTATACAGATGGCAAACACTAAGGTTACACTGATTAATTTTCTATGCTTTCTAATGCCTACTATCTTTTTCCAGAAGTCTCCTAATCATGGAATCAGTTTTTAAATCTCCAATTCTCAAATCCCTACATGGAGTATGTGAGGAGCTAGATCAACATGAGTAAGCAAGAGTTAACAACACCTGAAATCGGTGGGATGGTGACTCTCCATGTTCTTTGAATGTCTATATGTGGAAGATAAATAAATACAACTCTTAGTCACCTGAAAGATTATCTTCTGTCTAAAATTTTTTGTGTGTTTATAACCTGACATTGATAAAAAATCTCCATGAGAAACATGTTTATTATACCTAGTGACTGGAATAGAAAACCCAGTTCTCCGGCAAAAATAGAGCTACAGAGATGATGGATGTCTGGACCAGGGTGAAACGTCTATTAAACTAGACATTGTTGACACTCTGTTCCAGCACATAATGTTTGACACTCACTTGCAGATTGCCAAAGTGATTATGTGCTCAAGAGCGAATCCATGCAGACGAACCAACCTTCCACTAAAGAAAAGAGAGACCATTGTTTTAGAGTTATTCAAAGTTAAGCTTTCAAACAAGCGTAGTTTATACTGATAAAAACCAGGACGCTTTCAGAATTGAGGTTTAATAAATAAATGAATGCACACAAGTTTTGAGTGTTTTTATGCCAGTATAACAAGATTTCATAAAAGCTTACAGAAGAATGAGATAGAGACCTTAACCAAGATTCACAAACTAAAGAAAATGCTTTCATCTCAGTGCAGAGATAGTAAACAGAGATGCCAAAAAAGCAGAATATGTCGATCAAAAATGAGAAATAATAGCTTTCCTATTGCAACAATATTCATTAACTCTTCTTTCTCTCACATAACTAAAATGTTATCTTCTAAGCCATATTAAGCATTAGTGAAAAATCAACAAATAAACATCAAACAGTATTCTTGCCCTCCTCTTGGCCAGAGAGCAGTCATAGGCAAGAGGAAGAAAGTAGCAGCTTTTGAGGCTCCTGAATTTTGTAGACCTGGATGGATGCTGAGTTCAGGAGCCAAGGGCCTGAGAAAGTGGCGCAGAGTTCTGACAAGAAGATGATGGGGAAGATAGTACCTCACTTCTACCTTGAATCTATCACCGCTACCCTATCTTCCTGGGCTTAAAAAAAATCAGAGTATAAATCCTTTGTGCCAATACAATAGGCAAGAATCATAGCAATTTTATTTAAACAAATGAAAACTATATTGTCATTTACCTAGAGAGTTGTATTTTCAACCATTTTAGCATGTGTTTCCTACTACTATATTGGAAAAAAAATGATGAACTCAAGCACGAGAATATGAAGAGCTGAGGATAGGATAGCATATTGTAATCATGTCTAAATTATCTATGATTTTTTAATGCATGCTTTCTCAACTGACAAAAGCCAATGAACATTTTTTTACAATCACAAAAACACTATGCATCTGACAATAGGAAAGGTTATTAGCTTGCAAAATCCACAAACACATATTTTACACTGGGAACATTTTTTGGCTAGTAGAAAGGAGGAAACTATAAATGCAGAACAATACCATGACACAACATGTTGTATTGATGATTTATACATAAAACTAGCACTCTTGGGCAAGTCATACATTTGTGCTCACCAAATGAGTAAGCCATATTGTGCATTTTCTGTGGATGGTGTAATGTAAGCACTTTCCATAGTTGACATCATTTTATCTTCAGAACATTTGAAAATAGACACTACTGTTTAACGGATAACAAAACAGCTGTAGGAAGATGAAAAAATTTAGGCAGTGTGTTAAAACTTACTAATAAAATAAGTGGTTCAAACTAGGATCTGAATGGGAACAATTCCAGTGTGATTCCTTCTAGCAGCAAATCTTCTTCTAGCCTTCCCATTGGCTATTGGGCTTGTACGTTACAAAATGGTCCCAAAGGTCTAGGCACAGAAATTAGCCAAGAATCTTGGTCCATTTAAAGTTTTTTTTTTTTAACTCAAAGAATACTAAAAAGGCTTCAGTTGTGTCTAAATCAAATGATCACGTGGGTCTATGTAAATAATTCATGATCTGGTAAGCACTGGACACATGTAAAATCTAGACTATACTGGAGTAGCAAATGTCCGTGTTTGTATTTCAGAGACTGTGGAAACATTTGGTCTCACTTTCACATTATTTTTGCCCTCCAAAATGGATTCTATTTTACTGGTCTACATTACAGCTTTCTAAATATTTCTTATTTCTGAATATTTCTTATTCTGGAACACTAAGAAATAATGTCTATCAGAAGATTTAATCTTCTTTTGACCAAATCTTACTGGTAAATATGAATGTATCTTTTATTCATGCTGTTGAATGAAAGCTCCTGCCTGGATATGCATGGTTTAAAATATTTTGAATAATGTTCACTATGGTAACAATATAGTTGAACTTCCTGTTATTTGACACTAAAATGTTAACTAGAGGGTGAAATATAGTTCCATAGACCGGAACATTTTAGTATTAATGAACAGGAAAATTAGCACAGCCTCAAATGTATCTTGTTTTTATTTTGGTATTTATTAGAGATTAGAATATAGTATTTAATATATTTGTGATTAAATGCATTTTAGCATCATAGTTTTAAATCAAATATTTACTTTTTATATACATTTTTGTAAAAGCATTTATTACAATAAACTCCATTTGAAATCCAATGTGTTATAAAAGGTTGGTATGTATAATGGAGTCTAATCACAGCTACTTGCATTCACTTTTTTTTCAATGTGCAGAGCTCCAGATAATTATATGGTAATACATTCATATATCATGGATTTTTAAGAGACTTTCAAATACTTTATAATTTTGTTGATATGAGCATCCTCAAACATTATAGACATATATATTCACTTTTTTTCCTACTCAGTGTAATAAGAAAATCTATCAGAAGGGACAAAATTCAGTGCCATTTGGATTTCCTTGAATTTAAACTCAGAATGAAAAGAATTTATGGGCTGGGAAGTTGGCTCAGTGGTAGAGTGCTTGACTCACATGCATGAGGCCCTGGGTTTGATTTCTCAGCATCACATAAGCAGAAAAAAGCTGGAAGTGGTGCTGTGGCTCAAGTGGTAGAGTGCTAGCCTTGAGCTGAAGAGCTGAGGGACAGCGCCCAGGCCCAGAGTTCAGGCCCCACAACCGACAAAAAAAAAAAAAAAGAATTCAATTAATTTTGAATACTTTCCAAATTTTTAAACATTACTCTTATCTATTACAGAAACTACTACATTGCTCTCAGTACAATAAAGTTAAGGACAAGAGGAGCATAAAACTCATTGGTGCAATTTCCTAATTCATAAAATTAAGGTAATTGGACTCCAAAATTTCCAAGAGACTTTTCTTCTAGGCAAATCTAGAAAGTTTCTTTTCCCAAAAGGAACCACACATTATCTTATCCTTCATCTTGCTTTGGCTGTTAAGATTGTCTTGCTCAAAAACACACTAAATTACAAAAATAACTCAGACAAAACGTTTCTATGGTCATTGCATAAATCACTAGCATTATTTAGATGGAAATATGCCTTTGCTTTCACATTTACTGCAGTTCCTTACTTCATCTGTTTTAAGGTGAAATTATTCCAGAAGCCACTTTTTGAAAGGTTGGAATATTGGAATCTTTATTATAACATTAGCAGGCTGCAGGCAGCCAGTTATTACATAGGCCTGCAGTTCCCAAATACACTAGAGCAAAAGAAACAAAAAAACAATACCAACAAACCAATTCAGCTCCGATGGCTTGCTGAATTGGGATGCCATGATGACTGGAGTTGAGCTAGAAGACAGGACATAGGACGAACCATGGAGACATGTGGTATGGCATCTGGGCTGGTCTGAGCAGGGGACAGGTCCATAGGAAATCCCCAGTCCCAGGCCCTGGACTGACTGTTTCAGCAACCTATCAGCCATGTGCCTATCCCTGCCTCCAGGGTTCTGGGCATGCCCATCACATGAGAGGTGGGGGGAATTTCATTTTTTAGCATGAAGACAAGATGCCAGACCCTACAATCCACCATGCG
The DNA here is from genome assembly GCF_019054845.1 of Dipodomys spectabilis. Lineage (NCBI taxonomy): Eukaryota > Metazoa > Chordata > Mammalia > Rodentia > Heteromyidae > Dipodomys > Dipodomys spectabilis. Next base: position 5,650,961 of record NW_024870874.1, on the reverse strand, counting down.
GCCAATATGGCCCTGGCCTGACATGACCTCCTTACTGTAAGGTTTTAGGCAAGGAAATAACATGCACAAGGAGGTAAAGGTGAATAAAAGACAAGTTTATTGTAAGCTCCCAGGTGAACTCCCTGGTTGGGATCAGAGAGGTCACACAGAGTCTAGTTGTATGGTTTATATGGCTGGGGTCAGCAGAAACTTTTAGCATGTAACCTGTTTTGCAAGTTTGAGTGGTTTCAAGCCAGTGCTTTTGAAGAATGATTGGAACGGATGGTGTTTAAAGAAGTGGCTTTTCTCGGCTGCCTCTGCCCTCCAGCGGCCTGACATTCCAGCATTTTTGGTTTGATAATAGGGTGACGATAGTCATCTGCTACTTCCTGCTGGACAGGGATGTCATGGAGCTGTATGCCAGTTGTCTAGGATGCCTGAGGGGTCGTTGGCAGGTGAATGTATGGGTGGAGAAGAAGAAGCTGACTAACCATCCCGTTGGTTATTTCTTGGATACGGTTCTGGATGAACCTCAAGAGGCATGGGGAAAAGAAAAAGAAAAGACAAATTAAAATTAATGGGCCTACTAAGAGTAGTAACCACCCAGCAAAGGGGCCATGGAACCAGTCCAGAATAGGCTCGCCAAATTGCTGATGTTTGAGCTCCTTTTTTAGCTTATTTAGGGCCTCAATAGTTTGTTCTACCAAACCTGACTCATTGATGTAATAGTAACATTGTTCCCGCAAGAAAATAAGTTGATGTTAGGCGAATTGAACCCCAAGATAGGGACTCAAATGGTTTTTCTTTCTTGCTATTGTTTCTAACATATTTAAAGATTATTTCTCCATTGCTTTGTATGTCCCTCCCCAATGGTATAAGCCCTGTTTTCACTGTATTTGATGCTGGTATAATTTGTGGAGGGGAAGGAAAAAACAAATCATTTAAGTAGGCGTACAGGTGGACCCATTGCAACCATGAGTTGTACAAGTCGTTATGTCGAAAAACAAACTTTACAACTTTGGCTGGTGGGGGGAAATGATGGGAAGGGATAGGAAGGGGAAACAAAGGAGGAGGCAACAATGCTTGATAAGAAAGGTACTCATTGCCTTGCTCATGTAATTGTAACCCCCCTCTGTACGGTATTTTCACAATAAAAAAAACTTATTAATAAAAAAAGGTCAAAAGAAAAAGAAAAAGAATAAGCAGGTCCCACCCTTTTCAGTCATTAGGAGGTCCAGGGCTCTGAGCAACCTGTGCCAGGAAGGTAAGTTGGCGCTGGAGTGAGGCTAGAGATACCAAGGTGAATTCATGGCTACCTGGGGTTTAACTGAAAGTTCCTGAGCTGAGACTAGGCTGTGTCCTAGGGCCAAAGACACCTGTCGTGCTACCTGGGAAATAAAGGCCAAGCCGTTATTAGCTTGACAGGAAGAAGGAAGGCCAAAATGAGGAATAATTTCTGAAAGTAAAAATAAAGTTATAACTCCTGACATCTCTTTGGGAGTTGGAAAGGCCTCAACTCACCCCATGAGGGTGTCTGCCAGGACAAGGAGGTACCTCATCCTTTTGTGGGTAGCCATATGGGTGATATCCACCTGCCAGCCTTGTCCAGGCAAATAGCCCTGCATTTGGTGGGTTATAAAGGCTGGCCTGAGTTCCCCTTGAGGGGTGATGGTGGAGCATGTAAAACATGCCTGAGAGGCAGACTCAATTATGGTGGAAAGCTGAGGGTGATAAAAGAAGGGCTTTAAAAACTGAAACAGTGCCTTGGGCCCAACATGAAGGGTGGCATGAACCTGCTGTGTGAGGGTTGTAGTCTGGGCCAGAGGCAAGGCCAACTTATTTCCCACAAAGATCCATCCCTGTTCTCCATCCCTGCCACCCTTCTCATAGAGAAGAGTTTTTTCAGATGGGGAATACTGAGGAGTCGAATCTGGGACCTATAAAAATAAAATGGGGGCTGAAGCCACTGACTGTTGAGCGAGCTGGCATGCCACTGCATTGGCCTTATCATTACCTCGGGAAACAAGGGAATCATCTGTCTAATGTCCTTTACAATGGACAATAGCCACAGCAGATGGGTGGGAAAGGGCCTGAATTCATTTTAAAATAAGGTGGGCACTAACAATAGGGTTCCCTTTTGTAGCTAAGAGCCCCAGTTCTTTCCAGATTGCCACGTGACAATGGACAATGAGGCAGGCATATTTAGAGATAAATAGTTACCCTTTTCCCTTTTGCCAAGTAGAGGGACCTAGTGAGAGCCAGTAGTTCAGCCTTTGGGGACATTGTTCCCTTAGGGAGGTGCTGGGTCTCCAATACCTCCCCTCCTTTGGAAACAATCGCATAGGAGGCTGTCTCTTTCCATGTGGATCCACCAGGGAACTGCTATCCACAAACAGAACAAGACCAGAGTCAGGGATGGGCTGGTCAGTAAGTCCAGCCGGAGAGGCAAGGGACTCCACTAATTCAGGGTATGAGTGTTCAGACAAGGAGGAGTCAGGTAGGGAAGTGGAGGGAAGAAGAGTAGCAGAATGAGCTTAGGGGACTGAAAAAGTGAAACACTTGGGTTTTCAATAAATAGGAGATGAATCTCCTGCAAGCGAGAAAGAGACAGAAGGGCTAGGGTATGATGGCCTAGTAAGTCCTGAAGAAAAGCACATTTAGTGGGGGCCCCAGGATTAACTTAAGGGCCTCTTTGGCTAGGGTTTAAAACTGCCCATTTTTTCCTTTGACTTGTAGAACTGGGTTATCTCAGAACTGTCTTAAGTCACCACTTGGGTGGAGAAGTTTGCTAGATTTTAAGGCTAAGAGCAGGGCTGGGTCTCATTCCTCTTCTACCTTCATTGCATATATCAGGCACGTAAGAGGGCCCGTTGTCGGTGGCTGGGAGGGAATTCCATCAACTCCCATAACTGAGACCTGGGAAGGAGCTAAGAGGATTGAGTAGGAAGGGAAGACCAAATAGGTAGATCCCGTATCAGCCACAAAGGAAATGGCCTTACCCGCTACCTGGATCTTTACCCTAGCCTGGACAAGGGTGATCAGTTGGTGAAGCAGGGCATCCTTGGTCTTCAGCGGACAGGCCCAGGACCGAAGGCAGCAAGTCAGGGGAGGGAGGACTGAACTTCCATAGCTAGGTGCAGAGGGGCAGTTGGGCTTCCAGTGTCCCTTTTGATTGCACAGCCGACATGGTGCCTGGGGAGGGTGAGGTTTAGGGCATGGCCTTGCCCAGTGCCCCTCCTGGCCGCACTTGAAGCAGGGTCCAGGTGGTTGATGCTTTTCTCCAGAGCTGCACATTGTAGAGGGCCTTAGGGCAGAGACCAGAGCTTGGGCTTGGTAGGCCAGACGCCTTTTGGTGAAAGCAGGCTTCACTAACAGCCTTTTCCTGTTCCTCATGGTCCTGGAAAACTTTAAAGGCCATGTTTACCAGGTCACAGAGTGGAGCTTGAGGGCCATCCTCAGCCTTTTTAAGTTTTTTTCTTTATGTCTGGGGCTAACTGCAAAATGAAATGAGAGGCCAAAAAGCTTGCCCCAGCCGGAGAGGTGGGGTCCAAGAAGGTATACTTGGTCATGGCCTCAGTAAGTCTAGCTAGAAAGGCAGCAGGGGATTCATCCCAAAGTTGAGTAATGTCCTGCAGTTTGTCAAAGTTAACAACCTTATGGGAGGCCACCTGTAATCCAGCTAAAGGGCACTGACTCATCTTATCTGTTCGCATGTGGCCATTGCGACCCTCAGCTGTGTCTATCTGATATTGCCAGTGTGGGTCCTGTCTAGGGACTGCCTCAGTTCCCATGGGCAAGGTAACATCTGTAAGATGGATTTCCTCCCCATGAGCAAGGGCAACCTGATAGACTCATTCATGCTCCTCTATGGTAAGAGTGGAGGAGCGTATAACATGGAGGTCATGCCAGGTAAGATCATAGGCCTGGGTCAGATAATGAAACTCCCTGACAAAGGTGGGCAGGTCATTGGAGAAAGACCCCAAGCCAGTCTCAATCTGAGATAGGTTCCCAAATGAAACGGGAACATGGCCTCTCACCAGGCCTCTGCCCCAGCCTCCTCATGCAAGGGAAGCAAACTTTCTGCCTAGTTAGTTTGGGCACGAGTATGGCCAGCAACAGGGGGGAAGGGAGATCTAAGGACAAAGCAGGCACAGGGGGTTGTGGATCAGGAACAGGTCCCAATGTGGGGTTAGGTGGCAAATAAGGTGGGGGACGTACCACAGGTGGGGAACATAACTGCAAGTCAAGAGGGTCAGGAGAGGAAGAGAAAGGGGGTAGAGTTTTTGGGGAGATCTTGCTGCATGAGCAAGATTTGAGATGAGGGGGCAGGAGAGACAGAGGGAGGGATGGGAGCATGAGTAGAAGAATCCCTAGACACAAGGAATTTCAGCCCACTTTTCCATCCGCTCACAGAAATTGCAGAGATTGGTTGGTATATTGAAGTTGAAAGTCCCATTTTCAGGCCAGGGTAACTGGTTATCGAGCTGGTACATAGGCCATTCCCTGTTCAGCCTAGAGGTTTGAGGTTAGCCAATAAGCAACCCAAACGAGTATATGGGTCCAGTTCGGAATTTTTGTTTCCCATGGTGCCCAGGCAGTTTGGGGTAAACCTAAGGCTTAAAAAGGCATCCTTGTCTTAGCCAAAGAGTTACCAAAAACGGGGACAACAGAGAAGACCAGGCATCGCTGATTGTTCTCAGCCCAAGGCCAAAGGCAGGAATGGTGAGGGAGACTTGGGCATGAAATCATGACTTTTAAGGAAATAAGAGGAGCCAAGTTCCCTGAAAGCAAGACAGGACACCCTGAGACAATGGGTAGGGACTCACCCAATCCGAATACTGTGGATGTACAGAAGGCCAGACTGAGGTCCTGGTCCAATGACAGACAGACAGACAGAAAGACAGAGACAGAGAAAGACAGAGACAGAGAGAGAGAGAGGCCTCCACTTGGTTTACACAGATCACCAATAATACCCAAGCCACTAGGTGGCTGTCCATGGGCTATGCACCACTTGCATAAGCAAAGGCCACAAGGTCTTTTCAAGTCTCTGTTCAGCCCCAAGTAAGGTCAGTGGGCTCAGTGCTCCTGATGGAGGAGACCTCAGGAAAGGAGGAAGGGAGGAGAGAGGCCAAGAAGGGGCAGTGCCTATCGATCACCCTACAGCAAAGTGAAGCACTACCACCTTCCTGGTTTTCGGCACCAGATATAAGGTTTTAGGTGAGGAAAGGACATGAAGGAGGAGGTAAAGGTGAATAAAATTTGGTGGGGTATGCTCCCAGGCAAATTCCCTGGTCAGGATCAGAGAGGTCACACAGAGTCTGGTTATGGCAGGGTTTATATGGCCAGGGTTAGCAGGAACTTTTAGCAAATAACTTGTTTTGCAAGTTTGAGCAGTTTCAGGCCAGTGCCCCCAGAACGATTGGGACAGGTGCAGTATAAGGAAGTAGCTATTCTCAGCTGTCTCTACCCTCCAGCGGTCTGACACTTGAATTCTTGGTTAGGTATGTTGATATTGTGTGTTGTTCTGACCTTATATTGTGTCAATATTGCTGGCATAACCCTGTGCACCCACAATCCAAACAACTTTGAAAGTATGGGTAAAAAGATTATGTTCTAAGGTCAGTCTGGGCAGAAGTTTAACAACCCATCTTACAATAAAATTTAAAAACGTGCTTAGGGAATGGCTCTACTGGTAGAGTACTTGCCTAGCAAACAGGGCTTGAGTTTTATCCTCAGTACCTAATATACTCAGAAACGAAAGTGACAATATCCCTCTGCTTTTGGGATTTTTTTTCATCTCTTGATCAATTGCTTGATGCTCCTTACATGCTTATTTTTAGGAAGGAGGGAGGGAAGGAAGGAAGGAAGCAAGGAAAGAGGAAAAGAAGAAGGAAACAAGGTAGCAAGGAAAGAAGAAAGGTAGGAAGGAAGGAAGGGAGAAAACTACAAAATTTTCACAGATTTCCTGTGAAAAAATGTAAGGCCATTCTCAATATATTGCTACTAATGATAATTGTTTAAGGTGCAAAGATGGCATGTGGATTGTTTGTGTATGCCATTTGTGTGTACATTTATGCACATATTGCATGTGTGTTCATTTTGAAAAGACAAGGAAAAAGAAGAACTACAAAATCAAAATCATTCTTTCTCTCAAACCTTTCCAAATTCAGCTTTGAAATGTCATGATGTGTACCTGATAACTTTCCCTTCCTCACTCTCATGACTACTGCATGAAACATACTTACAAAAATAATCAAGGCAATTTCCATACTTATTCTAACTATTTAGAGCAGTTGTTCTCAACCCTGGCAGCACATTAGAATCATTTGGAAAGCTTTTAAATTTTTTCTGAGCCTCACCTCAGATCAATTAAAATCCAATACTGGGTGGGTCTGGGTATTCCAACTGTTTTAAAAGCCCCCAGAGGGATTCTAATGTTCACCAGGGTTGAGAGCATTGATTTAGGGTAAACCCTATTATACAGTGCACTAGGAAATATGCATTTACATTTTAAGTGAGAACTGTGTTTTTAAAAAGAGAGAGTTTGAAATCATCTTACAAAACTTATGATATATTCTCTCCATTCTTCAATTATGACCCTAACCAGAAATCAAAAGCACCTGAGATCATGCTGAGCTTGTGGGTTTATGAGTCTGTGATCATACAGTTGCCTTTTAAAGAGTCCAGTCCTTGATGTGTGCTGACCCTCTTCCCATGGAGCCCATCTCACCAGGTAAGATCCAGAGAACCAATCCACCCTGTCTAGCATGGGCTTTTCTTAAGTTCTCTCCCTCCTTCTGTATGAATCAGTTAAATTGACGTTTAAAAAAAGTAAAATGTAATATTCATGTGATATATATATTGAAGCTCCTTAGATTACAAATTATTATTTCCTCGGCCAAAGGAAGCAGGGACAGTTTTTAGGCATGAACACACACACTCACACACACACATACACACATACACACACACACACACACACACACACACACAGAGTTCATTTTAAAATCCTGTTATTTGGGTATTGTACCAGTCCAAAGTGAAATATGACCTGCAGTTCTGAGGTCTTTCCCAGAATTGATTATCACCAGGTGTATTCAAAACCATTAATTGTCTCTGAAGGGAGCAATAGGAGAATTCCCCAGAATCCTGTTATTTGAAGGAGAGACACCAAGCGCTGTGTTTGCTGCTTCAGCGGGTTCCTATGGCAAAGTATTCATGTTGTGCTTCAACTATGAAGCTTGAAAGAATAACTTGGGCTGAGAACTTTGTTGTTCGTGCATGAATGCACTGAAGGCCTTTTAAAGAGGTTGTTTGAATTACATGTATGTTAAACAGCTTCAGAAGAACCGTTTCCACTTTCAGGTTTTTGCACAATAAAACCTGAATTGCACTTTTGACTACTGAGCTAAGTCTTTTAACTTGCTTTTTCCCAAAATAATAAATCCCCCTAATGATGATGATAACTGCTCTGTCACACATTGACACAGTCTATTTCTTCAACCCCTGTGTCATTAAAAGATGTGACTGCCTTATTTATGATGATTAATAATGATGAAATATGCATGAAGAAATAAATTATACAAATGCCGCACTATACATAGAGGGAGAGAAACAAATTGCCAGGCCCTGATTACCTGCACCCCACTACCGCACCCCCCCAAAATGGACAGAATTCTTCTCTCCTGATGGTTTTCCTATGGGGTCAGAAACTTAGGAAGTAGGATATGAGAAAGTTTGAAAAGCATTGTGACAGGCTTAAATTCATTTTTAATTGTTTTGTAAAACTCTCCTTCACTTCCCCACCCAATCCCCAGCTTTTGCTGTTGCCTTCATTTGACATTGTTTAAGGCATCCTAGAATGCCTGAGTCATCTGACAGAATGTGTCAAACGCTTTTGTCTCAGTTGAAGGGAACACCAGACACTCTCCTGGCATGTCTCTGAATATCCATAACTTAGCAATGTGGGGAATGTGTGCCATCAGGTTAAGTGAAGGAGTTCATCTATAGCAAACTCCGTAGGTGGATGTGAAAAGGAGCCAGAACTGTTACAAGGCAAATAGTTCATTACCACAGCATGCTTATTAATTCTTAACCTGCTTCCTCTGGTTGGTCAGTTTTTTTTACTAGGGAAATAAATTAGGACATAAACAAGCCCAAATATCTTTCCTAATTTTCACATTTCATAAAGAATTGGAAGCCATCTCTATCAATACAAATCATGGCATCCATGGAACTTAAATGATTTAATGCATCTTGTCAGGCTGAGATTATATAGGCTTGTTGATGCAATTCCTGGAACGCTATACAACTTCTCTTACTAAACTTTCTCAATTGCTCAGACACAAATAATTACTTTATTACACTTTAAACATTATATCATCTTGTATTCATAAAACTTGCTTTAAATTGATGGGAGAAGGCCCCTTTTGAAAAAGTCAATTGAAGTTTGGAAATACCTGAAATAGATAAAAAGAATTACTACTGTACTCTGTCAGAAAAATGCCTCAACCCATGAGAAGCTTGAGGAACACACATCCTTACTCTCCCCCCTCCCAAATCATTGTGTGATCATGGCCTATGGCCCTATTGCTGCACTGCTGCTGTTTTTAGCAATGTCCAAATCATTTGTCACATGAATCTTCTTATAGACGTTACACATACAGTGAAGAAATATTCTAACATGAATTGTGTGGCGGAGTGGGGAACTTGTCACTTTTAGGAGATAAATATTAACCTAAGTCAAAACAAATATGGAGATGACAATCCTTAAAGTCATTTGATGTTCTGATTGTTGAGATTTATTGTTTGCCAGGCGGAGTGCACAAAATATTTAGAAAAAAGTCACTGTAGATGGAATCAACTTATAACTGTGATTAATGTGATTTTATTGATAATTGAATATCCATGCAATTGAATATAAACTCTCAGAAAGTGCTAATGAACTTTCTTTATTCATTGGAGATTACCTACTAACATGAACATAATAATTTCTCAGTAAATTACATAGAGCCAATAAGTAAATAAACAAATAATCAATGGAAAAGATATACAGTTCTTCTCTTTCCCATCTCCAATGACTAGTTGAAGATTAGATTTACCAGTAGGAACTTTCAACACTTCTCCTTTCATCTATAAAATCTCAATGTGCAATGTGAGCATGTTAGTATATTAATATGTGTATTTCATTCATCAGAAGTCAGTACTCTACAAGCAAACATTTATTTTTATTTTGGTGGTCTTTTTTGCATAATTTTGACAGCTTTAATAAAGGAGATATATGCCCTACTAATTAATAGTTCATCTCAATGCAAACTTAAAATTTTCACATTCTTTTCTTACTCAGTTAAACTTTGTTCTCCTGACTATTAGTTCATAAAAATTGAAGGGAGCTGAGGGCTTACTCCTGTAATCCTAACAACACAAGAGGTGGAGATTTGGAGGATGGTCAGTTGGGCAAAACAAAAAATGTGCATGGGATTCCTGTCTTAACAGAAAAAAAACTGAGGCCATGGTGGTATGCCCTCTGAACCCACTACAAGGTGAAGTGTAATAGAAGGATCATAGTTCAAACTGCTTCAGGCAAAAAGAAGACCCATCTCAAAAACAATCAAAGCATCTGGGTTGGTTCCATATCTTAGATATGGAATATCTAAATAATGCTGATAAACATAGTTGTTCTGGTAGTTCTAGTATAGCCTTGTTTGTGATCATTTGGGTAAATGCCCAGTCCAATGGAATTCTATGCCTCCATCAGAGAGAATGGCATCGCCCCATTTGTTAGGAAATGGAAAGACTTGGAAAAAATTAAATTAAGTGAAGTAAGCCAGGCCCAAAGAAACATAGGTCCCATGGGTTCCCTTATTTGCAATAAGTGGTATAAGTCAAGGCAAAGCAGAAAAGGTCAAAAGCTATGTACAAATGACCGTATTAGATGATGTTAAATGAAATGAGCCCCAAGATAGGGACACCAGTGGTTTCTTCTCTCTTGCTATGGTTTTTAACGTATTTAAAATGTACTATGTGATTTTTTTTGTTTCTCTTGTAGATTCTTCCCTGGTGGTATAACCTCTGTTTTCATTTGATGTCAATGCCCTGAATCTTGTATATACATTTTTTTTAATTTGGGGAGGGGAAGGGAAATAACAAAATGCTGAAATAAGGATACGTGTTGACCCATTGTAACAATGAGATGTACAAAACACTATGTTGAAAATGAACTTTACAACTTGCGGGTGGGGAGAGAAGTTAGGAAGGCAGGAAAGGAAGGGATGGTAGGGGAAAAACAATGGAGGAGGTAACAATGCTCCATAGGAAATGTACTCATTAACTTACTCATGTAACTGTAACCCCTCTGTACAGTATTTTTACAATAAAAATATTTTAAAAAAGCAAAGCAAAAGGGCTAGGATCATGTGTCTCCCAGGCAAGCCTAAAACTTGAATACTGCAAAGAGGAAAGGAAAGGAAAATAGATAACTTTAAACAAGAAAAATTGTCATACAATAATGTTTATTAAACTGAGATTTGCATAGTGTTAACTTGCGATGAATGGCAAAAATACACAGTCTCAGACTTCATACCCAGAGCTATTCGATGTTGGTTAGCACTAGAAATATTTATTCCTAGTATTGTTTCTGAGATGTATAATTGACATTCTCTTCCTTAACTGAACCCATTAATATTTCTACAAGAGCTAGGATGATCCTGGGACTGTAAGAAGAAATATACGATAGGGTTAAAAATAAGTACAAGAAAAATTAGAAGTTTTATAACCATATGAACATAGTGACATTATTTGATAAAACAAAATTTAATAGATTTAGCTCTCAGATAGGCAGCTTAGTTCAGCTGTTGTTAACAATGTTAATTCCCTTTATGTTTTGAGAATTAGTTCTCACAGATTTTATAAAAGTAGTTCTAACTTTTATATTTGAATGTATTTATGATCTAATATGGCTAATATACACAAATTATAAAATTTCCTGTGATATGAAACTGCACACAAATGTATTTTTGAGTCTAATATCTTTGTCACCAGTAAAAGTTAATTCTACTCATTCATTTGGTTATTTGTCATTTCACCAAACTTTTGGTGTCACATTTTTTCCAATGTACAAAAAATTCACATCTTATTAGCAAGTAAAATCACACATACTTGACCATTGAAGTTAATAGAAATGTATTCCTAACACTGTAATACTAATTGCAGCTGGAGGCACAAAGTCCAGCCCATCACTTTCCCTCCATTAACTATAAATTCCTTAGCATAAAGACATCATTCTGTCTCTCAAGTTATATTTTAAATCAAATGAACAAATTTTCTTTATTGTAGGCATAGAGTACACAAATTATATTTTCGTCAGTCAAAGTGTTCGTTGACTAGCCTCATAATTTTATACATAATTGAGTTTTGAACTGTAGATAGCAATGGAATCTGACATTTCAAGTTAAAATTCCTTTGTCCATGAAACTTCGTTAAGGTTTATCTCCATGGATGCCAAGATATAAAAGAAGAGCTACTGTTTAAAGAGGGCTTTCTGAATGAAAAAAGAAACATTTGAAACACAAATCATCTCCCTCTAGCCCTGTTTGTTTTCCAAGTCTGAACTCCCATCTACTAGATTTTCTTACAAAAGGGGCACCTCTAAAATACAAAACAAATGGTTAACTTTCTATAACTGCTCTCATTAAACCAAAATAATTTTTCTGCAATGCAAATGTTTAGCATTAGTTAAAAGTAATGAAGAGCTGTCCTACAAGAAAAGCATTATAATTAATCTTTCCTATAACAAAAGTTAAATTAATAACCATAATTAATACACATCACATATTATCTTTTATTATTAAAAAATGGACATCCATATCTGCTTATTGCCTTTGATGAGATGAGCTAAGAAATTCCTCCAGAGGATTTGTTTGTTCAATGTGCTTTTACATGATAAAAAAAATTTACAAAACTTCACAGTAGAAAGCACTTTTAAAATATGTATTTGCAACGTTCATGAAATATCCTGAAAGTCACTATGGGAGCATTTCCTTCTAGTTACTGTGCATAAATCACTTTACATGCTCTCCAAATATCAGAGGAAGAGATGTCAGAAAATAGCTTCCCAAATATGAGATATTTTTGTAGTTAAATATTTCATTTCTGCATGAGTAGCTATGAACATCTATGGATTTACTAGGCATTTGTAGTCTATATGGTGCAATAATGGGTATGGAAAATGGAATATTATCTCATTCTGATAAGAGATGAGAGTAATATGAAAACTATCAACAAGTTTAACACATTTTATGTTCATTTTATTACATTGAAAACTACCGAGTTAATATCTCTACTGCATATTTTCTTCTTTGTGAACTTCAGCAAAGCTAGACTTGAGTTTCATTATGAGCTTTAATAAATCATTTACTTTCTTCAGATTCCGTTTTATATTCAAAACATCCTTCTCATTTTCCCCATGGAGAACTATTATTCTTTCAATTATTATGATTTTACAAAACTTATAATATTCATTTGTAAAGAGATATCTACATATGTTAATTGTTACAGTCTTCATGGAAATATTGTAATTAGGTGCACACATTCTTCATTTATGACATGAAACAAGGGTGCAAAATAGTTGGGTGACTATTTTTAGACCACACAGCTAAAAATGGATTACCCAGGATATGAATATCAAGTATCAGGCTCTAAAGCCTGTGAACTAATCATTGATCCTGGTCTACCCCTCTAATGATGACCTCAGTCAAGCTGTGTGCCTGTGAGTTGATATTTCATTTCATGTTCATTGATGATCCAATGACTGCCCCACCATATCCATCAAATGCTGAGACATATATAAAACCATATTGTCTCAGAAGCTATTAACACTGAATCCTCAATTTGAAGAGCTTGTCTTCCCAACAGCTGCCTGACCAGAAATCCTCCAGTTTGTGTAGAAACACTGCCTAGTATACTGCACTCATATGCCCAAAATGAGTGCAACACAAGTTATATGAAAAAGTTCACATAAGACTTGGCAGGTTCCACTAGAAGGAAGCCATATTCATAGAAAGTTGTTAAAGCCTTGATTATCCTATAAATATGAAGAGGTTATACTATTTTCATTTTATAGAAAAAAATGAGACAAGGTGAGATCTTGTTATAGGAAGGTTACTCAGGAAATTGATAGGAGAGGTTTTAGTGACCTATAAAGCACTCAAACGAGAAGCCGAATAGTCCACAGTTCCTGTAGAATTCCATGAGTATTTACAAGTGGACTTTTTTCTATTGATATTTAGGAATATTGCATTCACTAGCAGGCAACTATATTTATTTTATCAGTACTATGATTAGACTTTTGAAGAAGTTATGTCCTGTGATTTCTGGGTACCAGGGATATTTTCCCCAGGCTCTGAAAGCTTCTCTCCCCTCTCTCCTTTCTTCTCTGACACTTAAAATTTGGTTTCTATCACTAAAGAATCATGCTTATGGCTGGGAATATGAGCGACATTGTATGTGAAGATGGATGCAATATGGTAATGCTAATCATTATTAATAATTCACACTTGTCTAAATTCTCCTGAAACTTGTTTTTTGAAGGGAAAGAACTAAATAAGCTAGAGATCAATAGGAATCCAAAGGGAAGTTTGCTCAAAAGAGTTGAAGTTGAGTGAGAACTCAGAAGGCAACATCTAAAAACAAAAGATACATTTATTCACTTTGGTTTTATATACATATATATATGTATGAATTACACTGTAAGCTATCCAAGCCTAATTAATCTTTATTAACTGAGAAATAATGATTTTAGTAATTTTAATTGCATACACTAATTCATATATTATTGAAATACTAAATGAAAAAAATTCAAACTATAAATAAACCTATATGGCTGATATTGGATACAAATAAATGCAATTCAGTAGCTTCTAAAAGGCACTGAACAATCTATACCGAACACCGTAAACATATAAATCAAGGAGTGTGCTAATAAAATAGAAAGGACACAAAGTGAATCCATTGTTAAGGCATAAATTATTCCTACTCCCCTTTAAGATTTACCTTAGGGAAAGAGTATAAATATGCAGTGAAATTGCCTGTAAGAACTTTTTTGTTTCTGTAATTAATTCTTCAAGGCTATGAATGAAATGGTAGAATAAGCCTTAGATTTGGAATTTATTACTCAAGAGTGAATGAGATTTTCCTAGCACAGTAGTCTTCTATGAGTACTACTCATCTAGGAAAATTTTTAAAAAGTAAAAAAAATTTCAAAACTACCACAGACCAAATTATTTCAAATCACCCATTACCAAATACCAGAACAATATTCTCAGTGTAAATTGAAGGGCGCATGTGTCTTGATCCTGTTGTACATTAGAAAGGAGACAAAGTCCAGAACATCACATCTGTTGATCTACTAAAGTTAGCATAGACATGCATTCCAGGGTGGATCCACCCATGTTCCTATTAAGAACACAGAATTACTGAAGTATACATATGTTACTTATTTATTTACAGATGCTAAAAACAGAGTAGCCACATACAAATATGCTTCACGCAGGGATGGTGGTCCATATCTGTAATTCTAACTAGTCAGGAGGCTGAGATCCGAGGATTGCAGTTTGATGTCAGACCACACAGGAGGAACGTCTGTGAGACTCTATCTCCAATTAATCACAGAAAAAGCTGGAAGTCACTCAAGTAGTCAAACCCTAACCTTGAGCAAAAAGGACCTCAAGGAACAGCACTCAAATCTAGAGTATAAGCCTCAAGATCAGCAAAAAAAATTTTTAAAAAGTGCTTCATTTCTGGTAAAAAAAAAATTATGTTCAACAATTTAAAAAATGTATATAGAGATCTAAAGTCAGGCACCAGAGTTATTTTATCTAGATTTCCATCTTTAACAAAATTGTTAAGAAGAATGACATGCATAGATATTTTATAACCTGACATTTCTTCCCTTATCCATATACACCAGGATCAAGATACATATATCCTTTAATGTGTTCTAACTTCAGAGACCAACAGAAAGACATTTGTAAATAATGTCTTCCAGGTCTAATGTGGTAAGATAATGGGTGTTTATTTAATTCAGGAATTAAAAATACCTAGCGTTACATAAAACTTTGTCTGGCATCTAGTGATTCATCAGAAATATTGGGTATCAATATTATTATTGCTAGAATCATAATATATTGGAAAAGATATGAGATTTTTAAATTAATCAATGCTTCTACAGATTTTTACTAAAATTTATCTCTTGTCATGTAGCTCAGACTGGCCTCAATTTTGCAATACTTCAGCTATTATCTCCTAAGTAAATTTACACTCAAAATGTTATGTCTGGGTTATGTGGCAAGAGGAGATTTCATTTTTGCTGTATTTTCTTTCTTGGACTTTGTCATTTATGATAAATCAAAAATGAAGTTTGGGAATTTGGCTCAGTGGTAGAGTGCTTGCCTAGCATGCATGAAGCCCTGGGTTTGACTCCTTAATACCACATCCAGAGAAAAAGCCAGAAGTGGTGCTGTAGCTCAAGTGGTAGAGTGCTAACCTTGAGCAAAATAGCTCAGGAACAGTACCCAGGGCCCTGAGTAGAAGCCCCAGGACTAGCAGAAAAAGGAAAAAAAAAAGGAAATGAGGCAGTTGTATGTTAACTCAGAGATAATGTTTGGACAGGTGGGCAATATTTTCAAGAAAATGCTAAAGGTGTTATAGCTAATGTCTTTTAATAGGTTGAAAGGTTTAACTCTCCTTCAAAAACCAAAGCCAAAACAAAAAACAAACAAACAAAAGGAATCACAATATATTGTAGGACTTCTAATAGAAAGCTGCAAATATTTTAAGATCTTACCACAAGTCTTTTAGCATAGAATTAGGGCTTGAAGTTAAGGGCAGACAACTAGAGAATAACAAGAACAATATTAAAGGAAAGACAGAAGTTGACCAAAAAGTCAGTGGGCTTCAGGAGGCCTACCCACTACTCACACTGTAAGAATTAACAATAGCGAACCATTTTGTTGTTCACTGTACTGTGTATTCCTGGCAAAATTTTTTAATGCCTACTAGGTATTATGCACATACTGAAGCTTACCAATCGTAAAAGTAATTTCAAAACTGAAAGTGGGTGCCAGTGGCTCACGCCTGTAATCCTAGCTACTCAGGAGGCTGAGATATGAAGATCATGTTTCAAAGCCAGCCCAGGAGGAAGTCCCCAGGATATTCTTAACTACCAGAAAACCAGAGGAGTCACTGTGGCTTAATTGGTACTCGCCTTGAGCTGAAGAGCTGAGGAATAACGCCTGGGGCATTGTTCAAGCCCCAAGACCAAAAAACAAAAATAAAAGCCAAAGTAGTATTTGGTCAGTAATTATGATGGTCTTAGATATTAGGCAGCAGTCATTTTCCCACTGTAAGAGTTGTTGTTGTTGTTGGTGGTGGTAGTGGTGGTGGTGGTGGTAGTGTGTGTGTGTGTGGGGGGGGGGGGTCTATTTAGAATTGCTTGGTTAATGTAATTCATTAAATATATCAAATAATCATTGCCAAAATAACAATAATTGTATCTTCTTCCAAATGATGCTCATAGTGTTTTTAAGCTCTTCCTAAATCCAACAATTTACTCCTCCCTGACATTGGAAACAACTACCACATTATCCTTAGATAGGTACTTCATGTCCAGGATTTATTCTACAAAAGCACAATTGTGGAGGAAACAATTTAGCAAAATCAAACATTACTCTTTCCATCTTTACTTTCATTGCTGCCTGTAGTATTCACAATGTAGTAGTTATATTGTCAAGATTCCACTAGATTGCAATTCATTTTCCTCCTGTTACCCAAGAGCCTAAAAACAAATTCCCAACAATACATTAAGAGGCATAAAAAGTTCTTGGAATAAAAAGAATTAGATAAGAAGCAATATAGGAAAAGTTAGACACTGGAAATCAGACATCAAATTTCATGTGAAGAAATGTCATTTGTGAGTTCTCAGAGGAATCTGTTGTGGCTCTTTGATACACTGTGCCTAGGATTTGCCAGGTTGTTACACAGTTCCTAAATTCTAAGAAACCAGTGATCCCTTACCTTATAAAACAGGTCTCAAGATGAACCAATTTGTCTATCAATGTTTGTCTTTCTTTCGAAGTAACTCTACTAAGTGGATTTTTCCCACAGAAAAGCTAATGGTGAGCTTTCTCGCTTCATCTTATTTTGTGTTCAAATTAGTTTTCCTGGCTCATGAGTATGCCTCTCATTTATCCTGAGCTTTCTCAAAAATTTATTAATGAGAGGTCCAGCGGAAGATGGTGGAGGAGAAGCTGTAAGCTAAACAGGCTCTCACAGAGAAAGCAGGTTTAGTGTTCCAGTGAATAGTCCTAGGCTAGAAAATCACCTCAAGTGTGCCATCATAGTAGAGGAAGTTTGGCCAGAGAGGAAAAATCCAGGCAACTTGGTGAAGGAGACAGATCTGAGCATTTGTCTGTGTATGTGGTGGCGGCAACTGCTGTAGCGGCCACCATATCAACAGAGAGAGCCCAGGACAAAGGCGCCAGATGCAGTGAGCAAGCAGATTCTACTCACCACCAGCAAGAACTGACAAGGAGCAGAAATCTTCATCCTGCTGATCGCAGACCAGGGATGGCCCAGAAACCAAGAAGCTAGTGTGAGTACACCCAAGACAACCTCACTCCTTCTCATGGATCAGTGGTAGGAAGGTAACCCCTCCCCCACCAACGGAGAAGAATTCCATCTTTGATACTGACAAAGGCCCAGCAAAGCAGCTAGCTCCAACTCAAGCCTTGGAAGAAAACAATAGGAATCCTACACCAGGTCACAGGAACCTGAACTGACTTGCTAGACTCAGCTCCACCCAAGGAAAAGTCGCCCTTCCCAGGCAGAGATAGCTCTGCCTATGGAGGAGTGACTTTCTTCACTGGGTAAAGAGAGTCAGAGGCTGCCCCTCCCCACTGCAGCAGGAAGGGTAAAAGACAAACAATTGAAACTCGGTAACCATAAACCCTTAGAATGGCTCCAGGCTGGGCTCTGTGAGTGTTTAAGGAGCTATCCCCTCAGGGAAAAGCTACTGATTGCTCAACACTACCCAGAATCTAGCCTCACCACAGCAACTCCAAGCTAGAGGAAACAGCTGTCTCCCTCTTTTGTGATACTCAAGGCAGATCTCCCTCCCACTGAACTAGCCTCTGAGGAGGATCACAATGTCCTGGGTAAGGCAGAGCATTTTTCTTCTTGCTTAAACAAATTGACTTAAAAGACCTATGAAGCCACAGGAAAACCAAACACCACAAGCAAACCAGAGACTCCACAAAGAGACTGGTTATGAACACAGGGAAGATACAAGATCTTCCCCCACCCCCTTTTTTCTACCTAATATTTTTAATTTAAAAATTTTTGTTTTCTATTTTTTTCTTTTATAACTTTTATTTTAGGTGTGTGTGTGTGTGTGTGTGTGTGTGTGTGTTTATCTCTTTTAACCTTTTTTTTTTTGGCATGACTTAATTGCTGGTCTGCTAATCCCCAGATATACACCCATCATTGATTATTACAACTTATCCTTCATTGTGTGCATACTTAATTCAGAAATTGATTACTCAATTCACAACCTCTTAGGCTTAACTTCTTTAATAATAGTATTATTTCTTTATACCTATATAATTTTTAAGTATTCCATAGTTAATTTTTTAATTTTTTTTCATTTTTCCTTTTTATCTCATCCTATCCTTGTATTCTATTAGTATTATTTCTTTATCTTACATAATTTGTGTTTCATTTTTTAAATTTAAACTTTTGTTTTTTCATTTTTTCTTGTTACTTTATTTCTCTCCTTTCATTCTATCCATTTCATTCTATCCATTTCATTCTATCCATTTCATTCTATCCATTTCCCCTCTGAGATTAGGACTCTTTCCTTTTATCCCTCCATATCCCTCTACCTATTTTTCCCCACAATTCTCCCTAAACCTCTTAATTTCTGGTCTGCTGAATCCCTCTTTGATGTCCTTAGCCCATTAATTCATAGTTGTTTGATTTATAGTTGAATAGATTGTATCTATTGAACTACATTGTATCTACAGCCATTTTAACGTAACTACAGGTCTCTGGTTGATGCTTGCCTGAAAATAGTGTTTAAGCATGAAGTGATGTTACTTTCATAGCAAATGGGCAGAACAAGCCGGAGAAACACAAAAAAAATGGCAAGTCCTGGTATCTCAACTCCCACTCATGATAATCAGGTGACCGAACAGTTAATGACTAATTCAGAAGAGAGTTCCCAAAAAACTCTACAAATATTATTGGTAAACATGGTGAATGAAAAGATTGAAAGCCTGCAAAGGACTCAGTGTGAGCATGATAGGGAGAGCTGAGCTAACCAAAAATTAATACAGGAATCTCATGAGCATTAGGAAGCTAATCAAAAATTAATACAGGAATTGTGTGAGCAGACTGAGAACAGTCAAAGAGTAAGATAGGAATTGTGTGAGTGTGAGGAATCTAATCAAACAGTAATACAGGAATTGGGTGAGCAAGATAAAATTAGACAAAGATCAATAGAGAAATTCATGGAATCCATGAACAGACAGCTGAAGGAATCCAGGGAGACCACACAGGCAAAGCTGAATGGAGCCTATCAGAAGGAAAGGGAGTCCAGTGAAACCCTAACCAATCAACCAAGGGATTTGTGAATAAATACTAAACACCAAATTAAGGAAGTAAAGAAGTCCATACAAGATCTAAAACAAAGCTCTAACAAAGAATTTGAAGCCATCAAAGCTAACCAATTAGAAGGAAAAGAAATTTTTAAAAAGTAGAAAGACTTGACAGTAGGTTTGATCATGCAGACGATCGAATCTCTGGGATTGAAGACAGCCTAGACTTTATAGAGAAAGACCATATAACTATGCAAGACAAATCCAAGAAATATGATAGATCTATTCAACATTTAGAAGACACCATCAGAAGGCCTAATCTGAGGATAATGGGTATAGAGGAGCACCTAGAGAAAGAAAGTAATGGTCTAGGAAATTTATTTAACAGGATCCTAGCAGAGAACTTCCCAAACATGCAAAAAGATAGACCTATTCAGCGACAAGAAGCCTTTAGAACGCCAAATAGACTAGACCTAAATAGGACATCCCACCATCACATTATAACCCACACAGGATCAATTCAGACCAAGGAAAGGAAAAGCTGTCAAGGAGAAAAGATCAATCACCTATAAAGGGAAACTAATTAGAATACCTCAGATTTCTCAGCAGAGACAATTAAAGCAATGATGTATGCCACACCCTACAACCAATTATTAACCAAGAATACTGTACCTAGTTAAACTCTCCTCCATAATGGAAGGCCAAATAGAAACCTTCCATAGCAAAAAAAAAAAAAAAAACTGAAACAATATATCTCCACCAAACCAGCCCTACAAAAGATACTTAAATATGTCCTACACTGTTCATTTCAGTGACATAGATTGTCTAGTTGGATTAAAAAGCAAGACCCTTTGCTGTCTTCAAGAGTCACACCTTGCCAATAAAAACAAACATAATCTGAAAGTGAAAGGCTGGAATAAAATCTACCAAGCAAACGGCTCCCATAAACAGGCAAGAGTTGCAATCCTAATAACAGATAAAATAGACTTCAAATTAAAATTAGTGAGAAGAGATAAAGAAGGTCGTACATATTAATTAAGGGATCTGTCCTTCAGGAGTATATTACATTCTAAATATCTATTCACCAAACAACGGAGCACCCAAATTTACCAAGAAACCCTACTTTCCCTCAAATCTCTCATAGATCCAAAGACATTAATTGTTGGAAACTTTAACACACCACTATATCCGCACTAGATAGATCAACCCTACAAAAAACCAACAGAAATACCACAGATCTAAACAACTTCATAGATCAGCTAGATTTAACAGACATCTATCAAATATTTCACCCAGCAGCATCAGAATACATGTTCTTCTCAGCAGCACATTGAACATTTTGCAAAATAGACCACATTTTAGGTCACAGAACAACCTTGTCCAAAATCAGAAACACTGAAATTATGCCCTACATTCTCTCAGACCACAAAAGAATAAAATAAGAACTCAACACCAAAAGCCATCAAAGAAAGTCCTGTAACACACGGAGGCTGAACAACACACTGTTGAATCACCAGTGGATCAGGGAAGAGATGAGAAAGGAAATTCAAATGTTCATGTTATTCAACAAAAATGAACACACAGAACTGGGAAGGTGGCTCAGTGGTAGAGCGCTTGCCTTGCATGCATGAGGCCCTGGGTTCGATTCCTCAGCACCACATAAGCAAAAAAAAAAAAAAGCCAGAAGTGGTGCTGTGGTTCAAGAAAGCACTAGCCTTGAGCTGAAGAGCTGAGAGACAGTGCCCACGCCCAGAGTTCAGGCCCCATGACCCGACTCCCTCCCCCCCAAAAAATGAACACACAAATTACCAGCTCCTCTGGGACAGAGCAAAGGCAGTACTCAGAAGCAAGTTTATAGCTCTGAGTTCCTAGATCAACAAATTGGAGAGATCTGAAACCAACAATTTAATGAGACATCTAAACCTCCTTGAAAAAGAGCAGCAAGCTAAACCCCAATCCATTAGACAGAAAGAAATAATTAAAAGTAAATAAGAATTAAATGAATTAGAGTCCAAAAAAATACAAAGAATCAATAAAACAAAGAGTTGGTTCTTCAAAAAAAGTAACAACATTGACAGACCCTTAGTAAATCTTATCAGAAAAAGAAGAGAACACACCCAAATGAACAAACTCAGAGATGAGAATGGAAATATCACCACAGAAACAATCAAGATTCAGAACATTATAAGGGAATATTTCTCAAACCTTTATGCTAATAAGTTTGAGAATCTGGAAGAACTAATCTGCCAAAACTAAACCTAAATGAGTTAAACCAACTTAACAAAAACAGTAATAAGAGACCTTCCATCTAAGAAAAATCGAGGACCGGATGGATTTACAGAAGAATTCTACAAGGCCTTCAAAGCAGAACTCACACCAATACTCCTCCAACTCTTCAATTAAATTGAAAGAGAAAGTTCACTACCGAACTCTTTCTATGAAGCCATCATAACCCTCATCCCCAAACCAGGCAGGGACTCATCAAAGAAAGAGAATTATAGACCCATTTCTTTGAGGAACATTGATGCAAAACTTCTCAACAAAATTTTGGCCAATCGACTTCAAAAATTCATCAAAAAAATCATACACTACAATCAAACGGTTCAATTCAGGGATGCAAAGTTAGTTCAATATACATAAATCAATGGGTAATTCATCACGTCAATAAGATAAGATTCTTATCAAGGATAAGAACCGCATGGTTATCTCAATAGACAAGATCCAACACCCCTTTATGATGAAGGCTCTGGAAAAACTAGAAATCCATGGAACATTCCTCAATACAATAAAGGCTGTATATGGCAAACCTACAGCCAGCATTATACTTAATGGTGAAAAACTAAAGCCATTTCCTCTTAACTCAGGAATGAGACAAGGATGTCCACTCTCTCCACTTCTCTTCAATCTAGTATTAGAATGCCTAGCTACAGCAATAAGACAATATGCAAACATGAAGGGGATCCAAATAGGGAACGATGAAGTAAAACTCTCCATCATGAGGATGGCATGATCTTGTATTTAAAGAATCCTATGGACTCCACTCTCAAATTACTCGAGCTGATTCGAAACTTTGGCAAAGTAGCAGAGTATAAAATTAGCCCTCAAAAATCAGTGGCTTTTCTGTATGCCAACAATAAGAAGAGCTCAGCTGAAATCAAGAAAGTAACTCCATTTGTAATAGCCCCACAAAAAATAAAATACCTAGGAATTAACTAAAGAAGTGAAGGACCTCTACAATGAAATCTTTAAAAACCTGGAAAAGGAAATCAAATCAGAACTTAGGAAGTAGAAAAACCTCCCATGCTCCTGGATCAGAAGGATCAACCTTGTGAAAATGGCAACACTTCCCAAGGCTACCTACAAATTCAATGCCATACCTATCAACATATCAACCTCATTCTTCAATGAAATAGAAGAAACAATCCAAAAATTCATATGCAGCAATAAAAGACCACAAATAGCACAAACGATCCTTAACAGAAATAGTGCTGGAGGAATATACATATCCAAATTTTAAACTCTACTGCAAAGTCATAGTAATCAGAACAGCTTGCTACTGGCACAAGAACAGACCTCAGAACCAATGGAATAGAATTAAAAACCCAGAAATGAACTCACAGACTTATAGCCACCTAATATTTGATAAGGGAGCTAAAAAAATAGAATGGAAGAAAGACAGCCTCTTCAGTAAATGGTGCTGGCAAAATTGGCTAACCACCTGTAGAAAACTAAAGCTAGATCCTTATATATCACTCTGCACCAGAATAAATGCGAAATTGATCAAGGCCACAGAATCAAAGAAGACACCTGAAAACATTACAGAAAGGAATAGGAGAAACTCTGGTCTCCTTTGCACAGGCCAAAATTTTCTTAATAGAGACCCAGAAACACAACAAATCAAAGAAAGGTTGGACAAATGGGATTACAAGAACCTGCAGAGCTTTTGCATGGCAAAGGATATAGCTAGCAAGAGCAATAGAAAGTCCATGGATTCGGAGAAGATCTTCACTAGCCACACAACGGATAAAGGTCTCATATCTAAAATATACTTGGAACTCAAAAAGTTAAATTCTCCAACAACAAATCCTCAAAGAAACAATTGCCCTATTAATAAATGGGCTAAAGACTTAAAGAGAGACTTCTCTGAAGAGGAAATAAGACATATAAAGAAAAGCTCAACCTTTCTAGCCATAAAAGAAATGCAAATCAAAACAACATTGAGATTCCACATCACTCCAGTTAAAATAATCAAGAATTCTAATAACAACAGATGATGGAGAGGATGTGGCCAGAAGGGAACCCTACTGCATTGTTGGTGGGAGTTAAATTTGTTCAACCACTTTGGCAGTATGGAAGCTCCTCAAAATACTCCACATAGACCTCCCCTATGACCCAGCAATCCCATTTTGGGGCATTTACCCAAATAATCACAAACAAGACCATACTAAAGCTACTAGCACAACTATGTTTATTGCAGCATTATTTACCATAGCTAAGTTATGGAACCAACCCAGATGCTCCTCATTAGATGAATGGATCAAGAAAATGTTGTATATATAATGAAATCCTATGCCTCCATCAGAAAGAATGGCATCGATCACCCCATTTGTTAGGAAATAAGAAGACTTAGAAAAAAATAATATTAAGTGAAGTAAGCCAGGCCCAAAGAAACACAGGTCCTATGGTTTCCCTTATTTGCAATAACTAGTATATGTCTGGGACAAGCAGAAAAGGTCAAAAGCTATGTACATATGACCAGATAAGATGATGTTAAGCAAAATGAACCCCAAGATAGGTACACGAGTGGTTTTTTTCTTTCTCGCTATTGTTTCTAACTTATTTATAAAGTACCATGTGAGTTTTTTGTTTCTTTGTATGTCTCCCCCACACACAGTATAACCCCTGTTTTCACTGTATTTGATGTCGGTGCCCTGGATCTTGTATATACACTTCTCTAGCTTGGCAAGGGGAAGGAAAAAAACAAAATGCTTAAATAGGGATACAGGGCGACCCATCATAACAATGAGATGTACCAGACAATCTGTTGAAACATGAACTTTACAATTTAGGCGGGGGTCGGGTGGAGTGTAATTGTGGAGATGGGAGGGAAGGGATGGTAGGGGGAAAACAAAGGAGGGGGTAACAATGCTTGATAGGAAATGGACTCATTACCTTGTTTATGTAACTGTAACCCCTCTGGACAGTATTTTTGCAATAAAAACATATAAAATGTATTGATGAATATCAAAGTAATCTCTATTTAAATTTGTACAATTTGGAGAAGGAGAAGTAGTATTTGGTAGTTCTGAATTAAAATCTTTTCAAAATCATGTTCTACCTTTCCCTGTATCCTCTTTCTTGAGCAGGCTGAAAATATAATAATAAAGTAACATCTTCTCCATGTTTTTAAGCCTGCTTTGTACTAAAGACTCCAATGAGGAGTGAAATTAACCAAATATCAAAAAGTAGGAGAGAAGAAAGACATACTAAGAACATCTAAAAAATGTTTGACAATATTGAAAGGTTTCTCTAATTAATGATTTTTCCTACCAGCTAAGACATCATTCTCTGTTTATATGTTTGTTTTCTTCATAAAGTTCACCTATAATTTTTGGAGGGAAACACTTAAGTATGATTGTGCAATGTTTTTCCATTTATGAAGTCACCTAAAGAAATCCTAATGGGGAAAACAAAGTCCTTCCTTGAAAGTCTCCCTTGTTCATTTTGAATTCCCTCTTTTTTTTCCCCTTGGTTTCTCATTATAAGTTATTCTTCAAAGAAAAGGCATGAGGCAATTAGAAATCTCAAAATGACCCTGTGCCATTTACTTGGAAAGTAAAACATTCCCAAATACTTTCCACTACAATAATGGAATCAGACAATTGCAGTTTTAAGAGTTCTATAACTCTCATTGCTCTAGTGGTTTTCCAAATATTTTCATTATGTGATAGAAAATGGCTTTCTGCTCAGTACACCAGATAAATCTGACCATGAAGTTACTTGCACAGTAACTAAAAGGTGTTGGTCTGTGCTTTTATTGCTCTATTTATAGAATGATGGCAAAACCTAACATTACCTTATAACCCATGAATAAATTATAGTCTTATATTTTCTAGAATCTGAATTCTTGACCATGTGAAAAATGAAACTATGCTACAGTTTAGCAATTTAGCTTTACAATTACCTCACTTTTAACAAGGAAAATGTTATTGTGTAGTGACCCCTCTCACCAACCATAGACAATTATCTCTCCTCTGTCAAACATGAGTCACAACCTTGCAACTTAGAAAGTTCTAAGCTAGAGATGTTCTGCTATGCACCCCTTTGTAATTAGAGTACTACTTCACCTGCCCTTGTTTTGCTGTTGCTCAGGGAGTGATCAGTTGCCATTGATAGATGGTGAATGGATGCAAATGTCTTCTCAGAAAAATATTCTCTTCCTCACAGTTCATTAATTACAGATTTATTAAAGTTGAATTCTTGCTTGCTTTGTGTATCATAAGGAAGGTAAAAAAACATAATATTACAAAAGTTTGTAATGGGAACTAAAACTCAGAGAAGTATTATTGGTAATATTATTATTAGAAGATTTGCAACCTGCATAGTATTACTTCTAGCTGATACCAGGCAACTAAAGAAGTGAAGGAAAGAGGAGGCAGAACGAGTTCAAACATTGGCTCAGCACTTTGTAATTTCTGTGACCTGAGTAGCGAGTCTAATACTACATGCAGAGTTGTTCCAATAGTTAAAAAACATAGTCTGGCAAAAATATCGAGCAGACTATATTCAAGCATTAAATAGCTATTTTCTTTTTGGATTCCACTAGTGTCATGGGCTTGGGGTCTTCGTCATTCCTTTATTAATATAATTCAGAATAAGGATTATCTAACTGGAATATGCAAATCCCAGTTATGTGAAAAACTTGAACTGTTTCAGAATGGTGCTCAGAGAAGTGAAGGCAACATACCTGCCATGTGCCCTTCTCTACCCTACCTTCCCAATTCTCTGCTCTCAACGATCTTCCAAAACTACAAAAAGTTTAAAAATGAAACACATGCTTTTCACCTGTTACAAATTTATACTGTATTGCTGCATACTCAAAATTTTCTGGGGGAGTGGGGTGTCAAATGAAAGGACAGGTTGAAAAATTGGTTTGTAGATGTTTTTCATACCATACTTCTACTGCAGAAATATATTTCCACCCCAAACCTGTTTGTCATCGTTAACTAGAATTTAGCAGCATCTATAATTTTTTGTTTACTTTATCATTGGACTACTGCTACTAATATAATAACCACTCTGTCAGATGGAATGCTTAACTCTCATAGCTTTATGGTTTCCAGAAGCTATTTAAAATTCAATTTTGATTTATATACACATTTTTGATACAGGAAATGTGTGGAGGTGATCAATAAAAGAACTTTACACATGAACAATGTCTTATTATGATAATATTCTAGGGAGGTAATATAATCAAAGTTCAATCTCAAGCAAGAAGTAGATATTGTTCATGATTTTTTAAAAATCAATTCTTCTGGGTTCTGTATCATTATAGCATTTAGATTCCCTTAGAAACATTTAACTGTTTTAAATAACATTTGTGGCATATGTATAATCATATCCTTATAGCAACTTAAATTTATTTTGAAAAAATACATGATGTTACATATTTAAAAATAATTTCCTGGTATACATAAGATACATAAGTCATACAAGCTAGCTTATAAACTCTTGAGACAGTGTTAGTAGCATGGATTTTTAAAATAAGAAAGACAGGCTTTGAAACCAATTCATTTCTATTCAATTCAGAGAAAGTGAGGCCTTCAAGCAGTAGGAGATCAGATAGCTCCAGTGGTAAAACTTAGAAATTTCTCCAAGGATGTTATACAAACGGTCAAGAATCATATGAAAAAATAGGTTAATGTCATAGGAAATGCAAATGAACAATATGGAAATATACAATTACATACCCAGTAGAAATAAAAGAAGGAAAGAAGGAGGGAGGGAGGGAAAAGAGAAAGCAGGGAGGGAGAGGAGGAATGAAGAGAAGGAGAGGAGGAAGAAGGGAGGGAGGAAAAGAAGGAAGGGATAAAACAAAAGCATTTTATGTATGAAATATGTAATCTAGTGCAATATTACAGAAAAAAACATTGTGACCAAAAGTTAAGTATGAATAGTTTTTAATCAAATATGCTAAGGTTTGAATTCTCTCTACTCTGTGTGTAAACATGAACAGTTCATTTAATACCTTCAGCTTTTAATTTGTCCATCTGTAAGAAAAGACTCAGAGGGTTTCTGTAAATTCCTCAAAAATTTATTGTGATAACCTTTATCATAGTTAAGAATTATTTCTTATTATTGCATATTACACTAACATTATAGGATATAATATGTGACCAATCAGGAGATACTTAATGAAAGCATCTAATCCTCCATTACTAATAGATAATTAATTTTCCTGTGACTCTTTTGCAGTACATTTTGACTATATAAGGGAATCATCAAACAAAGCAACAAATACATCAGCAAGGATCAATGAAATCTTCTGTTCTATGCCATCTGTCAACTTTTAAGGGGACTTTAGTTCATTTTGCTCTTTGAGTAAGAAAATGATTTATTCCTATTCTTTAACCTGCATGTTTCACCCACCAACTTGTTGATACGTTAGTGTGGCTGTGCCATCGCTGGTCTAATGTCATACAATTCTACTGACTAATCTTGATATACTTATCTCCTCTAACATGATGCATTTCGCTCGTGACAATAAAAGCCTATAGTTTATGCAAATTTTTGTAGGAAGTAAAAGCCTTGCATGACATTATTTCCAAAAAAATGGAATCCTAGGAAAACTGGTATGTGTATTCTATCCTATGAAGACCTTTCAAAAATCCAATAAAAAGCATAGATTAGAGCGAACACAAGGATCATAGCAAATGCATTACTGGATATATTTTGTTTAATTTTGCTTCATAAAAGATAATGGTACAATAGTTTTTATGCTATTATTTCTTTCAATAAGATCAACAATTTGTCAATAAATTTTTAAAAAGAAAAGAAGTTCAATTGCCTGCTTAGGCTAACAAACATCATTTCAGGTTAC
Organism: Dipodomys spectabilis; assembly: GCF_019054845.1. NCBI lineage: Eukaryota > Metazoa > Chordata > Mammalia > Rodentia > Heteromyidae > Dipodomys > Dipodomys spectabilis. The sequence goes on along the minus strand of NW_024870874.1, from coordinate 5,622,233 downwards.
TGGTGTTTCTGAATAGGTCATTTCCCCCAAATACTGTAACTTAATCTATCATCTCTCCACCTAGAAGCCTTCCTCAAAAATGGATATGAACATCTCTGTGTGACTAAAGAAACCACATTATTTTTTACAGTGTAGAAGTATTGCTAAGCTTTTGCCTCTTTTTTTTTGATTAATTTCATGCCTGACTCAGTCAGAGATTAGGCCTTGACACAGGTTATAATTAAATATTGAAATCATGAAGTGCAAGAATGTTTAATTTTTAAAATATGAGTTTTAATTTACCTCATACAGAGAATAGCTCTGGTCACCTGCAGAGATGCATTACACACTACATTGCCTAATGTAGGATGCCTGAATAAGGCTGAGCATACAGTTAAAGTAAACTAATGCAATTTACTGAACAGCAGTCAAATATTTATCCAGTTGATGAAGCAGACTTTATGTGAAACTCAGACAATAATTAAAGAGAAGCCTTGCTTAAAACATGCTTACTCTAGTTTTCACAAATACATTATATCTTTCCTGCAGCATCCATTTTCCTAAATATCTCTTGTACCTCAAACACTACCTAGTGAACATTCAGTGGAGTTATATAGAGCATACTTCCTGTTATTTCACAACATTTTCAAGCTAGTGGGGTAGAGTGACTGTCAGTGCAGCCTTCATATTCTTTCTTGTACTTGTACCTATTCTAGTGGGATTTTACAGTGCCTGCTATTAAAGCTGGATCTGTTTCTCCTCGTTTTCAGTCTGTGAAGATTATGACTTGCTTTGCTAACCCAATATGGTAACCTAGATTGTTTTGCCCATTCAGAATCTCAGCTTCCAGAGACTACAACTATTGTTGTCCTGGATTCTTTTCAGAGCCATGAGAACAAGACAAAGTTGTCTGTATTAGTGGGTGAGACCACAGGGAGCCCATCTTGTTGGCTCCGACTCACCTGTTATGTTAGCACAGTGAGTTCAGTGGAGATTGGTCAGCCCTACCCAAGGTGCAGAGCCACTCGCAGATTCCTCTTAAGAAATAATTTCTTTGCTCTTTAAATTGTTATGTGTATGGTTGCTTGTTATGTCACAGTGGCTGATTGAAGTAGGATTTTGGATATCGCATCCAGTCTCTCCCTTTTATGGAAAACAATTGAAGGACAGAGAAGTCAAATATCTTAATTATACTTATGCATTGTCTATGGAAGCACTTGGTTTAAAATCTTATTTCCCAGGCAGCTAAAGTTCTCTGTGTAATGCAATGCTCCTTTTCTTTGTCCTCTTTTTGGCAACAGAGTCAAAGAAGACCTTCCAAGAGAATTGGAGTTGCAGTATAATAGAATGGTATTTGTCAAGAATAATGTATATAGGGCTGGGAAGTTGGCTCAGTGGTAGAGCGCTTGCCTTGCATGCCTGAGGCCCTGGGTTCGATTCCTCAGCACCACATAAGCAAAAAGAAAAAAGCCGGAAGTGGCGCTGTGGCTCAAGTGGTAGAGCGCTAGCCTTGAGCTGAAGAGCTGAGGGACAGCGCTCAAGCCCAGAGTTCAGGCCCCACGACTGGACCCCCCCCCAAAAAAAAGAATAATGTATATATATGTATATATATATATATAATCAAAGTATAGATGTCATCTGACAGTATTTCTTAGATTCTTTTTTCTGAGTTCTGTGAAGAGAATTACAAGTTACAGAATAGGACAGGTTTCAGGAGGTATCATCTTATAATTTTCAGTTATTGTTAGCTTACCATGAATCCTCACTTTACGAACACTTCACATATGCAGAAGTTAACTGGGATCTTTTAAGAGCTTTTTCTCTGAATTTCATGGCATTCAAAATTGTTATCTAGAAATGACATCAGTGTTAAATATCCCAGGTAATGAACATTTAAGACACTGTCAAATATTTGGATAATTCTGAATAAATTAACAAAGGTTTCATAAGTCTACATTGCTAAAATGGCATGTTATGTAGTTATGTTCAGTCAGGTTTGTCCCAGCTTTAAAAAAAAATAAAGGTTTTTGAACTTCTTGAAAGACTAGCAAAAATTTCTTTTACTTCATTTGTATCTGCACCACTTAGGTTCTATACAATTACTTTTTGAAGTTAGCTCATTCAAATCACTTAAACAGCTTGTTAAATCCCAAACTGCTAGATTCTCTCTGCAGCGTTTCTGATGAGAAAACCTGGGTTACCAAGTTTTCTGGTGATTCTGAAACTGATGGTTAGGGAATCATATTTTGAGAACCACACTGCTCCATAGTTTTCAATAATTAAAAAAATAATTTGTGGATACTTCATCTGAAAACATGCTTTGATATGATATGTTAGAGGAACTTAAAGTAAACACATGAACTGTATTCACAATTTACATCAGTAAGTAAATTACATGCTATAAAAGTTCTGTCACTTAAAATCAGAGCTACAGTCACTAGGCTTACAGTTTGAACAGTGTTTGCCTTAAGTTAGGTCCAGTGTGACAAAAGAATAGGCGGGATAAGGAGGCTTGTTTTTAAAAGTCCCATACTGTCACAAGACCCATAACATTTGGAATGCAGGCAAATTAGCTCAAATGATCATCCTCCAAAGAGAAATAATTTTCCAGAGTTTTTAAAAGGTAAGGAAATACCTATTTCTAATCCACAGCCATTTTTTCCCCTGTTGTTTTTAATGAGCCTACTCACCTTACACTTTCCATGACAACCTCTGTTTTCCATCACTCAACTCTTTGTGAAAATAGTCCATTTTTGGCTTACTGGCTATATGTTTGGGCTGAATCCAAAAGTGAACGTCTTGAAAGGTTTTAAAACATGATTTGGGTTATTTTTTAATTCCTGACTGCTTCAAATAAAGAAAACAAACTATGCAAAGAGTAGTGGGATTTTTAATTGCATTTAAATATCAGATAACTTTCTAATGGACCTTTGCAAATTCATGTTCTCTGTAGAAATCCCATGTGTTCTTCAATTTAAAAAGATAGATTAGAGAAAGACTGGCACCTGAAAATGTCCTCTGGGAACACACACACACACACACACACACACACACACACACACACACACACACACACACACACACACTATCCTGAATTCTCTAGCATGCATACTTTCCAGGCGCCAGCCAACTCCATCTTCCCTTTTCTAGTAAACATGCTTCACAGAGTATTCCTAGAGCTCGATTTATGAGAAGCCTGTGCACTATGTTTTATTATTTTATCAGTGTGCTCATTTTCTCCCAACACCTCTTGTAAAGTTCATTTTCTCCATTTTCTGTACTCCTTTGCATCTATTTTTTTTAAATAAGGAAAGAAATATCAAGCCAAACTAAATTTAGGCATCAGATTTCTCCCCTTTTTGTTTTTAACATTGTCTTAGCCTGAAGTTTTTAGATATAAAACAACTCTGTGGTTATCTTGAACTAGCTGGTCCCAACCAAGGGAAGATTTCTCAAAAACAGTTAATCTCCTAGTAAACTTAATTTTCTTATTCCCAGATAAATTGGATTCTTTAACACCTGATGATATTCTTGTACCTTTTGTGTTTAGTGACATTTTTTAATAATATGTAAAACCTGTATCTGTATTTGTGTCATTATGAGCTGCAGTTAAATGTTTATGGTACTGGGGAAATTATCCTAGGTAGATATGGACTTTGTAGCTGCAAATGACTTCAATTTCTTCATGAATATTTCCCAATTAACCCTAGTTTAAAGTAATCCTTTAAATTCATTGGGCTTTGATGTTTGCTACCACTTTCATATTTACCTGATTTGAGCTTGTGATGTTACCAGCTAACTTTGTACAGATATATGTGTTCTCAGCCTAATTGAATTTTCAGTGGCCTGAGGACAGAGGTTTTATGAGGATTTGAGATGTCACTATGACTTGCATATGCTGACACCCCACGAGAATGTGTTAACTGATGGATACATAGGAAGACTAAGTCAACCTTCTCACTTTGGGGTAGTGATGGCTGGAATGGGTGAGAATGAAATCTAAACACCTAGATAATGATTTCTCATCCTGGTTGAGAGTTTCTTTGGCTATAAGTCAATTCAAGACAGGAGACTGGAACAGGAAGGAAGCACATGTAGGCCATGACCTACAATAATTTTATCAGGCTAAACAAAGGTTGAAAGGAATGGCAGTGAGAGAAGTAGCCACTTTGGAGCAAGTACAGCAATCACAGCCTAACACCCATCTCTATGCCTAAAGGGAGCTACATTCATTTGGAAGGTAGGGAAACAGTGATCCCTAGAAGGCAAGTCTGACTTGGACACCAGGAATATACAAACATGTGCTTAGGAAGTGTATGAAGAAATAGGTCACAATATTTTATTTATATCCAGTCATCAAGGAACTCACTCTCACAAGATATCCATTATACCATATGTTGGGTGTGCTACCTGTCCTTATCTGCCCAGATATATATTTGATATTACTCTTTTTTGAATTGATAGTGTGTGCTTCCTAAGAAAACACTCTATTATTTGACTCATAACCTTTGCAATTTATTATTATATTTGAAATCAGAATCAAAACATATCAAAGCCATACACAGTGGCTCATGCTTATTATCATCAGTGAAAATGAGGCTAAGATTGAGAGAATCAAAGTACAAGGCAAAAACTTTACAAGACGCCAACTCAAACTTTGGACATGATGGTATATGTCTATCAACCCAGTTTCTGCAGGAAGCAGACTGGGCAAAAATCCTAAAAGCACAAAAGGCTGGAGATATGGTTCAAGTGATGGGCGAGTTGCCTGCAAATACAAGGCTCTGAGTTTAAATCCTAATACAACCAAAAATAGATAAATAAATAAATAGGTCTCATAAATACTATAATTTCAAAGCCATGTTTAATGTAGATGATATTTCAGATATCTACAACTATAGGTCATATATTCTGAAAACAAAAGTAAAGGTATCTATAAGAATATTAAACTATCCCTATTTTCAGTTGTCATGATTTTATACCTAAATTACCCCCCAAAACTCCACTCCCAAACATCTAGAACAAATAAAACCACTTTAGCAAAGTAGGATACTACATTAATCTACAAAAATCAATTGCCTTGCTGTACACCAATAATGTACAAGCAGAAAGGGAAATCAGGAAAACAACCCCATTCACAATAACTTCAAAAAAAGAATATCTAGGTATTACCCTAACCAAAGATGTATAGGACCTATTTAGTGAAAACTATGAATGCCTAAAGAAAGAAATCAAAGAGGATACCAGGAAATGGAAAGACCTTCCATGTTCTTTGATAGGCAGAATCAATATTGTGAAAATGGTATACTGCCAAAAATTACATACAAATTCAATGCAATTCCCATCAAGATCCCAATGACGCTCTTTACTGAAAACAATCCAAAATTTCATACGGAACAGCAAAAGACCTAGAATAGCCAAAGCAATTCTAGGCAAAAGAAGCAATGCAGGAGGGATCACAATACCAGATTTTAAACTCTACTGTAGAAACATAATCACAAAAACAGTTTGGTATTGGCACAAAAATAGATCGAAGACCAATGGAACAGATTAGAAGACCCAGAAATAAAATCACATATCAGTAAGCTGATATGTGACAAAGTAGCGAAAGACATGGAGTGGGAAAATCATACCTCTTCAACTACTGGTGTTGGGAAAAGCAGGCAGCCACGTGCAGAAAACTAAAGGTGGATCCCAGACTGTCACCATGCACTAACATAAACTCAAAATGGACTAAAGATCTCAACATTAAACCTGAAACTCTGAAACTACTGCAGGACAGAATAGGAGAGACACTAGAACTTATAGGCACAGGCAGGAACTTCCTGAACAGAGTCCCAGGGTCACAACAAATTGGAGAAAGACTCGACAAATGTCTTGGAGTTCATTTCAATTAGCATCATTTTGTATGGTCATATGTTCATAGCTCGTGAGTTATTATGATTTTCTGTCAGGACTAACTTAGGCTTATACTAATTATTACAAACGAGGGAAACCATAGAGCCTATGTTTCTTTGAGTCTGGCTTACTTCACTTAACAAGTTTTTTTCAAATCTTTCCACTTATACTACATTTTCTTGATCCATTCATCTATTGAGGGGCATCTGGAAACAACAGGTTTTTGGTTTTTGTTTTGTTTTGTTTTGTTTAGTTTTGTTTTTTCGTTATCAGCCGTGATGTCACCAATGTACGGTATCTAGTTCTTTCTTTTTATTTTATTTCATTTTTCTTTTTCCATTGGTTTATCCCTGGCAATCTCTTTGATTCTGGTACCCTCCATCTTTTATATACATTTATCTGATTGGGGGAAAGGAAGGGAAATAACAAAATACTTAAAGAACGACAAAAGCTGACCCATTGCAACAATGATACTCACAGGACACTATGTCAGAAATGAACTTTACAGTTTTGTTGGGGGGAGGAAGAGTGGGGAGGAAGGAATAGCAGGGAAGGAACAACACTGGAGTGGGTAACAATGGTCAATGAGAAATGTACATTACTCATGTGAATGTAACCCCCTTACAAAATTTTTGCATAAAATAAAATTTTTAAAAAAAGACTCAAAAAGTGGGACTACCTTAAAATAAAAAGTTTCTGCACAGCTAAAGACACAGCTACCAAACTAGAAAGACAGCCAACCAATTGGGAAATATATATTTACCAGCAATATATCAAAGGCCTATTGTCCATTATATACAAGGAACTCAAGAAACGAATCCCTCCCAAATCTAACAAACCAATCATTAAATGCTCAAGGAAGCTGAAGAGAGACTTCTCAGAAGAAGAGATAAAAATGGCAAAAAAAAAACACATGAGGAAATGGTTATCATCCCTGGATATAAAGGGAATGCAAATAACCCTGAAATACCACCTTACCCAAGTCAGAATGGCCGATAGCCTAAATTCAGCCAATGACAAATGTTGGCAGGGATGTGGAGAAAGACGAACCCAACTACACTGCTGGTAGGCATGTAAACTAATACACCCACTCTGGAAAGCAGTACTAAATACAGACCTTTCATATGACCCAGCCATACCACTTCTAGGCATCTCCCCAAGCAACAGGAACCAAGCTACAGGACACATATACCTCCATGTTCACTGATGTACTGTTTGCAATAGCCAAGATATGGAAACAACCCAGATGCTCCACTACAGATGAATGGATCCATAAATTGCGGTGGCTATATACAATGGAATATTATGCAGCCATTAGAAAGAACAAAATAATAGCATTCACAGGGAAATGGATGGAACTAGAACAAATCATGTTGAGCTAACTAAGCCAAGATCAGAGAGACAAATAGCACTTGGTCTCCCTGATATGCACATGTTAAATTCAAAGTGCAATGAGATATGACAAAGTAAGCAGGACTCAAGAAACAAAGGACCTCTTCTTAATTTGTCATATTGTTTTTAGATGACTCTACATTCTTGACCCCACATATGGTATATACATGTGCACATCTGAGGGAAGCTAGGAGGAGGGTACAGAATCAGAAGGAAACAGGTGATAAAATACAGCAGAGTAGTTCACCGGCTGCACTGGAGATTGATGAAAGTGAGCTAAGTAATTCAAGGGCAGTGATGGGAGGGAGGGAATAAGAGAGAAAGAGGAAACAGATTATACTAAGCCAAAGGAAAGAAATGTACATAGCACCCAATTTGAAGAAAAAGTTGTCTTGTCAACGTTTGTAGAATTCACAAGCTTTATAGACCGTGATAATGACAATTTGCCTTATGAAAATTAAAATGTGTTTGTGACTTTAGCTAAGTATCACTATCCCACAATATTGTAAAATTTATGTAATCACTTAATCCCAATAAAGAAATTAAAAAAAGAATATTGCTGTTTGTTGTTTACATTTATTATCAAGTGAAGTGCTAAATTTAAATTAGAGCTTACTGAAAATGAGATGTAATTTTTTTCAATTCAGTTTGAAAGATTCTGAATGGACAGAACCACTGTCCCTTGTAACTTTATGTAATAAGGGAAAACATCATTTGTACTATATCTCTTATTGAGTTTACCAGAATTAGATAAAAATAATTCAACCAGTATTTGGTGATTAATTTGTAGATGACAGGCACTTGCTTCAAGGTTAAGGCCATGCCAATGAACCAGAGAGATGTTGTCTGTTATCAGAAACATCTTAGTAGTAGATGATAGGTATTGAATATACATTTTGTATCAGAATGTGATATGAGGATAAAGAAAATAAGTGTAAGGTATAAATCAGCAGAGAGGCTGCTGGTAAAATGCCACTGGGGCAGAGATGTTAAACAACAAAAATCCCCATAGGAACATCTGGGAAGATGTGTCTACCAGTAACACTGCTTAGGGTTTCATTTAATCTGATAATAATAAGTAGACGTTACATTGAACTACAAACATTATCAAGAAGAAAATGAAAACCTGAAGATTTTTTTTGCTAGAATTATGAATTTATTCCAAGATTAATGTATTTAAAATTGTTTTATGCCTCTATTTAAAAGCTTGGTTCTGCCTGGCGCCCATGGCTCATGCTTGTAATCCTAGCTACTCAGGAGGCTGAGATCTGAGAATCGCGGTTCAAAGCCAGCCCAGGCAGGAAAGTCCTTGAGACTCTTATCTCCTATAAAACCACTAGAAAACCAGAAGTGGCACTGTGGCTCAAACTGTAGAGAGCTCGCCTTGAGCTGAAGAGCTTAGGGACAGCGCCCAAACCTAGAGTTCAAGCCCCAGGACCGACAAAAAAATAAAAGCTTGGTTCTTAGTCAGATTTTATATGCCCTTTTAATAAAACCTTATTTGTGATTGTATTTCAAACTCACTAGGTGGCCCAGGCTCTCCCCTAACTTGTGATCCTCCTGTCTTAGATTCTGAAGTGCTGGGATTATAGGCATATATCACCATGCCCAGTTTAACTTCTTTTGGCCAAGCATTATACTTTAATTTTTATTCTATATTTTATAATATATTTTTATTCCTAATAAAAATCCTTACAAGTTAAGATTTACCATTAACCTACTTTACAGGTAAGATAGTGAAGGTTCAGATAAATTAAATTAATGGCTTCTATTTAATAAGTAAATGCAAGCATTAGGATCAGAATTTGAATGTAACCAATATCATAAATAACTTTGGCTTTTTACCTACCATGTCACATAACTCTTTGAAAATAGATATTGTTTTATGACTAGAGAAATCCTTTTAAAAGTTCCTACGGTAGAGTAGACCTTTGTGTTAAATAAGAAAATTTTGCATGTATTCATTAAGAAAAAAATGTTCAAAGGAAAAAAAATGCTAAAGTGGGCCATGAAAAGAAAATTTTAATTAGGGAAAGTCAGTCATTAGAAAACTCCAACTAGAAATTATAGTAGCTTAAAATCTTTAGTATCAATTTGTGATTATAAAAAGTATAAACAATTCAGGAAGCTAACTAGAGCTAGAAACGACAAGAACTTCTTCACAATTACAGGGGCAGCCATGTCTCCTAAGCCATAGGAAAAGCTGGATGTGATTGTGTTGAGCTGTGCAGTAAACTCCGACCAGTCCATAGATTTTATGAAGCAGGTGCTTTATAATATTTTATAATAACTTGTAAGCAAAATCTTTTAGACAGAGTTAAGATTAAAATTAGCTAAATTAACTAATTCTTATAGAGGTTCTATTTAGACTTTACCTTAAACAATTTTTCTTTTTGTTTTCTTGCTCCTAGACAGCATTTTAAGAGCTTATATAGTGCCGAAACTCCATTATGAAATGAAAATTCCTAAGAAAAACCAGCAGCAGAGAAAAACAGTGGTGGGGAAAAGACAGAATATGTAATACTTAATAATGAGAGGCAGGGGAAGGAAGAGAGTGGGTGGGTAAAGTAAAAATTGGTTTTAGTTTCTGTCAGTGGATGTATAAAGGCAGTGTTATGATCAACAAAAAAGGAATATGAAGGAATCAGAAGATAGGTAAGTAGGAAGAAGTTTCCAGATTTCTTCCCTCGTTTTTCTAATGTTACAATAAGGAAAAGGCCTAGATTTGAATCCAGTTGTAGTGCTATCTGTTTAAGTACCTTTAAAACAATATTCATCCCTATGTACCTTGATTTAATTTTCTTCTTGTAATAGGAAAGATTCTCTCTCTCTCTCGCTCTCACTCTCTCTCTCTCACTCTTGTTCATATGACTTTGTGACTTCCATAGTGTTTAAAGAAGGTATTTTCAGTCTTATAAATTGACTCTACTCCTTCTTGTATATTTCAAGCTGGATGGGTTCAAGTATATCTCTAATTCTTCCTTAATCTATACCCTGTCTGTACTCACCTTACATTTCTCCCATCAATTCAACTCCAATGACCAAATTGAACATGGGATTTCAACTAGAGAGATAGTCAGGAAGTCAGCTTCCTCTAGTTATTTCTTCATCCTTTCTATCTTGTAACCAAATTTTGTTTTCCATGGGATCCTTCTATCTAAGACTTCACTTTGCTGCTCCCACTGACTCTTCCTTAATTCCATCTCTATAGTTTTTCTCCCTTTTCCCTGAAATCATTTCTTAAAGAATTTTCAAAATTAATCTCAAATGCTTTCTTGTTCCCTCATTGTACAGCCTCTAAGATATACTCCTGGAGCAAAGATCTAACTGCCCCCCTCCACTATTTAAAACTTAAAATGACACCAGATAGAAAACAAAAACAAAAACAAAACTTTATGCTCAGGCTCCTATTTTACAAACACATTATAAACACTAATAGACTTCCCTGAAATAACCTGTGCTTTCCAATGTCTCTGTTCTCTCCCTTTTTGTAAAAGCCTCTTTTCCTGTTATTTGAATTGTTCCCTGGACAAAATAAAATATTCCAGTTGTTGGGCACATGTGACAAGTTAAAAATCTCTGCTTTTACCTCTGTCACTCTTGAATATGTTGTGTTTCTTTTCTTATCATTCAGCTTCTTCCACTCACCTAGAATCACATTTCTTAATAGCAGAATAGAAGCTGAACTACTCATCTGCATAATCAGGAAAAATAAAACCAATGGTATGGTACTGAGTTCAGGATGATTACCTGATTGTTAAATGAATCAAAACACTAACAAATAAGTTAATGAATTACAGAAGGCAACCTTTGGAATACTGGATTATTAAATGAATTATCTACTCATGGAGGCCTTATATTCAGCATCTATACTAGATTAATTTGGTGAATTTACGAAGTTCAAACACTAACAGATAAGGTCCAGAAAAATTTTAAAAGGTAGCCAACTCTGAAGTATGGAAATATATAAAATTTAAATAATACCCCACCTTGCTTTTTTCCAGTACAGTACATTGTTCTTATCTTTGGTAAGTGGAGAGTGAAAAAATATATATCTAAGATACACACATCTGTAGAAGACTAACTTTTCCCTAAAATCCTTGTGAACTCTTTTTACTAATGTTATACTGACACATAAAAGTTTCAGCATGCACCAGGGAGATGCTGTTGGATTCAGGAAGTTTAGAAGAGCAGAGGATAAAAAAAATGAACAAGAAGAGGTTTATGCTGTAAGCTTTTCCTTCGTTTTCATTCCAGAGAGCAAGTAAATGCTTTCAACAGCTATCTTTAATATGCACGTATGATGTTAATAATGCAACCTATGGATCAATAAACACAGGAGATTTTTCCCCCGTAGCATTAATAATATTCTTTCATTCCTCAGGGAGCAGAGTCGTCTTAGATAGCTTTTATTTAGCTAAACTCAGTGTAAATAGAGATGACAAGCTTTGTGGTTAAATAGATGGTTAGCCACTAGCTTCTTTGCATAATGATGAAAAATAAGAAGTGAAAATGGTAAATGGAGTAGGAGTATCCTTGAGGGGAGGTTTGGCAACTTCATATTTTCAAGTTCACTAACCACTAGTTTGATAAACCAGTTTAATATGATATATGCATCTGTGTTAACCAGCCATTCCTTTATAGTCTTTACTCAGCATAATTAAAGTATATTTGACCACGTAGGAGCCCATGGACTTTACATTTTCTCTCTGAGTCCACCTGCATCCCTTTATCTTACTATAGCATGTGTTTATTAAGCTGCCATGATTCTGAGCATTGAAGTCTCTCTTTCCCCCTTTTCTCTCTCTCTCTGTTCTATTTGTTAAGAATTTCTTATGAAACGGGTCTTTTAAATTATGTGTCTTATTTAATTCTTACAACTAACCTTAAAGACAGATTCCATAATGTTTTTTTCTATTCAGAGGAGCACCCTGGAAGGGAAGCCTCCAGTGCAGCTCACAGACAGTGGAGGCTGGGGATATCACCTCAGTGCCAAGGTAAGAGACAAGACCCTTGCCTCAGCTCCATCGTGAGACGGAACTTCTCCATCTCACTGTAGCCTGTAGAAGATCCTCCACAAACACTCGCTGGAGGTATGCATGTGTCCGCCTCACTGTTTTAACTCTCTGTAAGAAGTTCAGAAGGGCTCTGCAATTCCAAGGCTGAAATAATCAGTGCTTAATAAAGCCAGCAAATAAAGACCATGGGAAGAGAGAATAGGAATGTCTAAAGGCACTTTAAAAGGACTGTTCCTCTTCCCCCCAAAATTCTTCGAAGCCTTGGACCTACTGTGTCTCCTCTGGTCTTCTCATTGGGAGCAACCGCCTCATACTAGGCAAGTCATCACTAAAGAAGGGTCGAGGAAGAAAACACATGGCACCACAGCATTCCCATTTCTTTTCCAAAGCAAAATTTAAAAAGACACAAACATGTTCTTTTTTTTTTTTTGCCAGTCATGGGGCCTGAACCCTGGGCCTGCGTGCTGTCCCTCAGCTGTTCAGCTCAAGGTTAGCACTCTACCACTTGAGACACAGCACTGTTTCTGACTTTTTTCTGCCTGTGTGGTGCTGAGGAAACAAACCCAGGGCCGCATGCATGCAAGGCAAGCACTCTACCACTGAGCCACCTTCCCAACCCAACACAAACATATTCTTAAGTCACTTCTGCCTTATTAGAAATTGCTTCATTAATGGTAGCACTGTAATACAACAAAAGGACTAAGATTAAGTTATGTGATTTTTATATTTAGTGGTATAATTTAGTGAGATTGAAAGTTGAACCCAGCTGCATTTATACTGCATAGGAAGGAAGGAAGGAAGGAAGGAAGGAAGGAAAGAAGGGAGGGAGGGAGGGAGAGAGGGAGGGAGGGAGGGAGATGTGTAACCTTCTGCAAGACATTTAGCCTCTTTGAGTTGAATGATACAATTGGTAGATGTTGCTTGTCCCACAGGGTTTTCAGAGAGAAGATTACCCAATATAATTAAGACATTTGAGAGCAGTTTGGGAATCATTGTATTAGACCAATAGTCAGCTCTGTGTGCTTAGGAAATTGCATAGCGACTGGAGTAATACTACCTAGCTGAGATGATTCTGATGGGTACTTAATTAGATGATGTAGTTAAGAGTAACAATAAAAAGCCTAGGGTATAGCTGTTCAGGACACTGCTTGTTCCACTCCTCTCCAGTTCCTTCTCCTCTCAGTTTGCCTGATCACTGTTGTTCACCCTACATCCTGAGCTGTTACATTTCTACAATCCATTCTAATCTTTTTGCTATTTTTCATCCTACCAACCTATATATCTTACTGTTTTCCACTTGTCTTGTCTTTGCATCAATCACCCTCCTTTGTTCTCTGATCAAAAAGTCACTTTCTTACTCATAACCATTCATTCACCAAAGGCATTTCATTATATATTGTGACTAACTTGGGGCTGAGCATGTTGCTTAGTGGTAGAGGGTTTGCCTAGCTAGCATGCAGGAAGCCCTGGATTTGATTCCTCAGTACCACATAAACAGACAAAGCTGGAAGTGGTGCTGTGGCTCAAGTGGTAGAGCACTAGCCTTAAGCAAAAGAAACTCAGGGACAATGCCCAGGCCCTGAGTTCAAACCTTGGGACTGGAAAAAGAAAAAAGAAAAAAGAAAAAAAATGTGACTATTTACCATCTACAATGCTCAGGATGTACCCCAGAATACACAACAGTGACAAATCGGAGTTTATATATTTTTATTGGTAGGCTTGGGGCAAAAGGAATGAGTAAAATATTCTGATTTTGCTCTAGAAGTCTTGTATTTCTCTAAAGACTGATTAGATCTTATGCAAACCTCCCACAATCATCTGGAAGAATGTTACTCTTTCCCAACTATCCAATAAGGAGAGAAAGTATCTATAATTATATGCATTCTACATTGTTGCAGAATAGCCAGACTAGGAACACAGAGCATGTTGGAAAGAATGCTCTCACTTTCCCTCATAGGGGAGATTTCACATAAATGAGAAATAAAGAGATAAAGAAATAAAGAAATGCAGATGCTTCATATATTATATAACCGGAAGCCAAGCCAGAACCTTTACATATAGCAAAAGAAAAATGACTGGAAATTAGAGATAATGTATAGGAAGTTTCATGACTTCATGAATCACCTCATGGTTGTAAAGAGATTGAAAGTACAAGTTCTAAAAAGGACTCAGGGGGCTGGGAAGGTGGCTCAGTGGTAGATTGCTTGCCTTACATGCATGAAGCCCTGGGTTTGATTCCTTAGCACCACATAAGCAAAAAAAAAAAAAAAAAAAAAGCCGGTAGTGGTGCTGAGGTTCAAGTGGTAGAGCGCTAGCCTTGAGCTGAAGAGCTGAGAGACAGTGCCCAGACCCAGAGTTCAGGCCCCATGACTGGACCCCCCCAAAAAATAAATAAATAAATAAAATAAAATGAACTCAGTTTTGGACCTGTTTGATTAGTACTGGAGTAATATTTCCCACAGGGATTGCAGAGTTGAAAAGAGAAGAGTACATTCCAGTAAAAATTAAAATCTTGATCTTTGCCATGTGAAACATGAGGTAGTAATGAGGCAGCAGGAAGCTACTTTGGTGAACCAGCAGGCAAAAAAGGGTAAACAGCTGGAGAATGTGATGTGCATAGGTAAAACTGATTGATTCATTAGATAATCATGCCTTTCAATTATACACTATTGAGCTTTTACCACATACAATACTCTTCCATAGATGTTATCTGAGCTCTCTCAATTCAGCAAGATTGGTATTATTATTTATTTGCCTTACAAAAATGAAGACTGATATTTTGAGGGTCAATGAACCCATCAGCAAGTATTAAAAATATGATTCAAGTTAAGGTCTCCTTTTGTCAAACTCTCAATACTTTCTGCAACATCATGTAGACAGTGTTGAAAACTCCACCAATTTTGTACTTCTCAAGGTGAATAACCCAAGCTTTGTAGAATTATCTTCTCTTAAACTCTGGGTCTGGGCAATATCCCTGAGCTCTTCAGCTCAAAGGGAAAGCTCTACCACTTGGGCCACAGCGCTACTTCAGGTTTTCTGGTGGTTAATTGGAGATAAGAGTCTCACGGACATTCCTTCCTGGGCTTTGAACTGCGATCCTCAGATCTCATCCTCCTGAGTAGCTTGGATTATGGGCTTGAGCCACTGGAGCCCGGCTCCAGTACAACTTTTTTTTTTCCAGATGAAGGTGACATGGCAAGTGACCAAGAGCTGCGAGCTTTACACAGTTATCACCAATGTCTTTGGACATATTGGTATAAAAGAGGAAATGCCTATTTCTCTCATCTTCCTGGTAGCAAAACCAGAGTGGAAGGATACAGACTCAATAAGGAGTCTAATTAAATTCTGATAATTCTAACCCAACCAAGGATGTCTCATTACCTTTTCCTATCATTGTGTTGGGGCAGCAGAGAGAGGTACTAACAGAATTCAACCAATGTCCTAGAGGCACCTGTAGAGTCTACAGAATAAGTTTCTGAAAAGAAGGCAAGGGTGTCCTCTTTCTTCTTGTAGCAGGTACCGTATGTGAATATGTTGTTAGAACTAGTACTTATGCTCATAAGTCTGTAGTCATCACACAAAAGAGTTAGAACTAAAAGCACTCCTAGATCACACCTGTAACCCTAGCTACCCAGAAGGCTGAAATCTGAGGATTGTGTTTCAAAGCCAGCAATAGCCAGAAAGTCCATGAGACCACAGAAAAGGGGAAGAGAATCTGTGGCTCAAAGTGGTAGGACAGTAGCAAAAGTGTTCAGAAACAGCACCTGGTCTCTGAGTTCAAACCCCACAACCAACCAACCAACCAACAAAAGTTATAACTAATATTATATGAAGACAGGTACCTAATTACCCAGGAGACTGAGATCTGAGGATCCTGGTTCAAAGCCAGCTCAGACAAGAAAGGCTGTGAAACTATTGTCTCCAATAAACCACCAAAACCCTGCAAGTTGTGCTGTGGCTTAATTGGTAGCGCATTAGCATTGAGCTGAAGAGCTAAGGGACAACACTCAGGTCGAGTTTAAACCCTACAGCCAACAAAAAGAAAAAAAAAGAAAAAGAATTAAGGAGTTAATGTTTTTTTTTAAACTCTGTTTGGTAAATATTGAAAATTTTCTCACCTCTTAAATTGCCATTGGGTAAAATATATATTTATGTTTTGTTTAAGGTAACATATAAAATTGAATTTCTTTTTTTTATAGATGGTCAATTCCTAAGTGATTCCATCAACATAAACCCTTGTTTAACAAATTCGTTTATTTTTGACAGATCAATTAACTTAAGCTCATATTTTCCCCATAAATGTTTACTATGTTGTGCATATTTAATTGATCCTCCAATAAATATCAAATGTACATACTTTTGTCAGCAAATAACTACACAGGCGTAAATTTAAGTGGATAGTTATTTTGTTTATTACTAAGGCAGATTTCCATTTTACATAATCCCCACTAATTCCTTAGCTTTGTAAACATAGATATTATGCTTAAACTAGATACAGATGATATATGACAGAAAAGATTGGTAGATAATGATAGACAGACAGACAGACAGATAGATAGATAGATAGATTGATTGATTGATTGATTGATTGATTTCCAGTCATCTTTGGTCCATTATTTGCATTACTCTTAGGCAAGATGAAGAGAAAATTCTTGTAAGAGAATCTTACAATATTCTTTTAAAATAGTTGTGAATTTCCTTTTCTCAATCTATCCTATCAAATTGCATCTGATTTTGCTTCATTTCTTTATTTATACCTCAGATTCTGGTGTAATCTTGTCAAGATCCTCCTAGCAAATGTTTACAAATCTTGCAGGATTGTGTGCACAAATGTGATAGTGATAGAACCAATGGGGTATTGATTGGTGAGATACATGTAAAGATGAATGCTTGCTATCTCCCAAAAGAGCATAGAAAATCATCATCCTAAGAAAGTGCTTGTTCATTGTAAGTAGCCTTATAGAGCCCACAGTTTCCAAACACTTTATTTTATGTAATAAACAGTACATTGTCTCTTTTTAACTTGCTAAAAAAAAAGTGAACGAGACAAAGTCAAAAGATTATCTTTTTTTCTTTTTCATGCACTTTTTATTGTCAAAAGACTATCTTATTCTATGGATTGCCCAAATGATTCTGGGTAAAGCTTAAATAATAGCCAGTGACCATTTGTTTCATTGTTAAATCTAATGAGGTAAAAATTTTATATTGTAGATTTACTTGTATTAAAAATGATGGGGGGGAGGGAGTATGGGAAGGGATGGGAAGGGGAAACAAAGAGGAGGCAACAATGCTTGATAAGAAATGTACTCGCTATCTTGCCCATGTAATTGTAACTCCTCTGTATGGTATGCTCACAATAAAAAAAATGAATGTGCAATAGAAAAAAAAAATACATAGAGATACAGATTGACCCATTGCAACAATGAGATGCACGAGACGCTATGTTGAAAAATGAACTTTACAATTTAGGCAGGGGTTGGGGTGGGGGGTGTAGTTGTGGAGGTGGGAGGGACAGGATGGTAGGGGAAAAACAAAGGAGGAGCCAACAATGCTGGATAAGAAATGTACTCATTACCTTGCTCATGTAACTGTATAATCCCTCTGTACAGTATTTTCACGGTAAAAAAAAATTTATAAAAAGAAAAAAATGATGTGGATGCATTGGCAAGGTACAGTAATATTATATATATATTAACTGCCACCTCTGCTCTGGGATCCTTAGGATAATGAGATATTGTTTTTCCTAAAGTTTTCCCAATGAGTCACACATTTTAATAAACAAAATAAAATATGAACTTCCTAGGAGCTTTGATAGTTCCTTTATTTATAGGAATATTTTTTTAAGTACAACAGGTATCTCAAAAGGAAACTCTTTACACTGCTTCATTTGGAAGCTATTTCTCTCCCATTCCTTGGATAATTTTTCATTACAACTGTCCACTATGGTTCTTTTAATGGACTGGGTTGTAGATTGAACAGCTAGTGTGTACAATTAGAGTCTTTGAACTGTCACAATTTCTGTGTTCATTTGGAAGAATAAAATATCTTTATTTCATTTAAAATGTGTATATGATTCCAAACTCTTATTTGAAGTTGTTAGACTATGATTACCAGTAGAACTATAACCTTACTTATGCAAATCACTAGGGTTCATGGTAAGTCTGACATTTACAGAATTAATGAACTAAATAATTAAGTGACCTAGTAAGTGAATTGGTAAACCAGAACTATTAATCTTTTAATGAATTCTTTACCATCATTTAAATAACATTTTCCGTTATTTTAAAGGATCATGGTAAAGAAACATTAAAAAGAGAAACCCATTATGTGAAGGAATATACTTTTATAAATCTGGCAGTATGTCTCCTTATTGAATTCATTTCTATTCCATCTTCAGAGAGTGGCCATTCCTACATTGGTGACTAACAGTCCCCAACTTAGAAGATTTTTTTTACCCTCACTGAGACAAATAGTTTAGAATCATTTACTGCTTTAAAAAAAAGCATGGACTAAAATGAGTAATTAGCATATAATTTCAAAACTCTATTTGATGGTGCGTATCACATGTGCTCCAGAATCTCCAAGCCCTTGTAAGTTAAGTAACACATAAAATAAAGCTTTTGTCCTGGTTCTTCAGAAAACATTTGTCTTTACTCCACAAATAGCTGTCTTTCTCTTCAAATACTTCCCTTTCTCTTTGAATAATTTGCTCTTTGGGGAAAAAAAGATTAAATAATGAACCAGACACTGGAAGCTCATACCTATAATCCTAACTACTGCGAGGATCACAGCTCAACACCATCCAAGTCAGTAAAGTCCCTACCACTCTTGTTTACAATTGCCAGCCAAAGGCCAGAAATGGAGTTGTAGCTCAATCTATAGAGATTCAGTCTTGACTGAAAAATACAAATGAGAGTGCAAGGTTCTGAGTCTGAGACCCAGTACCAACACATAAAATAAAATAATAAAAAACAAATTATAGCTCTTACAATAACCATCCTGGTTAAACACAACAAAAGTTGAGAACCTTGAAATCTCAGGATTATATCAGTCAATAACCAGAAAGAGGTAAAAATTAGATTTCATCTTCATTGTCCACACTCATTTCATGCACAGGGCCAATTGGTGGAATGAAGAATTTTACATTTTATATATATATATATATTCAACACCTCCCACAAGAACAAATTAAATGCTTTAATGAAAAGAAAGAACCTAAAAGGACAACAGATACTATGGTTTTCTCAACCCATATGCAAATGGCTTTGAATGTTTGTTTAAGCAATCAGTATTTATTGAATAACTGCCATAAATTTGCTATGAGATAAAAATAAAAGAGGCTGTATAAAACTAAGAATAAGTTCAAAAGTTTGATCTCGCCATAGTTTCATCCAGGCTCTTGTGAGACGGATCCGTGGGCTGCTGAGGATATGGAGGAGCTGAGCCTTGCACTGGGGGAGAGGGGCCTAGGACACTACCTCCTTTTTATAAATTGCTCTTTCTAAATTATGACCAAAATATTTTGATATTTCTTTCTTTATATATAGACATCTTTTCTGTACCTTCTTTTGGTCTGATTTCATCTTCACAAATGGAAAATAAATACTTTTTAAAAACTAAGAATAAGCTATATAAAATAATAGTAATAGTTCCAACTACTGTAGACAGATTTGTGTGGCACAAATTTTGCATACTATAAGTTTTTGGGCTGTGAAGGTCAACCAAAGTAACTTCAGTCTTCTGAAGTTTTATATGCATCTTGAGCCTCTATTTCTAGAAAACGGCAGGTTCTGCATCCTGCAACTCTTTGAGATAAATAATACCTCAAAAGTTGATGTAAAATCTAATATTATTTTAAATGTAGAGCTGAGTTTTCAGTAAGCTGAATAAAATTTCTAGCTTATGTAATGACTTGTTCAAATTTCAGTACTACAAAATGAGAAAGAAAGGAAGGTGAAGAGAAAGCAAGGGAGAGAGAAAAGAAAGAAGGAAAGGAGGAGAACAAAGAAAGTAAAGAAAGTTAGAGAAAAAGAGACAGAGAAAGGAAGGAACTAGGAAAAGAAAGGAGAGAGAAAAAGGAAGTGACGAGAAGGAGAAAGGAAAGGAAATGCAAAGAAAGGAGAAAGGGAATGAAAGAAAAGAAGGAAGGAAAAAGGAAGAAAAGGAGGGAGGAGGGAGGAAGGAAGGAAGGAAGGAAGGAATTCCTATAATTTAATGATGAAAGAATACTTCAAGCCAAGTAGTAAATGGAGATGACTAATTTGGTGTCATGTAAAACCTGATAATTCTGAACACCAATAATCTCAGTCAATTCCTTACTTGGAGCTGGGAGCTCTTCATTGGTTTTAAGATGATCTTGGGAACAGCTTTGAGGCTGTGCAGGGATTTTTGTCTTCTTAGTTGGTTTCCCATGGCTTTATTATTTGGTTTCTCCTGGACCTTAAACTCTGAAACAGCTTGTGAAATTATGCTTTCCCATCAAATATTTTCTCATCAGAATATTTTAACTTAGATTAAGAAGCTTTTCAATTAGACTCTCATGTTCACTTTATTTCGAGTTCACAGAGAATGGGTACTTTAAGTTCCAACCTCATTGTATTCATAGACGCCTTTACCTTTATCAATCTTATCACCCTCCTCACACTTTCCACGGAGGCTAATCCAGTTATGTTTAATGAATATTGTGTTCACGGGCATAAAAGTCACATGGCAAAGTGGACATTGTCACTTCTCACACAGGTTTCAAGCAAGAGCTACCAGAAGACAAGGAAGACAGTGGGTAACTTCTCAGAGTAAAATAACAATTTTTCTCTTCTCCAAGAACAGTATGGTGCAAGCATCACAGGAAGGGCTCTTAAAGAATTCTGAACATCAGCAACTCTAAAAACTTGATGGGAAAAAATCTTTAGAAAGTCATCAAACTGCTGTTACCAGTTTGATGGAACCAGACAGAGAGAAGAGTTTTGGCCATTTTAAAACTTTTTTTCTTTTTTTGCTTGTCCTGGGGTTTGAACTCAGAGCCTATACACTGTCACTTACCTTTTCCCTCAAATATTGAGCACTGTCACGTGAGCCATAGCTTCACTTCTGTTTTTTTGTCATTTAATTGAAAATAAGAGTATCATAGACTTTCTTGCCTGGGCTGGCTTTGAACTATAATCCTTAGATTTCAGCCTCCTGAGTAGCTAGGATGACAAGTGTAAGCCACCAACAACTGGTGATCACTTATGTTTTAAGTTATCATTCTGGACAGTTTTCTTTAAGAATATATATATGTGTGTGTGTATGTGTGTGTGTGTGTGTGTGTGTGTGTGTATACTATTAGCTGTACTGTACAAGTGTGTTGTCACACACACAATATTGCTAATGGTATTTTAGGACTTGGGCTAAAATCGGAGCTATGCCAACAAAAGGAAAAGTGCAAAGGGAATCTTGAGGAAGAGTGCTGTGAAAATCATCCTTGGCATAAGACCACATCTATTTGTGGGCACTACATTGGACCATAGTCTAAAAGAACTGTCTTTATGATTAATTTCCATCTCTGCTGCTGAATCGATCATGCAGTGATCTGCATTGATTATTAAGGTGACTGAAATAACCAGATCAGACATGGCTTACCAGTGCAAATTGGCTAATTCATCAACACATAAAGATTTCAGGAGAAATGTTAGTGATTGTCACATATCACCAGGAACAGAATTACCCTGCACTTATCAAATCTGCTAGGCCCATTTTCACTGACACATATTGTATTTTAAAAAAATAAACACATTTACCTTGGAACTGTAGACTTGATAGCCTTCACAAGAGTAAAAAAATAAAAAGCTATAATTCCGAATCTCATGTGTATAGGTGAAAAGAGTGGCCTGTTTGTAGGTAAACTGTCTCTTAGGGAAAAAGCATAATTGGAGTCATCTACACTTTTAATCTGACCTTTAGTTCGGTCACTCTAAAACAATTCAATCTCTAATTACAGTGTACCTTCATAATCAATTCCAGAGACTTGTAGTGAAATGTAAAGTAAAAATGCCTTGGAAAGATCCACTTGTGTTCTTCCTAATAAAACTTCCTAGAGCTTAATATTATTCCTCACTTGTATTATATTTCACATATATTGAAAAGTTAAAATTGGGCAGTCTTGGGCTTGGGGTATTTAGTAGTAGAGAGCTTGTGTAATATGCAAGGGACTCTGGGTTTGATCCACAGCACTATGAAGTGAACAAATTAATTAAGAAGCTAATTAACTTATTCCACTACAATTATTGGAAGCTAAGTTCTGAACCAAAGAAAAATTACTGATCAAGAAAAGCAATGTCTATTAAACTTTTTCATGTTACATCTACTTCTATAGCACTTTAAGATAAATGTTTCTATAAATATTTCTGTTTTGTTCTAATATGTAATTTTGAAAGAAGGAAAAGTGCTGGGGAGCTATGATAATTTATCCAACTCAAAAATTAAGGAAGTCATAAGAATTACTAACCAGAAAATAGAAAGGTTTGGATTTTGGAAGACACAGGCCCATTGGGAATGAGCATGATGTAAAGTGATGGATTCACTTGCCACCAAATCTGCAGGCTTTCCACTTCTGGAAGTATCTCTCAGTCTCCAATTATGTCACACCACACAAGTCTCAGGGTTTGTTGTAAGGAAGTATTTAAAGATGAGTGAAAAATTTTGACATCATGATAAATTACAAGACTCTAATGAGCATTGTTTGGAAAAGAGCGACTGACACTTGTTTCACTTGTTTCTGAAAAGCAAATAGAGTCTGATTCAAAATTGTTTCTGGCAGCAGCCAACTGCCATCTATTTAGATTGGCTGCATTTGGCATATGCTGGGAATCCCATGTTATTTGTGTCTGCAAGAAGAAACTCTTCTGATTGGCAGAGAGGGAATATTTCCTTTGAACACTTAAATAATATGTAAAGATGGAAAAAGATATAAATGCTAATAATTAAAAAGTAAATGAATAATACCCAATGCAGTAGACATGAAAGGCATGGCAGATTTTGACATTCCCTGAAAGTGGCAGCCAGTTATGCTAAGTGCCGTTAAATACTCTCAGTTTCTGCTCATATAACCACAGTAAGAAGTACACAATTCACGATACACATAGGGAAAGTCATAGGAAAAAAAGAAATTTGTACAAATCATAAAGAAAAATTGCTGCTTCAAATTTCGATAGTATTTGTCCACTTCTGCCTATTAGGGTCTAGTTCTAAAAGGGCTCATAAGAGATCAGAAGTTCAAGTAGGAAGGACAGGAGAGAAAGAAAATCAGGAGAAACCAAAATTTACAGTTCAATAAATGTATACTACAGTTAAGAAATAGCTTAGAAATTATGATTTATTGTCCGAGATACATGTAAGAACAGCAGGATAAACTAGATTGTTCCAAAGCTAATAGTAAAGAAATGGTAACTATCTCTAGCATCAATATCTTTTTAAATCTTAACACTTGTGTTTATCAGTAACAGTAATTTAAAATAAACATGTTTTTTCATTTTAAACACTGAATATTTTATTTTTTATCTGATCATGGCAACTGCTGCTTGTCTTCGTATATATTGTATACATATTGTATATATGTATATGTAGTATGTATATATGTTGTATATATATTGTCTTCATATCTATATATTGTCATATATTGTCTTCACATATATATATGAAGTCAAACCAAAGACTTAAACATAAAGCTTTATACCGAAGTCTACACATAATCTGACTTAAAATGATAAAACCAAATTAAGAGCTGAAATGTTTAACCTTCAAAACTTCACTAAGCATGGTGACTGAGAGATAAGTTTGATTTATGAGTTAGCTCCCTAGTTATGTCAGAGACACTTGCTTGAGAGATTTGGGGATAGTTTCTTCTCTAACTATTAAGCTTCCAGAATGTTTCAGAATGAATACCACTTCTGTTGGTGAAGACCCTTCACCATTAGCTCACTTACAGCTTTAATTACCTTTAAAAGTCAGCAAGACAACATATGAATGTTCACACCTTATTAAATGACTCTCCAGATACAAGGCTTTTAATCTCTTTAGAAGAAGGCTGACTTCACAGCCATCAGGAATTCTTATTCAGGTGAAGGCATGACCTGCATAAAAATCTCCCTTTGCCCTTTTGGCTACCCAATAAATATCCTAAGGGTGCAAGTAAGGATAAATTAAATAAATCAAATCAAGAACGACTGAAAAGGATTGCTGCTGTAAATAATTAGGAAAAGAGACTTATGGGGAGACTGGCAAGTGGAGCTATGAAGGTCAAATCCAAGAAACTCCTTCCATATCATAGAAAATCATCTGAAGTAAAGTATGATTGCTCAGTATGTGTTCTGGTTAAAGTCCTATCTATTCATTTACTTTTATATTCTAGAAAGATTTCAACTATGATCTGAGCATCAATAAAGCTTTTATAAAAGAAGCAAGACATACAATGTAGGCATGCACATGTACAGAGACATTTAAGAGTATAAGGATATAAAAATAGATCAGAAGAGAGGTTAAAAAAAAAGATTGGTGACAAGATGTGACAGTACAAGGGTAAGTGCTGGAGTGGTCTCTAACTCATATGCGGATAAGCAGGGAAGGATGGGAGGGTTTGGAAACACAACTGAAGAAATGACTTACGATGCATAAAATTAACCAGGTAGGGAGAGAAAAGAAGAAAAATAGTTTTGTATGCATTTGTTGAAACATGGAGAGTGGAGGAAGGAGACCCAAACATCTGTGCTTTGACCTAGAATATACTCATGTTCACTGTAAGAAAACTAATAATAACAGATTCTGGTGGAGATGTGGCCAAAAGGGAATTCTACTACACTGTTGGTGAGAATGTAAACTTTTTTAATAAAGTTTTTATTGTGAAAATACTGTACAGAGGGGTTATAGTTACAGAGGGGTTATAGGTAATGAGTACATTTCTTACCAAGCATTGTTGCCTCCTCCTTTGTTTTTCCCCTACCATTCCTTCCCTCCTACTTCCACAACTACACTCTCCCCCCATCCCCACCCACACCTAAATTGTAAAGTTCTATGTTCAACAGTGTCTTGTATATTTCATTGTTACAAAGGGTGAACCTTTATACATCTTTAAACATTTTCTTTTTTCCCTTCCCCTCCCCAAATTATACTGACATCAAATACAGTGAAAACAGGTGTTATACCATGGGGGAGGAACATAAAACCAACAAAAACATCACATGGTACCTTATAAATACATTAGAAACAATAGCAAGAAAAAAATAACACTTGTTGGTGGATTGTAAACTTGTTCAACCACTTTGGAAAGCAGTGTGGAGGTTCCTCAAAAGACTCCACATAGAGCTCCTCTATGACCCAGCAATCCCACATGTGGGCATTTACCCAAATGACCATAAACAAGGCCATACTAAAACTACCATGTTCACACAACCATGTTCATTGTGGCATTATTTACCATAGCTAAGATATGTAACCAACACAGATGCCCCTCAGTAGATGAATGGATCAGGAAAATGTGGTATGTATACACAATGGAATTCTATGTTTCCATCAGAAAGAATGGCATTGCCCCATTCATAAGGAAATAGAAATAGCAATATATTAAGGAAGTAAGCTAGACCCAAAGAAATATAGGCTGGATGTTTTCCCTCATTTGTAATAACTAGAATAAATATACAAGTTAATCCAATGGATAGTATAAAACAAATAATTACACTTGGACAGGATTAATTAAATAGCACTCTAAACTCACTCACAGTGAGATCATAGAAGGATATTCTTAGGAGAGGTTCATAAGGGCCAAATAGCTATATGCATATGACCATATAAAATGCTTATAGAAATGAACTTATACAAGTGCTTATAGAAATGAACTCCAAGAAATGGAAAAAAATAGTTTTTTTAATTGTACCTTTTTCAGTAATTTCTTTACTCTTTCTTTTTTTTTCTTTTGTTTTTTTTTCCCTATTGTCACTTTTTTTAAAATTTCTGTACCCTTTGTTTTGTATGTAAGTTTATCTGATTTGGGGAAGACAAGGGAAATCTTAGAAATAACAGGACAAAGGATGAACCAATTCAACGGTGATACTCACTAGACACTATGTTGGAAGTGAGCTTTACAACTTGCTGGGGAGGGTAGTGGCAGGAGGGGGAGAAAATGAGGGATGGGGTAACACTGTTCAAAAAGACATGTACTCATTACCTTACTTATGTTACTGTAACTGGAGTCCTGAAGTGTGTAGAAGAAAAGAGATGTGAAGTGGTGGAATTTGTAGGCACTTCACTATGAACTGGTTTGAAAAGGGCAGTCGGAAAGCCTTGGTGATGATCCCAGTCTTTTACCAAGGTACCTGGAAGGATGCTTTTCTTGACAAATTCCTAGAGTATTCCACTTCACTCACTCACAATTATTTGAATAAGTCAGTTCCTTTCCAAACTTTCCAATATCTCCCCTCTAATCTTGAGACAAGTGCTCTCTTCTTCTCAATGAGATAGCCAAAGCCTTTCATGAACATTCTGTTCTGCCTTGACAGGAAAAGTCATTATTTCTCCCCTACCTAAATCCAAGTCTTTTCCTTTGAGATAGTCTTTTACTCCTTCCTTCCATTCTCCCCTGGATTTTCTCTTCACAAAATTTCTTACCCTAGACAATTATCTTCTTCAATTTCCATGGATCATTGAAATTTATCAATTAGGAATCTCAATCTCACTACTTGGGAGATTAAAGGAAAATCACATTACATTGACAACTGGTATGTGAGTGTAAGACCCCATCTCATACAATATTTGAATATGGAGGTATGTACCTGTTATCCTAGCTAAAATGGGAAACTTGAAATATGCAGATTACTAATCAGATCCCCACCTAGGCTGATAGTAAGATCCTATCTCAAAAACAGAAGACCTGAGGTGTGGCTCAGCAGAAAAGTATATACCTAATAAGTACATGGCTGTAAGTTCATATTTC
Organism: Dipodomys spectabilis; assembly: GCF_019054845.1. Taxonomy (NCBI): domain Eukaryota; kingdom Metazoa; phylum Chordata; class Mammalia; order Rodentia; family Heteromyidae; genus Dipodomys; species Dipodomys spectabilis. The sequence goes on along the minus strand of NW_024870874.1, from coordinate 5,594,987 downwards.
ATATGGCAAAAAGGAGAAAAATCCAAGAATCTCCATTCCAAGAAAGTTAGTTGAAGGTGCTTGCCTTCTAGCATCTCCAGAAGAATTTAAATTGTTAAACTGGTAGAGCCTAAGGTTAAGTAACAGTGTCAGACATTGTGTTCAGTATTATCAATATATTATTTCAATTTATTTTCAGAGCAGTTTTGTGAATGCATGTGCTAGTTGAGGAAGGTTATATTACTTGTCTATGGTTGTGCAGGATAGCTGACTTCTTTGCACAGCTTTTACTTTATCTCCTGCAATTACAGTCATATTTTTCATTGAAAGTACCCCCAAATCAAACATGCTCTCTTCTTCATCTTCCAACTCAGAAGTTTAGTTTCTTTTGCATTATTCATACATTGATTCAGAAGACTTTCCTATTACATTTTTACTTTGGTGAGGCATTAATGCTCAAAGTTGAATAACAAGCCCTACTCTAGGGAGCTACTGTGTACTTACTGTTAGTAAAAATGACCCTACTTTACTTTCTAGCACTCAATAATAAATAGAGGCATATGCACATGATAGAATCAAATCCAGATAATCCAGTCTTCAGATTCTCCTTCTCTGACTTCTCAAATAGCCTCCTTTCCTTATCTTATCTCTTCAGTCACTATTTGGCTTTGCCAAAATATCTAGTCATTCTGGTCACACCAGTGGCTTAATAACCATGTAAGGCCCAACACCTAAGGGAACTGACTAGTTAGTTTACTTAATTGAACATGTCTGACCCTTAGGAACATACCCAAGAGCCCACAGGGAACCTCAGAAGAGCTCAATTCCATTGGTTGCACAGGTTCTTGTCAGTAATTAGAATTTCTGCAGGGGGATTATTATCCCCCCCTGGGAATTTGAAATCAAATCTATCCACTTATTTCAAGAGTATAATCCCATCACCATGGGCCCAGCTATTTTCTTTATGGATCTATGTTATATTGAAGGTCTTCAACAATGCAATTATTGTTAATATTAATGACATGAGTTATAATGACAAATAGTTATAACTGTCCATGCTGCTGAGGAGAAGAAATTAGGCTGAATATCCAGGAAAGTAATTATATAGGCATAGTTTACTTTAAATGAATTTATGCATGTTGTATTTGCTTTACTTGTGTTTGCACATTGTGGCTGTACTCTCTTAGTCCAATACTAATAATAAAATAATAAAATAAAACAGCCTTTGACAAATCTGAAGACAAGGTGAAGGTAATGCTTAGGAGAAATAAAAATAGAAAATTAGCAGAAAGGAAATAAAAATTGTGTTTAGGCCACAAATCATACCTCACTCTCATAGTATTACTTGACATCTATCTAAAGACACAATAGTTTGGGTCCCAGTGTTTCTGGTCTGGCTGTTAAGCTTACCACATTGCCATATGCACCTGAGATCCTCTCCTTCCAATGCCTCTACATACTGTTTACTCTTCTTTTTCCCCCTACAAATAAGACATTTGATCTGTAGGTTATTAAGATGAAAAAAATTGTGTCTTGCCGGGTGCCAATGGCTCACGCCTGTAATCCTAGTTACTCAGGAGGCTGAGGTTCAAAGCCAGTCTCGGCAGAAAAATCCATGAGATTCTTATCTCCAATAAACCACTAGAAAACCAGAAGTGGTTATAGCCATTCTAACTGGGGTAAAGTTGTATCTCAGTGTTGTTCTGATTTGCATTTCTTTTATGGCTAGGGAGGTTGAGCATTTCTTCATGTGTCTATTGGTCATCCTTCTTTCCTCTTCAGAGAAGTTTCTCTGTAAGTCTTTAGCCCAGTTATTTATTGGGCAGTTGTTTCTTTGAGGATTTGTCATTGGGGGATTTAATTTTTTGAGTTCTAGGTATATTTTAGATATGAGACCCTTGTCCGTTATATGGCTAGTGAAGATCTTCTCCCAATCCATAGGCTTTCTATTGATCTTACTAGCTATGTCTTCGCCATGCAGAAGCTCTGCAATTTCATGCAATCCCATTTGTCCAATCTTTATTTGATTTGTTGGGTTTCTGGGTTGCTACTGAGAAAACTTAGGCCTTTGCCAATGAGACCTAGGTAAAATGAACCCCAAGATAAGGACTCAAATGGTTTTTCTTTCTTGCTATTTTTTTCTAACGTATTTGTAAGATGATTTCTTTGTTTCCTCGTATGTCCCTCCCCCACGGTATAATCCCTGTTCTCGCTGTATTTGATGTTGGTATAATTTGGGAAGGGGAAGGGAGAAAACAAATTGTTTAAATAGGGATACAGGTGGACCCATTGCAACAGTGAGATGTACAAGACATTATGTCGAAAAACCAACTTTGCAACTTTGGCAGGGCGGTGGGGAAGGTGGAGGTGGGATGAGATGGGAGGGCAGGGATGGGAAGGGGAAACAAGGGAGGAGGCAACAATGCTTGATAAGAAATGCACTCATTACCTTGCTCATTTAATTGTAACCCCTCTGTAAGGTTTTTCACAATAAAAAACTTATTATTATAAAAAATTTAAAAAAAGAAAAGAAAACCAGAAGTGGCGTTGTGGCTCAAGCGGTAGAGCACTTGCCTTGAGCTGAAGAGTGCAGGGACAGCGCCCAAGCCTGAATTCAAGCCCCACGACTGACCCCCCCCCCAAAAAAAAGAAAATGTGTCTATATGCTATTCTGAAACTGATAAGAATTGACAGTTTCCCACACATTTCAAGTCCTGCCATAGCTCTCTCAACCATAACGTGAGTACAAGTTGGGTAAAGGAGGGTGGAAATGTACTCTTCTAAAATCCACTTCCAGATAGTCTTGCTTCTAGAGGGGTAAGAGAAGCCAGAGAGCATGTTTATGGTTGGTAATATGTAGCTAACACTTGTGCAAATCTAGGTGGGGCTTTTCCTTTACCAGTGAAAGCATTTGTTGTTGCTGTTTTACCTTTCTTTCTGCATTTTTTCCTGCCTCTGATGCAGAGCTGAGGCTAAACTGCTGGCAGCCTTCTTGTGACCACAAGAAGCTGTGGAAGATGCAAAGCAAAAAGACAATGATATCCAAGTTCTTGAAAAGTGAGTAAAAAAATGTATCTCTTTTTTAAAGTTAGTATCATGGACTTTTTTTTTTTTTACAATACAGCTAAATCAAAATGGTATCTAGGATAAAAACCAAAAGGATAGACAGACACAAATCTATGTTTGTGTCCAACAGCAAAACTGCCTCCAGCATCACTGGCCTGTAACACTCAAATCACTTTTAGAATATTTTACCTATGCTCACTGAAGATTTTTCTGTTACTGTTCCAAATGTTAGCTTTCCTTCAAGATATGGAGGGCACATACTTAGCAAAATGTCCCCTAGATGAAAAACTGACTGTAAGTTGAGATCTTGACCTTGCAAACCTCTAGAGTAGTAGGGCAAATACTGGGCAGGTGGAGAAAGAGTCCACAGAACAGAGTACACAGGAGGAGACTCAGGCTCTCAGGGAATAATTACTCAATAATGTGAATGCGGCTGTGTTCCTCACTGGCAGCTGAGCAAAACTAGAGTGAGGACAACTTGTCCTATTTGTCCAGGGGAGTGAGCTCTGCTGAGGTTCTTACAAAAGCACTTTCCCAGCTCCAGACACCCACAACATCCCTCCTAAGAAACCATAGAAGACCCAAATGCACGGCATTCAGTAATGACATCTGACATGAATGGAGCCCTTGGAGCTCTTTGCTGCCAGAAACAGCACATGGAAATGTTCAGCCTGTTATCCAATAGTAGCATCCTTTGATAGGTCTGCTGCAATAAACCAAGGGAGAATGGCATGGAGAATATATAGCACCCAGTACAAGTTGCCAGTATAATTTAATCACAGCCCTGTGCCCTCATTTTCTTGATGGCAGCAGGGACAGCCTGCCAGACAGTACTCTAAAGAAAAGCTACACAGATTCTGAAGTCCTATAGAGGCTGCTTCAGTATTTAAGGATATGCAAGGTCAATACATAGACAACTGTCATATGGACACAGAGAGAGCAGTCTCACATGGGACTGAAGCCTTCTGAATTCTCTCACTTAGAAACACCACATTCAAACTCCCATAATGAAAATGTCCCCCCACAAAGCCAGATAATCATTCTCTTAAAGTACATAGTCCCTACAATCTGTCTTTTCTGTGTACTTTCATTAGACCGTGAGCTACAGAAACTGTTTTCCTACTGCATAACAACAGTGCAAGTAAAATGATCAGTTATAATTAGTCTGTGCAGGGGCAAGGCGCTGGCACAGAAAGAGGCTGTTGGAGGCTATGTAGAACTGAAGAGCTCTACAGTTAGAGGACTGCGTGGCTATCCTGGGTTGTTGCTATCCAACCTCAGAATTGTGGGATAGTAGCTTCTATTGAGAAAATTGAGAATTTTTAAAGACAGCTCAAAATCTTTTCAGCGTCTCTGGTCAGGCAAAATGTACCTGTCTTTTGGAACCAATGCACCACCTGACCATGGAGGATTTCCAACTTTGAAAATCCAAATGAATTGACAGCTGTGGGCACGATTTGTCTTTACCTCTAGGTCTTTGCTTCCTCCTTTCCTGTTTATTTGTCCTTCTCAAAGATACTCTCCATTCGTTCACTCTTTCCCTCACTCTCAAGCAGAACTGAATTGAACTTGAAGCAATTAGTGCTCCTGAGGTATTTATACCCAAAGACATTTGCAATTAAATAATAAATTCTGCAAGATAGGCAGGATTATAAAGTGAAATTTTAAGAAATTTAGCAAATTGAGTTCACCCCCCCACACACACACACACATATACACACACTACTTTTGTTAACTCCTGCTGGGGCTTTCTTACACATAGATAAACATTATTTAGTTTTCAAACTCGTGAATAGATACACTGCAATAACTGCGATTGCCTAAGTAACAACATAAATGGTAAATGAAGACCCCGACAAAGAATAAATAAAATTCAGAGAATATATACTTGCTGGCACCTTTATGTTTGTTTCCTGGGTTGAGTTTCAGTACAGTTGGAATCAACAAGAAATGTTATAATGCAAAATTCCACAACTGGCTCACAGCTCTGATTGCAACTGGGATCCAAGAGTCAATTTCAGTAAATAGCACTGGATTATAACATAGATTTGTTTTGTTGCATCTTCCTGCAAAACTAATAGTAATAAAGCTTCATAGTAGGGCATTCCTTTAGAGTTTGTAAAGCATATTCATAACCACAATTTTATCCCACTTACTTGACTAACAGGAGCACACAAAATAGTATAACAAGGCAAATAAGTCACGGAATACAAATTATAGACACATGATTTTAAAAAAAATGCTTCGTAAAAAGTGTGAGAAAAAGATCATTAATTATAGAAATTTGGGTAAAAGGGAATTAGGGATGCTACAAAAAAGGCATTTCAAGTAAACAGTGTTTTAGTATGTTTTGTGTACTTTTCTTAGTTACTGAAAACTTTATAAAGATTAGAAGTTTATTGAGCTGGTGGTAGTGGAGACTCAAGACCATCATACCAACCTGTACTTGATTCTGATGAGGGTATCATGGTAGATGGTATCACAATGATAGGAGCATCTGTAGAAGAGGAAAGCCATGTACATAAAAGAGGGATTCTGGTGTCAGGTACCCTGGAAACAACCTTTCATCATAGGAACTAATCAAGTTCCAGGAGACCTACATCATAGGCAATGCTTCCATGAATTAATTACTTTTCACTAGCCCTTACCTCTTAAGGTTCTGCCATTTCAACATCATCACACTGTAACCATACTTCTAGCACAAAAACTCTGGGTGATACGTGCAAACTATATGTGAATTGCAATGTACAGTACCATTTTATGCACACACATATAAAGTTCAGCTATAACTTTATAAGCAACTGTGAACCAAAGTGAAGAGAAGAAACTACTTTGAGTTTCACCATCAGAAACTGTGTGACATCATTAATATTTGTGCTTTAAGTTACAAAGTTTTGGAACAATCTTAGTATTCAAAAATAGATCATGAAGTAACACACAAAAGTATGTTTCCAAATGAATATTTAGGAAAAATATAGATAATAAAGGAAAAATATAGAAAAAATATACATTTGGAAACATACTTTGTACCACTGACCAGGATTAGTTTTGTGACTGAACTTTAAAAGTCAGTGTAAAATAGTAAATGTTCTAAACTGTAATAAAGGTATAGGCTGATTTCTTTAAATCAGGGTTCTCCACTTCAGCCCTCTCAACCTTTCAGACTGATAGCCCTTCTTCTAAGATGTTCTTCTGTACATTGTGACTATTGAGAAGCAACCTGGCTTAGATTCAAGAAGCCATACCTAGTTGTAATGTCAAATATATTTTTATATATTGGATACTTTATGTATCCAATTTTCCAAGTTTCACCATATAACTCACATGGTCAAAAAAAAGAAAAGACATGTACCTACCTAGTGCTAGTCAAAGTACTCCAATGAAATACAGTTTTAGTTACCTTCTAAAATTACAACTGTGTTTATCTTTTCATCTACTCATTCTGTGGTAGATTTATTTTAGAGAGCCTGATTATATCTCAAATTGTGACTGTCATGTAGCTTTTCATTCTCTGTTGCAACTTGTAGGAGTTAGGTTACTAACTCACTAGAGTAATGTTATATTTGTATATCTGAGCTTCTTATGATGTCATGAATTTCTATCCACTTTATTGCTTTTTCTCTCCCAGGTAGCATGAAAAAGAGCATGCTCCAGGTCCATTGGCCTGGGACCTGGGCTAACAAGACCTTGGAAGCTTGCTACAACCAGGAGTAGATCTGGCTGGAGGAAAGTAGTCCAACTGGAAGTGAGAAAGGAAACGTGTGATCCACTGACATTCAGGGATGGTTTTTATTTATACACAGCATTTGTATTTGTACACAACAAGAGGATGAAATAATATCCGCTATTGTGTAAGAAAAAATAGAACACGCTTGCATGATTTTCATGATGAAGCTCCAGAAAGATATACAACAAAACTACTGACAATTTTTCATCATCGTAGGAGGCAGAGAGATCAGCATGAACAAAACAAGAAGAAAGCAAAGACTGTTCATGTCTCAATTTGTGTCTAAATTATGTTTATTGTTACTGGCACGATAATAATGACATGTATCACCGTGTCAAAATGAAATGCACTTATAAAATCTAGAACATAGATAATGAGTAAAAACTGAAATAATAGAAAACATTAGAACAACTCTGTATCTCCTTCTAGTTTTTTATCCTGTGGTTATTTTCCAATCAAAATGAAATTGTGCTCCATGTGCTGTTTTGTTATCTTTCATTCCCACCTAATAGTGAAGGCAACTTCTCAAATGCTTAATGACCATTTTAACATGCAATACCCAGCCTATTTAGTTACATTCCAATAAACTGCACAAAGTCCTAGTAGGAAAGAATACAGAGCCACACACACGTGTGCATGCGTGCATGTACACACACACACACACACAAAACCACAAGCAAACCTTCTATGTCTTCAGGCCATCCTACTTTCCTAAACCCCCTGCTCAGCAAGTGTGAAGGAGTACGCAGACCTTTTGCCTACACATCCTGATCAGCCTAGAGGCTCTTATATGACTCCAGCAGTCAAACAGGCAAAAAAAAAAAAGTAATTAAAAAGTTTCTAGTCATGTGTTGCACAGACCAGGAAGGTATCTTTCTTCAAAGTTTTGATGCAATCATAGATGAATGTTATTCTTTCTAACAATGATTTCTTTGTTTTGTTAAGATCAGAAAATTTCAGTCTAAATTGGAAGATACTCTTCTTGCTTTTTCTTCCCATACTCTTTGCAGAGCCTTTGCTAAGAAAAAAAAGAATTTTATATTTGGATTGTAGTTTTTTTTATATTTACCCAGCAAAGGCAGGAGGGGTTTCATATAGCTAGGAGGCAGAGTTTCTGGTGATCATGCCAGTGTGTTCGCATTACATAACTCTGTCCTGTCCCAACAGCATGATGTGGAATTGTATTTGTGTCTTATTCCTGTAATCCAAGTCACTTTTAACTTCACAGATGTCCCTGTTGCACTGACAGGGCAAAGAAGGACATTCCAATAGTATGGATGTGTATGTTTTAAATAATATAAACTAAAATCCACATGTAACATTCATTTGCCAGAATGTAGCTCTGGTGTACCCAATGGAGGAAATTACTGTCAGGGTACGTTTCTTATTCCTCTAAAGATCCAGGGAATCGACTCAACTGGCCTGGAGGAGAAGGGTCCCTGTAGACTTTCCAGTGCTTTAGAAGCCCCAAGGCAGAATTTTCAATGCCAGAAGGTGATTTCGAGGGCTATATTAGCCCATAAGCATGCCCATGAGGACTAATGGGAACACTGTAAGATAAAAAAAATATTATAAAAGACAAGGTGAAGATGAAACAGATTCAGACTACTCTGGCAGGTCTAAATAATTTAAAAGCACAAAGCACAGGCTGCTAGAATGGGTTAAGCACATCCAGCTGTGAATCACAAGACCTATGTTTTATGAGTTTAACATTTCGGATAGTAACAAAGAAGGAGGGAGTTGAAAGCTCTTCAGGAAGAACAGACAAGAGAATGGTGAATCTCACTCTTGACTGACAAGAGAAGGCAATGATGGTGAAGGTGGTTGAGAAAGATAGAGATACTCAGCAAAACAAAGAAACGATGGTAGGAAAGGGGCTTTTCCATGGAGCCTTCAACACTAGGCTCCATTTGAAAAGAGGAGGCAGTGAGTTCCTAACATCCATGCCTTAAAAGTGATTTGTTATGGAGAAAGATGCATTTGGATTGCCTAGTTATGCAATACTAGGGAGAATTTTATGAAGGAATTTTGCGTGGGTCGATATTTCCAATATCCCATGAATATTCTGGATTATAATAAATTTAATTTGAAATGTATTATGGGGTAGAAATAAGAGAAATAACTGAGGCCAGATTGCTACTATTGTCACAATATCTTAATGTAACCTGATACTGTGGCTGAGAGAGGAAGGGTATAAGGAAGATGTCAATAAAGAGTACAAACTGCCAGGTACTGATGACTCATACCTGTAAGGATGCTGAGATCTGCTTGTGGTTCAAAACCTGGCATAGAAGACCATAAGCTGTGTGTCTCCAAATAACCAGTAAAAATCTAGATATGGAAGGGTGCCTCAAGTTGTAGAGAAGCCAAGTGAGATCTCAAAGCCTTGAGTTCAAACCCTAGTACCAACACATAGACACACACACCCCGCACACACACACACACACACACACACACACACACACACACACACACACACACGAGTAAACAGTCTGGACTCCAGTTGACATCTGCAATATAAGAGAATAGGTGAAAAGTGGGGGTGAGGTTGAGGAGGGGAGGAGGGGAAATATTAAATATAAGCCTTAAGCACAACAAGGAATAAAAATAAGGTGTTTCCAGTTCCCATGCAGTAATCTCTAGACTCTTATTGTATAATTGAGGCAGTCACAATTTCCTTTCAGCATCTCCAAGAATGTATCCCTGTTGCTGTGAAATGGCTTCTCAGTCTGAACCAAAACTGTGTATTCTACTTGTCTCCCAGTGCTACATGTCTGGAAATAGTCTAAATTCTGTCCTAAATTGCTTGGCTGGTACCTTTAGCAGCACATGTGTAGCCAGTATACCCCACAGCAAAATGGCACACACACCCAGCCCTTGCTGTGCTTGACAACCTCCTGAACCTCACGTAGGTAGACATTGCTGTTGCTCTAAGTTTTTATATTTATCAGCCCAGAGCAACTTCTAGCTAAGAATGATAAAGCCACAGAGGCAAAACTCTGCACTTTCCCTCACAGAAGATGCCTAGAGCTTGTAGGAGCTTGGTTTGTGTGGGAGCCATCAGAACCAAACCTCTTCTAGAGTAGAGGTATCCTATTTTTCTTCTATAGCTGCTAATATCAGTTCCTATCTGAGCCCGGTTAGCTTACTGGTTTTCCTTATTTTGTGTGCTCACATTAGATTCTCATTATTTTTCACCAGTAGAGTACATACATAGCTAATTACATTTTCAGAGTAGAAAGCAGTAGCATAGGCATTGTATAGAAACTCTGTCTAAATTGTTCAGACCACACATAACTCATTTCTATATGTGTCAGGAACTGTAAATGCTAACACTTACATGGAGTGTGAGATCTGGGCAAAATACCAAAGAAAACTCATGAGTTTGTTGCCTCTCATGGCTGAAACCAACCAAGTTGTAGTAAAAGCACTTTTAATAGAGATTAACTGGTATTGCGGCAACAAGCACACAGTTTCAATGTGTTTTCAGGTCATGTACTAGGTGATATAGGCACCACTGAGAGTAAAGGGCATACACTTGTTCTCAGGCTATATTTAACCAGTTCCAAATAATTTCCTCAAACATAAGGAACTTCTCTGGTTCCGACTGGACTCTGACAAGAGGGCCAGTAGGATTACTATTCTGTCAGTTCCTTTATATTCACTTGTAAGCCTTTACCGCCTTGTTTCTTCCTAGGTCATTTCTTCGTCTTTGAAATTCCCATTCCCTTCGTACCAGCTGCTGCCAACATTCTGACCTCTTAGTACCTGCTATTCATGAGTCTCGATTACTTTTGTTTACACTTTGTTTTTATAGGTTTTATTACATATATACACACACATATACATTAAAAACTCTAATGTGACCAAATGTGATTCATATATAACATAAAACTTATCACACATTGAAAAATTCAGTGATATTAAGTTTACAATGTGGTGCCTGCACCATTACTACCCATTTCCAGATATTTTTCTTTATTCCATTCTTCATTAAATGGTAATCCTCCATCTTCTTCAGTCCCCAAAAACTTCTGCTTCACAACTCTACTCAAAACTCTTTTTAAAAATTTTTTTTTTACTATAGAAAGGGCATCTGAGCCAGGCACTGATGGCTCATGCATGTAATCCATTCAAGAGGTTGAGATCTGAGGTTGCTGGTTCAAAGTTAGCCCAAGAAGGAAAAGTTGGTGAGACTCTTATTTTCAATTAACCACTAAGAAACTAGAAGTAGAGCCATGACTCAAATGATAGAGCACTAGGCCTGAGCAAAAAAGGCACAGTGCCCAGTCCCTAAGTTTAAGGCCTAATGCCAGCACACAGAAAAGCGGGGACTTGCTTATCTTTCATGAGACTCGGCACTAAATATTGGAAAGAACATGACTCATAGACTCCACCGAATGAACCTGTCTTCTGCTCCCTATGCCTTTCTGCAAAAGAAATGAATGGGAGAAAAGGAGAAGACATGTCAAGCCGGTATCTCACGCCTGTAAACCTAGCTACTCAGGCTGAGAATTGAGGATCGAGGTTCAAAGCCAGCCTGGGCAGGAAAGACTGTGAGACTCTTATCTCCAATAAACCACCAGAAAACCGGAAGTGGTGCTATGACTCAAGCGGTAGAGCACTCGCCTTGAGCTGAAGAGCGCAGGGACAGCGCTCAGGCCCAGAGTTCAAGCCCCATGACCGACAAAAAAAAAAGTCTGAAGACTACATGAAACTTAGTAGTTGTAATGATAATATTAATCTGATTTTAAAGAGTCAAAAAAAACAGATATATCCCCAAACAAGATTCATACAAATGACCAATAGATATTGGACAAAATGTTCAGTGTCACTAATCACCATGGAAGTGCAAAGTAAAATTATGATGAAATATTATGTTACCTGTTAGGACACCAATTATCAAAAAGTCAGAAGACAGGCTGAACCTGTGCTTAGTGGTAGAGTGCTTGCCTAGCATACATGAAGCCCTGGGTTCGAATCCTCAGTACCACATAAACAGAAAAGGCCAGAAGTGGCACTCTGGCTCAAGTGGTAGAGTGCTAGCCATGGATAAAAGAAGCTCAAAGACAGTGCCTAGGCCCTGAGTTCAATCCCCAGTACTGGGAAAAAAAAAAATGTCAAATGACAACAGTGTTAGCAAATATATGGAGAAATCCTTTGGGCATTGTTGGTGGAATTCTAAGTTGGTATAGCCATTAATGAAAATAGTATGGTTGTTTTTCACCACTGAAAATGAAACTATCATAAAATGTAGCAATCTCAATTATAGGCTTATAATCCAATGAAATGAAATCAGTAGAAAGCTCCAAGAAATACCTGCATTTTCATGTTATTTGCTGTATTACTCATAATTGCTAAAATGCAAAATAATAGCCTGGCTACTAATTGGCAAATGAATATATGAAGAAAAGGTGGCATGTGTGTACAACGGAATATTATTCAATCTTTAAAGAGGTGGAAATGTTGGCATTTACAATGAAGACTCCAAAGGATATTATACTGATAGAAATAAGCCAGGTATAGACAAATACTATATGAAGTCATTTATATATAGGAATCTTAAGAAATCAAACTCACAGAAATACAGAGTAGAAAGGTGCACCAGGGGCTGGAGTTGAAGGAACAAGAGGATTTTGGTTAAAAGACTATAAAGAAAATAAATTCTTGAGGTGAATAAACTATTGTGGACTTGAAATTTACAAAAAAAATGTAGATAGCACTTTTTCATCACATATACACAAAGGTTAGTTGTATGAAATAGTGGATGTATTAACAATGTTGTAATGGCTTCACAAAGTATCCACATATCAAAACAATATATTATATACATCTTGTATATATAGTTTTCATTTGCCAATTCGACTTTGGTGTATCTGCTGAGAAAGAAAGGGGTAGCTGAACAACTCCTGGTGACTTCTATCTGCAGCTCTCTGGACCAGAATGCTCTGCTTACGTGCCACTTTCCTAAGCTAAGTTCTCCAGTCTCTGATATGGCTATTTCCCATTGGACTTTCCCACTGTCATTCTACTGTCTGTTGCCATGGACAGAAGACATGGTGCATAACTCATTTACAATATTAGAAACACTTTACTCTCTGAGCCCATGAGAACATAGGAGCAGACATTGTGTTCTGAGCCTTGGAAATTGCTGCATGCAGAGGACATATACTAGGGCCTGGGAAGGCATTTGGAGTGGTAGGTGTCTTCGGTGAGCTATGTGTGTGTAACTGTCTTTAGTGTGCTGTTTCCACTTAGCAACACCATCAAATTTTGCCATTTCAGAGGTAGATCCATTACTACTAAGAAGCCCCAAATTATTGCAATCCTTGTTTAAAAAAATGATTTAACTTGGGCTTTGTGAGAATGACCTACATTCTTAACCTACATCAAGCTTAAAGACTTAAATCATAATGTTTCCTCTGCCTCTTTCCTTCCATAGATTTAGAGAACATAGTTCTTTTTTTTTTTTTTTTTACAGGAAATGCCTCGGTCGTATGTCATGATGCTTTAAGAGCAAAGGATATCAGATAGAGACAAAGCTTAATGTCACCCTAGCCAGTCCAGAGGTATTGTAGGAAGACAAAAAGAGAGAGCATGATGTTGGTCTCCAGGGTATTGGACGTTGTAGTGTATATGTAATAAAGTTTGTACTACATCTTGTCTCTCACATAAATATATATGAATTTAAGAAACTAACTTAGTCTAAACAGTAGGTGGATGAAGTATCAGAGCAGTTTTGGCCAAGAGAAATGTTCAACATGTCACAAGTTCAACCTACACGTATAATTTTTTTACATTTTATAGGAGCCACATAGGAAAATAGAAAAAAACCTGGTAAAATTAATTTTATTGCCTCCCTCAAAAAACAATGAACATAAAATTACTAACAAATTATTTTACATAGTCTTATGTATGTTTTGCTATCTGATAGGCATCTGATACTTATAGCACATTGTAATTCAGATTCACCACATTTGAAGTAATCAGCAGTCACATGTGGCTAATATCCACCTTATTATTTGACACAGCTTTAGGATATCATAGATATGGCCCCAAAATGATAATCTTCCATTTGATGCTATGATACAGATTTAGAAACTTACATTTGGCAAAGGGAAGAATAGAATATGAGTGCCAAGTGATGTGTGGGCTCTTCTGCCCTCTCCTCGAAGGCTTGCTAATGCTTGCTAATGCTTGGAAGGGATCCAGAAGTTCCCTGGCCCCTGTGTCCAAATATAGCCATGCTGAGATTGAAACAGGAAGTCACTGGGATTTGTTTTAAGCTCCGGAAAAATGATTGAGATCATGAGCAAACAAGACTACCACCACTCTTGCAAAGACAAGACCACATTGCTCCAGAAAACAGGGCTAAAGCTTCTTTTCCCTCACATAAACACTTCATTCATTTACATGAATGAAAGTCTACTCTGTGAAAGGTATGAAAGGTGTAGTCCAATTAGAAAAAAAATATGTGGAAAAAAGAATAACCAAATATATAGGGCATGGAATAATGGTAAGAAATATAGGAAAAAGTAAAGAAAGATACTAAAATGTGTGAGGAGATACATACTTTTTACATTAGTCTTTTTATTAATAAGTTTTTTTATTGTGAAAATACCGTACAGAGGGGTTACAATTACATGAGCAAGGTAATGAGTACATTTCTTACCAAGCATTGTTGCCTCTTCCTTTGTTTTTCCCTTACCATCCCTGACCTCCCATCTCCACCACTACACTCCGTCCCCTCCCCCGCCACATAGTTAATTTTTCGACATAGCATCTTGTACATTTCATTGTTGCAATGGGTCTACCTGTATCCCTATTTAAACAATTTGTTTTTTCCCTTCCGTTCCCCAAATTATACCAGGGGGGAGGGACATAGAAAACAACAAAAAAAAACACCTTATAAATATGTTAGACACAATAGCAAGAAAGAAAAACCACTTGAGTCCTTATCTTGGGAGGGTTAAGGTAAGAGAGAGAAAAATCCAACAGAACAAACTGTTTAATTTCATGTTTTCTTCTCTTGCTACCAAAGGTAGGGACAAGGCAGTAAAGTAGGCTCAAAATATGGATGAGAACAGTTAAGAGACACAAACTGCCTTATATTGGTATATTTATCTACAGTGGGACTAAGTTGGCCTCTTAGATTCACATTTATTTGTGTGGAGGAGACAATATTTACTACAAACTCTCCTCTGAGAAAGACATGGAATTTGTTTTCATTGTACATTGCTCCGATTATCCAGATTTTGTGCAATCAACTACTCTAAGCAAGAAGTGTAAAGCCCTCAAAAATGTGGTTTATGGAGAAAAACTATGTTTAAGTCAGTTTCTTTTGCCAGTTGAAAATGTTTGCCTAATTGAGCTATGTAATTCAATTATAATATGATCTTCGGGAAATATATTCTGTGCCTTCTCAGTAAAACTCACTCTACTGTTTTCTTTCCTTTTTTTTTAAATCTAGTTTTCTTATACCTTTTTCTTCTATGTCCCAATTTGTTAAACTGACATTTTTCCATTTGTGTTTTTCTGATACTCAGCACATAGTGTGGGGTTGTGCTGACAACACTTTTTCAGAAATGCTGACAGGTTCTGGTGGTGATGCGCACTCAGAGCGCTGAACACCATACTTCATTGCTTGTGACACCTATCCTGTTCTGCCCCAACACCCCTTCGTGTGCTTTCTTCTGGAAACTTCTTTTGTGAGTACGAATTCTCAAAGACATTCCAAGGAACTGCCATCTGGACTATTGAAGGTTGTCATCACATTGCTTCCTATAGATTTATTTTCAAGTAGCATCTTGGATACCAGTTTCAATAGAGCCACCAAAAACTAGCCCGGGAATTACTTTAACATGTTGAAATGGCAGTGATACACAAATTAAAATAATTAGAAATGCCACTAGTTTGAAGTAATACCCTTCAACGCTGACTGAACGTCTTGATCTCCATTAAACCTCTGAGAACAATACAAATATTTTCATGAATGTATGAGCTTGGACTGACATTCTATTAACCTATTGATCTTTATACTAACTTGTGTTAGTGCACAGGATTTTCAAAAGCTCTTTTAGTTAACCATGTTGAAAATAAGGAAGATGTAGGTATCTCTAAAACTATAACTAATATTTTAATAAAATGTTCATATGGAAGCTGTTAGTGATCTATGCTTTTAAAGAGAGAAATGAATGCTTTGCAAAATCTATTTGTTATTCTAAAAAGGATTCTATCAAAAATATTGCAAAAATAATTTATTGAACAGTTGAGTAATGTTTCTTTTAAATACAATATCTGAGGTTAACAGTGGGGAGAAGGCATTAAAATTTTGAATCTTCCACTTATTCCTCTCCCCTCCCCTTCTCAAGGTTACATACCCAGAAAGGTTGCGCATAGGTAACACTACCAAAATGGGCAACACATTTCCAGTTTAATAAATAGGAACCTCAAAGCAAGGAGTCTCTGAGAGTCTGTGGCCTAGAATTCAATAAGGAAACCAAGATGAAACTTCTTAGTTGTCTACTCTTGTGCTACTTTTGCCAGAGATACATTATCATACTTCTTATATGTTTAACAATTGCTAGAACAAGTAGGAAAAAAAATCCGTAAATGTACAAAGATTTGAATACAACAATTAACAAACTGAGTGGTGCATTGATCTATTTAGTATGTACTGACCACTACATTCAACAATGATTAAAAATAACAAATGTTATCAATTGTAAATGCTCCAAGTGCCTAAGATGGTAATTTGTTGGGTGATTTAAAAAAAAGTTCAAAAAATTTCAAGGAATTGAAATTGTTCCTAGTATCTTCTCTGATCTCAGTGGAATTACATTAAATTTAATGAGAAAAAATCCCCAGTTATTAAAAATTAAATTTTAACAATATTAAATACCCAATTATAATTAAAAACAAAATGAAATTTAAAATTCTTAAAAGCTGGGAATAGAAAAAAACATCTTCACTTTATAAATGACATCTACAACAGGTTCTTGTTAGCACTTAAGTTATTATTTAAAAACATTCTGCTACAAAAATATATTATTTCTGTATGACAAGAAAAAGTAACTAAAAGAAAGAAAAAAGAAAAAGAAAAACTAAATCCATAGAATCATAGGAAATTTCATTTTATAAGTCATTTTAATAGTTCGAAAGCTAATACAGATATCCATTGATTCCAATAAAAATACAAAAAATATTTTGATGGGAAGGGGAAACAAAGGAGGAGGCTACAATGCTTGATAAGAAATGTACTCATTATCTTGCCCATGTAATTGTAACCCCTCTGTACAGTATTTTCACAATAAAAAAATAAATAAAAATTAAAAATATATATATATATATTTTGAAAAGGTGGTTTTTAATTTTTTATGGAAGCAAAGAGACAATATGAATACAATTCTGACCAACAACAAAAAATGGTAAGTTGCAATTCATTTGGGGACATGAGGTGAGTTAGTACAATTTAATGAACAACTATAGCTAATTTGGAAGTAAAATACTAATACAAGATTTCCTAAATTTTATTATATATTACATTTTTATAGTACCAATAACTTTTTCTTGATAATGTTTTGTGTATTAAGGATACTTCACATTCTTTATTCCAGTGGTATCTAATTTTATCAAAAGTTTATTCTCTTTCAAGAATTGTAAATGTATGTATCTTCCAGGAGCTTTGATCACTGAACTTAGAAAGTTGCTATCCAAGAAGCATGTACACAATTTAAGTAATTAGCATTGTTCTTATTATTGAAAGTTGTTTTAAGTTTTAATTTAATTATAATTTTCTAGACATGTTTTTTCTCAAACTTTGAGATACCAGAAAATAAAATTAAGCATGTAAATATAGTATTCTTCCAATTAGAGGAAGTCAATTTCTCTCTTTCACATGATGATCATGTATCGTGTATGGTAGCATTAGGTAAGAAGAGAAATTTTGTACTCTCACAAAAAAGTATTTTAAAGAGCATGCTAAGATAAAATCAAGCAGAATATTCCTCTTTCACAATTCCTTTGAAATTGCAAGGTGTAAAGGTCATAAGACTCTTCCGTCTACAGACACTGTTGATTCTTGATCTGAAGAAAGAAACCAGAGAATTCGCAGATGACATGGCAAGTAAGAAGTTCAAGCACCCAGGGTGCCAGCACAACTCCAAGAAACCAGGCCACTGGATAGTGAAATTTCATTTATCAAAACATTTCCTCCTGTAATTTTCTATGATTCTAGTCTTAATGCTCTCAGCATTGTTAATCAACTAATCTAGTTCTTTTTTCTTCTTTTCTGTCTAAGCTCTTAACCAGCTCTGAAACTGCCCAGGCATTTTCACAGCTTTTGCAAATCCATCCTTTGTCTTAGGTCCAGTTTAAACCACCTTTCTGCTCAGCCCTGTTTAGCCTCAAAGCAAAGAGTACATCTCCAGGTGAAGGCTAGGGGAAGAAAAGCAATACGCAGGCTTTCATTTTTGAAGACTGATGAAATCTTTTCTGAGGAATACCAGTCCTACCTTGACGCCCCTCTTCAGTGGACTTGCCCTTGTGTTTATTTAACCTGAGATAGTTTGAATGCCCTTGCCCCAATGTATCAAGGGATTTTTGTCCAGAGACTTCTGGCCTTTCTTGAAAAGCCTGGCTATGAGAACAGTGAACAATGAGAAGAAGGCAGGGTCATAGTCAACTAGCATTCTCCTTCCCTAACAGGTAGTGTGTCAGGATTTTTCAGCTCAGCTCTTTTCGTGCTACTTCTAGTACTACAATTGCCTCCCCAGTTTCTCACCATCCGCTAGCAGGTAAGTCCTTGCCAAGTCTACTGCAAACCACTGCAATTCATACTCACACCTACTTACAAAACTAAATGGCAAGTGACTTCTTTTCATTTCACTTCTGAGGAGTAGCAGATCAGTGTTCCCAGAGTTAATTAACCTACACAGCCCAAAAGGGTCAGCGATGGACTTAATATCAAGAGTATACCCTCCTGACCCCTCTTCTGATCTATGCTTCTACTATTAACCTGGGCTACTAGAAAGGACATGCCCGTCTCTCTCCATATCAATTCTGTCTCTGTGGTAGTGAATAGGCATTTAATTTCATCTATGTGGCCACAGCACACTATAATTATTTTCTTTTATTTATACCACTCCATTCAACTCAATTAATTGTTCTAGTTACAGAACTCCTAATTTCTATCCAACTGATTAACTGGAGAATAATCCAAATACATTTCAAATTATAAATCTTTCATGATTTGGGAGATTTTATACAAATGTACATTTGACAGTGCTAATGTAAAGCAAATATCAAAGTTGATTAAACATTCTCAAGATAAGAAGGATAAACCCATTGGATTATTTTATAGATTTAATCACCAATCATAAGCTGGTATAAACAGAAATATTTTGATGTTCATCTACCTTTTTTTAAATGATTCTTTGGGAAATATCCTAAGACTATGAAAGTGGGTCAAGAATGTATGCACAAACATTTGTATTCTTTAATGTGTAAATACTAATTTATTTATTGAAATAATACACTATTAAATATTTATTAAATAAATTAACATTTTGCTGAGCTTCCCTCTAAAATCATTAATATAATCTGTGACTATTGACATAGTCAAGACTGTGATGGTTTCCTGTCTATCTTCTAATTGTTTGCTAAGTGTTTTTTCAACAAGCTTCTTTTTTCAGTGTTTCCTCTTGTTGTATAGCAACTCTCTGGGAGTTTCATATAGTTCAAGAGTTTTTGAAATCATGAAAGTTAAACTGAATCACAGAGTTCTTGTTTTCCAATTCCATTATTTTACTGACGAATGTGAGAATTTTATTTATTTGACCAAGATTTTGGAACTAGCATTGTCTTTACATAAAGGTAAAAAAAGTTTTGATAGATAAAGTTAGTTATTGAAATTATTCATTAAATTAAATTCATCAAGAATTATAAAGTTATTCACTAAAATTATTTTAAAAGAAAAAATTGAGTTTGAAGGGCAGGCTTTATAAACTTGGGAAAAATAAACCTGTGTATTTTCTACTTTGTCTAAATACATAGTGACCTTTATAAATGATCATCAAGTTGAAAAAAAGGCAGGAATTTTGTTTAAAAAGCATAAAACCTGAACATATACAGCAGATTTCTTTGTAGGTGTTATATATTCATCCCATAACTATCAGGTACACTTTCAAATAGCAAGATAAATGCAAACAATAAATAAGTAAGCAGACAGGTAAATAGAAACAGCAGAAGTGAAAAAGTGAACACTTCCAAGAAAGCATTAAACCTGTCCTCCCTGCTGGAAAATGAGCAGAATGCATTCAGCAGCTGAGAATATGCGGCTGCACGGTGCTCTCCCAGGTAACGTGCAAATGAGATTCAGCAACCAGGGATGACATCCCTGCAAAGTCTCAATTGGTCTCTCTAAGGCTCAGATTTAAAATATAACACATGCATTTGCTCTCTTGTTCTGCTTTGGTTAATACAAGATACCATAATTCTTTCTCTGGTAATCTCCCACAATACATTAGAGTATTTTCCATATGTCATTTAATATAATTTTCATGTTTAGTATACTCAAGCTCAAAAATTATATCTGTTTCACCAGAGCACATACACACATAGATACAAACATATGAGAGAAACTTGTGAGAAATACTTTTATACTATAAGACTAATGGGCAAATTAAACTATTGTAAACAGAAATATTTCCAGTAAAAATACTCATAACATTCTTAAAGTATTTTAGGCATTAGTTTCACTGACAACATAATTAAATAACAGGTAAAACTGGCATTATTACATTCTTACCTATCATAAATTGAAGCCCAAACTCAATTTGAGAATATTATAATTTTAAAAGATTTAGGGTTGGGGCTGGGAAGTTGGCTCAGTGGTAGTGTTTGCCTTGCATGGGGCCCTGGGTTCGATTCCTCAGTACCACATGCAGAAAAATCCAGAAGTGGAGCTGTGGCTCTAGTGGTTGAGTGCTAGCCTTGAGCTAAAGAGCTGAGGGCAGCGCCCAGGCCCAGAGTTCAGGCTTAACTACTGACTAAAAAAAAAAAAAAAAAAGATTTAGAGTTATAATTTTTTAAAGCAGATGTAACACCTGTCCATTCTTATCTGACACTGAATTTTTTATTTTCAACTAAGGGCATTTTTATTATATATAAATATATATGTCATTTATTATATAATATGATTATGATATATTATGATACAGGGATTTGAACTCAGGAACTCTTTAGACAGGTGCTCCTCAGACATTTTTTTGCTTTAGTTAGGCAACAAGTCGGTGGTAGATGCAGAATTCTGGTTTAAACAGCCTAGAACTAGACTATTATTAAACTTATTGTTAATATTGCCAATTATACTGATTGAAATAATCATAAAACAGGAAGATGAAACTAACTCCAAACTCATGATTTATACACATTAATCATGCTCAGTGCATTTTTTCCCTGAAACCAAAACATATTCATGTAGAACATATGTAAGGACAGATACAAATTATAGAATGTATTTTAAGATAATAAATTCACTTTCTTCTTTTTGCAAAAAAAAAAAAAAAAAAGAATCACCAAAAAAGTACTTTTAAGTGAATAGTCATTCTATCCCAAGGTCAAAATTGCTATAATTTAAGACATCTTAAAGAAAATAATAATTAGCTCATTTTAAATGGTCTGATATTTTCATTCTTATTTTACTGTATGTAAGAACAAAATGTTTGGACTGAGCAATCTTTTCAACTGTAAACTAAGTGGGCACTAATCTATCGGTTTAACATGAGTATTATTATGAACCTTACATTTATAATTTAACCACATTGAAGATAGAAAACGCTGTTTAGAACTGCTGGTAGTAACAGAATAAATAAATGCACTCATGCAGTGAGGACAAATCAGTAATAAATAAATGTATAAATACATAAATAAATAAACAGATAAATAAGAAATATGATTTTGCTGACATGGGCATGACTCCAAGTTTCCAACTTCAGGCAGAATAAAATATGATTTTTCATAGCTGGCAAGAAATATGTAAGACTATCTGCAGATGAACTCTGTCAGACAAGCAAACCTAAGTGAAAGCTGAGGCAAAAACAGGATTTGTGCACTTACGTATGTAGAAAGCCACTTTTCCTGCTGGGTATGTCCATCAAGACATATATCTTGGAATCTTGGTTTCTGTAGTGAAGATAGATAAAAGCTAAGTGGTGCATGCTGCCTGTTAGAATGGTATAGCATCAGTGATATGTCTAGGGGGAATCAGGTTTGTGGGAAATGCTTTTATTTCATACATGGCACTCTTACTGCTTGAGCTATATTTCCCCTCTGGCTTTGTTTTTAAGGCCTTATTAAGGATAGAGTCTTCTGGACTTTTCTTCCTGGGTTGTCTTGGAATCACTATTGTTTGGTCTCAGCCACTTGAGTAGGCAGGATTCAGGCATGAGCCACCAGCACTCAACTTCAGGTTAGTGTTTATCACCATTTTTCTCTCTGAACATCTACATTTGGTCTCAGAAAGGACTCAGGCAGGCCAAAGTTCTTGACTTGGGCTGTGCTCCATAACCCCCCATGATTATAATGAATTTCTTTTGTAACAGCAGTGCTTGGGTTACTCAGTTGAATCATAATTCCCTCTAAGGAGAGAATTTTCTATCAAGAAGTGTATAAAATACATAAGTCCATTTACCCTCCATTAACATCTTTCCTTGTAACTATTCAACAGGGCATCAGTGAAAGTTAAACATGTTAAAGATAACAAGGGCAAGTGTAGGAAGGAATTTTCCCATGTTTGTTTTCCCTAGAAATGCTTAAGTGATGTTAATGGGATTGAATGAGGATTGTACTAACTAGATACCTTAACATTTTAAAAGATCTGTGAACTTTTCAGTGAAAAACAAACCTTTCCTGTTTGTTTTTTACTTTTTTGAATTTATTGTGAATGAAGACTGAAAAGTATAGTGTCTACTGACAAGCAACAAGAAACTATTGATGGGAAACTTCTGGTGTATTTGTCGACAAACTTTGTGTTATTTTTGCTAGAATGATTGGTGGGCATTGAGGGAGCCATGTCTCAGACCCACTGACAAGGGTTGATCAGAATGCGTGTGCACCTAATTATTTCCAATTAGAAAAACTCTCCAAAGTATAAGACACTGCTTTAAAATTATTAAAAATAAAGCACACGAGGTCATAAGTAATCATGGTGAGTGTAGCTGTTCTTGATGAGGTGTAATCAGGAGGCTAGCATTGCAAGTTCTACATTCGAGTTCCTCTGCCATTCATTACCTATGTGATGCAAATGAAATCAGTAAACTATACAAATGTATAGAAACTATGAAATGTATATGAATGTTCCATATAAATACAGAATAGAAACTAAAAATTATTAGAAACTAAGAATTATGGGTACAAACTTAAGATAATTCAATCTTTGTATAATTGACCAAACAAAGAAACTATATAGAAGTTTAAGAATTACTGGCTTTTCTTTTTTGCCTTTTCTTTTCCAGTTTGTTCTATAAGGAATCAAACGTCAATGAACTTTTTTTATTTTGCACATTTTCTTATGGATACATTTTGCTAGATATGTTATCATTTTTATTCATTTTTAATTTTTTTGATATTTCCTATTTATCTTTTTAATTATTAATTTACATTATTCTTATTACAGAGGTGATGTGCAGAGAGATTACAATTACGTGAGTCAGGTAATGAGTACAGTATCTTTCATACAGTGTCCCTCCTTCCCATCTCCACCCACAAGTTGTATAGTTCACTTTCAGAGTGCTTCACTTTTCACCATTTTTCCTTTGAGTTCTGTACTCTCCTCCCAATCCTTCCAAAGTTGTACATTTGGATACATCATACATAGGTTAAAGAAGACAGAATCATTAAAAACTAAAAACTAAAAAGAGAAAGAGAAAAAATAAAGATCTCTTCATTCCACATCTTGAAGTTTGTTTCAGTATATATATATATATATATATATATATATATGTATTATTTTACATAAATATGAAGAGGCATGTAGGCATTGCACCCTTGAATTTCTCTCCTGAAAGTATCGTCTTTTGATCTCACTGTGTGAGAGTCAATAGAAACCTGTTAAATTTATCATATCCCAGTGTATTTTAGTTTTGTTTTGCATTAGATTTTTAGGTGGTTTTAATTTTTGTCTCTAATGGGGTCTTAAATTCTGGCCCAATCACTAGTTATGAATGTCTTTTATTTCTTCAGAAATAGTTAATGCTACTGTGATTTCTTTTTTTGTTTGTTTATAGGAATTTAAGGTAATTTTAATATAACAAGACTGTATGTTGATTGATTTTTTTTAATTACGGTAGTGAGACAAAAAAGGTATTTTAACATCCCTCTCCCCTCACCAGAGTATGAAATCCAAGTTGGCTGGTAGCATTGACAGTTTTGTTTTCAGAATTACACAGTATATCAATTTCTGATATGTGGGTAATTTAAACATATATGGTATTTTGGTCGTGCTGTTTTAATGTTTAAACTTATGATTATTTGTTTGTTTATTCTGATGGTACTAGAGGTTGAACTCAGGGCCTTGTGCTTGTTTGGCAAGTGTTCTACATCTATATAGGCTATTTTTAAGATTGGGTTCTTCTTTTTGCTTAGGTCTGCACATGGGCCATAGTCTGTCCATTGTATACTGCTTATAGTTGCTAGAATGACAAGCATACACAACCATACCCAGTTTCTTCCACCTTGATAGAATCTCATGAATATTTTTGTACAGGCTGCCCTGGAACCATGATCCTTTCAATCTAAACCTTCTGTACATTAGGAGTATGGCCATTCCATGATATTCATCTCATAAACTCTCCCTGGGCTGACTTGAAACTGTAATCTTCCCAATCTCAGTTTCTCAAATAGGATGATAGTAATGAACCACCATGCTCAGGTTAAAATGATGTTCTAATGAAGTTTTTGTGGAAACTCTGAGGCTCATGATATGAAAACCACCACTATAAAATAAAAGAAATCTGTCTTCCATTTCTGTCCTGAACTCTGTACCAATCTGAAGAAATCACAGCCTTCTTCTTAATACTTTTTACAATGACTTCTGCTCTCCATTCCAGCTGTACTAGGGTTTTGAATATCACTTTTTGACAAACTCCAAGTATTAGTAAAGTTCCATATTTTTACCAAATAAATGCATTAATTAAAGTGGTGTGAAATGGGTCTTCATACACACAGATACTTATCAAAAGAAACATGAGAGGAAGTCAATGAACGGAGGTAAAATAGGATTAGTGAGGTAATAGCTATTTATGTACCATGTTGGTCTTCATGTTAATACAGGAAGGACAAATAAAGAATTTAAAGTGTAGCAAGGAGGGCTAATTCTTAAAATCAAAAGTGTAATAAAGGATCATAGTAGGAAGCATTTTCTGGTAAGAGGTGCCTTATCAACATTTCCTGAATCACTGGATGAGAGGATAAAACACAAGATCCAACTCAGTTATAAACTTCGAAAGGGCCTTTGATGCACATCACATCTTAGAAAGTTGGAGAAGACACTGAAAAGTGTTGTCGTGTCATGGTCCCCTGAATTATAAAAAGGAAAGTATGTAATTCATGTGCCATTGACCGTGGCCAGGAGGCGAGGTGGGCTGTGCACATCCTGAGCTGGCTGATACTTTCTTCTTTGATCTAGCTTTTAAAGTCAGTTGGTTTCATCCAAATATCTTACAATCCTTGAAATATTCTTTGGCTCCTTTCGGCACAATGACTTCTCCTGATCTTCTCTTCATCTTCATAGTAATATTTGTTTAGTAAATGTTTCCAACACCTTCTTGTGTGAACCAGATTCATCAAAAAAGCCAAATAGAGTTTGGAAACTTGTTCATATACAATTTCACATATTTACATGAAGCCTTAACCTCTAAAGAATACAACATGAGATGCTAAGGTACTGATAACCAAATTTCCTCATCTTCCTCATTCCCCTTTTCCTAAAATATTAATAAAAAGGGGTAAACAGATAGACTAGAAGAGATAAAACTAGGAGTTACATTTCCTTACAGAACTGCAAAATTCTAATGATCAGATTCTTTACATCTGTGCCATGGATAAGAACATGGATTTTAGAGCTAGACAGAATGCTTAGATATTACTTTCACATGTTATTTTGAAAAAGTTACTTGATTTCTGTTCAAGTTTGTATCCTTATCTGCTGACAATATTACATACCTCATGTGATTGTTTGTGGTTTAAACTGATTAAAATATAGAATTATTATCAAAATGGCCAGCATATAATAAGTGATCTGAAAGTGGTAAAGGAATCTTGCTATCAGTAGTTATAATTATTGTTGGTACTATATTAGGTTAAAAGACTGAAGAATATGACAATTTATTTCTGATCTGCCTGATTTTTACTAAGCCTGATATCAGCTTTTCTGATGCATTATAGAAAGAGAAAAGGGAATTCAAATCATATGTTATCTAATTACTATTTCTTTTATTAGGAAATATGTGTCAAGGGTTTCAAAGTCATCTGAAGAGATGTATAGAAAATACAAAACATGAACATATCTCAGAATCCTTATGGAATATTGATTTTTAAAGCATTTTCAGGACATTCAGACATATTTTCACTTCGATGAAACAGATTTTTAGCTAGGGATGGTGGCACATACCATCCCTAGGAAATCTTAGGATTTCCTAGGTTGATGTGGGAGCTTGGAGAGTTTGAGGCCAGTTTGGGATACATAGTTAGAAACTGTCTCATAATTCCATAGCATTATCTACACTTTTGGTAATAGCTTCCTACAGTTCATGACAATTACAATTTTGATAAATAGCCACAATGTATAATCACTTTATATCCAAAAATAAAAGGTTTTAAGTATAAATTAATAAAAAGTGTTAACATTTGTACCTTTTGCTATTAACTTTTAATAATATTCAAATACACTTTCCTTTCCTCACAAATTTTTGTAAAAGAACCGTGGCTGTACTGGAGCTTGAATTCATGACCCCATGTTTATTCCACCATTTGCCTCCAGTCTATTATTTTCAGATTAATTGGTAATGGGAGTTTGGCCAAATTATTTGCAAGAGCCTCAGATCTCAGCCTTCCAAATAGCTAAGATAATAAGCAATACTCAGTTACATTTTTTATGACGCCAAATTCTAACATTTGCAAATTGTTTCATTCACTCATTTATTCAGTAAGTATTTTTGAGAATGTACTGAGTCAGGCATTGAACTAAACCCTAAAGACAGAAATATAAGTTAAAGGAGATGGTGATTTCTCTCACAGGGCAGAGTTCATATTATCTTTGTAGAAAGATACAAAGGAAACCAAGGTTTTTATGTTGTAACAACAAATGTGCTGAATAATAAATCAAGAAAGCCATTTCATTTACATTAACTACAAAGAAATGAAGTAGCAAGAAACAGATGTGTCCAAAGAAGAAAATTATTGAATGATATTATAAAACATTGGTGAAAGTAATGGAAGAGAATACTTAAAATGCAACAAATCCATAAAATACAATAACTAATATTGGTTAAGTAAGCATAATACATAAAAATAATTTACAGATTAAATATAATTCCCTTCAATATGCCATAGAATTCCTAATAAAAACAGCAAAATTTCCTAAAATAGATATGAGAACATCCAACCCCAAATGGTCAAAATAACCCTGAGCAAAAACAAAAAAAGAAAGAAAAAAGAAAAAAGCTTGAGAAATCACAATATCTGACTTCAATACATGCTACAATGATATAATAACCACATAGTTGTAAGTTCAATTATGACCTTATTTGTAGGAGCAGTACATTGCACTGTTGATTGCTGTGTATTGACACAGTGAGGAACACTGTCATAAAGCTCTGTGTTGTGTGCAGTAATTTGGCAGAAGAATTTGGCCAGAACAATATTCTAGGCAAAGGAAACTGAAAGTTTGGCAACCCAATGAGAACTGTAAAGAAAGCCTTAAAAACCAGCTTGGTAGGAAATAGCTACTTTTAGATAAGGCTATCTGAAGAGATGGACTGTGATTCTGATTTGAATGAGATGGTGTGTAAGCACTTCCTTAGGGTCTACAGAAGAAGTGAAGACCAAGGTTCTAGTGCGAGGATAATTTTGGCCTGGGTCTGACAGTCATATTCAAGAGGGAGAAAAAGGAGGAATAACAATGCTCACCAAGAAATGTACTCATTACCTTACTCACATAACTGTAACCCCTCTGTACATAATCTTTACAATAAAATAATTTTTTAAAGGGAGAATAACACTTTGTCATATAATTAAATAAGCCAAGTCAGGTAGGGCATTCCCACTCAGGGAAAGAACCAGCATTTGATGTCAAGAACAAGGGAAAGTTACCTGCAAAAGAAACAGCCACATGCTATAACTTGAATCAAGTCTGCAAATAATCACTGTTCTGCAATACAGTGTTGGTTGCAACACTGTGTACTGGTTGCAAAGAAGAATCAGGTAGACTACTAGGAACACAGAAGATGTGCTTACACAAGAGGTAGCAGGGAAATAGATATAAATAGGTGGATTTAAAATATGCTTCAGATATGTATTGACAGGGTTTCCAAAAAGTTTTCTGAGAGTGAGAAGGTAAGGAGTGAGTGATAGAAAAAAATGATGAATAATTATTGTGGATAGCCTAAATTAAATATGCAATAATATAAATATAATTATTAACAAGTAAGCACAATTCTACTTTCAAGTGTATATTTGTGCTCAGATCAAGGAGCATCTAACTTTTAAAAGGGAAACACTGACTGATATTATAAAATCGTAGAATAAATAATGTATTAAATCCATCTTATTATCTCTAGGATGCTTAGATATGACATATGCATAGTAAATGTACAGGAAAATATTAATGAACAACTCAATCAAAACCTTTTCTGTGAATTATTCTAACTATTTCATGAAATGTCTGGTTCAATATAAAATAAGTTTGATTACCAGGCAACTATGTCATCTGATCTCTCATTTATGGTTCAATTACTCCTGTAATATTTACCTACTTGGTGATTAGCTTATGACAGGAATTGTGCTAAGCAGATAGTAGGCTACAAAGTAGGAAAGCCAGGATGAAAAAAAAATCCAATGACAGCACAAGACAAAGAAACATAATGTGGACTGAAAAGCAGAATGGGCTTCTCTCTTCTCTGAGGTAGAAAACAACATTCTTTTTGCGACAACCTTGCTATGTAGCCAAAGGTATACTAGAGTTGTCTGTTCTACTGCCTCAGCCTTCCTAGTGCTGTGATTACACACCTTTTTGTCCCCTATGACACACACATGCACACACACACACACACACACACACACACACACACACACACACACTCATACACAGAAACAGAGAGAGACAGAGACAGAAAAATTCTTGAGCCAAGTATTACAGACATGAATCTGGCTAAAATAAGGGGATGTAATGAGAAGACCCTAAAGAAGGCATTGAGGATGGAGCAGAAGTGTTATGGTTATGAAATACAGCTGAGAATAGACAGTGAACACTCTCCCCACATGGAGATCGTGCAAGAGAGGTGTGCTCAGCTTGTACCCTGAGGAGTCACATTAGTTCCTGGGGGCCAATCAGGAGTTTGGGGGAGGACAACCCTGCTGGAGCATCTGGCACAATTTCTTTGCTACCACTTCACATTCTCTTAACTAGTGCAGAACTATAACATGATCTGAATAAGTGTCTTAGATATGCTATGGATGGAAAACAAAATAAGAGAAAAAAGAAGTAGTATAGGCAAAATGCTTGTGTATTTCTCACTGAATTCAGATACCTGGGTGACATAGTCAAGGCATCTCAAGATGACTTAACTTCACAATGAACTCTCTTCAGTTATACTACCAAAGAATATGATAATGCCATTAAGTTTTAATTTTAAAATACTGACCTATTCTAGTCTAAGTATAGGCATGTTCATTATTTAGGAAATGGTGAAATAGTCTCATTTTATTTCTTGGCATGCTTTTCATGAAATTTATACTCCTCCTCTTCCTCTTTTCCCTCTTCCACTTCCTCCTCCTTCTCCCTGCCCCCTCCTCATCTTCTTTTAGCGCTTCACAGATGGCTTACCATACTGTTTCTACAATTTTACTTTTCTTTCCACTTAAAATTATGACAATCACGAGAAATGGAAACCTTCCCTTTACCTTTGTCTAACAACATAGGTAACTGTTCTTCCTTCCTAAGCAAATATTCAGAGCATGGGCCATCTATGATAAGGTGCTGGTCTCCTGTGAATCCTGGTAGCAGCAAAACTTTAAGCTATTTATCTAAGATATTTATTAAAATATATTTTCATCATTGACAGACTATCTAATTTCTATTTGCATTTATAAAAGATTGCTGCCCCATTGGGAAAGAAGTGTCAATAGGAAACATACAATTTCTTTTATGTAATTGCAGAGATCATATATTTCCCTCAAACAGCTACCTCGTCCAGTGATGACATCTAATTAATTTGTCATTTCCAAATATGAAAATGTTGATAAATCCATGAAGTTACTTACACTCGATTTATTTACTAAGATGGTTCCAGTTTCAAGAAATTATTGGCAGTCAAATGACAGATATCCTAGAAATACTTTTCCTTGTTTTGAGTTGAAGAGTGGATTGAATATAATCATTGCCTTTGCCTAATAATTAAATGAAATCTCAGCATGCTAAGTTGCACATATTTTTCATTAGCACTTAGCTACAGTGTCTATACTAAGATCCATTTATCTCACCCATTTTTTTTCAGATAAAAGTTTCAAATGCTTACATTCCCACCGCCTGTTGGTTGATTGGATAATTTGAACATCAAAGGAAACTTTCATTTAATATAAGCCATAAAGTTGTCTGTTGCTTTATTAACTCTCGATCAATAAACAAGCAATTTGGAATGTAATCAGGAAATGCTTCCGATTGGCTGACAATGTATCAAAGCCAGGCTTCAAGGCAACAGCAGGCTGTAACAAGCAGTTTATTACCAGTAGCTGTTACTGACATTAGTCAAAACCAAGAAAGATAAAATGGAATAAGAAATGTAATGCTGGAGGAGCCTTGGGCGCTGTGTTCTCTTCTTCCTTTTGAAAACTGCAAGCCTGTCTTTGATATGATAACAAATATAAACTGTTTAAAAACACCAAATGCAGAAAAAACTGAGCCTAGCCTGTCATGGAGTTAATCCATTCCAGAGTGACACACAAATAGTGTAACATCCAGCAGATATATGTTATGGAAATATTTTGAATTGGATTTACATGTAGTGAGCAAATTGGAACTTTTGATTTTTACCAGATATTGTAATATGCATGTTCTCATATTAACGGAATGTAATCCTATTTGAAGATAATGAGTTTTCAACAGGCTCTGCAATTGGAAGCTATGTGGAAAAAATTTGTGTTTTTTTTTAAACTAGCAAGGGGCAAAAAGAATTGGACCCTAAATTTACAAGGTAGACTCACTTTGTATCAGTCAGCTGCATGCTATTTTGCCTTTGGTTACTGCTTACCAAGAGATTTCTGGGAGTGATGGGTTTTAGGCTTTTTTTTCCCCTCCTTTATCTCTGGACTGTCCATCGCCATGGGCAAAGAGCAAAGCAGAGAAAACTGACAGGGATTTTTCTGTGCACACATCATTCCTTACAGACAATTGAAGCAGTCTATGCATATCTTTAATACAATTAAAAAAGTACAGAGAAAGGGAAATATACCTTATCCTTGTTGATTTGAAAACTTCTTTAAATATTGAGTACAGATTTATAGAATTATTTTTCATTACACACAGAAAATTATAAGCCACACTGATATCAAAATCAAATAGACTTAACACAAAGGGGAGATAAAAAAGAACCAAGAAGGGATTCTAGTTTTTATTGCTTTTGGAGGCTTCTGGGCCTTGGCATGTTGGCCATGCTGAGCAGAGCTGTCTTTTATCACCACACCTGGAGTTTCCATCATAGAAAAGTTAGAGTTCTCCATATTTATTTCAAAAATAAAAAAAGAATATAAATTGTTTGTTGATGCTTTGTTTTAGGGTTCTATATATCAAAATAAGTCAACAAGAACTTGCTGGTGGATTCCATCAGGGTTACAGATCATAATTTTCATCCACTTTTCTTTTTTTCCAGGACCAGGCACAACACATAGTAATTTTCTCTGAATGGTAAGCTGACCATATGCCCAATTGGCCATGTAAGGAAACATACTGAAAGATTACTACAGACCTTGAAGAAGAACTTACCTAAGGGTAAATGGTGTCTAATCAGTGCAAGATAGTTCATCTTGATTTGATTATGTGGTATTAAGCCACATGATAGGCACCTTCAAACATTCTTTGTGTGCTTCCTTCTTGTAGGTTAAGAATGTATACTTGGCTAATGCACAATAACCAATTTTCCTGTGGGAAAAGGATTCTGTGATGATTAGAATAAACCTTCCAACCTGCTTTAACCACTTGGATTTTTTTTAATTTTTTTTCCTCCTATTTTTTTTAATGGTGAAAATACCGTACAGAAGGGTTACAATTACATGGGCAAGATAATGAGTACATTTCTTACAAAGCATTGTTGCCTCCTCCTTTGTTTTCCCTTCCCATCCCTTCCCATCTCTGACCACCCCCCCCCTCCCGCTCCCCCCCCTCACCGTTCCCTCACTTCCCCGCTCCAAAGTTGCAAACTTTGTTTTTTGACATAACGTCTTGTGCATCTCATTGTTGCAATGGGTCCATCTGTATCTCTATTTAAAAATTTTGTTTGTTCCTCCACAAATTATACCAACATCAAATACAGTGAAAACCGGCTATATGGTGGGGGAGAAACATGCAAGCAACAACGAAATATCTTATAAATATGTTAGAAACAATAGCAAGAAAGAAAAACCATTTGAGTCCATACCATGGGGTTCATTTTGCCTAACATCAACTTATCTGAGATTTTCTGCTTGTCTCAGACATACACAAGTTATTGTAAATAAGGGAAACCATGGGACCTATGTTTCTTTGGGTCTGGCCTACATACCTTAATATAATTTTTTCCAAGTCTTTCCATTTCCTAACAAATGGGGCAATGTCATTCATTCTGATGGAGTCATAGAAATCCACTGTGTATATATACCATATTTTCTTGATGCATTCATCTACTAAGGGGTATGTGGGCTGGTTCCATATCTTAGCTATGGTAAATAATGCTGCAATAAACATAGTTGTGCTGGCAGCTTTAGTGTGGTCTTGTTTGTGATCATTTGGGTAAATGCCCAAAAGTGGGATTACTGGGTCATAGGGAAGCTCTATGTGGAGTCATTTGAGGAAACTCCATACTGTTTTCCAAAGTGGTTGAACAAGTTGACACTACCACCAACAACGCAGTAAGGTTCCCTTCTGTCCACATCCCCTCCAGCATCTGTTGTTATTAGAGTTCTTGATTATAGCCATTCTAACTGGATTGAGGTGGTATCGCAATGTTGTTTTGATTTGCATTTCTTTTATGGCTAGGGAACTTGAACATTTCTTCATGTGTCTATTAGCCATCCTTCTTTCCTCTTCAGAGAAGTTTCTCTGTAAGTCTTTCACCCACTTATTTATTGGGCAGTTGTTTCTTTGAAGATTTGTTGTTGGGGGATTTAATTTTTTGAGTTCCAGGTATAGTTTAGATATGAGACCCTTGTCCGTTGTATGGCTAGTGAAGACCTTCTCCCAGTCTGTGGGCTTTCTATTGATCTTGCTAGCTATGTCCTTTGCCATGCAGAAGCTCTGCAATTTCATGCAATCCCATTTGTCTAACATTTCTTTAATTTGTTGTATTTCGGGGTCTTTTTAAACAAATATTTGGCCTGTGCCAAGGAGACTTGGGGTTTCTCCTATTCTATCCTATAATGTTTTCAGAGTGTCTGCTTTGACTCTGATGTCTAAAAGGGCAAGGATAAGAACCAAATAGTTATCTCAATAGATGCAGAAAAAGCATTTGACAAGATCCAACACCCCTTTATAATGAAGGTTCTGGAAAAATTAGAAATCCAGGGAACATTCCTCAATCTAATAAAGGCTGTATATGACAAACCTATAGACAGCATTATACTTAATGGTGAAAAACTAAAGCCATTTCTTCTTATCTCAGGAATGAGACAAGGATGTCCACTTTCTCCACTTCTCTTCAATTTAGTATTACAATGCCCTAGCTACAGCAATAAGACAATATGCAAACATAAAGGGGATCCAAATAGGGAAATATGAAGTAAAACTCTCCCTCTTTGCAGATGACATGATCTTGTATTTAAAGAATCCCACGGACTCCACTCCCAAACTAACCTGATTCAAAACTTCGGCAAAGTAGCAGGGTATAAAATTAACCCTCAAAAATCAATGGCTTTTCTGATGCCAACAATGAGAAAAGCGTGGCTGAAATCAGAAAAGCAACTTCATTTGTAATAGCCCCACAAAAAATAAAATACCTAGGAATTAACTTAACCAAAGAAGTGAAGGACCTCTATGATGAAAACTTTAAAAGCCTGATAAAGTCAAAACAGAACTTAGAAAGTGGATAAACCTCCCACGCTCCTGGATTGAAAGGATCAACATCGTGAAAGTGGCAATACTTCCCACTACAAATTCAATGTGATACCTATCAATATTACAACCTTATTCTTCAAGGAAATAGAAGAACAATCCAAAAATTTATATGGAACAATAAAAGATCCCGAATAACAAAAATGATCCTTAACAGAGGAACAGTGCAGGAGGAATATCAATACCAAATTTCAAACTCTACTATAAAGCCATAGTAATCAAAATAGGTTGGTACTGGCACAAGAACAGACCTCAGGCCCAATGGAATAGAATTGAAAACCTAGAAATGAACTCACAGACCTATAGCCATCTAATCTTCAATAAGGGCACTAAAAAATAGAATGGAAGAAAGACAGCCTCTTCAGTAAATGGTGCTGGCAAAATTGGTTAATCACTTGTAGAAAATTAAAGCTAGATCCTTATATATCACCCTGCACCAGAATAAACTCCAAATGGATCAAAGACCACAGAATCAAAGAAGACATCTGAAAACATTACAGAAAGGAATAGGAGAAACTCTGGTCTCCTTGGCACAGGCCAAAATTTTGTTTAAAAAGACCCAGAAACACAACCAATCAAAGAAAGGTTGGATAAATGGGATTGCATGAAATTGCAGAGCTTCTGCATGGCAAAGGACATAGCTAGCAAGACCAATAGAAAGCCCACGGATTGGGAGAAGATCCTCACTAGCCATTCAATGGACAAGGGTCTCATATCTAAAATATACCTGGAACTCAAAAAATTAAATCCCCCAACAACAAATCTTCAAAGAAACAACTGCCCAATAAATAAGTGGGTGAAAGACTTACAGAGAAACTTCTCTGAAGAGGAAAGAAGGATGGCTAATAGACACATGAAGAAATGTTCAAGTTCCCTAGCCATAAAAGAAATGCAAATCAAAATAACATTGAGATACCACCTCAATCCAGTTAGAATGGCTATAATCAAGAACTCTAATAACAACAGATGCTGGAGGGGATGTGGACAGAAGGGAACCCTTCAACATTGTTAGTGATAGTGTCAACTTGTTCAACCACTTTGGAAAACAGAATGGAGATTCCTCAAATGACTCCACATAGAGCTTCCCTATGACCCAACAATCTTACTTTTAGGCATTTACCCAAATGATCACAAACAAGACCATACTAAAGCTACCATCACAACTATGTTTATTGCAGTATTATTTACCATAGCTAAGATATGGTTTGAATTGACACTTGCTTTCAAGCAGATTTGGGTAAACTACGAATTTTTGCCCAATGGGAATTCTCTCAAAATTATGACTGCTTCACCTCAGAGTTGTCATGAAGAACATTCAAGCCACTCGCTGGCATCATTTGTCACAATGAGGGCATTGTTGTTGCTTATTATTATTATTCCTATTATTAATGCTGAAAAATGCTTTTTAGACCTCTAGAAATTTCATTTTTAAAAGCAATCATGATACATTATAATTTTGATGTCATCAAAGCCACATACTTCTTCAACTACAAGATATTATTCTAATAATAGCTGGTGGTTAACAATTCAGTTTCTGGTCTATGGAAGGTGGGAAAATTTATCTATAGTCTCATGACCCCACTAAACTTCAAAATGTTTGTTCTTTCAGCAGCAGCAATAATAAAAATCTCTCTGGCTTTATAACGAATGGCTGAACAAGCAGTTCAGACTCAGAGTGCAAAAGCCAGTGAGAAGGAAGTATTTACCACCGATATACTAAGCATGGAGAAATAGACAGTGCTACTCTCATTTTCTACATTCACTGTGCCTTTAACTTAATACCTATTGATATCAGTGGGAATACATAGTAACCAAAAAAGTACTTTAAAATAGATTTGTCATTCATCTATTAGCACCTAAAAACCAAAGAAAAGAAGTCAGCAGTTTAACAGTTGGGAAAGATTTTTTTAAAGATTGATTCAAAAAAATCTATGTGAAGTTATTTATATCATCTACAGCTTTGTGCCTCCAAGACAAAATGTGAAGATATCAATGTTGAAACAAAACTTTAGAGGAGAAACATTAGATATTGTGAAAAGAATAATGTTCAGTTGTAGAAAGACCAAGGGCAGCACAGTGCTGAAGAGAGAGAAGAGGCACAAATGGGGTCATTTATTAGTTCTAGAAGATTACTTGGCATTTCACTGCTTTCCCTATGTTTAATAGAGAGTGAAGCAATTTGTTATGAAAGTGGTTTGTCTGGGATGAGTAGTAGAGTTGAGGCAATGACTGTGGGGATTACTTTGTAAGTGTCTGTCTTGCATGTGTAAGAAATCAAAAGGAAGGAAGGAAGGAAGGAAGGAAGGAAGGAAGGAAGGAAGGAAGGAAGGAAGGAAGGAAGGAAGGAAGGAAGGAAGGAAGGAAGGAAGGAAGGAAGGAAGGAAGGAAGGAAGGAAGGAAGGAAGGAAAGAAGATCCATTAATCTACTGAGGGGCATCTGGGTTGGTTCCATCTCTTATCTATGATAAATAATGCTGCAATAAACATAGTTGTGCTGGTAGCTTTAGCATAGCCTTGTTTGTGATTGCTTGGGTAAATGCCCAAAAGTAGGATTGCTGGGTCATAAGGGAACTCTATGTGGAGTCTTTTGAGGAAACTCCATACTACTTTCCAAAGTAGTTGAGCAAGTTTACACTCCCACCAACAATTCAGTAAGGTTCCCTTTTGGCTACATCCCCTCCATCATCTATTGTTATTAGATTTCTTGATTATAACCATTATAAATGGTGTGAAGTGGAAAATGTGGTATATAATATATATACATATATATATGTATATATATATATATATATATATATATATATATATATAATGGAATTCTATGTCTCCATCAGAAAGAATGACATTGCCCTATTTGTTAGGAAATGGAAAGACTTGGAAAAAAATTACATTAAGTAAAGTAATCCAGGCCTAAAGAAACATAGGTTCCATGGTTTCCCTTATTTGCAATAACCAGTATAAGCTGAGGACAAGCAGAAAAGATCTTATATGACCATATAAGATGATAAGTGAAATGTACCCCAAGATAGAGACACAACTTTTTTTTTCTTGCTTGCTATTGTTTTTAATGTTACTAAAATGTACCATGTGATTTTTTTGTTTTTCTTGAATGCTCTTCCCCTACAGTATAACCCCTGTTTTCACTGTATTTGATGTCCCTGCCCTGCATCTTGAATATACATTTTTCTAATTTGGGGAGGGGAAGGGAAATAACAAAATGCTGAAACAAGGATAAAGGATGACTCATTGTAACAATAAGATGTACAAGACACTTTGTAGAAAACATTACAATTTGGGGGGAGGAGAGAGTTGGAGAGGTGGGGAGGAAGGAATAATAGAGGAAAAACAAAGGAGGAGGTAACAATGCTTGATATAAAATGTAACTGTAACCCCTCTGTATATTATTTTTACAATAAAAAGCACATAAAAAAAAACAAACAAAGAGAGGGCTGGGAAGGTGGCTCAGTGGTAGAGTGCTTGCCTTGCATGCATGAGGCCCTGGGTTCGATTCCCCAGCACCACATAAGCAATAAGAAAAAAGCCAGAAGTGGCACTATGGCTCAAGTGGTAGAGTGCTAGCCTTGAGCTGAAGAGCTCAGGGACTGCGCCCAGGCCCAGAGTTCAGGCCCCACGACCGGACCCCCCCCCCCCAAAAAAAAGAAAGAGAAAGAAAGAAAGAAAGAGAGAGAGAGAGAGAGAGAGAGAGAGAGAGAGAGGGAGGGAGGAAGGGAGGGAGGGAGGAAGGAGGGAAGAAAGGAAGGAAGGAAAGAAAGAAATCATCAGGAGTGTTAGAGTCTCTTTAAGACATTCTGTTTTGTTTCTCATTCATGGAAAAAAATATGATGTCATAATAAGCTAATGTTTGGGAACAAAATCCTGAAAAATAGCTCCTTACTGGGAGATCTTACATGGATGCCATCAGTTCTGTGAATTATGATCTAACCATACTGATGAGCAATTGGGATGGGTCTTTTAAATCCCTTATAAATTATCAGGCTTCTAACACATGCAAAGAGCAATATGAACAGATGATTTATGCTACAAGACATATATATGATGCAAATGTAAATATATCTACAGTAGATAATACTCTAAAATGCAAAGCCTCAAAGAGATGAAAGTTCTTGGCATAAGAAAGAGATGATGCCTAATGTTTGGTGTAAACAAATTTTTTTAAAATGGAGCTCTTCACTGTGATGCAGAAGATGGAGGAGGATTAGAGAGAGAAAAAATAAGAACTTACATTTTAGGAATTTTATGTTGCCTTTTGTGTCCAAATGGAGAAATCACAGAGGCTGTTGAAAACATAAAATTGATGGTCAGAAAAAAATACTGAGGTAGAAGAAAAATAAGAGGCTTCTCATAATGGACATGACACAGGTCATATCAGGAAGATAGGGTTATAGAGAGCTCTGCGCAAGGCCTTGAGGATTATCACTTCTAGAGTTTTGTAAAGAGAACCTAGTGAAGGAGACTTAAGAGACATCTCCAGTGAATGAGAAATAAAGCCAGGAGAAACAGAAGCTAATACCTTCAAAGAGAAACAATGAGAAGATACAGACCATGCTTGATTTCAGAGCATTGATTATTGGCTTTATGTCTTCTTCCAAGCAAGTGCCTTGCAATTAACCTATACTTCCACATTTTTTGTAAGATAGATGATAGAAGAGAGTGCTTCGATGCTGATGAAAATAATCCACTATATGGAGATTGATCCTACAAGAACTGGACAGCACCAGAAAAGTGGAAATAGCTAAGAATATAGGAAATGATGGGATTCTAGCTGAGTATTGGCAGGTGAACTATGAGCTTCATTGCTACAAGGTAGAAGAAGATGATATTGATGAAGGCAATAGTCATAAATACCAAAATGAGTGTGCACACATACATGCATATCAATGCAATGGGATACTATATTTTGAAAAATCTCAACAGTAAATATTAATTTATATAGAAATTATGTTGAAGAAAATAAAACAGTTTAAATGTTAGATGGTTTCAATGTTAATGGGAGTTTTCACAAAGCTCTGGGCTAAATACGATCAAACAAATAGTTTTATTTATAGCTTTTGCATTTGAAGAATGACCTTTGTTTCCAACTCCACATTTCATTAAGACTGGACTTCTTATAACTCTCCCATCTCCAGTAGCTATTAACACAAACTAATATTTCAAAGTGCAGTCTGGATTCCTTCTTAACACTCTTTCAAGGGTTGAGGAAAACAAAATGTTTGCCTATGTGTCTGTGTTTAAATAATACTGTTCTATTATTGTATTTTGTCTTGCATTGCCCTGACATCTGCAGATATACCTTGGCACAAATCAAGGTAGAGGCGCCGAAATGTACCATATTGTTGTTGTTGTTGTTGTTGTTTGTGTGTGTGCATGTCTATGTTTTGTCAGTCAGAGGTTTGAACTCTGTGCCTGGGCACTATCCCTCAACTCTTCAGTTCAAGGCGAGTGCTCTACCATTTGAGCCACAATACAACTTCTGGTTTTCTGGTGGTTTATTGGAGATAACAGTCTCACAACCCAGGCTGGCTCTGAACTGTGATTCTCGGATCTTGACCTCCTGAGTAGCGAGGATTACAGGCATAAGCCACAAGCACCCAGCTTCATACTGTGCTTTTATAATTTTTTATCCACACTCCCAATAAGTCACATATAAAACCAGTCTTACCAAAGCATGTCCTTAATGAAACAATAGTCATAGCTAATTTTGTTAAATTATGAACTCTATAAAACTAATGATTGAGTACCCGGCTTTGTTATATACTAGGTGATAACCTGAGAAAACATATCCAATTCTTTTTATGGGTCCATAGCAGTTAGCTCAAGCTTAAACCATTTGTACTGTTGTTGAAAGATAATCCAGCTGTTTCCTCAGGTAATATTATTTTTTAAAATAATAATTTTCAAGTTATGTTATTTAAATGTGGGTATTTGTCAATAATTTTCTCATAATGCAACACATCAGTCTACCACTTCCAGGAAATATGTGTCAAGCTTTCAAAGTAAAATTGGAGAATTTACATTCATTAAGAACAATTCAATAGCTCCCCAAGAAACTGGTAATAATACCTGTACATAAATTAAAAGCCACTACTGTATAATGAAATATGTCAGAATTTGGAAACTATATATAAGTCAATGAATCAGTGTTTTCCAAATGAACAATATAAGTTATACAATTATATGGAGGGAGCAGTATATTTAAAGTAGAAGATTAAACAGCAAATGTCAATGTAACCCCCCAAATCAAATTTCACTGATGAACTATCAGTCTGTATATTGTAACTAATCCTTAAGAAACTACCATATTCTAAGTTTAATGTAGTATTAAAGAAGAATATTCACAATTAGGTATATGGTAAATAAAGAACTTAACTATTTTTCAACTACATGTCTGTACAAAGTTTTATTTTCTTCAAACAATTCAGTCAATGCAACTCATTCATATATATATGAGAATATATGAGAATGTCTTCTATTAAGCCAGACATGAAAGAGATTTGTAAAGTATTATTTTGCAAATAGTTGTTACCAGAGGCTAGAGAGAAAAAGGGAAAGATTGGAAAATATGGATACTAAGTTACAGTTTGATAGAAGAATTAGGTCTGGTATTCTATTGCAAAGGAAAGTTAATAAAAAAAATAATACAGGTAGTTACATTTCAAAAGGGCTAATCTCATATATTAAACACCAATTGATAAAACATAAATAAAAATATTTTTTTAGTTTTCAAAACTTTTCATAGTCTAAAGGAGCTAAAAAATGAAAACTTCATACCATGTTCAAGCAATATATTCCTGGAATGCATTTTTCCATACTTTGCCTTTAGTTTTTATGTTTAGTTTTATATGCAAATATTTGGTGATCTTAATTGGTGAACTTTTCACTATGGCCACATGCTAGATAAGTGCCTCTGTATTTAGGCTGATAGAAGAATGGATGCTTGCATTTTCCTTTTATGTTTTAATATCAGATATACACATAGTCAAACTGAAAATCACAGATGCTTACAATTCCCAGAACTTCTAAATCTCAGTCGTTTGGCTAAAGCTTCTATGGGGGTCATTAGGTGGAGAAAGAATGTGCATGCTAAAAGATGCAGGGGTTCCGTTTCCGCTCGTAGCTCTGCTCTTAGCTTTTACCAAACCTCTTAAACACATTAGGCCTGAAATTCCTTGTATTTACAATGATGATAGTAGTTTAAATTGCCTCTCACTTATTGCTAATAATCTTAATTTCATGCAATTCTGGTCAAGAATTCCCCAAATGGTCTCAACCTAAGTCAACCCAATATAAAAAGTAGAGTCTTCAAAAGCAATTTCAAGATAGTTCAGTCATTATTCATAACTTTTATTTCATAAATGCTACAAAAAAATCACAGCAACAACTTTTATTGGTGGTATTAGGATTCTGAACTCAGGGCATAGGCACTTTGCCACTTACCTCAGTACTAGTAATACTTCTTAACAACCACTTGTTGCCTTCCAGCGCTTTCCTTCCATCGGCTTACACTTCCATGGTTCACTGCCCACTTGTCTCATAATTGCACACCAGAGAAGCGAAAGCAGACATAGAAAAGCAGGACCATTTTGAAACTCTATACACCCACTTGTAGAATACTACTGACCGTTTTGTATGTTCTGAGTAGTATTCTACTGTACTCTGTGCCATTTTCCCATTTTCTCATTAAAGGACATAGGTAATGTTTCTAAATTTTGTATCACTATGAAAAAGTAATACAAAATAACAGAGATACTTTGCAATAATGTCCTATATCCTCATAATTAATTCTTTTTTGTACTGCTACTAGATCTTGAAATCAGAGCCTTGTATTTCATGGCTTTTTTTTATTGTAGTTGATGCTCTCCCAATTGAGCCACACTGCCAGTCCAGTATTTTGCTGGCTATTTTGAATATACAGTCTCATAGGATTCTCTGCCTACGCTGGCTTTGTTTTGATCTGTGATCTTCAGAACTCAGCCTCCGGAGTAATGAGAACTATAGCAAGAGCCACTGATACTCAGAATGAACTCTTGAAGTCATTTTTCAAGTTGTTTTCTCAAAAGCAGTATGCATTTTTTCACTCAATGACTTCTTTCTGTAATTTTCCTCAATTCTAGGTCTGATCAAACTTTAAATTTTGCCAAACTTAGTAGGTTATTAAATGGCATCTCAAACCATACTGAATTTATTTTCTTTTATTATTGCTTTTAGTTAATTAAAAGTTATGATCTTTGTGTTTTTATTTCCCATTTGAATCCTTTCTTTAAATTACTATTTAATGTTTATTATCTCAAGGGTGGCTAGTCCTTAACTTAAATGAAGTATAGATATTATTTTCTTCATTCTCTTTCTTACAAATATTTTCTCAGTCCTTGTTCCTTTTAAAAATAATTTTACTGAAAATGTTGCTAAAAAGATATGTTAAATTTTATTTATCAACATATTGTCTATAGCTTCTCAGTTTTAGCTTGCCTAGCAAGGCCTTAAGTGTTCTAAACTTCTTTTTAATAAGCAATAAGCTTATTCCAGAACTTTAATGATTTCATTTTTATGCTCAAATTTTGGAACCAACTGGAATTCATTTTGAATAAGGAGAGAAATAAAGCTCCACTTAAATTTTTTTCCAAATGACTAGCCAGTTGTCTCAATACCCTTTATTGAATAATCCATCTTTTCCACAATGTTTTGAAAGGCCGCCTTTATCATATCTTAAATTCATACATTTTTCTCTATTTCTGACCTCTCAGACTAGGGAGTTAAAGGTGAATGATGGGAAATTAAGGAAGAAACAAAAAAGATGAAATGGAGAAATAAATCAGAAAAACAGAAAATAATTATAAAGGAAGACTAAATTTGAGCCTCATTTTTTCTACTTTCCCTGACTGTGAGAATATCTTGCATTTGCTATGACACAGAATATTGGAAGTGTTTTCTTCCTATTCAGGAGACTTGGACTCCTAGTGCAAATTGTATAGGAAGGATCGATGACCACTATGTGTCATCATTTATCTGTCATCATTTTCTAAATCTGGAATCGGATTTTGTGGCATTTAAAGAGGTAGCTTTAAAAACTTATATACGTTCTAGTTACACATACATAAAACAAAACTTCCTTGCTAATTTATGGAATATCTGGCCATCAGCATAACTGCTTTCATCTTGAATATTTCATTTTCATAAAAAGGGACTATTTTAATTGTATGTAGGAAAGAAAAAAATACAACTATTGTTTAGTGGATATGATACCAAGGAGAAATCAGAGGGATATTATATGGCATCAATCCATCCCTCCAAAACTTTTGTATCAATTGTGTTCCTCCTTGATAAGAGGCTTCAGGCTCAGATATGGGTAAGACTCGCTGGCAGGCCTTTCTGAACTCATGGACTGAGATTTCTGATTCTGAAAAATCCATGTGTAGTTCCAAGTTGGGAGGTCATCACTTCCCTAGCTTCTGCCTAGAACAGCATGGCAATGATTTGAAATCCAAGAAACATCAGATAGGGCATTCCTGATAGGAATGTCCCAGTCTTGTGGCACCAGGCTACTTCAGATGTCTGTTTGTGACAGCATTGGTAGAAAAGGGTAGTGAGAGAAAAAGCAGGAAAGGAAGTGCAATAGCTAAGACTGAGAATTGCTTTGTGATCACATGTGAGGGACTTTCTAGGACAATGGGACAAAGGCAGGCCTGAGGCCATTACTTCTCATGTGGAGGCAATCATGTAAATAAATGGAATCAAATATTCAGAAAATGAAGGAAAGGACCATCAATGAGTCATTTCCTATAACCACTCCTCTTGTTTAATCTAAACCATTTTAAACCAATATATTCCTAAACAAATATTGAAAATTGGCTAATTTAACACAATGTGATAGAG
This sequence comes from Dipodomys spectabilis, assembly GCF_019054845.1. Lineage (NCBI taxonomy): Eukaryota > Metazoa > Chordata > Mammalia > Rodentia > Heteromyidae > Dipodomys > Dipodomys spectabilis. The sequence continues at coordinate 5,550,750 of NW_024870874.1, read as the reverse complement.
ATACATTCTTTGCAACTCAAAAAATAGAAATAATTTGAGAATAATTGTATATTTAAAAGCCTTTTACAATCCAGGGCCTGGTAGCTCACAATCGCACCTGCTTGGAAAGCTGAGAATGGGAGAATCACATTTCCAGATCAGCCCAGCCAGACAAGTTCATGAGACTCCTCAAACAATCACGGTACAATGGAGCATGTCTGCAATTCTAGCTATATGGGCAGCTATGATGGGTAGAATAATGGTTCCAGGACAATCAGGGCAGAAAAGGGAGATGCGGAGTTAGAATTTCTCAGCTCAGTGGTTGTGAGTAAAGTTTAGAGTCAAGAGGAGAGATACATACATATATATCTATCTATATACATATATATATGAAACCCAGAGGATAAATGCATATATATATATATATACATATATATATATATATATATATATATATATATATATATATGAAACCCAGAGTTAATATTGTTTGATATAAGCAGAAAGGAAATAAGAGGCGAAAGAGTATGATCCCTGTCCTTACTTTTGGTCTTGGATTTAAGTTGGTGAATTGGTATCTAAGTTGGTCCTCCTAAGAGAAAGAGTAAGTGGGTGAGGAATAACCTCAGCTTTCCCAGTTGATGAATTACTCCACTCCTCTGCTGGTTTTGACAAGACAGTATGGAACATTAAGATCTAGAGTCTCTTTCCCACAAAAAGTACAATGAACACAATGTACTCTTGAAACTCTTGAAAATTTAGCAAAATTAGGATGTCTAATTTTTGAAGAATTATATATCACTTGCTTACTATAGTTTTACTAGAATCTTGATAGCACAATTAGGTTTTTAGGAACATGTTTCCAAATTCTTAACTGTTTTGTGAAACACCCTCAGTTAAATAAAAAAAATTAATACCCAAAATATTTGAGAAAAATGAAGAAGGATATTTGATTAAACCCGATAAATATTACAAGGGATCAGTAGTAGTGTGAAGGTAGTTGACTGGCAACAAGTTAAGTTGTTTTGTTTCTTGGGCAAATACTTAAATTACTTCCTGAAAAACTAATGAGTAAAGTGGAAATTTCTTTGGTATGTATTTTTCTCACTACACAATATCATCATGATAAAAACCATCAAAAAATAATCATAAGTGAATTTACAGACAGTCACATAGAAATTGTCAGTTTGTGAAGATTTAAATAAGGAAGCCAGAAATCTAGAAATATGATTTCATTTAATGGGAGTGGTTGTCGGTTTAAGAGCTTCCAGACTTGTAAGATTTCAAAATTGTAGACTGCAAAGTAGATGATGGAGCTAAGGAGATTCCTCTCTTGCCACATGAATGGATTTAGGAAGCCCATACCCTGAATAGCATTTTAGGGGAAACAATTTCCCTTTAAAACAAAATATCTTCTAAGAAACACAACTTGGTGAAAGCAAAACCTATACAATTTGACATTGAGACAGACTTTGGCATTTGGTTTATTAACATAAATCTAGTTTTGCCAAGTATTTTTTGTTATGATTGTTTTTATTTTCTCTCTGCTGTGAATGTTCTAGTTATAAAATACCAGGTTTGGGTGACCTGCCCTAATCCAATTTTCTCATAGATATCTTCAGATTTTATGGCAAAAAGTTGTAGCCTACAAATCTTTCCATAACACAGATGGCCCAGTAGCAATGATCCTATTTTTTTTTTTTCCCGAAAATCCCTTCAATGGTGTCAAGAACTGAGTTTGATTGCTGGGCACCTGTGTTTGTAGAAATCCCTTGATCACTAGGAAGCGATTTGTTTTTCCTCATGGTTGGTCATCTGTTTACAATAATGCACACTCAGATCATCTGCCTCAAGTTGTATTACATACTATATGAAGCTAGTTTAGTGGTAATTAATGGTTAACGGCTTCAGATATCTCAGATATTAACTCTTCATAATTCTGTCCTGTTATTTGGGAATGTATGAATGGAGTGGGTGAATGAATGAACAGAGTGGGTGAATTTGGAACCCAAAGGATGTTATTTTGTGTTGTTAAGGGTATATCTGCAACATGTTGAATTTTAACCTGCCTGCAGTGCTCTAGCACAGTCCAAGTACTCTCCTGAGAAAATGCTGAGACCCTTTGTTCAGGATTTATTACTCATTCTTCCTCTGCAAGGAATGTTCCACAAGAACATAGCCAAGGGCTGGGAAGGTGGCTCAGTGGTAGAGCACTTGCCTTGCATGCTCGAGGCCCTGGGTTTGATTCCTCAGCACCACATAAGCAAAAAGAAAAAAGCCGGAAGTGACACTGTGGCTCAAGTGATAGAGTGCTATCCTTGAGCTGAAGAGCTGAGGGACAGCACCCAGGCGCAGAGTTCAGGCCCCACGACTGGACTCCCCCACCAAAAAAAAGAAGAAAAACAAAAAAAGAACATAGCCAAGGATAAGCAGCCATTTTTATAGGTTTCTATATTATCAAATCTCTCTATATAAATGCAGAAGTCAATTCATAAGCAGCATATTATATCAGAAATAGGTGAATATTGTTTATTACATATAGCCCTACAAGTTTAATTTTTGAAAGGCAACAAAAGATTTTTTCTCAAAGTGTCAACAATAAAGCATACTTTTTTTTTCTAATTTCTATTATATATGTTGAACCTTATAAGCCACCATAAATATGGCAATGAATTACCACTAACCACATCCATATTGGGGTGGGGGAAAGTGTACTTTATAAAAGTGTGTGCCCACTTTTATAAAGCAGATGAGTTGCTTCCAAATATAAATGTAAATTGAACATACAAGGCCCTTACCCTCTCTCTGGTGCTCTTTTCCTCCAGTTTTTACATTCTTTTCAGACTTGTTCAAATCACCATAAACACATTCCCTTGCACTCTGGGTTCCTGGTAAAAAAAAAAAATCATCAGAAAATGATTCATTCTTTATAAATAAATACCAAAATTGATTCCTGATTTTCTTTTGCCATTGGTTTTCTGTGTCACGTCTGATGAAAATAATTTAAAACATACTGAGGATGCCTATAAGTTAAAAGGATAATAGAGAAATGGTTATTGAATCAGCACATTAGCTGTTAGCCTTTCTGTTTGCTTATCATACAATGGGAAGTGCTATTTACTTTTTATTCTGCAAAGGACAAGCCCACTTTCTGTCTTCAAATAGTTAAAGGAATTAGATGAGAAATTATTCCAAATGAACTGTACACAGTTTGATTAGCCTAGCTGCAGAATATAGTTTCTGAAAAAAAAGAGTCATCAACATGCTGAGGTCAAATGCATTTTTATTGAATAATAAATTGGAGCCATGAATGCTGCATGCAGTGGCATATTAGTATATACAATTCTTGTTAGCAATGCAATAAGTATTTTAATTGGCTGGATAGTTTGGATGGGTTATTTTTAAATTGTCCTTTATGATCACAATATTGCAAAAGAAAGATTGGTTAAGTGGGTCACAAATGACATTCATACAGAAAGGAGAACAGACTTTTGTTACACTGATCATAAAGTTACTTGTTAAAATCTATACATCTTAAAATATTCCATCATGTCAGGCTTGGGGCACAAATAAAATGTTGGTTCATTTGTAATTTGTATATAAAAATTGACCTAAGCTAGCTGGTCATTATATGCCTGTAATCTTAGCTACTCGGGAAGCTGAGATCTAAGAATCACAGTCCAAAACCAACTCAGGAAGGAAAGTATGTGTAACTCTTATTTCCAATAAACTACCGAAAAGGCTGGAATTAGAGGCTGTGGCTCAAGTGATAGAGCACTAGTTTTGAGCAAAAACAGATCAAGGAGAGAACAGGTTCCCTGAGTTCAAGCCCCGGAATAGAATAAAAAATGACCTACAGAAAGTATTTATACTTGTAATCAATGGAAAAATTATGTGCACATATATTTTATATGGACACATACATATCCATATAGGTGTGTACAGGAATATTTTTGAAATTTTAGTTTAAAAGCATTTGAGGCTGGAGGTGTTGCACAAGTGATAGAGTGTCAGCCATGAGCATAAGCAATGAGTATGAATGTGAGGCCCTGCATTCAAGCCCTGATACCTGTGTACACATGCACACATACAAACACATAGGATTATTGAAAATGACAAAAATAGACCATGTATTTCTTTTCTCATCACTTGATAAACTATCACAGAAAAATCACACAAAATTATGACAATCCCTAGTTTCAAGAGGAAATCAGTGAACTTACTACATTATCAAATGTATAGATTCTACCCAAATGATTGATGAGTTTTTGAGTGCCTATGTTTATGTGTCTGTATATGAGAGTTTAGTGATAGATGGATATATGCTATAGTTATATCTATCTAAATTTATATAGATATTGCATATGTAAAATGTAATCTACAGATTTGGGTTTGTAAATCGTGATAAGAAACATTAGGTAATAATGGACAATTGAGGTATTTTTAGCAGGATCTTGCATTTTTATCAGTAAGACCTTCCAATGGTCTCAAACTGGATTCCTGCCAATTCTATCAGGAGTAAAAGTATGATTTTAACCCACCTTTAATATGCTTTAACCCACTTTTAATACACTTCCAATGTTCCAATGTACTATTCTACAATTATTTCCACAAATATTAAAGTAAAACCATGTTTTGTGTGTGTGTGTGTGTGTGTGTGTGTGTGTGTGGTATACTGTTACTAGCGTTTTATTGAAATTTCATAAGGGATGAAAAGTTAAAACAGAAAAACATGGATCTGTTGTAGGAGGAGATAAAACATTCTGATTCAACAGAAAAAAATGTCGATAAGCCTTGATCTCCTTGATGTATGAGTACCACTTGACCAATGGTAAGAAATGCTTCTCTGCTCTGACTGTAGACTGCACGTGGACAAAGAATGCAAGATGAGCTAATAAACTAGAAGCAGGTAGCATTTGATAACATAAATGATTGACACCATAGGTTGCTACGTATCATGGATGCTTGTTTGAGTCCTTTGCTCATTAAAAATAAATAAATAAGCAAAAGTTAGCACAAGCAATAAAACATCGGATGTGCAAACTCGAATTTAAAACCAAAGTCTCCCTTCTTCTCTTGTCTTTTCTCTTCCCTTTTCCCTGCCTGACTCCAAGCACACCTTTCTAGCTCATTACTGCAAATCATTTGAATTCCAGCACACAATGTCACCTGCTCTGTAATCTGATTACTTTATGGAGGAATTAGTATGTATATTTAATGTAGAAGGGTTTTAATCTTGATGAAAATAATCCTAAGGAACTGTGATAGGGCCGCTCATATGTCTGGCAGATATGCCAGTAACATGCTAATAAATGACAGCTGATTTATGTATCTGGATTCTTTTATTTATAAAAATAGCAAGTGGACTGATTTTTGATATTAATAATACAAGTGAATCCACTTTGATTAGACTTCTGTGGAGAGCTGTGCATATCCGGCATTACAATTAAATCTTGTGATGTGGAATGGGAATGACATGCTAATGAAGCAAGCCAGTGAGCCTGAACCAGGAGTGTCCAACATCATTATGGGATATCTTAGATGAAGAGTAATTATAAGAGGAACACTGAAATGTCATTAAAAATCTTCACTAAGAGATTTAACCTACTATTTCGTACTAATGCTGGATTTTTTTTCAGCAACATAACTGAACATAAAGTTCCTTTTCAGAATTTACAGGAAAAGGCTTTTTAAATAGGTCTGGATTTAAGAAAAGAAACAATCTAGTATCCTAATTTAATTTGCTACATCAAAATTCAATGGTTGTATGTAATTGAAATCTCTTTTTAATAATTTCAGATGAATTAGCAATTAGGACTTGATCCGATTTCCATGAAATTTATTAAAATTGAGGGTTGAAGCCCTTGAAAATTTTTATTCTTTTCACTCCATTAACACAATACTTCTAGTCTAAATGACTGTGTCAGTATGGTAGAATCCTTGTTTATTTATGAGAATTTGTTTCAAGGAAGTTCAAAAGAGGTAACTAATGCATATTCATAGAATTCAGTTGGTAATGTATGAATCAAGGCAGTCCTCCAAGCCTCAGTGACCTTCTTTTACAGAAAAGAAAAAGAATAAGTACCCACCTCACCTTGTTGACCCAACAAGATTCTGAAAGTTTCTCACTCAGGCAGAGCCTGAGTGATTCACCATATCTCCAACTTCCTTGGGAGGGAGATTTCATGACAAGTTGAAACTGGACACCGTTTGAACAGAACAAGGGGCATGGTGAAAACAGTTTCTATTCCTGACAGCATAAAAGGCAGACATCGAACACCGATCCAACTTCATAAATTCAGGAGACTGAAAGTATAAGAAAATGCGACAAGAACTTCAATTCCTATCACATTGACTCAGCGCCCAGCAGGAAAAACAGAGTGCTTCTCAGTGGCAAACAAATAAATTACGCACATGCTGAAAAACCAAAAGAAATATGCCAAACATTTGTTTCCCTTCTCCAGGCTCTTTGTGAAGAACTGCAATTATGCTTAACAAAAACAGCAGAGAACAAGTTGGCATCACTCTGAGACATAAATGTGTTTCTATTCCAAATATGTAGCATTTTCAGCATGTTTGGATGTGTATTATGTGCAATTTGTTCAGTGTATCATTCTGGGAAAGCCAGGTCCTGGATGGGTAATTATGAGAAAGGTAAACAGTATTTTCTGGCTGTGAGTTTCCATTTCTAAAGTTGGAGCAGCAAACTCTTATTTACCTTTCTGAGGAAACATTACCAACACAGGCCTTGCCTGTTTAGCTTCATCAAATCTGATTTTTACACAGGAACTCACCTCATTGTTTGGGACAATGCAACTCTTGACAAAATCTACATGAAAAATAGATATCTTTTCAGTAGACTGTGAATGAGTAAAAGATATATCAGCTCACTACATTTCAGTAAAGGAAATAACACAGTATTAACATCCTTATTAGAAAATTCTGAGGTTTTCTATATAGTGAAGGGGCTTGGGGATTTGTTCTTACTAGTATTGAAGTTTGGACTCAGGGCCTTTAGCTTGTTCAGCATACTTAGCTGATGCTCTATCATTTGAGCCATAACTCTAACCTAGATTTTTGCTAGTTATTTTTTAAAAGACTGTCTCATACTTTTCTGCATAGGTTGGCTTTGAATCCTAGACCTCTTAATCTCAGCATCCTGAGTAGCAAGGAGTTTACAGGCATGAGCTACTGATAGTGTTGTACATAATTTTTTATCTCAATGGTTTACTGTAGAAAACCATAAAAAAATCATAAAACTGTAAGTTCAGTAATAAAGATAGGCTTTCAGAGATATGAGAACATCTAGAGCCGATTGTTTGAATAACAAAGCATCCTGGAGGATAAAAGTGTGAGCTAGGGGTTGACTAAGGTGAATAGTCAGTTGCAAAGGTATTGTAGACAGGAAAAATCATGACCAAAGACTTAAGCCCAAATCTGAATTATGGGTGTTGTAGAAACATTTGAGGAGAGAGACTGCTAGCAAGAGGTATTATTCCATGGCCTTCAGAACACAAAGAACATGACAATACCTTCAATGAAGCAGGAAAATAGTTTGAGGGCCAGGATCTGGAGATCCTTATACATACATTAAGCAAAGTAGACTGGATTCTGAATGGTGGGTAGCAAGGGGTCTTAAGCCAGGAAAGAGCATGGCCAGAGAGAACTTTAAGTAAATTAGTCATTTTCTTGCTTTCATTTCTGTTTGAATATTTGTGCCTTGGATTCTTTTTCTCAGCTTTAACAGTATGTGTCTGGTAGACTGATGACTATAATGGGAATTTAGTCGGATTTTACCAGTAATATTGGAATGGTACTTTTGAGGGGGTATTGAACTATCACTTTTCTCACGGTCCTTGTTCCATTCATTTTGCAGCATTGCTCAGTTTACTTGAGATATTTTCCATTTACTACTATTCTAATATATGCCTGATTGAGCTAGAACAGATTTTAAGCCAGTGATTTTAGACAATGTTAAAAACTTGCCTTAGCAGGCCTTTGCTGTGTGCCTTTCAAGTGCCTAGCTTTTGTTTGATTTTATTTTATGACCATCTGAGGATTTGAATTCAAGTCCATATGCACAAAGCAGTTTATGAATACCTATATTTTGATCGATCCTTTGAGCTGTGACACCAGCCCTGGTTATTTTAAGAATAATGTGTTTAGGTACACACCTGAGCTCTGATCCACCTCATTGTAGGCTGGGATCTCATCATTGCTGGTTACTGCCACTAAATACAGATTCTCTTCCATGAGGAGTAAGTCTTTTAGACTTGTCTGCCCATGAGAACTTCTTCTTAAGTTTCTCAAGTATCTACATTACAGGTGTGAGCCTCTGATATCTTACACAGGTTCATGAATTTTTTGGGGGGGGGAGGGTCTGGTCGTGGGGCCTGAACTCTGGGCCTGGGCACTATCCCTCAGCTCTTCAATTCAAGGCTAGCGCTCTACCACTTGAAACACAGCAGCACTTCCGGCTTTTTTTCTTTTTGCTTATGTGGTGCTGAGGAATGGAACCCAGGGCCTCATGCATGCAAGGCAAGCGCTCTACCACTGAGCCACCTTCCCAGACTCCCATGAATATTTTTAACTGAACTCATTCCACAAAAACAGAATGAATGCAAGAGGTTCTTCACAGAAAGTTATACATTTACAAAACAGAATTACTATCCCTTCCTGTGTTATATGCTTTTAGCAAGATCTCATGAAGTTGATTAGAATAGAAGAAATAGAAGTGAAAAAAATTTTTAAATCAAAACAAAAGTCAAAAATAAAGAATATGGGAAATGACAGAAAATTAGAGAATAATAAATTTATAGAAAATGTAAAATGGTCTGTTATTGGCAGTTTAACAATGATCTTCACAGTGTCATTTTCAAGATCATTTACTTATCACATATTTGAATATAAAAAATATTCCACCTGATTCTAGGGTTTTTTAAACTTTAATTTAATTTAATATATGGTGTTTAATTTGTGAATAAAATATCTAAAGTTACCTGCTAGGTACAACTTGAATCCCATTCTGTCACAGGAGGTTTTACTCAATCATGATTTGATTCTTCATCTGCCTAGTTATGTGGAGGTCATGAGTAGATGTTCTTTATGTGGGGTAAATAACACAGCAGAGCAGAAGGTATGTAAGAAACAGATGTGAAGGTACTTTACAGATACTAAAACCAGAGAACAAAGGCAAAAAGAGGTATAGGAAGAAGATGGGAACACATCAATGAGAACAAAAGCAATTAGTTAAGTAGTGAGAATGTGGAAAGATTCTCTCACCAATGGCTTCAGAAAAGGCAGTCAAACTCTCTCATATAGTCTTCTTCTTTTTTGTCTTCAATGAACAAGTAAGTTGTGCTGAGTAAATCATACCCATTTTCTTGCAATAGGAAATTATAATCTGAAAATATTTGGTCTGGGACTATAAGATTTGGGAGAGAAAATTGAAGTTCATGATATACTTGATACTATAAACAAAATTGACATTCAACTGTATAAGGAGAAAAAGTCAAGTGTAATGCATACGGACTTAAAAGAGAAAACTATTCTTTCAAAACTACTTATCACTCCATTTTAATGGTAAAGTGACATTTTACTAAGTATAAAATACGAATTCATAACTTCAGCAATAATCATTTTGTCAGTAATAAGAGAAATTAGCATTTTATATCAAACTAAAAATATTTGAAAAAATATAAAGAGTTTTAGATTTTGTTAGATTTACCATAAATTCATCCCTAAGGAGGAAGCCAAGTAGGTATAGTACCCACCTTTCTCATCTTGTTTCTTTGGGCTTCTTTTTTGGATGGATGGAATCTATGTTTTTATTCACATTGAAGAGAAGCAGCATTAAATTCCACATTAATTACATGAACATATATATCACCTTCATATCACTCAAAAATAATTTAAAGAAAAACTCTCATCATAGCCAGAGATCAGTGGCTCATGGCTTTAGTCCTAATTAGTCAGGAAGGTGAGATATGAAGATTGTGGTTTGAAGCCACCTTGGGCAAGAAAATACATGAGATTCTTTTTCCAATTAACCAGCAAAAAAGCCTTAAGTGGTGGTATGGCTCATACATTAGGACTCTAGCCTTGAAAACAAAAGCTCAGGGATTGAGTTCAAGCCCCAGAAACAACATAAAAAATTGAATTTCTTAAAACATGTCTGAAAATTTATTGAGTATTCATTATGTACCAAGTACAATTTTAGAAACTGAAGATGAAAATATAAAAGGACTTTATATCACAACAAATGACATATGCTTACAGCATCATTTCTCTCTGCCAAAAGGAAGAAGATATTGTTGATGCTTTTTAATTTTTTAAGGTGGCTACTTGACTAAATTCTGGTTTATGGAATAAGAGCAACAGTGAACTAAATTCAACATTGTGTGGAAGCAATAATGGATTGCTATTTAACTTACTTAACTAGAAAACTGATTTGGCCAGATAATTCACTTATTGTGTAACTTAATGGCTCTGTTATTATAAATAAATTCATAGGGAAAACACTTAACACATCATTTTAAAATGTCCAAATTACTTCCAAAAATAGAATGTATTGATTATTATTATTGCCTACCAGATGTTATCTTTAGATGCAAGTGCTTTCCTGATACCTTGGTAGAGTTCAATGTTAACATAGTGATGCCATAATCTCTGGCCACCAGGAGCAGTTGAAGCCATTTCTACATTCTGAATGTGGATATACTGTGTTTACCCACAAGTAAAATGAAAACTAACATTTAGTATTAGGGTGAGGTTTTGCTATAAAATCTCAGATCTGCTTCTCCTGGAATGATTTTTAGTTATAATAGATGAAGGGCCAGGGGAAGGGCAGGAGTAACAAGAAGAAAACCACATTAGAAACAGATGAGCAAGATGTCAAGGGCCTTAGCACTGGGAAGACAAATAATAAGTGGTCTTCAAGGCATAACAACGAATGAGAATACTGGGTAATAAGAAGGTAAAGCTTAAAAAGAAGAAGGAGGAGGAGGAGGTGGAGGAAGAGGAAGAAGAGGAGGAGGAGGAGCAGGTGGAGGAGGAGGAAGAAGAAGACTGAGTTACTTTTGAAAGGTTTGATCAGTGGCTTCGATGTTGTAGCCACACAGATTCAAGGCAGAAGTGAACAGTGACTTTGTGAGTTGGAGGCATCTATCCTCTGAGATGGATTTGGGGACTGTGGTTAGTTCAGAACAATGAAGATGAAGGCAGTAACTTTTTCCTCAGTGAAATGGACCAGGAAGAAGTGTTAACCCCAGTAAAGAATTTAAAGGCATTAAGTAGATATCAAAGCTAAACTTGTAGTTATGACTTTGAATTTGACAGTATTCCACATAATGACTAGTATGAGCACTTATATATATTCTTACTTGAATAAAAATGTGCCGGGTATTTCCAAGAAGAAATGATGATAGAGACTGACCAGGGAGAGTTTTCTCTTGATAAGTAGCAATGTGGCCCTGGTCACTTGGGTCAGATAAAATAGAAAGCTAGCAATATGATTAAAGCAGCGTGTTTGCCTGCATGACTCTTCTGGACTGCTATTTTATAATGATCTACATTTTTTCGTCTTCCTATCATTGTAATCTTATTAACTGTATTTCTGCTGATGCCATTCACTAGCTTTCCTTCACTGTCTCAAGTATCAGCCACAGACAATCCACTATTAATTTGGAAATTAAGAGAGATGCCAACATAAAGGCCAATGACATCTAACAGTTTTATAAACAGTTAAATTCAAATATTAAAATGCATTCCTCCCATTTTCTTTTTAGTACATATAAATTTAGAAATGGATTTGAGTAATCTCTCTTGATCAGGGACTCATGTACCAGCTCTGGGATTTGGAAATAGTTCCACTGTAAAAGGATTGATCTTAATATTTGCCCTTTATTATATACATCCTAGCAGAATGCCTTGAAAACTGTGAATGCCCTTGGAAAAAATTATACTTGAAAAGAGTTCTTTTAACTTTTACTAAGTGTAATTAGCAATGTGACTATGCTGACATTAATTAGGGAATATTGTTATCCTGGGAACAGAGATAGGTATGGACAGGAATGAGAAAATACCCTGGACTGTGACACTTAAATCTAACTCCTCCTACCCATGGTTTACACTTTGAGCCTAATGTTAAGTGTTCTGTCTCTTTCTTCATATCAATCTTAAACCTGGAAGGGTAAATTGGAGCAAATGAGTAGGTATTTGCCTTCCCCCACCCAGACAACCTTTGCCCAGTGGCTCAATCATTTGTGGAAGGCCATAGAGGTGAACCTTTAATTTTTCACCAATCAGTAACCTCACCCTACTGGATAAAACCCCCCAAAACCAATACCTTCCATGGATTTTGACTTTGAGCCAATGACATCTCTCACCCCTTGAGGTGTATCATCCCTTTTAGGCCACCATTCCCTACCTGAACTATCTACCTCACCCCTTAAACTGTAATTCTATTTCCTAATAAATCATTCTTTACTATGTTCTTACATATAGCACAGTTTCCCAATTTTGAACATTGTACCAAAGAACAGAAAAACATTTGAACACCCAACCCACTGGTAAACATGCCATTCAAAGGCTATTTTTTTGGTCATTTATAATTCTCCATTTCAATAAGCTAATCACATACATGTGAAAAATAAAAACATATCTTTCAAAGAAATTGGTAAGCATGAAAAGGTGATTTCAAGACAGAAAAAAAACAAACAAATACAAGTCTTTTATCTCCAATTAACCAGCAAAAAGCCAAAAATAGAGATGTGACTCAAATGCTTGAGTGCCAACCTTGAGTTTTAAAAAAGCATAAAGTGAAAGCATGAGGCTTTTTAAAGTTTGAGCCCTGGTACAATATGCACACAATTTAAGATAAATAAATTAATTCAAAAAAGTAGCGTGAATATCACTATCATCAAACAAGAAAGAGAAGACTCAGAGGAAATCTACACTGCCAGCTCTTTTCTTTTGGACTTCCATTCTCTAGAGTTGTCAAGACAAGATTTTTGTCATTTAATCCAGATGGTCTATGATGTTTATGCCATGGACACCATAAGAAACAAATTCTATTTTCCAAATACAATAAAATATTTGAAGCAATATATAGAATACATTAAAGCAGCAAGATCATTTGTGTTAATGTGATTATTTTTCCTAAATATTTTAAGCAGTTGTAGAGTTGTTTATAGAATAATCATTAGCCATTTCTCAAATGTTTGCCTCATCTTTTTCTATTCTTTACCTAGATAAATTCCTCTCACTTTTCAAGTTCTAGTCTTACCCTTCCAAAAAATCTCAGATTGCCCAAATTCACAATAGTCCCTCCTTTTTCTGAGTTCTCAAGATTAGTTATATAGGGTGTTAACGTGGTCCTAATCATAATCTGATCTTGTACAATTCAGGTGTTCTCACTCATTGGTAATTTAACTTTTCCTTATGTGCATATCTGACTTTCTTCACCAAATTATAAACTCTTTTGGTGCAGAAATCATGACTATTCATTTTCCATATCTCCTATAGTGTCTGACAGTATTCTTCCAACATATTGATTGGTAAATAATTAAGAGGTTTTCTACACACTATCACACTTTGTACCTGAGCTTAATTAAATCTTGAAAGATCAAAGGCAAGAAAGAAAAAAATTCTCCTGTAATGTCACCATCAGCTATCAGCACTTTAACACTGATGAGCAGTCACAAGTGACTTTGAAACTTGTAAATGGTTATTTTCCAATCTCAAGTGAGGGTAAAAGATGACAAAGAGTATAACCCCAAAGCTGTGGTTTGTCATCTTTTATACTTGGCCATGCTCCAGTGGGCAGAAGAAAAACATAACCTACAAACAATATGGACACTGGTATTAATGACTAGACATAAAACTTCAGTATCTTCCTAATTAGGCCCAATTCTAGGACCACTTGATAAAGTTGTGTTGGGGAAACACTGTCCTCATATGTTTTTATGTGACATGATCTGTCACAGCTCAATGAGTAATAACATTATCTAAAAAAAAAAAACTCTAGGATTGAGTCGCCATATTTTATTGAACAATAAAAGGAACTGAGACTGAATTGTTCTCATTGGGATTCTTAGTAATATGTTCATGTGTCTATGTATGCTTCACAATATAACTAAACCCAAGATTGACCTCAGTGGATTGACCTTGATTGGGCTGCCAATCTTTACTGAACTTCCCATCAGCCCATCAACCTCTCTGTACCTGCTCATGTGTGGTATTGGACAACATCAAAGATGCCTAATCACATCTGTGCTTCTTAATACATCTACTAACACCTCTTAATCAAGTAGCTTAAATCATGCCTTATCCTGTTTATTCTATAACAACAAAATACCACAGTCTAGAAAATTTATAACAGAAATGTATTTCTTTTCACCATTGTAGAAAGGATCAAAACACCTTTACATGGGGTGAGCCCTTTCCCTGTTCCCAAGAGGGCATCCTGGAGCCTCATCCTTTGCAATGGAGGGGAGTACTGTCCTCCCAACCACAGAAAGGCTTGGGAAGAGGGTGCTCTGTAACACTGAACACTTTTTATGAGTGCTAACCCTATTCCTGGGGTCATAGCCCTAATGACACACCTTGTAATGCTGTACTGGGATTAAGGTTAGACATGAATTTTGGAGGGAATATCACCACACAAACTCTAGTGGCCACATTCAGAATCATTCTGAATGACTGTTCACTCTACTGTAGCCATAGGAGAAGCTTTTAAGTTATACAGCCACAGAAATGAATACTGAGAAGCAGAAATAACTGGGGTTACTATTTCAATTTACTGTACTCAAGGTTTTCAACTCTTCATTTGTTGATTCATTAACTTTTGCTCTGGTGAACATATAACATTGCCAGGGTGCCCCAACCTCATTTTTTATTATATATATAAATACATATTAATATATAAATATATATATGAATGCATATTAAAAATGTTGTACATAGGGGTTGCAGTTACATGAGTAGGGTAATGAGTACATTTTGTAGCAACCATTGTTACCTCCTCCTTTGTTTTCCCCCTACCATCACTTCCCTCCCCACCTCCCCAACTCCTCCCACCCCCCACCCTGACATTGTAAAGTTCATTTTCAACGTAGTGTTCTGTACATCGTCACAATGGGTTAGCCTGTATCCTCATTTAAACATTCCACAATATCCCTTCCCCTCCCCAAATTACAAAAATGTATATACATGATGCAGAACACTTGCACCAAATCCAATGAAAACAGGGATTATACCGTGGGGGAAGAACATACAAAAGAAACAAAAGAATCACATAGTGTATTGTAAGTACATTAAAAAACACTAACAAGAAAGAAAGAAAACCACTTGTGTCCCTATCTTGGGGTACATTTTGCTTAACATTATCTTACGTAGTCATATGTACATAGCCTTTGACCTCTGCTTGTCCTAGACATGTACTAGTCATTGCAAACAAGGGAAACCATGGGACCTATGTTTCTTTGGGCCTGGATTACTTCACTTAATATAATTTTTTCCAAGCCTTTCCATTTCCTAACAAACGAGGCAATGTCATTCTTTCTGACAGAGGCATACAATTCATATATGTATGTATATATATATATATATATGTATGTATATATATATATATATATATATATATCACATGTTATTGATCCATTCATCTATTGAGGGGCTTCAGGGTTGGTTCCATGAGTTAGTTATGGTAAATAATACTGGGATAAACATGGTTGTGCTGGTAGCTTTGGTATGACCTTGTTTGTGATCATTTGGGTAAATGCCTAAAAGTGGGATTGCTGGGTCATAAGGGAGCTCTATGTGGAGTCTTTTGAGGAATCTCCATACTGTTGTCCAGAGTGGTTCAACAAGTTTACACTCCTACCAAAAATGCAGTAGGGCTCCCTTCTGGCCACATCCCCTCCAATGTTGTTATTAAATTTCTTAATTATAGCCATTCTAACTGGGGTGAGGTGGAATCTCAACGTTGTCTTGATTTGAATTTCTTCTATGGCTAGAGAAGTTGAGCATTTCTTCATGTGTCTATTGGCCATTCTTATTTCCTCTTCAGAGAAGTCTCTCCTTAAGTCTTTAGTCCATTTATTAATTGGGCAGTTGTTTCTCTGAGGATTTGTTGTTGGGGGATTTAGTTTTTTGAGTTCTACGTATATTTTAGATATGAGACCCTTGTCTGTTGTATGGCTAGTGAAGATCTTTTCCCAGTCTCCCAGTTTTCTATTGATCTTGCTAGCTATGTCTTTTGCCTTGCAAAAGCTCTGCAGTTTCATGCAATCCCATTTGTCCAATCTTTCTTTGATTTGCTGTGCCAAGACCAGATTGTGCCAAGAAGCCCGAAAGTTTCTCCTATTCCTTCCTGTAATGTTTTCATGGAGTCTGCTTTTATTTCGAGGTCTTTGATCCATTTGGAGTTGATTCTCGTGCAGAGTGATATATAAGGATCTAGCTTTGGTTTTCTACAGGTGATTAACCAATTTTGCCAGCACCATTTACTAAAGAGACTGTTTTTCTTCCATTCTATTTTTTAGCTCCCTTTTCAAAGATTAGGTGGCTATAGGTCTGTGGACTCATTTCTGTGTCTTCAGTCCTATTCCAATTTGTCCTCATGTCTGTTCTTGTGCCAGTACCAACCTGCTTTGATTACTATGGCTTTGTAGTAGAATTTGAAATTTGGAATTGATATTCCTCCAGCACTGTTCTTTCTACTAAGGATTGATTTTGCTATTTGGGGTCTTTTATTTTTCCATATGAATTTTTGGATTGCTGCTTCTATTTCATTGAAGAATGAGGATGGGATATTGATAGGTATCACATTGAATTTGTAGATAACCTTTGGCAAGATTGCCATTTTCATGATGTTAATCTCCCCAATCCAGGAACATGGGAGGTTTTTCCACTTGCTTAGTTCTGCTTCAATTTCCTTTTTCAGGTTTATAACGTTTTCATCATACAAGTCCTTCACCTCTTCTGTTAACTCCTAAGTATTTTATTTTTTGTGGGGCTATTACAAAAGTGGCTGTTTTCTTAATTACAGCTGTACTCTTCTCATTATTGGCATACAGGAAAGCCATTGATTTCTGAGGGTTAATTTTATACCCTGCTACTTTGCCAAAGTTTCCTATCAGCTCAAGTAACTTGGGAGTGGAGCCTGTGGGATTCTTTAAATACAAGATCATGTCATCTTGTAAAGATGACAAAGAGGGAGAGTTTTACTTCATCTTTCCCTATTTGGATCCCCTTCATGTCTGCATCTTGTCTTATTGCCCTAGCTAGGCATTCTAATACTAGCCAACCACATTTTTTATCCCATTATTTTAAAAATGCACTCCCTATATCTTAGGGAAATTTACATAATATCCGAGAGTGTTACTTATTCATTCTGGATTAGTATTCAAATCATCAGCCTCATTTGATTCAAGGACACCAATAGATAAAGCAAATACTGCCTGTGGCCTTCGGTGGGCTTCCATTTTGCTGAGTATGATGAGAAGCCTTGGATGACAATAGTGGCAGAGGCTTGCCAGTGATTTCCAGATTGGAGATTTTGACAAGAAGTCAAAAGCTAGTCAAAATTCTATTACAGTAACCAATGCAATCAGGATAGTTTTCTGGCACTTATTATTTATCCATAGAGATGCTAGCTTGCTTATTGGGCTAGTTCTACATCAAGAACATGGGCATTTTTCTCCAGCCTTACCAAAGATTCTTCTATTTCTCAAAAATCATTTACATATAAACTAGTTGGGGTGAATTCCATGAATAGTAAAGCCTGTCTAAGCAGTAGTTCATGCAGAGTAATTAGCTAGGCTTTGCAGAAAGTTCAATTAGGATTCTTTGAGTGCAAAAAATAGAAATATAAGTTTATTTGAAAGTTGTATGGTAGAAGACAGGTAGAATGCTAAAGGACTAGCCTTGGAAAAGGAAATAATCACCAAATATCTGGATGCTCGGATGCAAACACTCCTAATGTTTGGATGATTGGCCTGCATCTCCTTTTCACTTCATTCAAGAGTAAGAATCAGTCGGGGAAAGGAAATATATTTTCTTTCCACTTTTGGTTAAAGACACAATGACAAGAGAAATTCATGAATTAATTTTATATATAAGTCTTGTGAAACATTGGAGGCTTTAGAAACAAAGTCTTAAAGAAATGGTGCATTTCAAGAATTGTGCTAGGTTTGATTAACAAAGAGCTAGACATGAAAAAGTATGCTTAACTAATGATAATAAACCAAGGGGAATTTAGCAAATATGATTTGCTCAGGTGATGTTATTATAGAGACAAGATGTTCCTTTCTTCCCAGTCTAGGAAGCATATTACAAATAACTTCAGCAAAGCTCAGGAAGATAACCCAAATGTGTCATGTATCCCAAACCCCTTCAAATTGAAGTAAACTAATTTAGTTTGAATCACACCTACTCCATGTGTGTGTGTGTGTGTGTGTGTGTGTGTGTGTGTGTGTGTGTGTGTGTTTCTGGCACTGTCCCTTAGTATTTTGCTCAAGCCTGGCACTCTACCACTTGAGCTGCAGTTCCATTTCTGACTTATTTTGTGTGGTTAATTAGAAATAAGGGTCTCATGGATTTTCCTGGCCTTTAACCATGAGCCTCAGATCTCAGTCATTTGAGTAGCTCAGATTACAGTGATGAGCCACCAATGTCCAGCTTATGACCACTCCTTGAACAACAGAGATAAGAAAAAGTTCATATTTTATTAACTTTAAGAAATTGTATAGGGAGCTGGGAAGGTGGCTCAGTGGTGGAGTGCTTGACTTGCAAGCATGAAGTCCTGGATTTGATTTCTCAGCACCACATAAGCAGAAAAAGCCAGAAGTGGTACTGTGGCTCAACTGGCAGAGTGCTAGCCTTGAGCTGAAGAGTTCAGGCCCCAAGACCGAAAAAAAAAAAAGTTGTACAAAGGAGTTGTGATCTGACAAAGCCGTTTATAAATGCAGTTTATAAATGTCTTCATCAATGTCACCCTTTCAACCGTCTCACCCACACCTTCCAAAACACCCCTTCGCTCACTGTTGTTAATTTTTAGGATATGCCTTGAAAGATTTTCCATTTAACAAAGAAGTTTATGCATGCAGTGCATCTTGATCTGTGTCATCCCTTCAACATTTTCAATCCACTTCGACCCAGTTTTCTCAGTTCTACAGAATATACATTGAATTAGTGACTGCAGTCTCATCCCTGCCCCCTTCCTTCTTCTACTCTCACACTGGCTCGGCTCTACTCCCCCTCCTGCCTTGCAAGTACCCATTTCTTGGTACTCATTTTGTTGGGCTCTGACTCAGTCAAATGTGCCTATAAATCTATAAATAAACAAGCACAAATAAATTAACTGACGTATAATAGACTCTATGAGGTTAACATTTATTATTTTCTTCTTCAAGGCTTTTCCTTTCAGGAGACAAAAAGGAATTCCAAGAGAGGAAATCAGAGAACTTTATTGAAAAAGAGAAAAATAACTGCTATGCTGCCCCCAAATAACTCAAAACAAAACAACCTGCAGAATATGAAGAACAAACCAAAACCATATGTCCAGTACAGACCAAAGATAAATAATACTTTTTATCTGTTCCCAGGAGGTTTTTGTTTTAGTAGAACAGGTTAGACACTCAATCTTCACTTATTATTTAATAATGAGGAACAGTCATTGGATTTAGGGCCCACCTTCAAGCAGTATGACCTCATAATGGCTTTCCTAATTATATCCACACAGGCTCTATTTCTAAATAATGTCCCATTCTGTGGTGCCATACAGACATGGATTTGGGAGGGCTATTCAAATTGCTATAATACCTCCAAATTTTGGAATGAGTTCTTAGTTGAAAATCATTCTCCAAAATTATTTTCTCATAGAGATGGTTACAAATGTGTAATTTTAGGGCAGTCTAAAATTATTCAGCAATAAGCATGCTCATGTGTAGTTAATAAGCAAGTATGAATAGCATTGGTATATAATAGTTGAAATATGAGAAAAAATATCTACAACATATATCTTTCTCAAACATATATATCATTCTTTGTTGTGATCTTTCTCAAACATATATATCATTCTTTGTTGTGATCTTTCTCAAACATATATATCATTCTTTGTTATGATGGCACTCACAGGCTAAGTATCTGAAAACTTCAATTTGGACATTTTATGGTTAAACAGAGACTGTTGCTCCACTTGCTTATTGGTGACATCACTTTTCAGAGCACAGAAAATTAAGTAAAACATGGGAGTGATTCTTGGTAGGCTTAAAATTTCTTCCATGCTTAAATAAATTAAGCTGTTTTTCAATGATTTATGTAAGGTATAATTAACAAATTAATACATATGAAGATAAGATAATAGAAAGCACCAAGCAGTAATGTAGTTTTGAGGTTTTTTGAAAATCATTGAAAGTAATGGCAAAGCTATCTGTTCTAAATTTCTTTTAATTAAGCAGTGTTTAGAATAACATTTTTTTCTCATTCAATCTGTCTCATATTATTCCTGCATGCTTTTCATCCTTGTACTCTAAGGAAGTGTTCAAAGAATGTCACTATTCTGTGTAGCATTATATTTATTAATTATAGAAAAAACTTGGCCAGAGAGTTAGAAACATGTTTTTGTAAGACTTGATGGTTTAAATTCAAAAGCTATTTCCATGAGTAATGTTGGTCATCCAAAATGTTAAACATTGCCATTATAATACCCAGTTAGCTGTGTTAGAGAAGTAAAACTCATCATTATAAGACAAAGCATGAGATACCACAAAACCTAGGTGACATAATTTATGATAATCATTATGTGAAAAAGTGACATTACTTATTAATTTATTGTAATTTATATTTATGCACTCAGACAAGAACACAAAATACAAGTTGTACAATGATTATTTCATAGGTAATAAAATAACTACAGAGCCAATAAAAAAAGCCATTCTCAATAACCATTTATTCATATGTATCAAAAGACAAATGTGGAATAGTCTTACAGTATATTGCAACTTTTGCTTTCTGGGAGATTGTGAGAAGTAGAGAATTAAAGACATTTTAAGTATAACCAGATCTGAAATGTAATTTTAAACCAATATTATGACATTAACTAAGTGAACATTGTCATTTCTTGTCATACCCTGAGTTTCCATCAGTTGTGATCCTATTGCTGGAAAGGGTATCTGAAGCTAGGATAAATTGGAGCCCTTCTCATTTACAGTACCCAAAACAACTCTGTGAGGTCTAGGACTGACTTGGGCCTGCATACCTTTCACAGACTTTATATCATCTGGTCAGGATAGTGACATTTGTCTTTCCTGGATGAGACCCAGATCTACCATGACCTATTTGGGGTTATTCTGAAAGAAAGCAGAATCCTCCAGCTCTTTCAACTTGATTTCCTGTGATTTCTTCCATCACATCCTCTTCCTGGAGCTGTTAACTCCACGACCCATACTATTTTGTATAATATTCCCTAGAAACGCTTAGATTTTTACCTAAATCATTCTTGCTGGATAATAATGGTTTGAGACTGAGATGGTAAGGTGGCCATGCATAGAGTTAAATGGGTACTTGGTACATCAGTGAGAACATTTCTGATTAAATATATCTACCATGGCATGCCTCAAGCTTTGACCTACTCCAATAAATCTTTATTTCTAACAGGAAACGAAAGTTCTACAGACTACTGGGTTTGTCGTCAACAGCTCTTCTCTGTCTTCCTCCCTCATACAGAATAATTTTCATAGAAACTAGGCAGAATAATCCTTACAAAATCTAGAGCTTAAATAGGACATAAACAATGAAGGAAAAAAGTAGCTGTTATTTCCTGATTGCTCCTTCAACATTTTAAAAAATATTTTGCTCTATTCCAGGAAGAATTAAACTTCAAAGCAATGCTAAACTGTTCTCTCAACTTCATTCCTACCAAAAAAAAAAATTAAATAGGCCAGGTACCGGTGGCTCAAGCCTGCCTGGGCAGGAAAGTCCTTGGGACACTTATCTCTAATTAACTACCAGAAAACAGGAAGTGGGGCTGTGGTTCAAAGTGGTAGAATGCTGGCCTTGAGCAAAAGAGCTCAGGTACAGTGCCCAGGCCCTGACTTCAAGCCCCATGACTGAAAGAAAATAAAAGTAAAATACATAAAACAAACATCTAAAACTAGGGTCAAAGGTATAGCTCAGAGGTTACCATAATTCAATCCTTGATTAAATTGATTCAATCCCAAGCACAAAGAAAAAATGAGAGACAAAAAAGGAAAAAAAAAAATCTTAACCTCCAAACTATTCTAGTACGTGTTGAGTTATTTTATAATCCTGCAGTAGATTATTTTACTATAAAATGTCACACAAACACATATATTTCACATGCTACTTTCCACATTTTTTGAATTTTTGAATTACATTTTATATCTTTCTCTGTATTATTTTTCTTCTTTCCTATGTGATTTGCTTAATATTTTCTTTTCAACATCTTGCTGATTTTCTTTTGCAATTGCATTTACCTAATTTTTTTATTTTTTTGGTCATGAGACTTGAACTCTGGGCCTGAGTACTATCACTGAGCTCTTCAGCTCAAGGCAAACACTCTACCACTTGAGCCACAGTAGCACTTCTGGTTTTCAGGTTGTTTATTGGAGATAAGAGTCTCATGGACTTTCTTGCCAGGGCTGGCTTTGAACCGAGATCCTCTGATCTCAGCCTCCTGAGGAGTTAGGATTACAGGCATGAGGCATCAGAACCCAGATTAAAATTTTCTTTTTTGATTAACCTTTTCTTTTTTTTTTTTTTGACAATGTGTTAACTTCAAGCACTTTGGTGGAAATTGCGTTTAAAGAAAAAAACTGCTATTCTTCCCTAAATTATTCACTTTCCATAGCCTTTTGTTTCCCCATCTCATCTTTTTCTCTCATTTATGCTAACAATTGTCTCCAAGTGATTGCCTAGAACACCTGAATGAAGGAGCAGCTGATCTGGCTAAGTTAATATAGTTAGACTGTCTATCCCTGACTCATACTTTTCCCTCACAGAGTAAACTGACTTCCAGTTTTGTGTGAGGATCCATAGACTTTGCCTACAGATTCAGGTCACTTCTAATATCAAGATGGTTTGATCTAAGATGGGAACTCCAATCTGTCTTTAGAAAAAAAAGTAGCTTCCAAAAGAGATTAATTTTACCTCAACATACATAAGGTGATAAGCTGCTGTATGGGGAAAAACTATGAACATACTCTACAGGTAGTCTCACTGATGGTATTTTTCCCACCAGAAGGGGACTCCAGCTTGCTAGGCTTGACAATACCCTGCTGAGTAATGTCTCCAGCCTTGTTTCTCACTATTCATTTTTAGGACAAGGTCTTGCTGAGTGTCGGAGCAAAGATCTATCTATTTATAGGCTTCCTACCATTGCTGGGAGCTCAGCTAGGCTTGTACTACCCCACTCAGCTTCCTTTCTATGGAAATGGAGTCTTGAGGACTTTTCTGCCCATGCTGGCCTGGTACTGTATTACTGTCCTCCCAATGTCAGCTTCACATGTAGCTTGGAATAACAGGTGCATACCCCTATGCCTGATTACAGGTTGATGTGAGGTCTCCTGAATTTTTCTGCCTGAGCTGGTCTCAAACCTTGATCCTTCAGTTAGCAGCTTCAAAGTTAGCTAGGATTACATGTGTGAGTCACTTGTACCCATCCTTTTCACTTTTACTATCTAGTCTTCATAGAATGTTTATGCATTGCAATATAATTTAGACAATATATTAAAGAATATACATTTTGGAAAATATTTTCCAAAAAATGCATTTATGTTTCCCAAACTCAATATACTTTAAATCAAATGAAAGAGAAAATATGGAGGTTCCTTCCTTCCTTAACCCTTCCTTCCTTCCTTCCTTTCTCTCTCTCTCTCTTGATTTCTTCCATCCTTTCTTATATATTTTTTTTTTTTGGTCTAAGATCAGGGCTCAAATTCTATACCTGGTGCTTTTGCTCATTGGCTAGAGCTCAACGAATTGTCTTTCAGACATAACTGGTAACAATGATAAGATGTACCTTGAGATATATTCAAACATAATTATGAGAAATATAAAACTCTCATCATCATATGTAAGTAGTTTTAAAAATATTTCATGCATTAACAAATATCTATGATATTGCCAGAGCTTGGAGAGCAGTTTACTATCTCAAACCAATTGTTTTTCAGTGACTATATTTTCACCATTTTACACATTAATATAAAAGTTTTACTTTCTTTTTTTTGGGGGGGGGGGTCAGGTCATGGGACCTGAACTCTGGGCTTGGGTGCTGTCCCTCAGCTCTTCAGCTCAAGGATAGTGCTCTACCACTTGAGCCACAGCGCCACTTCCGGCTTTTTTCTTTTTGCTTATGTGATGCTGAGGAATCGAACCCAGAGCCTCAGGCATGCAAGGCAAGTGCTCTACCACTTAGCCACCCTCCCAGCCCTATATAATTTTTCTTATGTGTAAGTTGTTTAATATTTTACTTAGGTTCAGGAAATTGGTCAGGAATTTTAAGTTGATATAATTATTTTCAGTTAAGTGAGAATATGCTCATCATTAGTATTTTCACGTGGAATATCTAATTTTTCAGATACAAATTTTACAGTTAACTAAAAGAGGCTTGTATTACAAATTCTGTTGGGAATTTTTCTCATTCTTCCTTAGAAATTTTTGTTTTAAAATAGTGATATTGTATATGTCTTATAATATAGGTATTATATTACGGTAGCAAACAGACAAATAATTTAGAAAAGCTAAAAATGTACCTAGGAGCTAGAGGGGGGAAATGCTTTGTAAAAATAGTATGATCAGAAAGTTATGCTATTTAGCCGGGCATCTGTGGCTCACGCCTGTAATCCTAGCTACTCAGGAAACTGAGATTTGAGGATCACGGTTCAAAGCCAGCCCGGGCAGGAAAGTCCATGAGACTCTTCTCTCCAATAAACCACCAGAAAGCTGGAAGTGGCGCTGTGGCTCAAGCAGTAGAGCGCTTGCCTTGAGCTGAAGAGAGCAGGGACAGTGCCTAAGCCCAGAGTTCAAGCTCCACAACCAACAAAAAAAAAAAGGAAAGTTATGCTATGATTTAGATAAGTGTTCCCCAAAACTCCATATATTAAAGGTTGGTCACCCCATTAAGTTCTATTTTAAGGAGAGGAATAATGGAAGAACTAGTCACAGATTACTAGAAGCCTGACCTCAAAGGGATTATGAGAATTTGGTCCCACCTTTCTCTCACTCTCTGTCCACGAGATGAGTGGTCTTCTTCTCTGATGTATTCTTTCCATTGGGGCTTACCTAACCTGAACCCTAAAAGCAATAGATCCAACTAACCAGGGACTAGAACATCTAAAGCTGTGACTTAAATAAATCTTTCCTTTTCAGAAATGTTCTCAGGTATTTTTCCTTAGTAGTAAAAAGCTGAGATACAGGGCAGTAGATAACTATTTTGGAGGGAGTATTCTAACTCTAAACTGAAGATTAATTTACACTATGATATAAAGGAGACTTAGTAAACATTGGACTAAAAAGATAGTGTAGAAAGTACACTACAGAGTTATAGTAAGACAAACATATGATGCTGAGAAATAAACAACATATAGATGAATGGAACAAAATAGAGAATTAAATAAGCCCAAATATCTATTACCATCTGAATTTTGGCAAATGTGCAAAAGATGAGATAAAAAAAAATACAAACTGTCCAACAGTGTTGAAAAACTTGGATATCGACATGAAGATTGAAACTAGATCCCTTACTCTCACCCTTCATAAAAAATCAAAACAAAATGGATCAAATGCCTCATTATAAGATCTGAAACTTGAAAACTACTAGAGGAAACTATACAGAGGAGAAAGAGGCCTAAGCAATGATTTTCTGAATAGCAACCTACTTCAGAAAATGAGAGCAAGAATTGATAAATGGGTTTGCCACAAATTAAAAGAAGCTTCTGCACAGGAAGAGAAACAATCTCCAAAATCAAAATAAAGAACACAGAATGTGTGAAAAAATATTTTCCAGTTACTCATCTCCCAAAATTAAGCACCAAAATAACCAATAATCCAATAAGCAGATGAACATTTGAGTTAGGCATTTCTCATAAGAATAAATAAAAATGACAAGAAATACAGGAAGAAAAGATGGTCAGAATTGCTCTCATCAGTAAACAAACTATAGCAAGTGCTGCTAACAATACATAGGAAATATAAAAGGCAAGAAATGCAAAGGATGTTAGTCAAAAATCTGAAACAAGAACTACCACTTCTGGGTATATAACCAAAAGATTGAAAATCTGCACACTATGGGGATACCTGCACAATTATGTTTATAGCAGCTCTAGTCACAATAGCCAAGTTATGGAATTGGCCTAGATGCTCATGAACAAATGTATAGATGAAAGAGAAGGTGATACACACACACACACACACACACACACACACACACACACACACAAAGGAGTATTATTCTGTATATAAAGAAGAATGGAAGCCTGCCATTTGCAGGAAAATGGACAGAACTGGAGATCACCCCGCATCTTTTTTTTAAAAAAATGTTTTTTATTGTGAAAATACTGTGAAGAGGGATTACAGTTATATGAGCAAGGTAATGAGTACATTTCTTACCCAGCATTGTTGCTTCTTCCTTTGTTTTTCCCCTACCATCCCATCCCTCCCACCTCCTCAACTACACCCCTACTCCCCAACCCCCCCCACCCCCCGCTTAAACTGTAAAGTTCGTTTTTCGACATACAAAACAAAACAAAAAAATCACATGGTACCTTATAAAAACATTAGAAACAATAGCAAGGAAGAAAAAAACCACTTGTGTCCTCCATGGTTTTCCTTATTTGCAATAACAAGTACATGCCTGGGACAAGCAGAAAAGCTCAGACAAGATGGTATTAAGTGACATGAACCCCAAGATAGAGTCACTCTGCATCTTGTATATACACTTTTCTAATTTGGAGAAGGGAAGGGAAATAACAAAAAGATGAAACAAGGATACAGGTTGACCCATTGTAACAATGAGATGTACAAGACATTATGTTGAAAACGAACTTCATAATTTTGGGAGGGGGAGGGAGGGGTTGAGGAGATGGGAAAGAAGGGATGGTAGGGGAAAAACAAAGGAAGGGGTAGCAATGCTTGATAGAAAATGTAATTATTACTTTATTCATGTAACTCTAACCCCTCTATACAGTATCTTTACATTTATAAAAATATATATTAAAAAAGTTCTGAAGGGCTGGGAAGGTGGCTCAGTGGTAGAGCGCTTGACTTGCATGCCTGAGGCCCTGGGTTCAGCACCACATAAGCAAAAAAAAGAAAAAAGCCGGAAGTGGCGCTGTGGCTCAAGTGGTAGAGCTCTAGCCTTGAGCTGAAGAACTGAGGGACAGCGCCCAGGCCCAGAGTTCAGGCCCCACGACCGGACCCAAAAAAAAAAAAAGTTCTGAAGACAAATATCATATGTGTCTCATATTTGCTCTCATGTGGAATGTAGTTCTAAAGAAAAATTGTATTAACAGAGAAAGAAAAGTACTTGGTCTTGAGAATCAGTAGGAGTGAGGAGAGGGAAAAGAGGTGATTATGTGGGAGTGAATATGATAAAAGTCCATTGCATGCACACATGAAAAAATGTGAAAAAATTCATTACAATTGTAAAAACAAAGAAAAGGCTAAGGTACAGAACCAACCCAGGTGCCACTCAGTGGATCAAGAAAATGTGAGATACATACATACATACATACATACATACATACATACATACATACATATACATGCATTTATACATACATATATATACATACAATGGAATTCTATGCTTCCATCAGAAAGAATGACATTGTCCCACTTGCTAGGAAAGACTTGGAAAAAATCATATTAAATGAAATAAGCCAGGCCCAAAGAAACATAGGTCCTATGGTTTCCCTCATTTGTAATAATTCGTATATGTCTAGGACAATCCTAGCAGAGGATCACAACAGCTCAATAGCTATCTACATATGTCCAAATAAAATGATGCTTATGGAAATGAATTCCAAGATGTGGAAACAAGAGTTTTGTTACTGTTGTTGTTTGTATGCACTATATGAAGTTATTTCTTTTTTCTATATTTTTTCCTTTGGTTTATCCCCTGATGTCACTGTTTTTGATTTTGGTACACTTGTGTATATGATTATCTGATTTGGAGAAAGGAAGGAGAATAACAAAATGGTGAAACAAAGGACAAAAGGGTGAACCAATGTAACAGTTATAATCACAAAACACTATGTTGGAAATGAACTTTTACAACTTGGGGTAGAGGAGGTGTGGGGGGGAAGGAAAGTGGGAGAAAACCAAGGGAGGGGTGACAATGTATAACAAACAATGTGCTCATTATCTTACTTATGTAACTGCAACCCCTTTGTATATCACCTTTACAATAAAATAGAATAATTTTGTTTAATCCATGGCCCAAAACCTTCCCCTATTGCTTAATCTCTATTCCAGTGTTTTTTTGTGTAGACACAACCTAGATAACCCAATTCATTTCTGTTTCATTGCAAATGAAAAACTTCACTGTCGTACAGCAAGAAGAGAGTGGTGAAGTCCTGAAAGGTAAGTAGAGAACATGGAGGAGTGGCAGCTCATTTCAGGGTAAGATGGGCAATGAAATCACATATGACTTGGCAGAACTGCAGAGAGAAACAAGAGACTTACAAATAAAACTTCAAGGTGGGAGAAGCTAAAGACACAATCCTCTTCCTGTGACTATGTTCTCAATGCTAATTTGACAAAGATGCAAGAGTCTTCAAATTATGGAGGAGAAGTTGTCTAACGGTTAGCCTAGTATCTAATTACAGTAAGAGGATGCAATAATAAAATATTCCAGAATAAAAAAAAATACAAGTAGAGAATAAAAATCAGAGAAAATTATTCCAGTGATGAGCAGATACTAATGAGACCACAGTGGGAACACCATCTAGTTGGTGGAACCTTGTTAAAGGAAAGAAATCTTGAAAAAAAATGAAGAGGAAAGTTTTGAATCACAACAAGAGTCAAGTGAAAGGTGGATTATAGTCACAAATATATATTTAAAAGACATTAGCACCCTTTAACCTACAGTGGAATCTGACAAAGTATAAAATATAGATTCTGTAGTGTTAATGGGACATGTTTCCAATCAAACTTCTGGATGCATCAGTGCGAGACACAAATAAATCTGTTTACATGAGATGCAATGATTGTGGACAGGTATTAAATAGGAATTATAAAAGTTGAAAACAAGAAAAAGAGTATTTTTAGTTTTAGGGACAGAGACTATGACATAAATAACATGGGTAATTCCTAAAGGAAAAAAAAAGGGCTGGGCATGTGGCTTAGTGGTAAAGTGCTTGCCTAGCATGCATGAAGCCCTGGGTTCAATTCCTCAGTACCACATAAACAGAAAAAGCCAGAAGTGGCACTGTAGCTCAAGTGGTAGAGCACAAAGGAATCTCGGGCAAAGGAATCTCTGGGACAGTACTCAGACAGGCCCAGGACTGGCAAAAAAATTTAAAAAAAAGAAAACAGAAAACAGAAATTCATTGTTAGAGGTCTATGTTAGCTAATAAATGGGGGGAAAAATCCTATGGCACCTCAAAAGGTGATAGATGTTTATCATTTGTTCTGCATTATCTCAGTTCAGCTGAGTAAGGTCTAATGAGCTATAGATAAGATTGGATCATTTCCACTTGGGGATTTATTTGGAGAGGAAAGAAAGTAATGGAAAGTAGTCAGGGTGTGATAGGAAAATTGGGGACAATGGTTAAGCTGTTGTACAAAACATAGCAGTCATTAACTGCTTAAGCCATCTGGACTTGAGATGTCCTGAAATATGTCCTATAGGTACAGTGAACTGCCTGCCCCTATATCTATCTGCTCATGTAACCCAAAGCAGAGCTTAGTAAGCTTTGAGAATAGCAGCTCTTCTCTACATGTCCAAAGGAAGAGAATCATTCAGTAGGAAAGGCTTTTGAACTTACTGCTATACATTGAGTGAGTGATTAGTTTTGTCTGATTTCTGCCATCTCTGGTACCTTCACACTTGACACTGTGTTCCTAGGCCCTCCTGTTCCTAATGTAGTCTCAGGAGAGAGAAGCAGAGATTTAGACTCAAACTAATGCTTCTATTTTTTCATGTCTAAATCCTAAAGAAGTAACCTTAATGATCTTTACTGAATAGGAAGTGGATGGATGGTAAGGCATATATTCAGGATATAGTTTAAGTACAGATGCTGTGTTAAAGGCACAGCCTTTGCTAGGCCATTCCAAGAGCAGTTTGATCAGGAGTGGGCCATGATCTCTCAGGGAGCCTGCTCCTGATAAAACTGCCAAAGGACACGTTAGCCACACGTAGTCAAACAATCATTGTATCTATAATTTTTTTTTAACCAGCTACCCTACTTTGTCGGAATGCATTTGAAATCCACGACTCATTTTGAATTAGCATAAGTCAGTAAGAATCTCTGCTTATCTATTCACTTTAAAAGAAACATCAGTGCATATGAGGATGAAATTTAATAAGAAGTATTGATGGGGCAACACTCACATTCTCTCACCTCTTCCCCTGGGAAGGGAACTGGAGTTAATGCCGTAAGGACAGGAATAGCATCATGTGGGTATCACATCTCATACATTGATCCTCTGGAGCTTTGAACAAAGAACAGAACATTAGTCCCCTCGCTGCCCAAGGAAGATGTTAACCTGTACCTCTGTAAGAGCGGGGACACCACTAAAGTCACCTTTCCCCGCTGGACGGGCCAGCTGCCAACTGTGAATGGGAACTTGGTTAGAGTAAAAGATTCTTTGTCAGGAATGTGGAAATGGTGACATTAGGGACTAGTCTGGGCTAGAGGATAAAGCTTCAATGAAATTTGCAAGTTCATTTTGGTTTATATGCCCGTTGGAGCTGAGACATTAAATGCCGACAGCTTTTAATCTAGGTATTTTAAACACTACTTGATACCATGGACTAGTGTCACTCAACAGAGAGTACTTCAAGGACAGAGCTATCTCTGAACCAGAATAAGACCCCAGGAAGGCTGATTCAGCCCTGAGCATTTGGGACAGGGTTATTTTCTTTTGTTTCAACATTCACTTTTGAGAGAACTGGCTTTTCTCTTTGCCCCTGCTGGAGAGCTAATAACTTCCTTCACGTTCACCTTACTCTAGTCCCTCCACACAGACCAGTCCAGCTGACATAGCCTGCACATGTGCTTTATTTACACTTATTTCCACCATTCACTTACTCAAGAGAGACAGAAAAATAGCCCAAATAATAATACTAGGGAATGGGCCAGGTATGGTGAAAAATAACAACACAGAAGAAATAACCAAGTAGACTAGAGGCTGAGCATTCAGTATTAGCGAGCAAGACACAGGCAATACATGCAGAAGATTACAGCCAAACCCTTTCTCATCTCAGGCAGCTCTATTTGTTCCTGAGATTTCTAAAGATGCTCTCATTCCCTACACACATCTGAGAGTTCCACTGTGGATAACATTGAAAATAAATAATCCAAATCACCTTGGCCATATTAACTCTGCAATCCACTTTACTAGTGAGATAGAATTTACTTCAGGCCATCTAGGTCAATAGCCTTAAAGAGGGAATTCCAAAGATGAAGGCTCTCATAGAAAATGCAGAGCCTTCAGACCTGTGTAGTTCTAAATCAGAGGGCTTAGCACCTCCAAGCCCTCCAGCTGCTGTGAGGGCAAACCCAGGAAAGAGGTGGTCATTGGATATAACCTAAATCTCCTCTCTGCTGCCTCTTCCTCAACCCTGAAACAGAATGCTGTTGAGGTCTGCTACCTTGATTCCCCCTGACAGCAAAGAGACCACTCATGAGGTATGGAAGCCTGGAGGGAACAAAGGCAAGTGTGGACGTGTGTGAGCTCATACTTTGGTATGATGAAAAGTAGGTACTCTTCAAAAGGTCTGCTCTGTGGCAGAGGGGCTCGTTACTGAGAGCAGAGCTGCACTGCCCACACAAAGGCAGGTGGGGAGGGAAGGGGCTCAGTGAAGTTAGAATAGAGACAATATGGAACCAAAGATCGTTGAATCTTAAATCTGCTGGCTGCAAGCAAAGCCATTTAAAACTGTTGGTATGAGCAAAGAGCAATGATCAGACTTGGCTGGAAGAATATGTTTTCCAGTGTACTATCACTAGGTAGCTTTTGTATTAGTTTTTGGAAACATTGGTTGAATGTTTTTATATTTCTAAGCCAAACTTAAAATGAGACTGTGTAGCAGCATGATGCCCACCCCAACAAAGATGGCCAGATCTTTACACTAGGACCTTGCAACTCCATTGTTACATGGCAAAGAAGAGGCAGGCTGCGGATGGAATTAAAGATGCTAATAAGCTGAATGTAAAAGAGGGAGACCATTCTGGATTATCCTAATAGGCTCAGCATGATTGCAAAAATCCTTAGAAGTAGAAGAAGCAGGAAGGCCAGGTCTGTGATGTGATGTGAGAAGGACTCTACCTGCTGTTGTTGGCTTTGAAGATGGAGAAGAGTGCCACAATCCAAGAGCCACAGGACCAAAGGCTTCTAAGAACTTTAACAGGCAAGGAAACAGATTCTCCCCTAGAGCATCCAGGAAAGCCTGCAGTCCTCAGAAACTGTGGATTTAGTCTATTGAGACACATGAACAGATGCTGGATGCTAAATTCATTTTGTTTTAAGGTCCTGAGTTGGTGGTAATGGATTATAGCAGAAACAAGAAATGAACACTGAGCCCCAGAGCCAGCTAGACGTGTAAATGTATAGTTTTTGCATTAGGCTTTGTCTTTGATAATGAGGGGCAGGAAATCCACATACACTTAGGGAAAAGAAAATGGAATTTGTTGTCTAAATGAAAGTCATGTTATTCTTTCTGCTTGGTCAGCCAGCTAACATCCAGGTTTCATCTCTTGCTTTTTATGTGGTAGCCTGTTGGGAATGAAAACAACATTTAGCACTTATTAGAACTAGTTTCTAACACATAGTCAATTCCAACATCATGGGGCTAAAACTAAAGAATGACTTGTTTAGTGATCAGCCAAAGGTAGCCGAACGTAATTTAACCAAGAGACTAGCAAGGGGATGAGACAAAAGTCAGCAAAAAGAAATAACGGAAGAAAGTAAAAGAAAATAAAGAAACACAGAAAGAAGGAAAGAGAAAGAAAAGGAAAAAGAGAGAAAGGAAGGCAGGAAGGCAGGAAAGAAGCAAGGAAAGAAGCAAGGAAGGAAGGAAAGAAGGAAGAAAGGAAAGACAATAATAGCAGAAAAGGGTTGCTTTTGCAACTGTGCCAGATTTAAGACATTCAAAAGTAAATGTTGGGAAAGAAAACAAGAAAAGGAGTAGGAGATTTCCAAATCACCAGCACAAATTGACTTTGGATGAGAATGTATAAAATGAAGCATACGTGGTTTAATATACAGTAAGACCCCACTTTTCTTTTAGATTTAGACATGTTATATTAGAAAATTAGCTGGCAATGGTGGCTCACAACTGGAATCCTAGCTACTAAGGATCTGAGATCTGAGAATAGCAATTCAAACCAGTCTGGACAGAGAAGTCCCTGGGACTCTGATCTCCAGTTAATCACCAGAAAACTGGAAGTAGACCTGGTAGAGTGCTAGCCTTGAGTAGAGAAGCTCAGGGACACCACCTAAGCCCTGAGTTTAAACACCATGACAAAAGAGAGAGTGGGGAGGCGGAAGGAAGGAAGGAAGGAAGGAAGGAAGGGAGGGAGGGAGGGAGGGAGGGAAGGAAGGAAAGAAGGAGGGAAGGAAAGGAAAGGACAAGAGAGAGAAAGAGAAGAAGTGAAGGGGAGGAAGGGAGGGAAAAAAGAAAGAGAAAGAGAAAAAGAAAGAAAGAAAGAAAGAAAGAAAGAAAGAAAGAAAGAAAGAAAGAAAGAAAGAAAGAAAGAAAGAAAGAAAGAAAGAAAGAAAGAAAGAAAGAAAATTAGTCTTCAGTATAGTGCTGTTTTAAAACTTAGCATGTTAAGCACGGAAATAGGGAGTTCTAGTCTGGTCCATGCCATCTTGGCCACATAGGAGATGGTAGGATGGTGTCTTCATGGTGGAGGGAGGTGGAGCCCCCACCTCTCAGGCGATGGGCACACCTGAATCCCTGGAGGCAAGGGTGATAGGTTACTGGAGTTCTCTGGAGGCACTTGGCTGGAGGCACTAAACCTGTCGGTCCAGTGCCTGGGACTGGCAGTTTCCTATGACCCTGTCCCCTGACCTAACCCTATTAAAGCCGGGCCAGCTCAGGTATCCATACACCATGCCATGTGTCTCCCTGTTCCTGTCCTGTTCCTGCCCCATCTCCTGGCTCTTCTCTGGTAAATATGGTATCTCAATTCAGCTCTCCATTGGAGCTGAATTGGTTTGTTGGTATTGATTTTGTTCTTTCTTTCCTCTCTGATCTTCATGGCTCACTTTTGTAACAGTGTTAAGTGTATTTGTTGGCTGCTGGTCTTTGAAACAGGGGTTCCACCATGCTGGCCTTTTAATAAAGTCTCTAAGATTTGACCTCTCAAAATGTGGCTTCTCTGTATTCTCACCTTACAACAGCACATAACTATTTTTTAGCAATATCCTCTGGCAGAAAGCAACACTTGACATTCTTGGAACAGCCTAGAAGAGAGAGGCATTCCTGGTCTAAGGTAGGATTTGTTGTATATATTGACTTTATTATGTGCATCTCAACGATTTTTACTACCCTGTGTCCCCATTATATTTTCAACAAGTGTCTAATGGGAACTGAACTTTAAGATGGAAGAAGAGCAAGTGGGTGAGCCCTGGGGCGTGGTCCCCTTTGAATGAGCAAGCACATTTTCAACACAATTGGCTGCCTAATCATGTGTTGCAAACTTGGCTGATGTATTTTGATGTGTAAGCAATTATGTTTCTGCTAAAAGCCTTGGTTGATAATGCTTTTGTTCTTCATTTCTTACAACTGAACTAAAAGAGGGAAAAAATTGTTATGGAAATGGTTCTCAGTATGTTTTGTTTTGCTTTTTAACTTTTCAAAACATTTTTCAATTAAACATGCCAACTGATCTAAGATTTATTACACCTACAAACACCACACAAAATAGATAAGTGAGAGAAAAACAGAAGGATAATAAAGTAACTTTATAATTTAAAAACAAAAATCTTCTATGGAAAGCCTATATGTTTGCATTAAACCACATCAGTTATCTGGGATTAATTTTACTCGGTATCAATCTGAAGTAGGTACAGTGGAGTTTTTTTTGTTGTTGGGTTTTTTGGTTTGTTTTTTGTCAGGCATGAGGCTTGAAATCTGGGCCTGTGCTCTATCCTTGAGCATTTTTTTACTCAAGACTAGCACTCTACCACTTTGAGCCACAGCAACACTTCCAGTTTTCTGGTAGTTAATCGGACATAAGAGTGTCATAGAACCCTAATTGTCTTTGACCCATGCTCCTCAGATCTTAGTCTCCTGAGTATCTAGAATTACAGGTGTGAGCCATGCATACCCAGTAGGTACAGTGTTTTAAATGTTGAGGGTATAGCACATATTATCCTCGAATTGAAAAAAAAAATGTTCCTTCAAGTAAACATTTGTCAAATATTAACTTACTTTCTAAGTCACTTGGGATTTCATGAGATGAGACTTCACCTTGAAAAGAACCACAGACTAAATATTTTCCTTTTCAATATGCAGTCCTATCACAGCCTCCACTAACATTTTTGTAGTCCCTACAACAAACTATGTTGCTAATTAATTTCAAACTCTCACACATTCATTCAATGAGGGATACAAACAGCACTTGTGCTGTTACCTGACACCATCTGAGAAATTAAGTAGATCATAAAACAAATTTTAAAAATAGCCATATTTGTCACCAAAATATGAAATGAAATTCAAGACTTCAAGAAACTATGTTCCTTAATTACTTCTTGAATAAACCACACAGTCTGTTTCTGGAATCCTGGTAATCTTGATGGTTCATAATTTCTAAATTAAGTGAGCATTTATTATTGTTCCTTTATTAAAGTGGTTCTTTGGGCAAAGAAACAGTGTATTCTCTGAAATTGGAATAGCAGAAGTTCTGCTGCATAATTCACACCAGAAGAAGGCAAAGCTAACCATGATCTCAGGTTAGGATTCTCTCTAAGTGAGCCAGGAAGCTAGAGAAAGTTAGGTAAATTGGGATGGATTAGCCAGGGAGGGTCTAATGGTGAAATGGATATAAGAATGTTTTCCATAGACCAAACTCAAGCTACTCAGTAAAATTAAAATGGAGTTACTGCACATCCTGCCTTACCATGGCAGTAAGAAGTCAAACAAATAAGACCTAGACTTAGACAAAGAGCAGCAAATGACTGCTTTCCATGGGTAGGGAAGAAGGACTTGTAAGTTTATTATTTCTTTCCTTAAATAATTCTGTGTCAGTCTAAATAATGCAGATAGTTGTTGCAAATTGATCATGTTGAAACTCACTCCTCCCCAAGTGAAGTAGTAGGAGGTAGGGCCTTGGTGATGATTAGGTCATGAAGACTGAACCCTTAGGGATGGGTTACATGTCCTTAAAAGGAGGATTCCAGAGACATTCCTTGTACCTCTTGCCATGTGAAGATATAGTGTGGGGGAAGAGGGGAAAGAGGAATGGCTGTGTAGGAACAAAAAAAAAGCAGGAATTTCCCAACACCAGATTAGCCAATGCCCTGATCTTGGAGTTCCCCACTGCCAGAACGATGAAGATGGAATTTATGTTGTTAACAAGCCATCTATTTATGGCAGTCCTAAAACACCAAGGGAACTAATATCTGAAAAGAGAAAAAGGCAGCTTTAGGTATCAGCAAAGCTCAAAATGGAGCCTCATAATTGAAAGGAACTAGGGCCTCCTGCATTTCCTGCTTTCTCCTTCTTAGAAGACCTTAACTGCATTTGACCCCACTCATTAACAGATGCAGCTCTGAGTGGGAGGCAGGCCTGGAGATTAATCAAGAAGTCAACATGGTCACCGCCTCATGGCATCACTCCAGCCTAGAACAAGTCAACTAAAGAGAAGGTAGAGGTTGTCACAGAAAATCAAGGCCAGAATTTTGATGAAAGCATGACACTTATTCTCTATGTCTAATCAGAATATTTGTTACCTAAAGGGACTACAAAAATATTTGTTAATGGGGCTGGGAAGGTGGCTCAGTGGTAGAGCACTTGCCTTGCATGCTCGAGGCCCTGAGTTTGATTCCTCAGCACCACATAAGAAAAAAGCTGGAAGTGGCACAGTGGCTCAAGTGGTAGAGCACTAGCCTTGAGCTGAAGAGCTGAGGGACAGTGCCCAATCCCAGAGTTCAGGCCCCACGACTGGACCCCCCCCCAAAAAAGAAAGTAATACCAAAAATATTTGTTACTAAAAACCCATGAGACTAGTTCAAGGGGTCTAATCTGATACAGACGATCGCTCTACTAAATAAAACATAGACAGTAAGGGGCCCCAAATGAATTTTCATTTTTATTACATTTTTTTTACTCATTTTAAAATTACATTCTTCATGCTCAACTTACATCTCACAGTCACTCAAGTAAAAAAAAAAATCTGTAGTCATCCTCAATTCCTCTCTTTTTTTTATAAACTCATATCCATTTACTCATTTAAAAAATGGTATCGTTTAACTAGGGATACAGGTAGATCCATTGCAACAATGAGATGTACAAGTCATTATGTCCAAAAACTAACTTCACAACTTTGGTGGAGGGGGGGAGATCGGGTTGGGGGAGGTGGGGGAGTATGGGAAGGGCGGGGAAGGGGAAACAAAGAGGAGACAACAATGCTTGATAAGAAATGTACTCATTATCTTTCCCATGTAATTGTAACTCCTCTGTACGGTATTCTCACAATAATAAATAACTAAATAAAATTAAATTTAAAAAAAAAATCAGTTTACCACACTCCCTTGTCTTTCCTAGTTGAGTACTTCATTAAATACAGTAGACTATGGCATTATTCTTTAAGTGGACCAAGCATCTAGTCTCAGCCTATGCACCATTAAATATGCTTGAAAAAATACCCAATACACATTAAATACTGAGTATATGTAAGCAAAAATAATAGTCTGGAGTTGTGCTTCAAGTGTTATAACAAAAGTCTTACAATCAAGCCAAGTAAGCAAGCTAAGCAAGAGCCATACCCTGAGTTCAAACCCTGGTATGGAAGGAAAAAAATAAAGAATATAGCTAAATAAGGAGGAAGAAAGTGATACTAAAATATTTTATTAACCATTTTTTCTGCATTAGAAACTCCTAATATTTCCTTATTTGTGTAAATAGGCTAGAGGGCATTAACGTAGAGCTCATGGTAGTTAGCATCTTGGGTCACACTTTGCTATTGCTCATGGTTCTGAATGCTATTATAAATCACATTTACTATTGTCAGTGTAATTGTCATTTAGATGTCTTTGGGATAGGAATGCTATCTGTTCCTTCTTTGTAACCCCTTTGTCCTAGTAAGGTGATAATTATGATGGCAGTGGGTCTTACATTAAACTCGGCCCCAAATAGATACCTCTATTAGCAAACAGACACATGAGTCTCTAATCAACTCTTAATTAAGATCAATAAAGTTCCTACTTGCTGGTCCTCTGAGCATTCTTGCAAGAAGAACCAGACATGAGGTCCACTTAAAGAATAAGATCCTTTTGAATCAGACAAGA
The DNA here is from genome assembly GCF_019054845.1 of Dipodomys spectabilis. Taxonomy (NCBI): domain Eukaryota; kingdom Metazoa; phylum Chordata; class Mammalia; order Rodentia; family Heteromyidae; genus Dipodomys; species Dipodomys spectabilis. The sequence continues at coordinate 5,512,065 of NW_024870874.1, read as the reverse complement.
GAATTGTCTTAGTCCATTCAGATTGCTATAACAAATGTGTTAACTAAATAACTTAAAAATCAGAAATTCATTCCTCACAGTTTGGGAGACTAAAAAGTCCTAGTTAAGGTGCTAGCAGTTTAGTGTGTGTAAGGGCCATCTTCTGGGTTCATAGCTGGTCACTTCTTGGTGTGATTTTGCTTCCTGGTGGAAGAGGTGAGCTAGCCTCTTCTACCTTTGTTATGTAAGCGCATTAAGCTTAGTCACAAGGATCTCACTCTTATTATATAATCTCTTCTTGAAGACTATCCCTCCAATTCTGTTCTTAAGGATTCAGCTTTTAACATACACATTTTAAAGGAATACAAATATTCAAACCATATCAAGATTCTCCTGGTAAGTAATATTACACAGGACTAAACAGACCTATGGCCAATTTAAAGATCCACAACACTGGTCTGTCATTTTCCTTTAAGGGAAAATAGGCCTTCGTGTTTTAATTTTTCCTCTAACAAGTAGCTCATTTTTAATGCTACTCAATCAACAAAGAGTCTTCCTATTCATTGTGCTAATAAGCAAACCTTATGGAACAGATTTAGAAAATATTATTTCAAATAAACCAGCCCTAAAAGGTGGATTCTTGATTATTTTCTTTCCAATAGCAATTGGCCAAACTTGGCAAACAATTACTGAAAAGGGAACTTGAAATATTGTCTGACATCTAGAATCTAGCATAAGTTTAATTTACATGCATATTATAAACTACACCATCTCTACCAGAGAGTTTTAAAATAAATTGTAGGTGCTATAACTGAAATGTAGCAAGAAAAACCTTAAAAGATTAATTTTGGACAGAAGTTTGCTGTTCATATTTTTTTCTCTACTCAACCAGAAGAACCCACATGGCCTGAGGCTGAATTAGCATTGCCATGGCAATTCTAAGAAAGAGATAATGTTTAATTATTATTAAATTTCCCATTTAAACTCTAGAAAAGCAAAAGGGAAAGGCAAAGAAGGCAAAGAGAGAACTGTCCTAAAAATAGACTGGAGAAGTAATTACGGAGAGAAATCAATGGGATGCAATAGTATTATATCTTCTTCAATCTTTTTTTTCCCATTCATACTTGTTTACTTTATAGGGTCTTTAATTAATTGATTGGTAAATTTCTCACTCTCCTCTCAGTTAAAGTTTGGGAATAAGACCAAACCACAGAGAAATGGAGGGAGAGAGGGAGGGAGAGAGAGAGGAGAGAGAGAGAGGAGAGAGAGAGAGAGAGAGAGAGAGAGAGAGGGAGAGAGAAGGAGTGCACAAAGAGAAAGTGAATGACGTAATGATATTGAAAAGTTGATCTTATGCAAGACAGTTCCCGGAGCACAGTTGTAGAATTCTATTTCCTTCCTAACTTGAAAATAAACAGAAGGATAATATATACCGAACAAATCCTAAGTGACAGGTGCTTGCCAGCCTGCATCAGTATGTCTTTCTGATCCTTTTGGACACCAGAATGAGAGTTCCTTAGAACCAGAGGTGTCTGTGGATCTTCATTCATTGCTAAGAGTACTGCCTAGGTTCTCCTAGACACCAAATAAGTAAAAAAAAAAAAAATGAATGGACTTACTAAATCTTTCCTCAAGAAGTTCTGCAGCTAAGAACCCAAACTACAAGACAAGGGAACCCGCAGGATTTTGCAGACTAGCCTGCCAGACTTTATCTTTTTTACTTCATTTACTATAAAATACTCTCATTCTTTGTCTCTCATGGAACTTCTGGTACAAAAAAGCCCAGGCAGCTACTAAAACTCATAACAGTGTCACCAATTAACTACAAAGTTGCTCAGAATCAGAGATTTGTGAATCAGGTAATCTTTTCTTTCCAAGCCAGCTTCCCTTAATCAAAACAAAAAAAAATCCATTATTTAGTGAAGTCTAGTATTGATTAGCCCTCAAATGCTGTATACATTTGCTGTCCTTTTGTTTTTCAAGAAAATAATTTCTTAGATCATGATTACCAAAGTTAGTTATTTGATTTATATTTTTAAGAGTGAACTAAACAATTTTGAAGCTCAAAGGGACCTTGTAGAACATGCACTGAGGGGCTGGGAAGGTGGCTCAGGGGTAGAGCACTTGCCTTACATCCCTGAGGCCCTGGGTTTGATTCCTCAGCACCACAGAAGCAAAAAGAAAAAAGCCGGAAGAACATGTGATGAAACACTTTTCTCTAAACAAATGAGCCAACTGTGACATACAAGGTGAGGTAATCTGTACAAAGCCATCCACTGAATCAGGGTAGAAGTAAAAGCTAAGTTAGGTTTCCATGATCCAACATGCTGTATTTAGAATAATACATGTTAACTAGCATGAAGCCAACATTCCCACTCTCCTCCTACCCTTAATCAAGTATGTTTTTTAAAAAGCAGCAAGAGGAATTAGAAGTTTGCTACCTACCCTTATCTACCTGTACTTTCCTTTAAGTTTTCCTGCTATGCTTAAATTGCTACTTAAGATTTTCAAAATGTGTTCACCTCTAGTAAGGTTGTACACAATTCTTGTGTCTTGGAACATTATTCATTCCTTTAAAACCTCAAATGAGAATTAGAAATATAATTTCCCTCTAGAACACCATGTTTTGAAAGTGTAACTGACGAATGAATACTCTATGTGTCTGAAAACCACATGGAGAGTCATAATGGAAACCAACTCCTATTTAACTCTTTTCAAAGAAAAAAATCCTTACTAACTCTTGACTTTAACACTGCCTCATTGATTAAGGGAAACATGTGCCACTGGGAAAATGGGAAGAAGGAAGAAAAGTGGTAAAGGGGCATTAGAATCAACCTAATAGAGGCAGAAATTCCGGAGGCAGGGTAGAACCTTACAAGGAGACAGTTAACTGAACATATTAAATCTATGAGACTCGTATGGACTTGTGGATGTCAGTCGAAGAAACCAAGAGCCTAATACCACATACTAATGAGACATTTGGCTGATTTGTAAGTTAGAACTTTTGACAAGAGGATGGTGGTGATGTTTCTGATGGTAAGCCATCATCTAAAATATAATCCTAAATAGGGGAGGGATTTCCATCCTTTATACATCGAGAAAGCAACAGCTACAGGTCTATTACAATTGAAGGGGTTTTTTTTTTCCCTCTGTTTCCAAAAACTGGGCCTATTTTCAGAATTAGCTAAGCCTCTGACGGCACAGAAACCAAGCCCCTAAGCCTGATGGAAGGGATGAGGATGCACTACTTAGGAGTCAAATGAGACTTCTCTGCATTAAGAATCATAACTTGAGCTTTGGCTTCCAACCACTGGCCATCAAAAATCCAGGTTAAAAGCGTAGTTTCATCCAGTGGCAGGAGGCAAATTCGAATTCTTCCAGTACAAGAAAATAAAACAGAAAACAAACAAACAGAAGGAGTAGTAGCGCAAGATCTTATCAAGAGAGGTGGCGGTGAGGTGGCAATCCCTTTGTGTAATAACCAGCTGGGCTCCGATGATCAGCAGGTCCCAATAATCAGCATAGCCATGTGGCCTGGCCTGCTGGAGGGGGCGGGCATCGAGAGGCTGACGTCACCGCCCCATGGGGCGTGCCGCCAGAGGGGCGGGGCATGTCACCAAAAGGGGAGGGGGGGTATAATGCTGGAGGTCCTGGGGGCATTGGAAGTGACTGGACAGCGGGAAGCTTGGGGGAGGAGCATGAATCCCAGTTGGAACCCATTAGGCAGTAGTCCCATTGGGGTGGAGAAGGGGCTGCATGTTCCAAGCAAGGGTGGGGGGAAGAGGAGTGGGAGAGTAGAGAGGGGGAGTGGAGAATGGAGAGAGAGGGGAGAGTAGGGAGGGGAGTGGAGAGAGAGACATGGGGGGGCAGGACAGGCCTGTGGAGGGCAGGGCAAGCCTTCTCCAGAGGTCATTTTGAGGCCTCCTAGAGGAGCCAATTGGGCCCCCCCTCTAGGGAGGACTGTGGAGAGGTGCCTAAAGGAACAGAGCAGGGCAGGCCTGTGGAGAGTGGAGAGCCCTGCAGAGGAGGAGGAAGGAAAAACAAGGAACAGCCTTCCCCTTTGGAGCTTTGGTGCTTTGGAGCTTAGAAGGTCTGAGGTTTCGAGGTTTGCAGAATGACTAATTGGTAGTTCTGGCCGCCCATTGGAAGCTTAGAGGTTTGGTGGTCGAGGCTGCTCTTGGTTTTGGATATTTTTAGCCCAGGACAAAATAGTGTAAATAAATTTGTTATCTTTCTCTGTGCCTCAACATATTGTCTAGCTCTTCAGAGGTCCTAATTATAGCACTGGAGGGATGATTTCAGAAGGCCGAGAACCTCCACCTTGTCCAAACAAGGAGCATTTGGTAAAATGGAGAGTATGGTCAGACTGTTGATGAGCAGAGAATGTCATAGCCATCTATCTGGCCCCAGGAGCTACCAAGGAGACTCTACAGTCAGGAGAATAAGGATCACCAGAGCTGGGATTTGGGGATGTGAATAACAGGGATTGAATCTAGAGGTTTCTACTAAGGACATGCACTCATGTCATCTTCCTCTCAACTCAGGTTCAAGAGCATAGCTGATCAACATGATCCAATTCCATTCAGAGGGTCTTAGGGGGTTCTTACCACAAGTGAATTCAGTCATGTTAAAAGGAGAAGTTATTTGAATTTGGGACCATTTATGTTAAGGGGTTAAAAATATACAACTTTACTCTGGATTCATTTCTATATAGAAAGCATAGCTCTTACTATGATTCAAAAGCTTGGCCAAAAGTGAGAGAATACAGATGCTGACCTATAACTGACAGAGATTAAACTTTAGCATTCTCCAAAGAGCCTCCTGTGTACAATGAAGTAAATGTCTCAAATTCTCCAAAAGGAAGTAATTTGGGGCATTTTCCCAATACTTATCATGAACAACACTGTAGGGGAGGAACATACAAAGCAACAAAGAAATCATCTTATGATTGCTTAGAAACAATAGCAAGCAAGAAAAACCATTTTAGTCCTTATCTTGGGGTTCATTTCGCCTAACATCAACTTATCTGACCATTTCTGCTTGTCTCAGATATAAGCTATAATTTATGGAGGGAAAGGGAAAAAACGAATTGTTTAAATAGGGATACAGGTGGACCCCTTGCAACAATGAGATGTATAAGACATTATGTCAAAAAATGACAACTTTACAACTTTGGCAGGATGGGGGTGGGATGGGAGGGCAGGGATGGTAAGGAGGCAACAGTGCTTGATAAGAAATGTACTCATACCTTACTCATGTAATTGTAACCCCTCTGTGCAGTATTTTCACAAGAAAAAAACTTATTAATAATAACATAAGAACTTGTCAAAAAATCATCAGATGTAATATTTTCACCAATTACACTTTCCATTTCATCTGCTTCAATGCCAAACATCCTAATCTGAGATTATTCTCAATTTGCAAATCCCAGTCACTGACAACCCTCAAGGTTTAGGTCTCAGTGTGAAAATTTTCCTGATTTCATTGTCAGTGGGTGAATCCAGAATGGACTGATATACATAAGCAGGTTCATGTCCAACTCCCTCTCCTGCCCTAATGATAGTAACCCAAAGGGTGTGGCCTTAGAATCCATCTTAACATCTTTATTGAGATTCTACAATGTGTCGGGCATTCAGACAGCAGTATTAATCAGCCAGGATTGGAAACCGATCTCCAAACAGATCTTCATTTTAGGACCAAATCCTCCACTACATGGAATCATCTCAACTGGTTAGCTACACTGCCTGCTGGCTTCCCTGGACAGAATAGCAACCTTTCACACCAAGACAGGCCAAAGGCTGTATTATTATTACTCAGTCAGAAGAATGCTGAATTGCTCTTCTTAAAAGTCATAGGACAAGGGCTGGGAAGTTGGCTCAGTGGTAGAGCGCTTGCCTTGCATGCATGAGGCCCTGGGTTCGATTCCTAAGCACCACATAAGTGAAAAGAAAAAAGCCAGAAGTGGCGCTGTGACTCAAGTGATAGAGTGCTAGCTTTGAGCTGAAGAGCTGAGGGACAGCAAGCAGTCCCAGAGTTCAGCCCCCACGACCAGACCCAAAAAAAAAATAAATAAATAAAGTTGTAGGACAAGTGGAACCCAGTGGGAAAGTAAAGTTATTATATTAAAATCTATATTTTAACTGTAGTTGAAGTGATTTTAAACAAAAAATTTATATTATAATAATAGCTATGAGATAAACTATTAAAATAAACTATTAAGTTATGCCAGAATTTGTGAGATTTTTTGACATAGAAGATAAAACTTTTCCTGTTTTGTTAAAATGAGATTTCTTGGGAAATTTCCTTATTATGTTATTTAACTTGTTCCAAAGTACATGAAACCTCAATGGTTGCCTGAACTCAATGTCAATATCTTATAAATGTTATGTACAAATATGTTCTTTAAGTGACCCAGTGATTTTCCAGATGCTAAACGTAGATGAATTTTGTAACTTGAGGCTAAGGATGGGAGGGGGAAAATAGGGAGAATAATGGAAAGGGTGGCATTGATCAAGATGCAATGTACTCATATCTTGACAAATGAAATTATAACCTCTTTGTACAACTATATATATTACATAATTTATGTATAATTTAATATATGACATATAATTATATCACATAATTATATAATAAATTATATAATGTTTAAATTATAGTGGTATATAATATTATATATAACAAATTTATAATATATACACATTATAGCAGTAATGTCCCCTATAGAAAATTAGGATAGTATACTAGTTATTGCAAATAAGAGAAACCATGGGACCGATGTTTCTTTGGGCCTGGCTTACTTCCCTAAATATAATTTTTTCCAAGTCTTTCCATTTCCTAACAAATGGGGCAATGTCATTCTTTCTGATGAAGGCATAGAATTCCATTGTGTATATATACCACATTTTCTTGATCCATTCATCTACTGAGGGGTTGGTTCCATATCTTAGCTATGGTAAATAATGCTGCAATAAACATAGTTGTGCTGGTAGCTTTAGTATGGTCTTATTTGTGATCATTTGGGTAAATGCCCAAAAGTGGATTGCTGGGTCATAGGGGAGTTCTATGTGGAGTCTTTTGAACTGTTATACTACTTTCCAAAGTGGCTGAACAAGTTTACAAGCAGAAAAGTTCAGATAAGATGATGTTTAGGCGAAATTAACCCCAAGATAAGGATACAAGTGGTTTTCTCTTTCTTGCTATTGTTTCTAACATGTTTATAAGGTGATTTTTTTTGTTGATTTGTATGTCCCTCCCCCATGGCATAACCTTTGTTTTCACTGTAATTGATGTTGGTATAATTTGGGGAGCAGAAGGGAAAAAACAAATTGTTTAAATAGGGATACAGGTGGACCCATTGCAACAATGGGAGATAAAAGATGCTTTGTTGAAAAACGAACTTTACAACTTTGGTGGGGGGTGAGGGGGGCGGGGGGGGGGGGAGTGTGAAAACAAAGGAGGTAACAATGCTGGATAAGAGATGTACTCAATACCTTGCTCATGTAATTGTAACCCCTCTGTATGGTATTTTCACAATAAAAAACTTACTTAAAAGAAAGAAAGAAAATTAGGATAGTAATGGTTACTGGCCTAAGACTATTCCTTCAGCAAAATGACAACTACCAAATTATTTAAACTACACATTATCTAAAACAAACTTCCAGTTTACAGAGGGAGAAAATGATCTTTTCTCATTTTGTATTAGATAGAACTTTAAGAAAATGTCAAGCCTGGTGCTTGTGGTTCACATCTGTAATCCTAGCTACTCAGGAGGCTACGATTTGGGGGTTGTTGGTCAAAGAGAATGGGCAGGAATGCCTGAGACTCTTATCTCTCAATAACCTATTCAGAAAACTGGAAGTGGTGCTGTGGCTTTCAGTGGTAGAGCCCTATCCTTGAGGAAAAGAGTTCAGGGACAGAACCCAGGCTCCAAGTTCAATCTCCATAACCTTCAAAAAAAAATTGTAAAATGATGTGCAAAATGAAAAGTAAATAAATATCATCCAATAAATGATCTTAAATTTTAATGAACTTTAGATATATCTTCAAAAGTGGAAAACAAGTGAAAAATCAAGAAGCAATTAAACACATTTGTTTACTTAGTGAGACCCAGGTAGCTCTGCATGATTATTTAAAAAAAAAAAAAATAGGTTGTTCTGAAAAGGGGATTGTAAAGTTGTTCAATAGCCTCTGTAATCCATTTCTTTTTTTCTAAACAGACTTTGAAGTAATCTCTATTATCAAAGAGGTTTAAAGTGCAAATAAGTGCCTGGCATTGCTAGTGAGCCTTAGATTCTATTATAATATTTGCAGCATCTCAAACTAATACTCCCAGAAAGAAAAAAAAAAAGTTTCTATGAATGCTCTGTTGCTTTGGCTTCTTGTAGATTAGTTCCTTTCTTTGTTATAGGATACTAAATAATATGTGTAAATTATAGGGTACAGTTTAATTTTGAAGGTTTTCAGCCTGTTGCTTACATTTTTTTAAAGTTTAGGGCAGATATGTAAATATAGGGTCATTACAACTTTGTATCAGGGGACTTGCTATTTTTAAATTTTTATCACTTTTCCCTAGGTTGTCTTCTTTTTTTGGGGGGGGGGGTCAGTCGTGAGACTTGAATTCTGGGCCTGGGTTTATAGGCTTAAGCCACTACACCCAGCTCTTCAGCTCAAGGCTAGCACTCTACCACTTGAGCCACAGCGCCACTTCCAGTTTTCTGGTGGTTTATTGGAGATATGTCTTACAGACTTTTGTGCCTGGGCTGGCTTTGATCCAAGATCCTCAGATCTCAGCCTCCTGAGTAGCTAGGATTCTAGGCATTAGCCACCAGTGCCTGACTAATGTTTTTATTTATTGTGTTCTTTTATCATCAGTTAATGTTAATTTTTAAGACAGAAAGCAAAGTAAGGAACTTTTTTTTAACATACTCTTTGTGTTCTCCTTTCTGTCCTTTCCCATGTGCACGTTCACTGTCAAATCCTTGTACTACAGGGATAAATATAAAGAGAAGGGCAATATACTAAGTAAAAAGAGAAGGACAGTGTGTATTTGAAGGCATTTTCTTTCTAGAATGGCATTGTAAACTGAAGATCCATGAATTTAGGGGACGGGATCAACTTTAGCTTTACAAAAGAGTTTAATATTTACTTCAAAGACTTATGAGTAAATCTTCATAGGAAAGTGATAAATTAGCAATATCTATGGGCTTAAAACTTTGGGTTTGACTTTGTTTCTAAAGTATTTGTGGATGTGGGAATACATATATATTTTTTTCAGATTGATTTAAGTAATATGATGATTATCTGCAAATGCAATTTTCCCTGAAAGTCATAAAATTTACTTCTTCTATTGATATTTCTACTTATTCATTTGCCAACATGACCAGCATGAAGGTACATTTTACTTTCTCAGATTATGCATCCTCTTGAGGTAGTTTTGTACCTAGCATTTTCAAAGCTTTCTCTGTTGTGTAGAAATGGACTGATATTGTTGAGGCAACGTAGGTGCAGATGTGAATGGCCATGTGTAGTTCTAGTGTATTCAATTAGATTTGTGAGAGTTATTCATTCATTCATTCACACTTTTTATTTATTTATTTTTACTTTTTTGGTAGATCTTGGGGCTTGAACTCTGGGCTTGGGCGCTGTCCCTGTGCTCTTCAGCTCAAGGCTCGTGTTCTACCACTTGAGCAACAGCGCCACTTCCGGTTTTTTAGTGGTTTATTGGAAATAAAGAGTCTCACTGACTTTCCTGCCTGGGCTGGCTTTGAACTGTCATCCTCAGATCTCAGCCTCCTGAGTAGCTAGGATTACAGGCGTGAGCCACAACTGCCTGGCCATTCACATTTTTTTAAAGATTCAAAGATAAATTAGGGAAAAAGTTTTCACAAAGCCACTAAGTTGCTCATTGAACCCACAAAATATATCTGTATAAAACACTGCTTTAAATTAAGATAGTATGTGTCTGAATTTAGGGTTAAGGAGAAAATATTTACCAGGTCATTTTTTTTTTCTGTCTTAAATTGTAATTTTTGCTCTGAATCACTGAATTGTTCTCTTGTTTTATCAAAGGGTAAAAAAAAAGTCAAAATTGCATTTGTACCTGTTACACTGCCTTTAGTATGTTAACAAAATACACTAGACAACTCAAGTTAATTTTCAGTTACTTTCAACTAATTGATAGTGAAGAAATAAATTCTAAGTTTTAAGAAAATTAATCTCGTGCTTACATTGCTTTTAAAACATTTTTTTGCCCTATGGAGAGTGCTTTAGTCAGGGTACCCTTCCCCTTAGATGACAGAAACATTAATTTCACATAAAATAAAAATAAACTCCACATACTCATTTTCCTTCTATTCTTGATTACGACTGTTTCAGGAATACATAAATACATGTGGAATTTTTTTACATACACTTTTCTCTTGAGGTCCCATGTTGCCTGGTTTTGCTACTAGTATGTCTGGCAAAGATCCCTAACAGCTTAAAAATCAGCCCCTCGGAAGGTCACTTACCCTACCCCTAAACATTTTTCCTAAATGATGGCAAGATACCAGAGGTGTTACTGATGGTTTGAGGCAAAAAGGAAAAAAAAATCATTTTTTATCCTTGGCATCAAGGATAGGACGAATAGGATTTGAACTCAGTGCCTCTCACTTGCTAGGAAGGCCCTTAACCACTCTAAGTCACTCCATCAGTCCTATTTGTTTATTTGTTTATTTTTTGAGGTAGGGACTATCTTTATGCTTGGGCTAGCCTGTGTAGCTAGGATAACAGGTACACATCACTATACCCAGCGGTTTTTTTGTCGGTCGTGGGGCTTGAACTCTGGGCCTGGGCGCTGCCCCTTAGCTCTTCAGCTCAAGGCGAGCGCTCTACCGCTAGAACCACAGTCCCACTTCCGGTCTCCTAGTGGTTTATTGGAGATAAGAGTCTCACGAACTTTTCTGCCCCGGCTGGCTTTGAACCACAATCCTCAGATCTCAGCCTCCTGAGTAGCTAGGATTACAGGCATGAGCCACCGGCGCCCATTCTTGAGACAGAATCTTGTATACTTTTATGCATTAAGCTAGTCTTGAACCACCATGGCCCATAGCTAGGATTATAGGCTTAAGCCACTACACCCAGCATCCTCTGGTCTTTCTTAAGGTTTTAATTTTATCATGTCAAAATGTATTATTGTAAAAAAATTAAAATATAACATATGTAAAAGTAAATTTTGAATGTGAAGGTCATTTTTAATGCACTGAATTAGACAGAAAGCCCCACCTTTATTGCTTAAATTTGAGTATGGTCTGACTTAGGAGTTCCCAATTCCTATGGAAATAATTTTAAACAAATTGTGGGACATGTGGACCCAAGCTTATGGTTTGACTCTAATATGGAAGAATGATCTCTCCGAAAGAATAAAAATCCTAGTGGCTATAAATGGATCAAAAAGAATTAGATTTTTTTTATTTATACTTCAGAAATGTAATCAAGTGAATGAAATGGTTTCATATACATTTTTACATCCGACAGTAGTAACACACTGTTCATACATTAATTCTATAGTAAAATGTACATCCTTGTTTTTTTTTTCCTTATATTTTTTCCTTTTTTTTTCTTTTTAAATTTTTTTTGTTTTTGTTTTTGGCTAAGTAAGATATGCCAAGTGTTCCTGGACAAAAACTCCCATCAAAACAAACCAAAAAAAATTCCAAACAACAACAAAGAAGATCTTTCCTTGCAACCTGAACTAGTGAAATAACAAGGGTGAGCCATGTTCCTTTCAATAGCTCAATGGCAGTAATAAAGCTATTGTCTAAATATCTGTTAATATTGGGATGTGTAAGATGAAATCTCACCAATTCTCAAAAATGTAAATGCCCAATTTGAAAACTTTACAAAATAGTCTATTGGATTTTGTGACTGAATATGCCCAGAGACATTAAAGTCCAGGATGGTTTATTTTAAGTGTACTTCTGTAGCTCTATTCCTAGCTGACTATCCTTCGATTCCCTAATCACAAAGAATTGCATTCTTATGAAGTTCAGCAGCTGTAGACACAGAATGCTGATGACTTTTTTTTTTCTCCAGATCTGAGTTATCGAAAGAAAACCCAGTTAGTGGTAATTCTACCAAATACTTGTAACAGTCACATAAAATTTTAATTGATTTTCAAACAGTACAACTGTGCCATGAATCCAACCACATAGAATATAAGCCTTAAGCCCACTAGGTTTAAGCAATTGTGTCTTTGTAGACTAGAACTATGTAAAATAAAATCTGATAACTCCCTGGTGTTAGAGGTAGACAGTTTTCTTTCAAATCCTAGGTTTGGTCCTTTATTTTATTCAGCAGTGAAAGCCATGAATACAGAACAAATAACAGCTGTTACAATTCTCAACCATGACTTCTAACGTCAGAGAATTCAAAGTATGAACATAGTACACAGTAATGAAAAGTATCAAAAATTAGTTTACCTCAAAAAAGATAAATAAAACAGGTATATCCCACCAATACATAAACAGATGTTTGTGCTACAGTTAAAATTTGCTGTATACAAAAGATCATAGTCCCCAGAATCAGCTTATGATAGAAGCAAGAATACATGAGCCATTTAAATTGTCAGACATTATGCTTTATAAGGTATGCACAGAAGTTCAAGCAATAAATACATACATTAGTTCAAAGCCTTACAATAGCTACGCAAAGCAGATGCAGAAAAGCAGATTTGCTATTACTAGCAAGCAATGATATAAGAGTAAAAATTCATGAAATGCATTAAAGCAACATTTTTCTTAGAAAAAAGTCTGGTCATTTATGGGTCCACCAACATTTTTACATAATATGCACAATTATCAAAATACAGACCAAGCATTTCAGAAAACTCCAAAAAACCTAAAATCTATTTTCAAAGCAATTGCAGTTTTGGAGGTTTTTCTGGTATAATGTGCAAGCAGCTATTTCTTTTTAATTGTATTCATATAAAACCCATGCAAAACTCTACAGGTATATGCATTCTGTGGCTGAGACTTCCTTTCAAAAGTTTTGTAACTGAGGTATGCATACTTTAGCATTGCAGTCTTAGGCCACCCTTCTGTTGGTACAATTCTCACTGTAACTTTCAGTTCATCGAAGCATTTGAAACATGCACCCGAAAGACTCATTTTTCCTTTCAGATAATCCTTATAGCAGGATCCTAGATGACTGAAAACCATCCTTCACAATACCAATCTTTCTTTTGATACCATATCCAAAACTTCCGGTTCATTGATCATGACCCAAAGACAAACATAATGAAAAGTAGCAGTTACTGCGACGTTCTCACGTTTCATGCAATCTGCCATAATTGTTCTAATTTTTTTCTTTTTTTTTCTTTTTTTTCTCTTTTTTTTTGTTTTTTGTTTTTTGATTTTTTTTTTGCAGAGGTAGAAGCTTTCAGAAAGCCTTTTGGGTAAGTGGGAAAACCCTTTTGAAAGCCGTATGTCCTTTTATTTGGTGTGATAGATGACTGGGTATCTCTCTAACTCTATTTGCTGATTTCAGCAAAGAATAAACAAATGAGCTTAGTTTGCAAGAACCTGTTCCATCACATGGAACTGGTATGTATGTTAAGCTCTAGCAGCCACCTTCTGTCAAAACTGTTTGTAAAGCAATAACCATAATCAGGTTATGAGGTCCCTTGGTTGGGGGAAAAAGTATTATCAAGACTTGGCACAGCACATGAAAAGCAACACGGAAAGTTTCTAGGGTTAAGCAAACATCTGACTATGCTATCTTCCACAACATCATAATGTGTTATCATAGTTTTGGGGGTTTGGAGTTGTCAAGAAAACCAGCATTCCAACAATTTGGCCTGCGCAAGTCTTTGAAGGGAGTGTATTGTTAGTGTTAGTATCCCGTATAAGAAGAGGCAGAATTATATGTAACTTTGGTTTGACTGAAAATAAATACCATGGACTACAATTGCTATAATCTTTGCTTTCAGTGTAAAAACTCAGCTAGATCACTTTAAAATCAATATGAAATTAATTTTTGGCTTTACTAGACCTTTTATGTTTGGTTCCTACTTTTTTGTTTTTTGTGTTTTTTTTTTTTTCATTATAACTTAAGACTATAAAAAAATAGTACACAACAAAGATTTGGACCATACAAGACATCTTCTAACAACATGTACTCATCACCGAAAATAAGTGACTGGAAGGGGTGGGGGGGAACAAAAACACAATGTACTATATATATATATAACCATATGCAATCTGCATTTGCATCAAGTACATAATCGTTTTGGTCAGTGATCCACATTTGTTGCTTTCTAGCATATCATAACTTCCACTGCGGATTTTGTCCTCACCTCTGTCTTTAATGAAAGCAAATCTTCATTGCATGTAGATGGACATTTGGCCTCAGAAGATTACTCTGTGACTGAATTAACACTTTTAGTTGTGGTTATTTGTTGTTGTTGTTGTGTTTCTTTCTTTGTTTAGGGCTAAATGAAAAGATCCCAGAGGTCATCAGAAAACAGCAGGTAGTTCATGGAAAAGGTTCCTTTGTACGAATTGAAGTTACAGAAGGCTGACCAAAGCATGTGGCTGCTTCTGTCCT